>NW_028280937.1:135000-815000 GCF_059751285.1 Brachycentrus maculatus | reverse complement strand
ATGCTTTCAATATTCAAAACATATTATTCTTGTATTTCCGTGATTAGCAATGCCGGTCATTGTGTGTTCAATCGTTAAGTAATGGTGCAATGATCTAATCACATTGTATAAACTTTCTCTCCTATTACAGATGGAGTTACTATCGGGGCAAGTGATGCGTCCACTGGAATCCATGACCCCAACAAATGATATACTACGGAAAGAGCTGCAGAATAGAGAAATGCTTATTGCGCAGCTTATTACGCAGAGTAAGTCAGAATTATATTCTTTCACAGGGTAAATATTGGTCTCTTAGATCGTCTTTTAATAAAATTAACCATCACTTTTATGCACTGAATTAAAACGGCTTTAATTTAAGCAGCACATTTTTCTTATTAGAATGGCCTGTAAAGCAAAAAAAGTCTTATCTGTAGGTAGAATAGTAAGGATAGGGAAGATAAATGTGAAAAATACATCACAAATACCCAGACCAATTGAAAATAAATACTTCTTAAATTTATTTTGCAATTGGCGGGAATCAAACCCCCAATGCCAGTAGTCAAGCGTCTACCCAACTACGCACGGTGCCTGGCAATCTCTAACTTCTCTACAATGTCTTTAATAATCCCAGAATATCAAAATATCTTGTTGGGAACTTCATGTGCCTTTCTAATCATGATCTGTTCACTTCTCGGGAGAAAACTCGTTCCATTCCTCCGCATAATACATCTTGCGGTCATTCCTTCACTATAGTGCTTTAATAGTGCACCTTCTCTATACTTTTTTTTCTTCTGCCACTTATCCTCTCCCATTAGAACATAAGAGACTGTTTTCTTGATTGTTAATAATATGAAGTCGAGGTAATCAATCCTAGACTTACAGATTACCTACTTCTGATTTTAAATCTTCCGTAATAAGTCATTAAAAATAACTAACAGAGCCATTAAACTCATATGTAAAGGCGTTAAAAACCACAACAAACTCATTTAAAAAAACACTAGTACACCCATTAAACTCATTAGTAAAGTTGTTAAAAATCGGTATATGTCGTTTTATTCTGTGATATGCATTCAGATAAAATTTGAGTAGTATTTTTTTTGTTGTTTTGTTGATCCATTACCAATATTGTGATTTTTTTATGGTTTCAGATAAAGAGCTGGTTTGTGCCAAGGAACGACAAGAGATCGAGATAGCGGCCCAGAGAGCCACTTTGCAGGAGCAACGAACGCACATCGACATACTGGACACGGCGCTTACCAACGCTCAGGGCAACGTGGTCAGGCTCGAAGAAGAGGTAATACATGAATATATTGTTATATAGATTAAACAAGTATTGTTTAATTTCCACGGCAGCTGGACCTTACAAAGTATTGTAAAATGTCCCACTGACGTTATTGGAAAACTCCGGGCTAACGTTGGTGAAAGGTGACTTTATCCTAAAGATGTATCAACTTAATCCAAACACTCTTTCCTGGAGGAAGCTCTATCATCCCCAATCCATCTCAACCAATTCTAATCAGACCCAAACTACAAAAAAATGAACTGCAATAACTTGACGTTACACAAATGTATTAAGTAATTACAAAGCCAACCAAAAGCCAGGCCATAAACCCTAGGATGCTCAGACACCCATCTTCATTAATTTAAATAAATAAAAAAACATAAATGTTTCATCTCAAATACACCTATAATATAATTTTTCTTAAATGGTTATCTTGTCTGGTCATCACTACTTATTTTGGCATTGATTTAATATTTCAATTTGTGCACAAATATGAGAATGTATTATAAAAAGTATCAGTAGCAGACGATGTGTAATTGTTTCCAGTGCCGGCACGCGCAAGGTTACATGGAGAGGGTGGCGCAGCTGCAGCGAGCTCTCAGCTCTCTGCAGCAGGCATCCGACAGGAGGGAACTCACCGAGAGGAAACTCAGGTCACAGCTGGAGAAGGAATTGCAAAATCAAAGGTGATTCCCACACAAGACTGTCCTATCCCTTTTCCTGTATTCCTTACCTTTACCGGCTAGCATACAATTTTTCCCTAGTAAATTAGGATGTGCTCCATCCGCCTCCGTGGTGTAAAGGTTAGCGTGTTTAGCTACCGTGCTGGAGGTCCCAGGTTCTAGGGGAGGGGTCAAATAAATTTAAGTGATTTTTTCACTCTATTATTTATTCAATATTACCCTGGACCTGAAGCGAAGGGCTGATCACCTTTCCTTCATGTGTAATGATCACTGCGTTTATATGATGCAGTGCCGTATGCACCATCGGGTGCGAACGAGCGTTTGAATATGAAGAAGAAGAACATTTTTACTGATTTATAATACTGGAAAATTGTGTTTTCACTGAACGATTGAAAATCTGTCTGGTGATTTTGTTCAAATAACAATTATTCTTAAATTGTAAACCACTTGAGTTTATTTTATTATAACGACTAGTTTCGGAAGCTACGCTTCCATCTTCAGGTCTATCTTCAGAATAAACTCAAGTGTTTTTCGTTTACAATTTCATCATGTCTTACCACAAAAAGAATGCGGAAACAATAATTAGATTCATATTATTTTTTGACATCTCATGGGTAGAATTGGTGAATGTTACGCGTGTGTAAAGTGATCACTTAAACCAGCCTATGACGTACGTCAGCCCTGTAAAGTCAGCCCAGACTTCCATATTCTTCTTCATTTTTGATGAGATGTCAAAAAATAAAATGAAAATAACTCCTGTAATTGGAGATAATCCAGATTTGTGAACAAGTATTTGGACACACTCAAAATGTAGTAAAAAATATTTTTATTTACTTTTTGGAAAACCAACAGAATATTTACAAAACATAACAAATATAATAAAATAAAATTCCAATTACAGGTTTTCACTTAAAAGTTATCTAATTATTAAATTGGCTCGATTTCAAAATGAATTTTGGTAGGACTTGGTATGCATTCTAGGGATTTTGAATAATGTTTTGTTTCTGATCTGTGCTACCGGAACCCTAAAATTGATAAGTGATAAAAGCTCGACAAGTATTTGAACACACTTAAAATGTTGTAAATAATTAGATTATTCTTAAGTTAGAGGGTCCTGCTTCTAATTTTCCTTTTGGTTTAGCTAAGGATGTGTAGCCTAATGTGGTGGTGTTGGTGCGCAGGTCCCGCGACGGCAGCGCGGGCCCCGGGGCGGGCGGGGGCGGGGAGGGGGAGCTGCGGCGCGCGCTGCGGGAGAAGGAGGAGCGCCTGCTGCTGCTGGAGGGGGAGTGCAGCAAGTGGGAGCAGAGCTTCTTGGAGGAGGCGGCGCTGCGCCAGGCCGCCATCGACGCCGCCAGCATACCCAAGTGAGACCACACCCTCATTCTATATCTGGGGATTGCCAAGTGAGAATCTCACAGTGGAGTCCCGGACCATTTAATCCTGGAACCGTGCACAATTAATGTACAAAATATATTATTTTGAGAAATAAAAATACTTTGTTTTTTGATCCACTCACATTTACATTTGAACATGAGTGGATCAAAAAACAAAGTCTTTTTATTTCTCAAAATAATATATCAATATAATCCACAAAGTTATTGCTTTTAATATTCAAAACAATGTACAAAATATTCAATAATGCTTTATAATGCTCTTAACTTGAGAATATAATTTGATAATATGTACAACATTTTGGGCGTTTGTCCACTACCCGGAATTTTACCATCCGGTTTACAAAATGAAAGCGACTACGACAGTTTAGCGTGATTGAATTTACGCGCAACGTGTTCACGCACCGATCAAGAGCTCCGATCCGAAGAAAGATGGACAAAAGCACAAGCCAATCCAAGCCAATCGTCGTTTTAAAATGCTAACTGATGTGCCGGATGGCAAAATTCCGTGTAATTCCGTGTAGTGGACAAACGCCATTTTAGTGTCATTTTGCTTATGACAGTCGTCAGCCCCGTAAATGCCCAGACTTCCATATTCTTCTTCATCTTTGATGAGATGTCAAAAATGATAATTTGATAATATTCACAAGTATGAATTTCTTGTTTCTCAAATACTAAGCTCCGATCCCCCTCAAGGTGAAACTCGCAAACTGGAGGATTCAGTAAGCAAACGGTTACACGAGAAGCCGGATGAATCTACGCTCAGAATTTAAAAAAATATATATGAATTAGAATTCAATAAAAAAATAAAAAAAAATTGTATGGAAAAAAATATTTAATTATTTTTTAAACTCCTTACCTTTCAAAAACACTTTTCTTTTCAACACCATTTATATTTATTTTGAAGAAAAACTTATTTTCTTCAATATAAAAACATTGTTTAAAAAAAATAATATTATTGACATTAAATGTTACCTGGGTTTAAAGAAAATTAAGTTGCGATTTATCATATATGGCCTTAAAGAATAATGACCTAGAAACATCGGAATTTTGCAAAAACCTTTTAATCATTTGAATTCAATGTATATTAACCTTTCCGGGAGTACAAAAAATTGATGTCCGACTTTCTCTGGGGAGTGGGTTTTTTTTACACTAACAAAAAAAAATCTTTCATTAAATCGATGTATTATGAAGACAGAAATTATGTTAAAATATTTTTTTTTTTAAAAACACCTAATCGAAATATTTTTTAATTATGACAAATTATGACATCCAGCAGATGTCATCGCTATAAGAGTTACATCATACTAACTGACAGACGGACTTCGACGTACATTAACGTCCATACTCCTTTAAGGAAAATTTGCACTGACATTCATCTACCTCCATACTCCCGGACTGGTTAATAGTATGTGAATGTTGGGAGTTGTAATCCCTCCCAAGTTTCTATGTTAATTTCTCATTTCATCTGTGCTCTGTGTAGGGATGCCAAAATCGCCGCCCTGGAGAAAACCTCCCAGGAGACGGAGCGGCTGATGGCCGACGCCAGAAACGAGAAAATCCGACACATGGACGAGCTCCACGATGCCCAGAAGAAGTGCGCCGACCTCGAAGGAAGGTAACAACACCCCTTCCCTTTCACTTCTACTTTGCGATTATATGCAAACATTTTATATCTAAAACACAGAACTCCTTCTGTTCGTGTCATGTCAGGTCCCCCTGATGCCGACTATCGCTTGAGAGTAATTGTTTTTGTCTCGGGCAGCCTTAAACAGCGCCTCGACGGTCCTAATTGTCCACTCTTCTACATTCCGGAGCCCGGAGACGTCTTCTGCCCGCACCTCGTCGACCCTCTATTTTGCCTTTTATGATTATGTGCAATAGCTTGTACTTTTCTCCTTTCAGCACATGTCCCAAATAGGACACCTTTCGGACCTTGATATCAGTCGAGGTCCGAAATCTCTGCTCTTGCTCTTGGAACACATCTGCATTGCTGACCATATCGGTCCATGGAATGCGTAGCATCTAAGATGTAGCCACATTTCGAATGCCTCTAGTCCAGTGGTTCTTAACCATGTTGGAGGTACCAAACCCCCCCAGTTTCATATGCGCGTCCACCGAACCCTTAATTGGAAAAAAATATTGCTAGATTTATATATTCCTTTCAAATAATATACTAGATCTATTAGATAAATTAATATATCATACGTTGTATCATTTTACATGATCTTTTTGATGATTTACATTTAATATACAAGATCTTTAAGATAAATTAATATGTCATACGTTGTATCATTTTTCATAATATTGTACAAGTCGGGTGTGTGTTTGGTCTCTGCCGATCCCGGGAGGCTGACTCACCGAACTCCAGGGGTTCGATCGAACCCAGGTTAAGAACCACTGCTCTAGTCAGTTCATGACTGACTTTGTTCAGTGCTGACTTTGGGGGTCCACGATTCAACTCCACCATTGGGTGCGGATAAGAGTTTGAAGAATTTTAAAATACTGCCTCAGCAATGCATTCACGGGTTGATGGTATATTATGTCCACATGATTAAGTTGTCTTGAAATGTTGGCAGGCTGAAGGAGCTGGAGTCGAAGGTGGCGGAGAAGGACGCCATGATCAAGGTCCTGCAGAAGCACACGCAGAGCCAGGCGGGCACCATGTCCTACGCCAGTGACGGCAGCGACCACTACAAGACGCACTCTCACTCGCACTCGCTCAGGAACAACTCCAGGGAAGAGCTAGGTGAGTTGTCTCATACTCACCAGAAGCTGATTACGTTTGAGTCATTATGCCGTGGTGTGTTGAAATTCCCGCATGCCGACGTTTCGTCCACCTCAACAGAGGCCGTCATCGGTGCGTGGTGTTACATTTTTTTGGAAGAAACAAATACAGTGGGATAATAATAATTTTGGATAATTCATATAGCGCCATTTTCGTAAAATACTACTACCTCAAAGGCGCTGGAACCACTCATAACAAGCATAATTCGTTCCAGAATCTTACTCGTTAAGTGAAAAAAAAATTGACTGGCGCCGAAGTCCAGGCTCACAAGTGAATGTCGTGAAAAAAGGATTTGCTTTTTCTCTGTAACTCATTATGGGAAATGTCGCAACTTTTTCACTTTTTTTTTGCTTGCTATGCGAATTATTCTTTATGAGAGGTTCTACTGTATCGTGTTCTAATAATTTACAAAAGTCTTGATAAGTTGTGGTGGTTTGTTCAGGTTTCGGAGCGTCGTCTTCCGCAGCGTCGTTCTCCAGCCAGGAGTCGAGTGTGCCGCTGTACCACAGCGCGGTGCGCGGCTCCCCCTCCCCCTCCCACCCGGGGCTGGTCACCAAGTACGGCTCTACCTCCAACTCCCTCAACAAGCCCGACTCGGGTGAGTACCTGTCCATCTCCAGCTTTGATGAATAATGGTTGAATGGAAATGCGATGACTGACCATTCTCTGTAAATGTCTTTGCACTGTTCCGTGTCTGTCTGCTGTGCTGGTCGGGGTTGTAAGCGTCTGTGTACCGGCCAACCTCGAGTCGGAATCGGATCTAGCTGACTAATTGAACTAAATACTAATCCCTTTCACTGCCTACACCGGGGTACTTCTAGAAAATTTGGTGATGGACTTACAATCTTGTGTTTATTTAGATTGGTAGTGACAGGTAAATTGAAAGCTTTTAAATGTAAATTCACAGTAAAATCGGGATATAATTTTATATTGTTTCCCATTTTCAACAAATTTCACATCTTAGTTTTAAAAAAATTGCTTTGCAAGAGCAGATCTGTCAGGAAGCCTAGATGCTTCTGTATCAGATCTAGGCATGCGGTGGGACAGCTTTCAATGTCCATCTCCAGCCAGGAGGTACTATTAGCCGAGCTAGGACACTCTTCTAGTGGAACGGGATGTCTGCTGACGACGGTCAAATGTCCACCTTCTCCTGAGGAGTGCAACGTGGTTTTTTCCCAGCAATGAGCAAATGCTGACAAGTTCCTGTTTGGCCCACACTAGATTATCCCTCCTGTTCCCAACACATATCTATCTTTATTTAGTTGAATGCAACAAAAATCCCCTTAGGGGTATATTTGCAAACACAGAATTCACCAGCCAACCACGGGAGAGGTAAAACGTCTTTTCACACCCGATTTTTTTAAAGAATGTTTATTGGATTTTTGTTTGTTTTTTAGAATATATAGAAATAATATTTTTACAATTTTTTTTTGTCTCCTTACCTTTCAATAACTCTTTTCTTTTCAAAACTATATAATTATTTTGAAGAACTTATTTTTTCAATGCAAAAATTGGCAAATTTCATATAATATTACCTGGATTTAGAGAAAATTAAGTTGCGACTTAACGAATACTGCGTCTTACTGATCTATAAACCTTGTACATAATAAGCAAAGCTTTTCAAGCATATATACCAATACATAAATGTATAAATTTAAAAATAATAATAATAATAAATACAACTCCCATTAAAAAAATTAATAAAAACAGTGGTCCCATTACATATTATTATTTGACATCTCATCAAAGTTTGTACGCAAAGACTTCTGTAATCCTATACATATTAATATCCTATATTCTGTAATCCTATATATTATATCCTATATTCTGTAATCCTAGACAGGCACCTTTGGTGACATTTGGTGACATTTTTTCTTCTTCTTCTTCCATGTTCACTCCCTAGGTGGAGCATATGGCCAACACGAGACGTCTCCAAGTCACTCTGTCACGCGCCATCTCCTTGGCTTCCTCCCAGGTCAGTCCGGCGTCTCGAAGTTCCGCTGAGTATAGTCGGTGAATGGTCGTCAGAGGCCTTTCGGGGCGCCGGAATCCTCGGGGTTGGAAGAAGAGACACGAGAGGTTGATGATCTCAGGTGGCATTATAAGGACATGTCCCAACCATGTCCACCTTCTCTTCAGGACTTCCAGTATGAGGGGCTATTGAGTTCTTCTCCTCACATCGTCATTCCTGACGAAGTCATACCACTTTATACCCAGTATTCGCCTCAGGCACCTATTTTCAAAACTTTGATGACATTTCTAGCAATTCATTACATGGCAAAATTGTGTTTCCATTTGACCAGATCCGACGAGCTTCGAGGGCAAGAAGCGCACTCTGGACAACGAGCTGGCCAAGCTGGACAGCCAACTGGACAGCCAGCTCCTGTCCAAGGTGGGTCACTCCGTCTCCCGCCTGACCCTCACCTCCGCAGGGCTCCGCGCCAACCCGCCCCCCATTCACCTGCCCTCCGCCGAGAGGGAAACCTTTTACTAACCCTGACAATGGAGACAATTACGCAACTCTAAAACGCTCCCATATTTTTTAAATTAAAATATAACTGTTTTAAAATCACTATAAATATTTTATTTACTGTCCGCCTTCGTGGTGTTTAGCTACCGTGCTGGAGGTCCCGGGTACGATTCCCAGGGGGGTGAAAATAAATATTAGTGATTTTACACTGTAATATTGATTTAATATTACCCTGGACTGGTTCCTGAAGCGCAAGAGTGATCACCTTGCCTTCGTGTAAGTAATGATCAAGAAAACACTGCGTCAATTCCATGCAGTGCCCTATGCACCATTAGATGCGGTAAGGGTTATGAGTAAGTAAGTAACTTTATTAAAATGTCTACCGGTTTCGAAGCTAACCGTTTCTTCATCGAGTCTTGATAAAGAAGCGGTTAGCTTTGAAACTGGTAGACATTATAATTAAGTTAAAAGAAAATATTTTTATTGATTTTAAAACAAAGTTATATTTTAACTATAAAATGGAAAATCACCAAGTTAGCGCGTCAAATATAAATTATACCGTCTATTTTTATTTATAGATTTGGCGTTTAATTTGTAGAACTCCATTTTAATGTATTATTAAATGTTAAATCAAACATTGACTTCTTGAGTCTAATAAGTTGTATTTTATTGTTTAAAAAAAACACATAAAAATCAATTTTGTGACAATTGTTTCGCCTAGTTATGTAACTTGGCGAAACAACTGCCACAAAATGGATTTTTATATATTTTTTTAACCCGATGGTTGCCAGAGACGAGATATCTCGGCAAATGGCGGAGTGCCCGTATGGCCAGAGACGAGATATCTCGTCAGTACTTTTGATGACGTATTACTCCGCAGTTTTAACTCATATTGACTATCTGTCAAAAACGGAACATACATTGCCATCAGTTGAAGTTGTCACAAAATATTTTATAAAGTTTTTAAATACTTTTAAGTGATTTATCGGTATCACTTTCAGCTGACAGTTGACAGATGTCATTAGGGCTACCACTCAAACCACTTGAAATATTGATTATTTTAATCGATTGTTTTGAACGCCAGGGGTTTTTATTTTGCTCAATTTTTTGTGTTTTTCTTATTATTTTAAAATATTCCATTGATAAATAATAGTTGTGTGTTAATATTAAATTTAATAAAAACTTGCGTGTGCGACTTAGTGTGACAACCCTGAAAATTTGAAACTGGTTTAACTTCAAGAATAAAACTCTAACAATCGATGCGGGATATAATATTTGGTAAGTAAATTATAATTCAATAAAAACAACAAAAAAAAATCTTTAGACAACTTTTTTCAAAAAAATACTTGGCCTGTTGAGCACTGCGGCGTAATTTATTTGCGGCTATGAAAAGGTTAACAATAAAATACAACATGGTGGACTCAAAAAATCAGTGTTTGGTTTAACATTTAATACAAATCAATATGTTGGCAAACAAATCAAATATTTGATTGATTTTTCTACTGCATAAAAGAGTTTATGTGAAAAAATTGTCTCCATTTTCAATCTTGTTTGATGTGTTTTCAAATAACTTTTCACGAAATGGATTCATATTGTTTTATGAATTATTTACATGCGTATACTCCCAAGGAGCCATCTAATTTAGGAACATGCCTTTCTAAAATGTTTTTCATGATATGGCTTTGATTTTAATCCACGGCCGATATTCAGACAATATATGTACCAATTAATTTATGTACTTCATTAATTACCTGAAGAATATATGTATTAAGAGGTCTGGTTGAAAAACTAATATATAAAAAAAACTGCTTTAAAGCGGAGGACCTTTTGATGACCTCTTGAAAATTATGGACAAACCTTATCGTCCAAGCAAAATCAATTCAGTATGTATGTATGTATGGACAAGATGTGTTTGCACTTCAAAGGTTTTTTTCTTCTTATAGCACTGTGATATTTGTGCAATTTAGTGCATAATTTTTTGAAATTTTATGTAATACCAACTTCATAATTTTAATATCATGATTAGAGACATTTTGTTTTGGCAACACTGATAGTTGAACCATTTAAACTATTTTTATTCCTATTTTTTTACTAATTTTAAAAAATTAAATATTTAATAAAAACTGTATCAGATATAGTTTAGTTTGCAAGAACTCATTCACTCGCAGGTTAAAATTAAAGATTCTTACTTTTTTCAACAAAGTTGCCATTAATCATCAATATTCCTCATTCAAATTTTTTGATGTCACGACTAGCCATCTTTTGTCAATTAATTAGTTTTTAGCAACAAATTAGCGTAAAAACATCTCTCGAAAATAAAAACATACATAGTTTTTCTAGCACACCTCTCCATTGATACTATGACTTATTCCACAACTTTGTCTTTGGATATCCATAAAAATAATAGCTTAAACAAAATAATAGCCTTTCTTAATGTATCGGTTGTTAAATTTTCTGAATATCGGCCCTAATTTAATATCCAGTTAGTACCTTTGATAATAACATTCCTCATTTTCTGTGTTGACAGCTGAATATGATAGTGCCATAAACATAAATAAAACTATTTATTTTTTATACTTATATAATGTCGCTTGCACTGTTATGATGCCTTTCCGAGTGCCTCTTTAAAGATCTGATTAATCACAAAACTAAAGCATAATTATTTATGTTTTAAATACATGGCACCAAGAATAGTGACAGATTTTTTATCTGCCTAATGGTCCCGCTTCCTAATATTGTAATAAAATAGTGCCTTCTAGATAATAAATACAATGCCGTGTCGTAAAATAGCTTTAACATTACTTTAATTTGTTTTTTTATCACACTATATCAAGTATAAATATAACAATGTCCGCCTCCGTAGTGTAATGGTTAGCGTGTTTAGGTACCGTGCTGGAGGTCCCAGGCTCGATTCCCAGGGGGGGGTGAAAATAAATATTAGTGATTTTACACTTATATTTATTTAACCCTGGACTGGTCACTGAAGCGCAGGGGTGATCACCTTGCCTTCATGTAAAGTAATGATCAAGATAACACTGCGTTAATACGATGGAGTGCCCTATGCACCATTGGGTGCGGATAAGGGTTAGAAGAAGTATGTAATTTGATTAATGTCCAAAGCAATATATTCACAATAAAACCATCGTTGTCATAAATTCTATAAGCGGTTATTTTTTAATATATATTTAATTGGATAACAGTAAACCCTCGTTAGTTCGCCTACATAGTGCAGTGGTTAAGATGTGCGTCTACCATACGGAGGTCCCGTGTTCAATTCTCAAGGGGATCAAAATTGATATATGTAATTTTTCATCACACGGCCTGTGCTTGATATAGGTGGCACTGTTTAAACCCATAACCTCTGAAACTCCTGTAATGGTGTGATCTAAGTATTGTGATATCTATAGTAATCGTTGCACAAGAAGTGCCAATGAATCAATATTTCTTGTTTCTTTTTGTATAATCTATGGTCGTGTTAAATTATGCTTAGAGAGGTAAATTTCCAAGCATCACATTTCAAAATCCCCTAAAAAAAAAAGTATATTATTTCCATTACATATGCTTGTATTGTCTGCCTCAGTAGTGTAGCAATAAGCGCTTTTGGCTACCATACTGGAGGTCTTGGGTTCGATTTCCAAAGGGGGGGGGGGTCCAAAATAAATTTATGTGATCTTTCGCTCTAATATTTATTTAATATCACCCTAGACTGTAGCGCAGGACTGATCACCCTGCCTTCATGAAATTCACAACCAAGATTATTCTGCATCGTCTAATGCAGTGCCTTGTATACCAATGGGTGTGTATAAGAGACAAGAAATTTTGATTCTCACATAGTGCGTTCCTATAGTAATTGACAAAATTGCAAACAATAGTGGTGTTATATTGTAGGAACGCTACCTTCTTGGTAAACACATGATCAACTCATTTTTGAGATTTATAATATAAGATTTAGAATTAAGAAGCTTCCTAGAATGTGCCTATTCGTGTAAAGAGGAATGAAAAAACTTTCTAGTATTCCCTTTAGGGATTACTGTATGATATTTTTATGTCTAAATTTAAATTGCATAATGGTGCCTCATCTATTTCCTAAGATCAGATTTTAGGAAAGATTTTTTCAACCATTTTCTTTTTTTATTAATCACATTTAATAAAAATAAATATTAAAATTATTTGTAAATATGTTTTCTAAGTATGTGTTAAATTTTTTTTAATTTATGCTTTTTTAATTATTTATTAGTGTCATGATTAATTTTAGCATATACCAAAAAATGTTATAAGTATATGTAGTCGAATATTTTATTTACACGGATGGACTCCCTAAGTCAGTCAATTTAAATTTAATACTTATGCATAGAAAAATGTATTAATGAAGTCACTATCCCATTCCGGAATATCTGATTTTATAATTAGTATTTTTATAGTAACATTGGTGAGACTGTGTTACGCGTTTAGTGATTAAGGGACATGTATCACTAACTTATTGGAGGGTTCGGCCAAATATTATCTATCATCCAAACTCAATTAAGTTTAAAGGTGTATAGATGGCGGTGTTTATTCGCACTTATAGTTCAAGGATTGTTCAAATTATTTTTAAAAGAAATAGGACTTGTAATGACATCTGTGGATTTCAAAATTTTATAGAGTTTTGGTGCAGTTTTCTGTTATACCGACTTGACAATTTAAAATTTACTCAAATAGATACCTATTTAGTTAAAAAACTACTGAATATTAAATCGTATTGATCGTGACTTTTTGACAATATTAGTTTAATAATTATTGCCATATTAGTAATAAATGTAACATTGTTAAAAAAAAGTTTTAAAAATACTGAAACGCAGTTCAGTTTGCGGGAATACATTCTCAGATAAAATTTACTTTTTCAGTTTAGTTAACACTTGTCTATAGATTCATTTGGATAATTACTATCAAATGTTTTTTGAGTTTATGTCAGTTTTTATGTTTGTAATCAACACGAAAAATTAAGATGATAATAAAATTGTTCTTTGGTGTAATTTCACACCGTTGCCATTGACATGTGATTCATATTTCCATTTCATTCATATTTAAAAACATTGCCATGTTTTTAAACATGAATTACGTGATACAGTTAAACTCCCGTAGATTTATCATCTATTTAACAAAGTTCTCCCAATAACTAATATATTTTTATTAACATTGAACTTTTTTTGATTTTACAGTTGTTGTTTTTTGAAAATTTGTTGAGATATTGATTTAAGAACTTAGTGTCCAATACAATGGCAACACCTAATGAATATTTTTTTACTCAAGAACATTGAGTTTACAATCAGCTACGGATCATTGATGAATCCCTGAATTTCAGATGATTTATTGGTAAATCTTTTACAAATTTTGACGGTTTGTGTTGAGAAATAGTTTATTAATTTACTTAATTTGATAGATTTGTCACTCAATCAATTGAATGTGAAACACAGTCCCACTACCTGCATAATATTCCAGCTTTTACTAATGTTTTGCTTATTTTTCTAGTTGAATTATTTTTAAAAATTCTTTTAATATTGCATTCAGAAACATTTGGTTTATAACAGAAATATATTTTAATTTACTTTTTCAGTTTTATTACCAATGATTGGATGACTTTTTAAACAGGGCTGTTTAAATATGTATTTAAGTGTTTAAAACATCTCCAATACAGTTTTTACTTATCGCATTTGCCAAAAAAAAGCTTTGAATTATTTAATAATAAAGCATGAATTGTTTTTTAATTCGAATTTGTTTTTTCCACATTATAGATGCTATTTCAGTTGACTTGCAAATGAAAGTGTTTTAAGCAAAATTAGAAAAACACACCTAAATAAAAAATTTAAAAAAGAGTTATTGATGCCGAAATAAAGTTAACATTATAAGCTCCATTTCAATATAACAAATGTGTTTTAAAACCGTCTTAAAATTACACAATAAAAAATCGTAATATACATATGTATCAGGAGCCCTTCTGAAGAATTCATATTTTGCAATTTGCAGCTAACATGCTCTCAAATAAACTTTATTTGTAGATGAAATCATTTAAAGTTACGCGCACTATTGCAGAACAAATATAAAACTTTATAATTGCCTAATTAATAAATTTATCTTAGATTCTAATAAAAAATAATTAAAAACAATTATTTTGTGTCAAGCTTAACCAAATTTATAGAAGTAATATTTTAATATTGATATTATTCATATGATGTAATCTCATGCTTTGAAATAATTTTTGTTATATAATATTTAAGAATCTCTAATTGGTTTTGTATAAACTCTTTTTCTGATTCTTAGCATTGTTTCGGAATCGGATTCATGAAATATTCCTTTATTTTAGTTATACACTATACATACTGTAATAACAGCCATCTAATTTTATTGATTAGACCAGTTTTTTTTTATTAATACATAATTGAGTTTTAATTAACACAAACACATGTTTTGTCCTATATTTTAATAACTTATAATTGATTTTGTCCTTTACTAAAATTTGATTTTATTTACCACTTTGTATTTTTACCAAGGTAAATAATTAATTATTCCATTACCCAGGCGATTTTCTAAATATCTTAATAATTTTTTAAAACATTTATCAAAATGTATTGAATGTGTCCAGATATAACTGTGCCTTTTATATAAATCATACTGGGTGACTGAAGCATTATTCTACATCGTAAAGAAGTATATTTTTGATAGAAACTAATTTATTGAATCTTGTGTAATGATGTTAACCAAATATTATCCGCTTGGACTCTACGTAAGCCCTAATGTATCTTTATTAAATAGTATTATAAAAATCCATAGCCTTTTATTTCAAAACATCCTTTTGTTGAATAAACATAGTCCTCATTTCAGGTGTATGAACGTTCTATGGACAGTCGATATATACACAATGTTTGAAAGTTTGCGCCCCCAAAGTGTTAGTGCTTATCGGTTAATAATTATCCCCGCACGTGTATTTTACAAACTTGAATTTGCAATAATTCTATTCGCTGATTGGTGTGAAGCCCGAGAATGCACTAACCAAATATACAAGTAAGTTTTGGCTTTTATACTAATGATAATAATAATATAAACGACAGTTTGAAATACAATCCAGTTTTGATGTATGTGAAAGAACTAGATTTGAGACTTGTTTTTACGTTTTCAGCGCGGATTGTGCTGTTTCCCGGCATTCTCGGGAGCCAGCACCGGTCCGCGAAAAGGAAAACTGGTGAAACCGTTGACAGGGCCTTCCGGAACGACGGCTCTCTTTGAACCCGGATTTTTAGGGAATCTGGTGACCAGACCGCCCCACGATCAAGGCAGACCGGAAGAAATGATGTTATTGGAGAAACAGGGGTTAAGTTCGCAGCAACAGCGGATGCAAGATGCTGCGGAGAACGACGCCAGGAGATCGGGATCCCTGCCTCCGTCGAGCCTCCCTCGTCCTCCTCGGAAACCTTCCATGCGTCGCTTCGGCGAGTACGGCAGACTCAGCGACTCGGAAGTTAAGAAAAGCAATCAAGACGAAATGGGGTCAGTAGGATCGAATAGAGGTTCGCCCGCCAGGCCACTGCTACCCACTCCGCGACGCCTCGGAGACTACGGCAGGTTAAATGACGACTCTCCGACCCAAAGGTCTTTGCGGAAACCCTCTCTAAGGTCCACGACCCCGTCGGTTCCCGGTTCGTCGTCAGCGTCCACATCCAACTCGCGAGAGTCTCTGATGAAAGGAATGGATATCAGGAACAATTCGTCTCTCCGGGATTCCATCATGAAAAACATGTCCATGGGTGGGAATTCCAGGGAGTCATTAGTAAAAGGGGGTAGGGACTCGGGTGGGTCTACTACGATGAGCGAGAACTCGGCTAGCTCCCTTCCGCCTCCTTCTCGCTTGCAAGCCATGTATGCCTCTTCGCAGAACCGCCGAGGAAATTCCCTCAACAGGGAATCTAAAGCCAACGATCGAAGCATCAACAAATATAGAATACAATTTTGACAATGTGTAGTTCATACATTGGGTCTCACATTAAATCAAGAATATTTCTTATATCAATTGTAGATTTTTGACTGCAAATCCACTGCCATTCGCTGTATTTTTAAGCTCTTTTTATTTATTTATTATTTATATTTCGAGCCCTTCTCAGTAGAACATCATAAGCACCGAATTGAGAAATCTAGTGAGGACACATCATTGTAAATATGTGTACGATAAAAATAAATGTAAATACATCTGCAATTAATCGAGTTATATAGGCTAAAATAAGATTTTTGCCGGAAAGGGATGGATATCACAGACTGTGAGCATTAACATTACTCGACAGTATTGTCATCCATCTTGGGATGGTTTAAGGGCATCAATTAAGAATTATATAAAGTCTTCGCCAACTTGTTACATATTTTTATTAATTTATTAATTCAAATTATCTGTTTTCGTGCTTCATATAAACACTTTCCATAACGCAAGACCTTACGCTGAATTACTTGTTTGTATTTGTATAAATGTGAGATAGCCAAACGCTGATGTGTTTTGTGATAGACAACCATGTATTATTTCCCATTTCAATAATGTATGAATTTCATCTATCATAACATGGTACAATATATCGACACCCCTTATAAGTTACATCTTGGCTTTTATTAAATAATTTTATCATATATGTACGATATGTGCAAAATATAACAAAAATAAATTTGAAAGCAGTCCTAACAATTCATACAAAACGTAACATGTAGTAAAAATTTGCCTTAAAATTGCAAAGAAAAGTCGTAACTGAAATTTCACCAAAAACGGCCAGTAAGAAACGTGAATTTAAAATAGAAAGTATATTTGTTTGCCTCTGTAGTTTAGTGGTTAGCGTGCTGTATGTCCCGAGTTTATGTAATTAACAATCAAGTTTATACACACCCAAGTGGTGTATAGGGCACGGCATAATTTTATGCGGTGTTAACTAAATCCTGATTATATGAAGGCAGTGAAGTCCTGCAGTACGGATTCACAGATATAAGAGTTGAATGTTTGATGGGATGCAGACAAAGTAAGTAAAGGAGCTCAGGATGAAGGATGTTACTGCTATATGAGAAAGGGAATGGAGGAGGAATATTACTGTATGAGAGGAATAGGAGAATAGCAGCAATGAACAAGGCACCCGGGGTCGCACACCCATAATCATTGTTGAAATATTTCAATTATTGCATTGACTTTATAATGCTAAAAAAAAAATCTTAAATTAGTTGCATTATTAATTATTTCATAATATATTATGGAATTCTGTCTCTAAAGTGAATATCAATTCTATAAAGAACTATAGGTATGCAACCCTGAAGCCCTAGCCATTGCTGATAATCTTCTTTCCCTCTTCTTAACTATTTTACTGCGGACTGTCGATATATCGACACTTTGTTACTGCGCAAAAAAACTGCGTACCGTCAGAATATCGACTTTTGCTGTTTGATTTTAGATATCGATCTGTGAAGACGTGTCGCGGTGCGCGCGCGTAAGTCATTCTCAATTCGTCAATTATAATCATAAATAAACTTTAAAAAAGTATTTCGCGGTGAAAATAACATTAATTTTTTATCGGTAAAAATTTATTATTTCCTTCATACTATGTCGAATTCGTCAAGTAGCCATGATGAAAACACTTGCGGAACTTGTTCTACTGTGGAACTTCGAAAATGTTTCTTTTAATGACAGTAAGGATGAAATCAGAATGTTTACAAATTGAAGAATACGTATTTGTAGTGAAAGTGAAGCTTCCGAAGATGATTCTCCTTCTTTAGATGGTCTTGATACCGATACTTTCGTGCAACTTCCTTCCGAACTATTTTTTTTTCATTTTCCATCTTTTATTTGAGTAGTTTGATATGTTCCCTACACACAAACGAAAGAATTACGAAAATCCCTCAATATTTGGTGAAAATATACGCAATTTTGTGCACACTTAATTGAAAGATTATTTTTTCCTCTAAAATTCTTCTCCAATTTTGGCATAATATGTGAAAAAAGGCTCAGCAATAAAACGGTTAGTTAAAAGGACATGTTTTCATCCTCTATTTTTCTTTTGTCATTTTATATGATAAATGATGATTAATAACTCAATAGTATACCTTATACTGTTTTGTGCCACAAAGAATACGTTTTTCAAATTTGAGTATTATTTAAAAGCTTAAAAAATTCACATGCTTTGCCTCTATATTCTGTCCATTATGCCCCTTATGCATAAAAATAAAATTCAATTACATACTTTCATTGAAAAACCCTTCATCAAGTTTTTAATGTGCATTGGAAAATTACTGCAAAAGGATGTATCATTTTGTCGAGCGAATGTAGAGTTTTGAAAAATACTATTTAGAAATAGATGCTGCCAAAATTGGACTTTGAAGTGTAATATCTCTTTAAGTCATTATTTTTATACATTCAGTATTGAGCCAGATTTTATAAAAATAGATTCTGCTAGTAATATTTTATCCCTATTATCTAGGTACCAAAACGCATTTAGTTTCCAAATAAGTTTAAAGATTTTTTTATTATTAAATCCACAAACTTATTGTATTTACTATTTCAACAATAAAGAACATGAAATCATAGAATGTGTTTTTATTTTACAAGTTCAGGCTTATATGGAAAATAGAGAATTTTTTGTACGGTTGATTTTAACATAACGGAAACCAACGACTAGCAAACGCATCGCCTAATGTCATACGTCGTTGTCATTTTTCCATATAGTAATACGGATGATTATATTATCAAAACAATAAATACACGGCCTGTCATTTCATAGTCAGCTGATGTCTCTCATTTTGTTTGATGGCTGTCAATATTAAAATAATATTTCTTCGTCGAATAAGGCTCAAGAATAGTAATAAAGGTAAAGAAATCGAAGTAAATTCACGATCACGCTATTATAAAAATAATAATTAGGGTTATAGCGTATTTTACGATAAATCGTCATAACCTTACATTTTGACAGTTAACGTAAACTGTAATAAAATAAAGGTCTGGTCATGCGAAAAGTGACGTAAATCTTGAATCGACCAATAGAAAATAATTTTTTTTCCAGAGACAATTTATTAAATATTGCACAGGTAGGTACGAAAACGAATTGCACTGGAAATAATAATAACAATAAATAAATTTAGATTATTTATATAACACCATTTTCATGACATACTCCCCAAGACAAATGGTTGAATTAGGGAAAAATCTCAATAGCGACTGATTGAACGCCTGTAATTTACTGGAGAATATGATGATTTTTAACTATATGATGATACATGGGATGAGGATAGAGAATCTTTTCTTGTGCAAGGTCAAATTTGAAGGGCAATTATATAAATACACGAATATGCTATCTGTTGATCGTGACAGTGAGTAACCAGACCACAAACAGTAATCTATAGGTAGATATTAGGTACGGACGCAAACCTGACTTGGAAGGATCCAAGGGAGCTGGCAGCCGACAGAAAAGCCTGGAGGCAGCTTGTCTACAAGGAGTCTACTCCATATGCAAAAGGGAGCAGGTATGGTTTAAGTAAGATATTAGGTAGGTAGATACTTTGATCGCCTCCGTGGTGTAATGGTTAGCGTGTTTAGCCACTGTGCTAGAGGTTCTGGATTCGATTCCCAGGGCGGGTGTAAATAAATATTTGTGATTTTACACACTCAAATATTTATTTAATAATACCCTAGAAAGCTCCCTGAAGCGCAGGAG
Organism: Brachycentrus maculatus; assembly: GCF_059751285.1. NCBI lineage: Eukaryota > Metazoa > Arthropoda > Insecta > Trichoptera > Brachycentridae > Brachycentrus > Brachycentrus maculatus. The sequence goes on along the minus strand of NW_028280937.1, from coordinate 794,708 downwards.
TGATCACCTTGTTTTCATGTAAGTACGCTTAAGATAGCTTTGCGTCAATGCGATACAGTGCCCTATGCACCATTGGGTGCGGATAAGGGTTAGAAGAAGAAGATTCTTTGTATTGTTTAGTTGGTCGTCTTTAAAAATTTCGCTATTTTAATAGAGCAATACGGCTGTCCAAACTTAAAACACAGTAAGGCACATTTTTTGTAGTCCATTTTTTTGCATTTTTGGACTAAGTAGAATCTACTTAGTCCAAAAATGCAAAAAAAACGTAATACAAAAAAATGTCCCTTACTGTGTTTTGAGTTTGGACAGCCGAATACTTTTGTATGTTACCAAACAATGTAGTTAATCTTGCTGTTACAAAACTATTTGTATATTCTTCTCTTTTTGACCCTCATTAATGGAGTGACTTGCGCATCATTAAGTTGTTGGACTTATTCCCCGCTTCCAAAACGAAATGCGTCAACAGCGTATGAAAGACTTCGAAATCTTAATTCTGAAAGACGTCACGCTTGATTACGTCACGAATTGTGTTTTCTTCTTGCAATTAAAAATGTAGGAGGTTTAATACATTCTCACTCCTTCATTTCTTTACAGAATTCAACAATAATAGTATCGTCAATATAGTTTGGTGTTTTTTTTTAAATATATTTATTTGTTTGACAATAAAAAGAAATAATGGAAATGATCCCGGCCAAGCCCTGTAAACGGCTTAAAAGTCTTAATAAAAATAAATCATAATGAAACATTATTTGCGGGATTCAACCCAGTATTTGCGTACAGTGTTTTGGATTTGCTCAAGATATTGATAGATTTACATATTTACAATGGAATGCAACGGGAATGCTTTTTATTTCGCAGTTGTAGGTACTTACAATAAATATACGAGTTTGTCCCAGATCCTCCTTCCTGGATGACCCAACACGCTCCCAGAGTTTTCATTAACTGGGATATAGGTCAATGTCGACCCAACTGGGAGACAAACGCCGGCAAACTTCGCTGCGTTTAGTTATTTCACCCCATTCAATTATATTACGAAAATAATTTGCCTCTGAATGATGATGAAAGCAGACTGAATGCAGTCGAAATGCGATCCCTCAGACGAATGTGTGGCAAAACGATGTTTTATAGATGTTCGAATGATGAAATAAGGAAGGAATGAAAGGCTGAGATAAGCATTATCGATAAAGTTGAGAAAGGTGTGTTGAGATGTAATGGTCATCACGCTTGGCTACCGTTCTAGAGGTCCTGGGTTCGATTCCCAGGGAGGAGTCAAATAAATATGAGTGATTTTTTCACTCTAATATTTATTCAATATTACCCTGGGCTGGTACCTGAAGCGGAGGGCTGATCACCTTTCCTTCGTGTGTTAATGATCAAGATAACACTACATTTATATGATGCAGTGCCCTGTGCACCATTGGAGTGCGGATAAGGGTGTGAAGAACTGAATGTATCGTAAATACCCCCCATAACGTTGAGATAGATACCGCATTATCAGAGGGCATGTTATAAGTGGTTAATTTTTAAAATCGTATTTTTATATTTTAACCAGCTGAAAAGACTGAAATGAGTGATTTAAAATTGAAACACAATTAAAAATATTAACCCCTACAACGCTCCCATTGATAAACGCGGTACCTATCTCAACGTTATAGGGGGGTTTACTGCATTATATTACTTGAAATAACAAATTATATACATATTTATAAATTAAATTTCGTATTTTCAATTCAATTCTCTTACGTTAATTTTTTTTATTTATCTTATTTTTACACGTATATTCCAGTTTTAAAATTATTACAATTAGCTATCTTAGTGTCAATTGCATTATATTGTGTTTTTAATATACATATTATATTAATACATGTACGTACCATAAAATGATGAGAAATGAAATTAAAACATTAATTAAAAAACAAATAAATGATTTCATCTTTACACATTCTTGTTTATATAATAATAATAATAATTTGGATAATTTGTATAGCGCCATTTTCGTAAAATACTATCTCAAGGCCTCAAGGGCGCTTATGTTCTTCGAGATATTATACTCAGAGATTGAACCGCCACCGGAAATCATATGTGGACCGCATGGTCTGCCATTCATTTACGTGTGTCTACTAGTCGTTATATGTTTTACAGAAATAAACTATTAAATACCTAATCGAGCAAAAAGATCAAGTATTTATTTACCAGCTTTATGCCAAAATGTACAAGTAAGTATTAAATAATGAATTCCATCCGTGCAGTGGCCATTGGCCATGGACATGTCCTTCCACGAAGGTTCCACAAGATTGATATAGGATGAGAAATGGGAAGTGGGAGGAGTCAAGTTGCTCTCTTGCAAAAATATTGGTGACATGCACAATCGGTATTTCACATAGTAAAATATCGATATTTGTTATAAAATGTTTTTTTTGCGAACGTTTTAGTTTGTAAAAAAGTTATTTAGATATTTTATTTACATGATAAACATGATATAGGCTACCGCATAGTTTTGTCACGATTTAACTTGATAATTAATTATGTAAGGGAAAGGTAATCAGTAATATTATACGAGTATAGGAAGAGTAGAATTGTAGCGATGACGTTGGCACTCGGGGTTGCACGGTCAAAGTCACGAAAACTTATATAATTTAGACATAGTGCCGTGTACGATTTTGAAGTTTTTTTTCAAAATGATTTAAAAAAACAGAAAATTATTTCAATAAAAAAAATGTAACCAAAACTAAGTTAATTCGTTAATAATTAAAATGTAACTTTGTTTTATAATTTTAATAGTGATTTTAAAACAGAGTTACATTTTAATTATAAAATGGAAAATCACAAAGTTAGTGCTTCAAATATAAATTATGAATTATATCGTTTTAATTTTTAAAAATGGTGAAACTTAATGCTTGCTTTATTTTCTTTTTTTTTTATTTAATAAAAAAACCGTAATCCAATTTTGTAAAAGGGGAAATATACAATGTTAAATGCTGCCATAAGAACTACACCAGAGACGAGAATTACTTTTTACTGTGATTGATTATTTATGCAACTATCGATAGTATCGGTCATGAAGCGCCATCTCTATCGCTCGAGCGATTTACGTATCAGTAGTACCTTGGCACACTTTCTCCTCCAAGAGACGATCGGCAGGTACTGCCACTTCTACCTAATGTAAAGAGCCAATAAGATCTACTCAACGGTTAGCTGTAACAGCTAGATTACGCCATGCAAATACCACCGTGTCGCTCTTAGTTAACGGTTAAACGTGGATCGTACGAATTAATCCGAAGAGCAGGCAGGTAGGTACCTAGAACCACATACGTAATGTACATAGTAAAAAGAACCGATAATACCGGTTCGCGCGTAACAGAACTACGAACGGACGCGGACAGAGGAGGCGGTATAAAACCGGCAAGATTCAAGCTCGAATCTAAATTGATGAAAAAATACGGCCATTTTTTGCAAGTTGGGGTTACCATATTTACTCTGGATCCTGTCAAGAGATATCTACTAAAATGTTCAAGTCAGTTCTCGTTTATTTTAAGATGAGATTTTGCAGTTTTGAAGTTTTCAGAATTTTTTAGAACCAACACCATTTTTTGCCGGCAACATCATGAAGGCGGGGTTAGGAGGGCGGTGAGAGGGGGAAAGGGGAAGGGGGAAAGGGGGAAAGGAGAGGGTGATAGTTTTTTTTATTTATAATAGGTCGCTTTTACGTAATTATGTAAAAAATTCATAAACTTTAAAAAATCCTTCGATGTAAATACTGTACAATTAAAAACATGAAGTATTTAATAAAATGTTAGCGAATTAATACACACTGAGAATTTAGTCTACTGGTTTCGAGACGAAGCCGTCTCTTCGTCAGGACAATTACCACGCCAGCATGCAAACAATACTATACGCTACTACCATAGCACTATACACACATACTTCTCCTCAAAACAGCAATCACTTGCATTACTAGTCGGACTGTAGACCGACATTCACTAAGGCCGTATGTCAAAAAGAGGTGTAAAGATGAATTTAAAAAAATGATAAGTATACATTTATTTATAAACGTAGGTATAAACATACTTCGCTACAAGCTCCCTCGTCTACCCTAGTACTACCTTAGTACACGGTGATCCAAAACAAATGGGAAATATTTAAACTTCTTTGTAATTTGAAGGATTATTAAACCTTTTAAATTACGCCGTTCGACTAAAATGTACAATTAGAAAAAGGAAAATTAATTAGTGGAACTGCTATCAACATATTTTTCCTTGAGTGCCTCCAATACTTTCGCGGTAGCTTGCAGAAGCTTTTACGAGTACGGGTATGCAACTCGAGTACCCTAGACATTTCAGCTATTCTCCTTTTCCTAACTTCTTTTCCTCCTCCATTTGCTTTCCCTGATAATAGTAATATCCTTCACTCTGAGCTCCTTCGCTTACTTCTGCTGCCACACCCACCTAAGTTCGAGACCTGAAGTAGGCAATAATTTTACTCTTATATGATTATTTAACAATTTTCCTCTTTGAAAACCTTAATCTATTTTTATTGCTTTCTAATCACCCTGTATGTACGCTAGTAGCACCCTCGATATCTTTCTGCTCGGAGCACCCCTAGACATAAATTATTCTATCTATCTGGGCAACTATATTGTATTAATACCCCGCGTAGGAGGCGATCAGTAATCACCATCGGGGGACACATTCCTCTACACGATCTCGTTCGGTGCATCACGGTTCGATAAAAGGTCGGCGAAATGAATGAGGGAAAATTTATACCAAGTATTTTGTGCGATAAGTCTATTTAAATTAATTGAAGAAATTATTTATAAAATGGATTACGTTGCTTATGTGTTGACATATTGCATAATGTTTGCAAGGTCTTTTTCTAAGTAACCTAACCTGACTAAATTCACGAACGTCAGTAACTAGATACATTAACATCAGTAACTAAATTCGTGAACGCCAGTAACCTGAAACATTAACGTCAGTAGCTAAAAACGTTAACGTTAGTAACTAAATTCATGAACGTCAGTAACTAGACCCATTAACATCAGTAACTAAATACATTAACGTTATTAACTAAATTCATGAACGTCAGTAACTAGACCCATTAACATTATCAACTAATATATTATTTCGAGAAATAAAAATACTTTGTGTTCTGATCCACTCACATGATGTGAGTGGATCAGAACACAAATTATTTTTTTTTCTCGAAATAATATATCAAGATGATCCACAAAGTTAATGCTTTCAATATTCAAAACATTATCAACTAAATTTATGAACGTCAGTAACTAGACCCATTAACATCAGTAACTAAATAGATTAACGTTAGTAACTAAATTCATGGAAGTCAGTAACTAGACCCATTAACGTCAGTATCTAAAAACATTAACGTTGGTAACTAAATTCATGAACGTCAGTAAATAGTTTAGGGACATACCCTGTCTTCGTCAGGACACTTACCACACTGGCATACAAACTGCTCTATACGCCAGTACTGTTCAAACCGTTATCATTACAAACTCTTAGTGCATGGTGGTCTTCGGACAGACTAATAACGCATTTAATAAACACTTTCTGTAGAAGCACGTGTGTGCCTCTTACTGGATACGGATTTGGGAATACGCAACCCATTGACTAATCGTTATATATGTACAGTAAACCCCCCTATAAAGTTGAGATAAGTACCGCGTTATTGGAGGGAACGTTATACGGCTGTCCAAACTCAAAACACAGTAAGGGACATTTTTTTATAGTACATTTTTTTGCATTTTTGGACTAAGTAGATTCTACTTAGTCCAAAAATGCAAAAAAATGTGCTGCAAAAAAATGTCCCTTACTGTGTTTTAAGTTTGGACAGCCGTATAGAGGTTAAATGTTTTTAAATTGTATTTTAATTAAATAACGACTCATTTCAGCCATTTCTGGTTAAATGTTTTTACAATGATTTAACATAATGAAATAACCGTAATGAGACATTTTATGAAAATATATAGAAGAAAATATTATTTTTAATTTAAGATTTACTTGGTAAATACTATTATGGCATTTAGTGGTATTTATCATGCAAAAATTCAATTGAAAATGGATAGATCTTACCAAAAAGTGACTGCCGAATCAATTAATAAAAAAACAGTAATTTGGCTTACACTTTTCCTAAACTATTAAAAATTCAATAATTCAATTTTTTACGTATTCATCTGCGAATCTAACAAAAGATAAAACTACTTAACATTTTACGTACAATTTTTAATAACTGGAATGTACAACAATACTAAATTATATTACAGAAAAATTTAACTGGTTACTGATTTTAAGAGTAGGTACTTACAATAGATTTTTGTCACAATGTTGGTTTATGGCTAATAAATTAAGATGAAAAATCACAAGACTATCGATAACATTCTTATTGAAATCTGTAGGGAACTACGGGAGATATCAAGGTTTAAACTTTAGATATTTGAATAAAATGAAAAACGTGCGTTCGCATACGCATCAAATTTCCGCCATCGAACGTTTTATGACGTCATATGTTTTATTGTCTATGGTTTATAGAGCTGTAATAGTGTGTTATAGAGCTGTAATAGTGTGTTTACTTATTTAGTAGTGTGTATTGTTTGTTTACCACTACACTACCATTTGTGTTATACAAATATGAGGGGAGGGTGGGAGGATGAACCATAGACATAAAAAAATAGAGCCGCCAATAATTTAACAATGCTACCAATATCAAAATAGGTCCATCGTTTCTGTGACATTCATTTCCAACTTACGAACTTTTATGAAGGCGAATTTTCCTCAAGAAAATGAATGAAAATATTGATTATATCGGCTGTTATAAACACAAAACGAGTCTAACACAATCCTTTACAGGTTGAGTATGCTAAATTAGATATATCTCTCGTCTGACAATGATCCATCATTAATAAATGGAATGTACAACAAAACGAAATGATTATATCACAGAAAAATGTAACTGGTCACTGATTTTAAGAGTAGGTACTTACAATTGTTTACCCCAATCTTACACTGTGATAAAGTGAAAAATTGTGTCAGTGTTTCAATTCCCAGTTCGTTGTCCGCGTCGCTGTTGATAATGCGATGATATTATGTCATTCAAAACAAACACAGTATTATGAAGAGGAAAACAGGTCAGGGCGTTTGACCTAGACCCGGCGAGGCTCGGCGCCGCGCGAGGTCACTCCTCGCAACTTGGGCTACCTACTTTTGGCTTCAATCCAATGCAATAGAAAACGCACACAATTTTACACTTACCTGCGACTGCATTGGACATTAAACAACAAACATTACGAGCCCTTTGCAGTTCGCCTGTGACATCAAATGATCATACTACCAGTCCCCTGGGGATCAGTGAGCCGGTAAACACTTGAGTATTTATTTATTGATTTGGCGTTTAATTTGTAGAACTCCATTTTAATTTATGTATTAATTTTAAATCAAACACAGATTTTTGAGTCTACTAAGTTGTATTTTATTAACAAAAACACATAAAAAATTATATTGTAACAATTGTTTCGCCTTGTTAGGGCATTATCAAACGAATGTGAAGATCAAATGGACTACGGTCCTTATGTAGCTATACAATTCTAAGTGACAGTTTTAACACGTGCAGCAATAATTTATGGGAGACAACAGTAGCTAATGGGGGATGTAGGTATATACCCTTATATTTATTTTCTGGCAAAGGAAGAATTTATTGACATGGCCATATTTTGGAGAATTGATATTTTAAAGCTTAATAAAATTGTTGGTAATATTATTTTTAAGAATTTATATATGTAGATTAGTTTATCAATATGCGTTATTGGATAAATATAGATGATGTTAATAATAGTTTATATTAGTTAATATAAGCTAATTTAAGAAAAATAAAATAGGTATGTAGGAGTTAAAAAATTGAGTTCTGTGGGGTTGTCAATCATGGGTAGAATGGTGAAGTGTTCACTTTACCATCCAGTGACAAGTCCTGTTAATATCCAGACCTCCATATTCTTCTTCATCCATGTTGAAATGTCAAAAAATACTGTAAAAATAACTACTTAGTGGAGAAACCCAGATTTGTGAACAAGTATTGCGATTTTCTTTGAAATTTATAATTTTATCTTTTATTTATTTCATAGTTACATTTTTAACTATATGTATTACGGCTCTTTAGATATGGCCTGTGTTTAGTCGAAATACTTATATGTTAATACATTTTTTATTATTTTTTTATTTGTTTTTTTTTTTATTATTATATACATTACATACAATAGATACAATAACAATTTACAGCATAAAGGTTTTACAATAAAATAATTACACTTGGACTTTAATTAAATCACTTGGACCATTACACTCATTCTCAAAGTATTCCCACTCCCCAAACAGTTTAATTTTTCGATTTTATTATTTTATAAACGAAGTACCTACGCGTAGACAATTGAAAGGTTGATATCATATTACCATTTTGGGGATCCAAAAGTTTCTCTATTACACACTTCGTTAATGTCAAGTTGTAATAAAAGTTAGACCAAGTGTGAATCAGTTGTGATTCATTTGTGTTTTTGCTGTCGTAGGGGGATGTGGAACAAGGAGCGAGCTAGTAGGGATAGGGGGGTGGGAGGACTCGGAAGGCTACGTTAGCGGTAATAAACCTTTCTAACTGGAAAGTGAAATGGATGTGCGCTTCCTGGGGGGGAAGTTCCTAGAAAAGGGATATTTATAATGTGATTTAGTGAACGAATAACAACGTTCATTAGTACTTACAAAGAGGTATTTAATATTCTTTGTAATTTAAAATTATAGCCCTGATGGTGGTATCCCGCATACGCAGATAATGCAATGAGAATATAAGGACAATATAGGAGAAACCGATATATGTACGTACATATTAGTCCACAAGATGTCAATGCTCAAGAAGAAATTGCTAAAATCCTAATATTCACGTTTTATAAATAATCTAATACCCCTTCTTCTAACCCTTATCCCCACCCAATGGTGCATAGGGCACTGCCGTCTGCTTCAGGTACCAGTCTATTGAAAAATTCACTTATATTTATTTGATCCCCCCCCCCCCTTGGAATCAAACCCGGAACCTCCAGAATGGTGACCAAGAGTGCTGAAGTTGTATTTTGTTGTTTAAAAAACACATAAAAATCAATATTGTGTCAATCGTTTCGCCTAGTTATGGCATTGGGAAACAATTGTCACAATATAGATATTTTTGTGTTTTTTTAACAATAAAATACAATTTAGTAGACTCAAAAAAATCTGTGTTTGATTTAACATTTAATACGTAAATTATAATGAAACATAAATAATTATGAAAAGTTTAATATGGTATGTTATATTTATGGTATATTTAGTGGTATTTATCATGCAAAAATTCAATTGAAAATGGATAGATCTTACCAAAAAGTGACTGCCGAATCAATTAATAAAAAAAAAACAGTAATTTGGCTTACACTTTTCCGTACTATTAAAAATTCAATAATTCAATTTTTTATGTATTCATCTGTGAATCTAACAACAGATAAAACTACTTAACATTTTACGTACAATTTTTAATAACTGGAATGTACAACAATACTAAATTATATTACAGAAAAATTTAACTGGTTACTGATTTTAAGAGTAGGTACTTACATTAGATTTTTGTCACAATGTTGGTTTATGGCTAATAAATTAAGATGAAAAATCACAAGACTATCGATAACATTCTTATTGAAATCTGTAGAGAACTAAGGGAGATATTAAGGTTTAAACTTTAGATATTTGAATAAAACGAAAAATGTGCGTTCGCATACGTCACCAAATTTCCGTCATCGAACGTTTTATGACGTCATATGTTTAAATTGTCTATGGTTTATAGAGCTGTAATAGTAGTAGTGTGTTTACTTATTTAGTAGTGTGTATTGTTTGTTAAATTAAAGTTAAATTATAATAAAACATAAATAATTATGAAAAGTTTAATATGGTATCTCAAACCGATGGTTTGTGATGTCCCAGGTATTAGCATCCCCATAGCGACGCGAACATGCGCTATCGATTATACCGCGAGTCGGGAAGCACGGCTACCGGCTACCCCCATTACTAGGGACTAGGCGACTAGGGGCTGCCAACTATGTTACCCTTTCACCCTTATTCACCATTCTGCACCGGCAGACGCGCGACGCGGACGTGCCGCGGGACGCGGTCCTAAGGGAGACCGATCAAACCCCAATTCAGCGGAACAAGTTCTAGGATTTACCATTTCTTTATTTATTTACTTAACATATTGTCTTTTGTGTGCATTACAATATATTTTTGTTTTTTTTTATATTTTGCCATGTTTTGGATATTTAAAATAAATCTTTTTTGTAACTTTATTATTCGTGTTCCAGTCTTGTTAAGCTTAATCCCATGTCCCAAAATGAGAAATTACTCATCGGGAATATTATATAAATACATATATATATATATATATATATATATATATATATATATATATATATATATATATATATATATATATATATATATATATATATATATACACCACTCTGTCTTTGCAAACATTCTTCGCCTCTTCTACATTCATGCATCTCCTCATACATACCCGACGATTATTACGACTCCTGACCCGGCCGCTTTCAAGTATTTGACATACCTGATTGTGCCAAGTTTTCCTCGGTCGTCCTCTGCTTCTTTTTCCAACTACATTCGCCCCATAAATTTGTTTAACCGTTCTTTCTTCACTCATACGCTCCACATGTCCAAACCATCTCAACACACCTTTCTTAATTTTATCGATAATGCTTATCTCATGCAGTAAAATATTCTCAATATTATTAATTTTTAAAGCATTTACTTTGTGGTTAGTAATTTTTACTTTTATACATTTTTTACAAAGGTGTTAGTAATATTAGTATAAAACCACTCACCGAGATTTTTTATGTCCACCGGTTTCGATGCTTACCCGTCTCTTCATCGGGACAATCACTGCCACAGCATGCAAACAATAGTAAAAACTCAAAATGCAATCATTTTATTTTATTTTATCTTATTTTAATTTGGAAATTTTATAGAACAGTTACATAAATACATTTACAATAATGAGTAACAAAAATAGGTATTTGTAACTTTCCATTTATAAAATTTCACATGTCATTCAACATAAATACATACCTAGAAGAGGGGCGGGAGGGAGGAAATGGGGAAAAGGGAAAGATCAAAGCTCAAGTCCAAGACAAATTATGTGAAGATTGGGACACACCACGATATAAATATCGACTTACTACATATGTAAAACATTTTATTTTATTTGGAAATTTAACAGAATTCATGTTATACACCCTTTATGTTGTTGTTCCTTATTCTGTCTCGTTGGCTCTTACCAGATATGCTTCTTAGAGCCTTCATTTCTGACACTCTCAGCGCGTATTTTGTCACTACGGTGTCCGCTTATCGGTGTCACAAGATAAGGGAAATATTTGAGATCGAAGATGTGGAGGCGAGTCCTTCTTAAAAACAGGCCACGAGCCCTACACCAAAGAAAAGAAGAAAAAAGTTACAGATTTTGTAATCGGAACATCACAAGTACCTCCTTGTTTTGTATTACAAAACAAGGAGGTACTTGTGATGTTCCCATTACAAAATTCCACGTTTGTGAAATTCCTGGAAAAGGACGGGTGGGAGGATAAGGGAAAGATCAAAGCTCTAGTCAAAGACAAATTGTATGAAACGAGGGACACGCCACGACATCAATGCCGATTGACAAATTCAAATGATCTCAGCGCTGAAAATGTCGAGTTAAACATCAAAATCCCCATATTAATCTTTGACCATTTTCGATTAACGATAAATAGAGGAAATTTGTTGTAGGAAAAGATAATACTACTACATATTTATCATTAGAACTGTCCATCAAACCTCCTCCCTTAGTTTTTCCCTCTACCTCCTTCCCTAAACTCCCTTTTTTCTTTGACCTCTTTTTTATATCAATTTGTAATTTATGTTTTTTTTAAATTTTCAAGTACTTACTACCCTCTGATTGCAAACAGCTATATATGGTATCAAACTTTTTGATCAATATAACTAATCTGTTTTTGATTGGTTTGAAGATATTTTTTTAGCAATAAGCCCGCCAATGTACTTTTTTTTAAAAATAAATAAATAATATTAAATAAATATTTGAGTGAAAAATCGCCTGTATTTTTTTTACCCCCCTGAGAGTCGAAACCGGGACTTCTAGCGAGGAACGCTAATGCGCAAGCCATTACGTACGTGTATATTAACGTTGCTTACTATTCCTCCAACTATTTCCTTCCCATATTTCGGTAGTGTAAAGGCAAAGGGGTATATCTGTCTCAGACCAAATTTTACAGGAGAGCAAAAACAAACTTGTGAAATTAAATGACTCATTTGTTTTATGTATTTTTATATGTACATATCTCAATAAAACTAAATAAGTATTGCAACTACAGCTATATCATTTTGCCAGATTACGGAATATACTACTTTAGACATTTTGTGGAACAAGCTTAGAAAATGAAAAAATTTTTAGATATCCCCTTTGCTATTACACTACCGATTTACACTAAGCTTTTTCACTTACGTCATCTGTATCGCTCTCACAACAGCTCTCATATCTGGAGCGTAGGCAGACACCTCAATTTCATTTAGTTAACAATAAAGTTAATGAAATGAAACCAAAAAAAATACCCTTCCCTTGAAGCCCCTTTAAGGTGATTTTTCACACAGTCAACTCGACATAAATTGCCAAATATAATTTTAATTATTTGACCACTGCGTCATTTTTTTTTTATTTCAGTCATATTATCATTATTTAAGGCGGGATATTCGATGGCCCGCAACGAAATTTTCTTTTAACCCAGATAAAATTAAACGTAATTGAATTTTTTTCTTAAAAGACAGTTTTTGTAAATTGAAAATAAGTTTTTCTTCGAAATACATAAATATATGGTTTTGAAAAGGAAGGAGTAATTGAAAGGTAAGGAGTTAAAAAAATATAACAATATTTTTTCTATATTTCCTTATTTTCTTAAAAAAAATAATAAAAAAATGTGCGCAGACAACACGTCTGGCTTCTCGCGCAGCCGATTTCATTCTAAATTTATGAGTTTGAAATCTTACCCTTAAACAACTGACTTCCTTTGCTGAAAGCAGTGTGAAATGTGGACCCTATTACCTAATAACACAATGATAGAATGAAAAATAAACGTAATTAGCTAACTAGTGATTTACTACTACTACTACTACTACCATCACGCCGTTTCCCCGCAGGGGTAGGCAGAGAGGATGGAACGCCACACTCTTCTGTCCTGACATACACTCCTCGCCTCCTTCACATCCATACATCTAGTCAAACGTGTCCTCCGATTACGCAGACTTTTGACACCGCCAGATTTTAGGTTCTGATTGATCTGATCGTGCTAAGTCTTTTTCGGTCGTCCACGTTCTGTTTTCCCTCTCACATTCGCCACATATCGCTCACTCCTTTGAAGAACGTCATAAATCAAAATACTTGATTTTTCAGGAGAACGTTTTTAAAGTTTAAAAATATAATAGAATGTATTAAAAATAAATATCAAGCCCTTTTTAAACTTTTTACTGTGCAACATATTATTTGCAGTAAAACCTGAAGGTTTTTTCTCCATTTGAAAATTATTTAATATATTTAAAAAAATAATTAAACAATACCTTTTCTTCAAAATGCAAAAACAACACTTTTTGCCCTGTAGTGGGTAAATATTAAGTTAAAAATATGCCTCTTTTGGTGGGATATAGTACATTTTCTGGGCATTCCGAAAACATGCACAACTGAAAATTGACGATTTTTGATTTATGACGTTCTTGAAAGGAGTGAGCGATATATTTTCTTAGTCATTCTCTCGCTATCTCGCTAGTGATTTAAGTACGAAATTATTGATTGTTATTTAGGAATGAGTTGTTAAAAAAATTCACTAAAGGGTGAGTTAACGTTTAAGATACCGAGTTCAGTGGTATGCTAATTTTTTGCCTTTAAACTAGGGGTTCGCAATGCTGCCTCGAATATACGGTCATTTACATAATGCTATTTAAAAAAAAAAGGGTTACAAGTTTATTCATCTCGTCCCCCCGCTCTATGACCCTTATTATAAATAAATAAAAAATCACTTAATCCTAAATACCTTACACGTTATCTTGTGGTAGTTGATGGTTTTTGGGTCATTGTGTCAAACCAGATCCTTCGCGAGGCCGGTTTCGGTTTTATGGCAACTCTTAAGTACGGGGAGAGTAGGGCAGTACTTGACAATTTATGCATACAAAATTAATTTGTCCGCCTTTGTGGTGTAATGGTTAGCATGTCTAGCTACCGTGCTGGAGGTCCCTGGTTCAATTCCCAGGGGGCTTGAAAATAAATATTAGCGATTTTACACTCTAATATTTATTTAATATTACCCTGGACTGGTCCCTGAAGCGTGATCAGCAGAAATTATCATCTTTCCTTCATGTAAGTAACGATCAAGATAACACTGCGTCAATATAATGCAGTGCCCTATGCACCATTGAGTGCGGATAAGGGTTAGAAGAATAAATTGAGGTAGTAGAATGTAATACATTATCATTTTGCTCTCACAATTTCAGTGCCATCAAACCTAATAGCAAAGACACGTTCGTTAACTTTCTATTTTTAAAATGTCGAATTCGACTCCTGACCTGAACACTATCTAGTATTTGAAATACTTGATCATGCCGAGATTTCCTCAGTCTTCCCGTACTTCTATTACAAACGACATTCGTCTCATAAATTTGTTTTACTGTTCTTGCTTCACTCATTCGATCCACATGCCCAAACCATCGTAACACAGCTTTCATAATTTATTTAATAAATCAAGAAATGTGTAGGTCTATTTCTAATTTAAAATAACACATTGATTATATCAATGTTGTTCTATCATTCTATCTTCCTGTATTTGTATTGGCCCTATAACCCTTTTAGACTCACAGAACGACTGGTTAAAGCCGCTTGTTCACTACACGGAATTTCACCGTCCGACAGTCCGGTTTTGAAAAATAAAAGCGACTACGACGTTTAGCGTGATCGAATTTACGCGCAACGTGTTCACGCACCGATCAAGAGCACCGATCCGAAGAAAGATGGACAAAAGCACAAGTCAATCCAAGCCAATCATCGTTTTATCACGCTAACTGACGTGCCGGACGGTAAAATTCCGTGTAATTCCGTGAAGTGCACAAACGCCCTAAGAGTAGGAGAATATTCAGGATTCGTTACTGATGATTTTTTCAAGGAACGCAAACGTAGAATATGACAGCATACACAATACTCTATTCAAATGACGGAACTACACAATTTGCGTTTTTTTTATTACCTAACGTCCCAGTGACTCTGAAATCTAGCTACGGCTTATGCAACACCGTTTATCATGTCCCTACTCAGGCTTCAACTTTATAAGTTTCATAGCCTATGCCACTTGTGAGTGGATTTACTCTTTATGTTTAAAGTTACTATAATTTCATGTAATTCATGAGTGAAAATTCTAGGCAAAAACACTCGCTCACAATTTGCGGCCTTTAGACGTACGCTCTTTAACGTGAATAAGGTTGTCGCTTGGGATAAGCCGCACGAAGACCGCGGACAAGGTACCTACCTGCCTACAACTCGTGACAAGGAGGAACCGCACTGCTCGCGCGGTAAAGCTCTAACTGCGCTATTGTCTTTGGTAGACTCGGTGGCAGTTAGCAGTTAAGTGCGGTGTAAATTTAAAGTAGCGATTAAAAAATGGACAATTTTAACATGGATTTAGAGCCTTGCTGCCAAAACAAAAATAAAAACATTTTTTTCATTACAAGTCGGTCATTCCCCGCCATCTGCGACGTCCGCCATTTTGGCCGTTGAGTTCTGAGTTGGCTCGGCTCCAATATCGCTGCGTTTTCGTCTGATTTATTTGCTCACATTCTAATTGTGGTTAGATAAATATAGAGAAAAAAACTGCACGATTCCATCGGACGGAACAATGTTTCTTTGTTAAAGGTATTTGGATGCGCTTCGCGAAGACCTGAATTAATGACTCAATCCGACGAATGTGCGTTTTATTTTGTTGCAACTGTGATCACTCACATTCTGGCGAAGTTCTCGGTTCTCGCGCGAACGAGATACGTTTTAGTTATTTTCGGTGGTACTGAAATACGGATATTAACCTTTCCAGGAGTATGGTCGTATATATACGACCAATACAAAACATGATTTATGACGTGATTTATATCAAAACATGTTCAAAACATGATTTATGTCAAAATTGCCAATGTTGCGATAAATCACGTTTACTGATGTAAATGTTTTTTTTAATTCAATATAATATGTTGCTTACACATTGCAAAATATAAAAACAATAAAAAAAGTATAATAAATAGGCATAAGAAGCATATTTACAAGAAATAAATGAGAAAAACGTAAGGTAAGAAGCATGTTTAAAATAAACAAATGAGAAAATATAACAAATGAGAAAATATAAAAAAAAAACATGAGGTAAAAACAAAATAGGAAAATATGACTAAACACTACATGTATATCTTTCCATAAAGTATTTTTTTCAGATCATTTATTTTGGATCCCCGAATGGGATGAAATGTTAAAATCAAACACTGATTTTTTGAGTCTACTAAATATATTTTATTGTTAAAAAACACATAAAAATAAATTATGTGACAGTTGTTTCGTCTTGTTATGGCATTTTCAAACGAATGTCTTGTTGCAAACATTCGTTTGAAAATACCATAACAAGGCAAAACAGTTTTCAAAAAAAAAATATGGGTTTTTTAACAATAAAATACAATTTAGTAGATTAAAAAATCAGTGTTTATTATAAAGATAATTATATATTTATTAAAACATGGGTGCTTTCGCAAGTATTTTTATTTATATACATATATAATCACACTAATTATCCCCAAGAGACTCGTACATTGTACAATTTACAAAGGTTAGTACGAGTATGGTTATATTATTCTGAGTGCCTTAACCATTGCTGCTATTCTGGCATCTATGCAGTGTTCCCTTTATCGTTAATTACATGAAGCAAGGTAATCGGTTCTGCGCTTCAGGTACCAGTCCAGGATATGATATACAGTAAAACCTGGATATAACGAATTAATTGGGGGGAGGGGGGGGGGGTTCGTTAAAGCCGAAAGTCCGTCATATATAAATAGGTTTAAAATAATAAAAAAAAAACTTTTATTTTGAAAATATGAACACTGTATTTAGATATAAATAAAGAATACAAAACACAAACTGATCCTATTTATTGTCTTCGGACACTCGTCGTGAATAAACGTTGCTGTTTGATATCGATGCGCTTGCTTTCGGTAATACTGCTTTAACAAGGAATTAAATTTTATTTGCACTTTGGAAGTTTGGTATTTTTTTACATAATCAACTCAACAAAATTACGAAAATGTGTAAAATATATATGAAATTCGTTATCAGACAAAAAGTCAATAATTTGACCGGATTTTCGTCCGTTATATCCGATGTTCGTTAAATAGAGGTCCGTAATATCGAGGTTTTACTGTACTTAACAAAAAATCTGAGAAGCTGAGAAAACAAAACGACGGGAAATCTCGTCAAGTTCGGACGAAACTCGTATTCAACATAAAGTGTAACTATGAGTATTTCAATGTTTTAAAATTTAGTACATAAACCCTGATGATGACAAGGTTCTAGTCGAAACCGGTTGGATAAAGTGTAAAAATAAAAAGTAGTTAAAACAAAATTTTATTTTAAAACGTTTAAAAAGTGTTCAACTCTTAACAGTTCCTTACCTCTTGACTGATTCTGGCAAAACGCGGTAGCCATTATAATTGTGTATCTTGGTTGTCCGCCTCCGTAGTGTAATGGTCAGCACGCTTGGCTACCGTTCTGGAGGTCCCGGGTTCGATTCCCAGGGGGGTCAAATAAATATTAGTGATTTTTTCACTGTAATATTTATTCAATATTGCCCTGGACTGGTACCTGTAGCGGAGGGCTGATCACCTTACCTTCATGCGTAAAAACGATCAAGATAACACTGCGTTTATATGACGCAGTGCCCTATGCACCATTGGGGTGCGGATATGGGTTTTATTATTATTATCTTGGTTGTTATGGAATAATTTTGTTTGTTAGTAGTAGGTTGCAAAATTTAAGTGAAATAAAAATATGTCGTTCAAAAAGAGTTAACTGGGATTTGATAACAATATCTATAGGTAAGCGAACGTTTGTCGTGAAATTTACATTCGGTTGATGTTTTGTTTCTCGGATAGTTGGCAGGTAAAAATGATCATTACATGGTGAAACATTTATGTGAAAATCTCCCATATACAGACGTTTGGAACAATTATCTACCAAAAATACTTTATGTAAAACAAAGTAATATACAAATTGCTACGTTATTTTTCGGAGATGAATTTAAAACTATGGAATCGCGAAAAAACGAGGAAAGAAATCGTCATATTTCGGGAAGTTAAAAAAAGCTTTTACAGTATTTAGAGTTGGGCAGTCTTTGGATAAAATATCAATAGCTACTCGTTATTATTCGATTCGCAAAAATGATCGGGAGAGTATTGCCATTCGGTTCAGGAAGGGTTGACGCGATATGGACACGCGATTTGCACACGTAATGAATAATTACACAAGGTTCTTTCTAGCGCGGCACAGGTGTATCGAAAACAGTGACGGAAGTGTGGCACTCGGAGTAGTGTTGCGACAGTTCGCCGTGTTATTATTTCTCGATAATCCTCGGCGACCGCCCTACGCGAGTTTAACGCCGCTATTTATACCGCACCAACTTACTAGACAACAAACGGACAAACTAACAAACACGTACATTTTTTAAAAACCAGATTGACGTGAAAGCGAGCAAATTGTGCACACTGCCCTTCGGGCATCTTCGGCTCCGTTCGTCTCCGCTCGGCCTCCGATCCCACTCCGATCCCCGCACTCCTCAGTCGAGTTCGGAAAGCCGCGAGTGGTGGTTGTCGCTCTCCTCCGATTCGATCGTTACACCCGTACTAACTTGTCGTGTTCAATATCGTTTTTGAAGTGTTATATAAACTAAAACTTATAAAAAGTGTTATCATCGGCGGGGGAGTTTATCCTTTCGCGTAAAAAACTTAGTTTCGTTCAGACAGGATAAAGTTGGTGCGTGAACAGTGAGTCGGTTCGCCAGTCCGAATGGCGACGTTCTCCGAGTTCGGATTATTATTCACCGTTGTTCGGCCATCGCCGAGACGTTAGCGGTTTTCTTCAGCAGCTTCGGGACGAGGAGGTAACGTGTCCACTATTTTATCTCGTTCGAGCGGTCCGACCGCCCGTTCCGTAAAGTTTACTTTTGACTTTGTTCGGGACTCCGTGTTATTTCCCGTCTATTCAAACTGCCACGTCCGTTTTCAACCTGATTTTCTTATCTGCCTGCCCTATCCGATGGGCGTTATGTTTCGGCGCGTGTTGACCGAGTGGCGAATCCGCCTTCAGCGCTCTAAGGGCTCCTCGAGGTGGAGGAACCGCTTTGTTATTTCTCTCCTCCGCACTCCGCACCAGCGCGGCGTGCAGTCTCTCCGCGGTTCCGCTCTAGCGAGAGTTCACTACACACGCTGGTGAGCACATCACGTCGTCGGCTGTTGTACCGTTATAACTTATAACCGCGCACTCTTCCCGACTTATCGCGTACTAAACAAAAGCGCGCGGTCGCTTTACTTCCCTAAATCTTTCGGTTCTCGCATTGTTCGCTACGGTCATGTGATCGATCGAGGTTCGCCTCGCTCGATCTCGGACTGGTAATGTGTCGCGGTTATGGGGTTCCGGTATCCTACGGTCAAATCTCCGAGTGGAATTCAACGAGCGGTTTCGCGTATTATCGGGCGCACTTGTTACTCGCGGGATGGGCTCTGCGCAACGCGGGTTCTTTGTTCTCGAACCAGATCGCGATTGACCATCGATATTATCGCCTTGCACGAAAGAATGCATCGTAAATAGAAGCCGATCGATGCGGTAGGATGAATGGAGAATGGAGTCACCGTCCGGCGGTCCGTCGGTCGGCTGGAAATACAGTGTTGTCAAGTCGCGAGTCTTGTCGGAAAGTTCGCGGTGACGAAATACTTCGCCGAGTCTGTTTGCGCTTAATTGCCCGGCTTCTCGGTTTTGTGTCGCGTTTCCGTCGGAAAACTTTTTATTTTTACACGAAAGTTCTCCCGCGTATTTGGTGGGTACTGCTCTACCAAGTAGGTTCTAGGAACTCGAACCATTCTGTTTAAATGGATGATTACATTTGTAAGAGCAAATCCCTACATTTGCCTGTATTTTTTCCGTGAAAATTAACTTTTTTAAAGTTTAACATACTTGATTCTTATTCGAATCTTTGTTTATTTTTTTTATCGCGAGTTTCTTTCGAACACATTTTATTTCTTTTTTGTTTACACTTCACTATCGACACTCGTTCATTAACCGTCGCATTTTCAATCGCTGTAGTGACAAATACCTATCGTTTTCACTTGAGCCCATTATTTTTTAAATTCTCGTTTCAATATCACCAACAAAATTTAACTTGAATAAAATAAATCTTATACCGGAAATTATTATTTATTGTATGATTAAACAATATTTTAAATATTGTATAATACATTTGAATAAACAAATTATCACCTGTCAAAATTATCTTTACATATGAGTTTCGATGATTTGATTATTACGCTATCGAAAATCGGAAGAAATAAAACATAAATAATAAAATCAACAGACAATAAAGGCGACTTTCAATGTCATGGATCCGATTTACGAGTACAGATTTGGACATTTTAAACATATATGTGTTTTGTGCGATTTTTCGATTTGAGTGTTGCGTTCTAGATTATTATAGTGAAATGCTCAAAACCTAAAAGTTCATATTCAATAGATTGTTAATTAATAGTTTAATATTCTTACTAGATAATGAATGGGATTCGCATTTTTTTAAAAACTGGATGGAACATAGATGAAGAAGATTATGGAAGTCTGGGTATTTACGGGACTTACGATCATCATTGGCTGGTTTAAGTGATCACTTTACTCATGAGCAACACTCACCCATTCTACCCATGATCGACAACCACACTACTATTTTTTTTGTAATTCATACACATCATAAATCTCATAACACTTTGTTTGAGTTCACGGGAACAATCTATGGTTGGTTTAAGAAAGCTTCTATTTATTATGCAAGATGACAGATTCTAACCAACCTATGACAGGTCATAAACCCTGTGGATACCCAGATTTCCATATTCTTCTTCAGAAAGCAAAGACCCTTTATTTAGATGTATGGATACCTTACTGGATTATTTCACATACTAGAAGACGCCTGAAAACATTATTTGAAATTGTGTGCAACTTTTAATTTGCGTTTTGTGAACAAGGATTTGGACACACTCCAAAAATGAAGTGAAAGATTTTTCATTAATTGATTCGGCCACTTTGTGGTAAAAATCTATCCATTTTAAATATAAGTTTTACTTAGTAAATATCACTATTTCGTGTTTGACACGTGTTTCTTTGCATTCCACATCATTTTTAAAACACCGTATGTGAAGCTAATTCTAAATTTTAGAGTTGTGTCCTTGGGACGTTGAAGGTTGAAGAGGGGGTACAACAGATTTAAAGAAAAAGTAGTATTTACTAAGTAAAACTCAAATTAAACATAGATCGATTTTACCACAAAGTGAAAGATTTTACCACAGAGGTTCGAGGTTACCACAGAGTGTCGGGTTGTGGTGCTGAGGTTAGTGTCGCGGACTCTGAAGTCAGAGTTTCTCGGTTCGAACCCACTCTACCACAATTTGATACCTATTTCTAATAATGAGCCGCCTAGGCTCACAGAAATAGTATGAAAATAAAATATTTGTGTAAATAAAAAAAACACAAATAATTATATTATTTTTTTGACATCTCATGAAAGATGAAGAAGAATATGGAAGTCTGGGCATTTACGGGGCTGACGACCGTCATAGGCTGGTTTAAGTGATCACTTTACACACGTGTAACATTCACCAATTCTACCCATTATTGACAACCACACTACTCAAATTCTTGGAAGTTCTATATATATATGAACCAATTTTGAAACATTATTCTTGAATCACTAGAATTTCACTAGAGACATCTATTGTATAAATCAATACACAATATGGCTCCAGAGTATCTTAAGGAGCTGTGTATTCCAGATGAATTGGTTGATAGACGTCTCACGCTTCGATCGGCTACAACATCTGCAATGGGCAAAGTTATCTTACCAGCTCGCAACCAACGCACTAAATTTGGCGAGCGTGCCTTTGCTGTTGCAGGACCGACGGCGTGGAATGCTCTTCCACCAATGGTTAGAAATAGTGAGAGTGAGATGATCTTTAGAAAAAGACTAAAAACACATTTGTTTGCTAAATCATTTCCACCATAATATTTTCCCCAATTCATTCACCGTGAAGCGCCCTTGAGGTATTTTTTTACGAAAATGGCGCTATATAAGTTATCCAATTTTATTATTATTATTATTATTATTATTGGTGAGATGAAAAGAAGCTTTTTATTAAGCAGAATACAATGTTGTAAACAGTTATTTAACTTTATAAAAAAATAATAATAAAGAGTGAAAGATCTCGGGTTGAGTTCACGTGCTCGTATAAATAAAAATGCGCATGACTGGCCATAATAATGTTATCACGTGTAAGTATGATTTGGTATAAACACTGCGAATGTACATACTACATACATACATATATCCACGTGGGATGTAATTTGCAGGAGATAAACGACAATGCAGAATACGAATCGAGCTCAAGGGCGCCGCACAGTACGCGGCGGCGGCGCGGGCGGCTGTACGTACCAGCTAGCTACTCACTGCGCCGCACATCTCGCCTTGCGAACATTCCGACATCCGAAATTCTCACAGATCCTTACTGACGTACGAATTTCACGGTTGAGTGGGAAATGCGATGACTGAACATTTTCTGCAAATGCCTTGGCACTGTTCCTTGTCTGTCTGCTGTGCTGGTCGGGGCTGTGGAGGCGTCGGTATTGACTTTCCCTTGGTACCAACATGAATACCTATTATTCCCAATATTATTAATATTTAAAGCATTTACTTTGTGGTTAGTCATTTTTACTTATTTATTTTTTTACAAGTATGTTATTAATATTGTAAATATATAACCACTCACCGATATTTTTATATCTACCGGTTTCGAGACGTACCCGTCTCTTCGTCAGGACATTCACTACCATACCACTATTAACACACGCATGCTGTGGTAGTGATTGTCCTGACGAAGAGACGGGTACGTCTCGTGAGTGGTTATATACTAATACTGCTAACATTTTTGTAATAAAATAAATAAGAAAACCTATTCGTCGTATGGCATATGTCGCCTTTGTGCTAAAATGGTGTTTTCGATTGTGTTTTTAAATGAAAATTATGAAGGAATTTTCGATGTTTTTACTCGTAAATGCTAAGAGAATTTATAAAGATGAACAAGTATTTTTGCATAAATGTCAGACCGTAATAAATTTATTTTAATGACCTGATGATGGAATGATTATCCGAAACCGGTAGTCGCGAATCAGTGTTTATCAAAGTGGTATTACACAAAGCGAACGATGAATGATAAGGAGAGTGATGAATGATATTACCATACACCACAAAGTTAACAATGCTTTTAATATACAAAATAAAATATCACGCCGTTTTTCTGCAGGGGTAGGCAGAGAGAATAGATCGCCACACCAATCTGTCTGCAAACTATCTTCGCCTTTTCCACATACATGCATTAAGAAATTAAAAAATATTTAAGTATATAATATAAAATCCGATATTCTCGTGTGCAAATATCGATCTCTACCACATTCGATATTTGATCGTCAAGTACTGCTTGTATCTGTATAACGTATGATCTATACACAGTGTATGGGCGTTTGTGCACTTCACGGAATTTTACCGTCCGGCACATCAGTTAGTTATAAAACGATGATTGGCTTGTGCTTTGTCCATCTTTCTTCGGATCGGTGCGTGAACACGTTGCGCGTAAATTCGATCACGCTAAACTGTCTCGGTCGCTTTCATTTTTCAAAACCGGACCGCCGGACGGTAAAATTCCGTGCAGTGCACAAACGCCCTATGGGGTAACATGTACATAATAATGAAGCGAGTACCTACCCACCTGCTCGCTCTATGTCGGCCGGCTATTATTTGCCTATGGAAATCACCGTCCATTGTACGTTACTCCGCCATGGCGTGTGGCATCATTGAATGAGTGTCGTCTCTTTACTGTTTCATTCATAAACGAATAATGTATTCGGTCCAATTTGATGGCACGGAAAGATAGGAATTCAACCAAGAAATCTAACAGGCTATGCGGATGATACCGAACTACCATTCCGAGGAAGATGGGGAAAAAGGAGAAAATATGTAACAAAAATACTTAAATAACTGACTTGATACCGCTTCATATTATATTTCATTCCAAGCATCTACTAAAAATTAACCAAATGCTAATTTCAGCTAAAAAATTGTAGGCGGGATAATCGATATCTTAATTTTCATTAAACTCAGGTTACATTAAACGTAATTGATATTTTTTGCTTAAAACACCGTTTTTGTATTGAAAAAATAAGTTTTTCCTCGAAATAAATATATATGTTTTAGAAAAGAAAAGAGTTTTTGAAATGAAAAAAAGGTAAAAAAAATATACAAATATTTTTTAAATATACAATTTTCAAACCCTAATCCGAATCCGGTGGTGCATAGGGCACTGCATCATATAAACGCAGTGTTATCTTGCTCACTAACACACAAAGAAAAGGTGATCAGCCCCTCTGCATTAGGTACCAGTCCAGGGTAATATACGTATTGAATAAATAATAGAGTGAAAAAATCACTTTTATTTATTTGAACACCACCTGAGAATCGAACCCGAGTCCTACAGTATGGCAGCCGAGCGTGCTGACCATTACACTTAGGAGGCGGACAATATATATTCGGTGTTTGAAAATTATAAGAAAATAAGAAATAGTGGTATTTACTATGTAAAAAATTAATTCAAAATGGGTAGATTTTACCACAAAGTGACTGCCGAATCACTTAATGAAAATATATATTATTTTTATTAAAATGTGCGCGGAGACGCTTTGGGCCCTTGGCGCAGCCAGTCGCTCTCTGAATTGTATGTTTGCGAGTACCCCTGTTTCGGCCAAAATCTGTGTATTTTTCAGAATAATTTATGTATTAAAATAGTATTAATAAATGTACGCGAGAAGAACAAAGAGACGCAGATCATCGACTTATATTTTGTTTATAATATTGTCCCCACCACGTCTAGCTCCTTTAAAATCATATATAAGGGGTGGCGGACCAAATTTTGTGTGCTCAGATTAAATAATATTCAAAACGCGTATACGCCGCGCTCGCTCTATTTTTATATTGGTATCGCTTTGTTCTTCTCGCCTTAATAAGTTTGTAATTTTTGATATATTTGTGACCCTATGTTCTTATAACTTTGTATTTTTTAATAAATAAAAGATTGTCTTCATTTGCGCGTTTCCGTCTTCCTAATCAAAAGTGTTCCAGTACCGTTAGTAGTAACAACCCCCTTAAGACGTTCAAGATCGGCAGTTGCCACACACTTCTTACGCTTATGGTAATGATGCACTATCATTGTAGTTTTGGAAGGCTTTGTGAATACCCACAACAAAAAGGTAATTGAATACGGCAGTAAGTCCGTTTCTGTTTGGCTCCGAGCAGACAACACAACGCCGCGACTTACAAAAGAGAAATCTCGACTCTTTCCATTGAACTTGTTCGACTTAACACTTAACGACTGTTTCGAAACACGTAATCGCGTTATAAATCAATCCGTTTATTGTGCAGCGCGGATCAACTTTAACTTTCGGAATAACTCCGCGGTACGCATACCCCCCGACTGGGGTTTGCCGCCAAACCCGTCTTTAACGGACTGGATGCGAATAAAATTATTGCGAAATGTTTTCTCCATTTTGTGAGTGATAAATCGCTTAAATTGGGGTTAACTTTTACGAGGATTCCGAAATATTAACTTTTCAACTCGTTAAAAAGGAACCACGGTGATTTTTTAAAAACTAACCGGTTCTTACTGATTGACTATACCTTATTTTTGGGTAACTATGCCTTGTAACTATCTTTTATATAAATTATAAATTGAATACTGAGCTTTCATTACTCACTACAGGCTGACCTCAACTTTCGCACATGATTGGTTCCTGAAAATGTGTGCGAAAGTTAAATGTTCGAAAGTAGAGGGATTTAAAAAAATAATTAAAAAAACACACCAAAAATTGTACTTCAAAATGAAAAAAAAATACTAACTACATATTGAATAAAATTATATTTTCTTAATAAATTTGTCAAGAGTTACTTTTATTTTACTATTTTTTTCTTTTCTTTATAGAAAGTTTATTAATGATTTTGCCAGTCTAATATTTATTTAAATCACCTTGGACTGGTACCTGAAGCGCAAGGCTGATCACCTTTCCTTCGTGCATTTAACGATCAATATAACAATGCTTCTATACGATGCAGTGCCCTATGCACCATTGGGTGCGGATAAGCGTTAGAAAAAATACCACTTAAATACCAATATTTATATATATATATATATATATATATATATATATATATATATATATATATATATATATATATATATATATATATATATATATATATATATATATATATATATATATATATATATATATATATATATATATATATATATATATATATATATATATATATATATATATATATATATATATATATATATATATATATATATATATAAATATTGGTATTTACCAAGTAAAACTTAAAAATGGATAGATATTACCACCAACTGATAATCAAT
The DNA here is from genome assembly GCF_059751285.1 of Brachycentrus maculatus. Classification (NCBI taxonomy): domain Eukaryota; kingdom Metazoa; phylum Arthropoda; class Insecta; order Trichoptera; family Brachycentridae; genus Brachycentrus; species Brachycentrus maculatus. Next base: position 767,772 of record NW_028280937.1, on the reverse strand, counting down.
TAATACCTTTTTTAGTTTATTATTTAAATCTTACCACTCTGTAGGCCAGACATTCTGGTCCGTATGATTCTAGTAGGCAGCTTCGTGGGCCACAATGTCCGGCCCGGCGCAGGCATAACTTTAATCACTGATTTCTCTATCACCCAAGTATATTCTACCAAAAAATATTTCAGATAAATACAGTTAATCTTAATTAACACGGTCACACGAATTGCCAGACAGTGTCCCAAAATTAGGGACCCAAAATATTTATTTGAATGGTAGAAAAACGTCGCATTTTTTTGATCAGAGTAGCTGATCAGTTATGAGAAAAAATGGTCAGAGTGGAAAGGGTTAAATTTGTATTGAGCAGCACTTAGTATAATACTAATTGTATACGCAGCGACCATGTTTTATTAAACAAATCCATCGTCCTTGACTTACGTTTCCTTTCATATTTGCATTGTGTTGGATTTGTAACCATGCGTAAAATGAATGAATACTTATTACTGAATTCATTATATCTTATCGGATTTATGAATACGATAAACCGTTCCGGTTTTGAACTGGAGCTTGTGATCGGGTTATCTTTGGGCTTGTGTACGTATTGGGCTTCCGGTTATTAGTGAAATTATTAAATTTTGCTGAGAGATCAATTTTAACATAACGAAAAATTAGCGAACGTCGTTATGTCACTTTTCGTTGAATAGTGTGGCCTTCTTTTCTCTCTGCCTACCCCTGCGGGAAGCGGTGTGATGGTTAGTTAGTTAGAAAGACAGGAAAACTTGGCATAATCAAGTATTTTAAATACTTAAAAGTAGTCAGATCAAGCGGGAGCCGAAATAATCGTTGGATATGTATGAGCAGATGCGTGAACGTGGAAAAGGCGAGGCAATGACAGAGTAGTGTGGCGTTCTACTCTCTCTGCCTGAGACGACGTGATGGTTAGTATCTCAAATACTTGAAAGTAGTTAGATCATGTGCCGGAATGATCGGCTGATACGTAAAAGGAGATGCACGAATGTGGAAGAGGCGAGGAATGTTTGCAAAGATGATGTGGCGTTCTAATCTCTCTGTCTACTCCTGCGGGGAAGCAGGGTGGTCGCTAGTTAGTTGGTTTATGAATTCGTAACAGGTGAGTAAATATAAAATAAACTATATTTCAGGGGTAGGCATTTTAAATTGTTTAGTTTTGATAATTTCGTTAAATATAATGGTTTATAATAAATAGGCAGAAATTCGATCTCTCAGAAGATATGCGACAAAACGATGTATGATAGATGTACGAATAGTGAAATAAGGACGGAATGCAAAGCTGAGATAAGCATTATCGATAAAACTAAGAAAGGTGTGTTGAGATGGTTTGGACATGTAGAACGAATGAGTGAGGAAAGAACGGTAAAACAAATTTATGAGGCGAATGTTAGCGGGAAAAGAAGCAGAGGAAGACCGAGAAAAACATGGCACGATCAGGTATGCCAAATACTTGAAAGTGGTCAGGTTAGGAGTCGTAATAATCGGCGGGTATGTTTGAGGAGATGCATGAACGTGGAAGAGGCGAAGAAGGTTTACAAGGACAGAGTGGTGTGGCGCTCTATTCTCTCTGCCTACCCCTGCGGGGAAGCGGCGTGATGGTTAGTTAGTTATAATAAATAATAATTTTGGGCAATTTATATAGCGCCATTTTCGTAAAATACTTCCTCAAGGGCGGCGTTCGCTTTGGGTATTTTAGCACACGGGTCCTAAGCTCTGACAATTTAGAATATGAATATTTTACTGGGCTGTTCGTCACAAGGTTAAACTTTTAACAGGTGTTCGGGCGTATACCGGTTTTATTATCCAACAACAATTATGACCGTCTGTCTAATAACAAAGTACAAGATTGCCTAATAATCCCTTGTAATAACTGAAATGTGTAGGTACCGCAATGTTGTTCTTCTTTGGAACAAAATGGAACGTTGCATCAAAATGTATTCATTGGACTATTGCATTTTAAATACAATACCTTTATTTAATTTATTAATTTCAATTTTGTCCGCCTCCGTAGTGTAATGGTCAGCACGCTCGGCTACCGTTCTGGAGGTCCTGGGTTCGACTCCCAGGGGTGATCAAATAAATAGAAGTGATTTTTTCACCGTAATATTTATTCAATATTACTCTGGACTGGTACCTGAAGCGGAGGGCTGATCACCTTTCCTTCATGTGTAAACGATCAAGATAACACTGCATTTATATGAAGCAGTGCCCTATGCACCACTGGGGTGCGGATAAGGGTTTATTATTATTATTATTTTTAATTTTATTTTATTTCGAAGATAAACTTATTTTTTCAGTGGAAAAATGGTGTTTTATGAAGAAGAAAAAACAATTACGTAAAATGTTACCTGGATTTAGAGAAAAATACGTAGCGACTTTTTTTATTGTATTTAAAAAGAAAGGTGTTTTTATTATTAAAAAATACTTTTTCATACTATTTCTGTGAGCCTAAGCGGCTCATTAGAAATACGTATCAAATTGTGGTAGAGTGGATTCCAACCGTGAAACTCTGAATCAAAAGTCCGCGACACTAACCACGGGGCCACAACCCGACTTAACGAATGTTGGTTACGATCACGTTGTTTAAAAAACCTATTTTTGATCTGAAAATTTCATAACGAATTTGACTAAAAATAATGTTTTATCATTTTACATATTTTTTTGTTGTTGGAATTATTCCTACATAGGTTTCTATTTTTCTTTGGAATCCGGATGCCTGCTTTTCAAACCAATAAATTCCCGATCGTGTTCGCGTCTCTTTCGTTCCCATGCCAACAACTCGAGAGTAAAAAAGACCCCAGTAGTAGAATGTGTGTGTGTGTGTATTTTTTTTAAGTTCGCAAGCAACTGTTCCAGTCCTGTGTTGCCAGCTTGTATTATTCTATGTTGAATTTCCCACGTTTTCTTCCGCTATTGTTTGGCAAATATAGTAATATGTCTGACGAGGAATAACACTGTATGTACGATATTCTCCATTTCAAATGCTCGCTCTATTTTGGATACGGATTATATTGAATATTCAAATATTCGTTTCATCGTCCATTGTGTCGGGTTGTGGTCCCGTGGTTAGCGTCGCGGACTCCTGAGTCATAGTATTCGTTTCGGTTCGAACCCGCTCTACCACAATTTGATACCTATTTCTAATAATGAAATTGAAATATTTGTGTAAATAACAATAACACAAATATTTCTATTCTTTAAAAAAATCGTATGACAAAGAATAAATAAAAATTCAACCGTAATATGTTATTGGAATACGACGATCGCAAATAAAATTATGTTCCTTGAAGCTAAGCAATGCGTAACAATGCTGTATAACTCCCAAACAAATCAAATAAAATAACAGAATGTTAGTACCAACACTGATGTATGGAAGCGAAACATGCTACTTCTACTACTAACATCACGCCGTTTCAGGGAGGATGGGACGCCACACTCTTCTGTCCTGACATACACTCCTAGCCACCATCTATACATCTCGTCATACATGCCCTCCATTACGCAGACTTTTGACACCATCAGATTTTAAGTTCTGATTGATCTGATCGTGGCAAGTCTTTTTCGGCCGTCCTCGTTCTGTTCTCCCGCTCATATTCTCTCGTTATCCATTCGCTCCACTTTGTCATTCGTAACGTATCAGCCCGAAAACTCGGTAAAAATAGTTGACCATTTAACCCAAATTAAAACGTTAAATGTACCATTTCGATATAAATCCTTTTTTATTCGCACCACATCTGACTGCGACGAGTTTGGAAGAGGTATCACTAGTGCGCAACATAGAATGTGAAAACATTTGAAACCCCGTGAGCACTTCCTGCGTACAGCGTAGGACACCACACGACGTTTGTGCAACAATAGTATTATGAATACAGTAAAACCCCCTTTAACGTTTAGATAGGTACCATATTATCAGAGGGACAGTTATAAGAGGTTAATTAAAAAAATATATTTTTACATTTTAACCGGACACCACATGACGTTTGTACAACAGTAGTATTAAGAATACAGTACAACACCCTTTAACGTTTAGAAAGGTACCGTATTATCAGAGGGAATGCTATTAGAGGTTTATTTTCAAAATTTAATTTTTACATTTTAAACCGCGGAAAAGACTTGAAAAAGAGTCATTTAAAATTAAAATAATATTCAAAATAATTAACCCCCTACAACGTTCCCATTGATAAACGCGGCACCTATATCAACGTTATAGGGGGGTTTACTGTATAATAGAAGATCGGTTTACTACAATTCGTTGATAATATGTTGATAATATTATCGTATTGTATTATCAGAGGAACGAAATCACATTCATTACACTTTCGTTTTCTTTCTATTGGAAAGGCGTGAAAGTTTATCGTACAGGCATAGACAATGTCAGACAAATTAACTGCAATTTCAGTGGGTCAACTAAGAATGGTCGGCAATAGGGTATAATATTATCAATTATATTTTCATTATTAGTTACCAAATGAATTGATACAAGAATCACATGAAAATCAATGTTATTATTCACATTTTGATTGTGTCTAAATACTTGTTCACAAATATGGATTTTGTGCACTTTGTAATTATTTTTCCACAATAGGTTTCTTCACCCTCTAGTATCTGATGGCCATTTCGCAGCTCCGCTCAGTACAATGCAATTTTAAATCATTTTTATGAGTAATGAGTTATACCGCATGGCAAAGGGTATTTCATAATAAAATCGCAACATACATCCGTCCGCGGTATCTTGGTAACATAGTAAAGCAAATATGTACATTTTGACATCTCAACATCGGCAGTTCCGTAAACATGATAAAACGGATGATTGGCTTGGATTGGCTTGTACTTTTGTCCGTCTTTCTTCGGATCGGTGCGTGATCACGGTGCGCGTAAATTCGATCACGCTAAACTGTCGTTGTCGCTTTTATTTAAAAACAAAATAAACGGACTGCTGGACGGTAAAATTCCATGTAGTGCACAAGCGCTCATAACGTGTTAAAAAAGTAACAAATTTCCAATATACCATTATGAACTTATCTCAGCCTTGCATTCTTTCCTTATCTCACCATTCGAACATCTATCATTCTTTGTTTTGCCGCACATTCATCTGAGGGATCGCATTTCGACTGCATTCAGACTACTTTAATCCTTCTTTTGCCAACTCCATGCTTCAATTGGCTCATGTCGATATTTACCTACAAATTAAGCTACATCGTGCGTCTTGAAAATTATCACATTAGTTTTTAGTATGAAAATATGTTTTTAGCTGAAATATTTCATATATAACGGGAATTTACCTCGCTACGCGTGGTTAGCGACACTAGGTCACTCTAATTTGTTCAGGTCATTGCCTTGTAATTATGATCCACTAATTAACGTACTTAAAGTAAACAAGGTAAATTTTAAGTAAGTCTTATGGGGCGAGTTGTTTATAAACTGCGATGAGAAAACTTAGAAAGTTGTGATTCCACCGTAAGTTGAAAAGTTGGTTCATTTTACAGCTTTACATTACAAATCTTCTGGAATTATAAGTTGAAATAATATACATATTTTTTATAATTAAAATGTAACTTTGTTTTAAAATCGTTATTAATATGTTATTACAACTTAATTTTAATGTCTACCGGTTTCGAAGCTGACCGCTCTTTATCAAGACTGATTAATACTATAACACTTAATACTAAAACACTGTTCAGTGTTTCAGCGTCTTGATAAAGAAGCGGTTAGCTTCGAAACCGGTAGACATTATAATTAAATTAAAATAAAATATTTATAGTGATTTTAAAAGAAAGATACATTTTAATTATAAAATGGAAAATCACAAAGTGCTTCAAATATCAATGAAACATATTTTTAATTAAAGTTATTCTACCTCTATTTCGCTGGCGTGTACAGAGAATCAATGGGTTGTAGTAAGGTAAGCTAGGTACTACTTACCAGGGTAGGTAGTAGAGGTAGGTAGAGTAAGGTAAGCTGGCACCACTTAGTAAGGTAGGGTAGGTACTGGTTGCGTTTTTATGTCACTCCGGTAAGTTAGGATAGGCACTGCTTTTCTTCCTATATGGAAGGCACGCCCCTATTTCGAAATAGTGGTATTTACCAAGTAAAACATAAATTAAAAATGGATAGATATTACATATAAGTGACTGCAGAATCAACTAATGAAATGAAATAATATACGAGTTAATTAAAAATAATACTAATGAATAAAAAGATGTTTCAATTGTAAATTGAGTACGTTTGTATGGCGTTTGTTTACTGTCTGACGTTGCCGACAATTCGATTTGAGTATGTAAATATATCTTTCTAGGTCACAGATTTTAAATTTAAACGTTGATTTTCCTTCGAGTATCCGACGTAATATCTGCACGAGCGATGGGATGAATCGAATTAAAATAATCGCGTTATTTTATCTATTAATTAATTCGAAAAACCATCCGATTATTAAAAAAAATATTCAAACATTTTTAAGGCCAGATATTCGATAAATCGCAACTTAATTTTCTTTAAACCCAGGTAACATGTACCTAACGTAATTAAATTTTTTGCTTAGCCACCATTTATATATATAGAAAAAATCAGTTTTCTTCGAAATAAATAAAAGATTTTGAAAAGAGTTATTGAGGTAGTGAGAAAGGCAAGGAAAGAAAGCTAAAAATGTTACGAATATATATTCTAAAAAAAAAATATGTGGAGATACGTCTGGCTTCTAGCGCAGCCGGTCGCGTTCTGAATTCTATGCTTGCGAGTACCGAATACTACATTTTTAGTAAACGTTCTATTGCTTATTTTTGAACAGTTAATGCGTTTTCACAAAAAAAAACTATTGAGACAAAAATAAAAAGTGGAACACTACTTCGTTTATAGATGCATCCAATTATAAAATAGGTTGATGAAATGCGACACAATTTCAATACTCATTCTGAATAACTCTGTAAAATATACGAGTAACTGTATAAATATTGTACATCGAGAGAATGCAAATCATGATTGCGCTAAGTGAGATTTTTCAAACGACAAAATACTGTACATTTGTCTATTTTTGTGATATTTTCATGTTACATAAGCGACATGATGAGCCAGGACTTTTTTTAAACCAAAAAGAACCCGGAACTAACTTCATGTCGAGCATTTTACTAAAAATATATCATCAAATATCATTTGAATATTCATTACAATACCATATTTTATCATTTTGATAAATTATATAAATAAAGCAAACATTGTTTTGTATAATTGATTTTGAAATTTAAAAAAGAAAACTTGCACGTTTTTCGCAGATACTTTGTGGCATATTTTTATAAGCTTTATAAAATAAAACAACTTTGTTTTTAACCAATTTTTTATTGTTACATTTGTCTCCAACCGGTTTCGACAAGAACCTCATCATCACGGCTGTCTAAATTCAAAACACAGTAAGGGACATTTTTTTGTAGTACGTTTTCTTTGCATTTTTGGACTTAGTAGATTTTACTTAATCCAAAAATGCAACAACAAAAAAATGTCCCTTACTGTGTTTTATGTTTGGACAGCCGATCAGGTTTAATTTTAACCATTATGCGTCATAATCTAAGCTAATTCCATTCAGTACATGTTTTTACCCTGACAATGACAAGGTTCTTGTCGAAATCGGTTGAGGAAAAAATATAACTACCAATAAAAAGGGGTTAAAAATAAATTTGTTTTCTTTTATAAAGATCAAAAAAAAAATCAGTGAACAAAGGTGCCGGAACGTCGTTAACAGCGTTACATGAAAAAAACCTTTGATTTGAGCTAATTATAAATCTGTTTATTTATATAAGAGTATAATGAAAAAAATAATGAATTGAAATTAATTTCCGTATTATAATTTCCTTTTAAGTGGTGATATTATAAGGGCGATATCGCCCACTTGAGTCCCCAAAGAAAGCAATATTGCCACCCTGGAGTAGGGAGAAAGGGTCTAAGGGGGAGTTGATTAGAATCTGGTGTATTCGTGCCGACGAGAAGCACAAGTTTTAGTTAGACATTGAATGTTTTAGAGCTGTTATTTTATTTTCTTAATCAAGTAATCGATACTTCGGTATATTTTAAAAACTAACTTATTAACCATCAGGCCGCTTCCCCGCATAAATAGGCAGAGAATAGAAAGCTGTCTTTGTAAACAATTTTTGCCCCTTTCACATACATTCATGCATCTCTCATACATACCCGTCGATTATTCCGACTACTGACCTGACCACTTTCAAGTGTTTGAAATACTTGGTCACGCCAAATTTTCTCGGTATTACTCTGCTTCTAGTATTTGTTTCACTATTCTTTCTTTACTCATCCAATTCACGTGTCCAAGCCTTCTCAACATACCTTTCTTTATTGTCGTATATTTCAATGGTTATGATATATGTAAATCATACTTACCACCAAGGTAACTCTAAGTTGTGAGTTTTATTTGTTTATTGATTTGGTGTTTAATTTGTAGAACTCCATTTTAATTTATGTATTAATTAAAATTAATTAAATCAAGCGCAGATTTTTTTGAGTCCATTCAGTTGCATTTTATTAAAAATATTGTGACAATTGTTATTAATTGTTGTTAAGTAATGGCATTTTCAAACGAATGAAAATGCCATAACTAGGCGAAATCATTCGTTTAAAAATGCCAAAACTAGGCGAAACAATTTTCACAATATAATAATTATTAAGTGTTTTTTAAAAATAAAATTCAACTAAGTAGACTCAAAAAATCTGTTTGATTTAATAACTAATACATAAGTTTTATTTGCTCATAAATTATTGAATTGTTCATGCAGAATATATTTTCGAATTTTTAATACATTTTGATTAATTAATTTCACTATTTTATTTCTATTACTTACCTCATTTGTAATCTCCTCAATACACTCGACGATTTAGTGAGTTGTAAAAAGTTCTCATCTCTCGACTTGAGCGATCCTGTTATATTTACTGTCGCACTTAGCTACATTTACAACAGCTGGTGTCACGAACAGATATAACGTTGTATACAGAGTGGAGCGGAAAGTAACACCACATACCTTAAATCAATGTACAGATACATTTAAAAAAATATATTAAGTCAGTATGAAATGATACATTTCACACTGACAATATCTATGGATGGAGCGCTCGGCTCGCTGCACTGACGATACGAATGCTCGCATCGTAACGTATTACGTTACGACGAAATGCTCCGGTCAGTCCCCACCTTTAGAAAACAGGTTGAATTTGATTACACCAATATACATACATACACACTTGTACATACCGTGTATTTTACATTTTACGCTACACAAATATTATAACTGTTTTTACCAATTCGGTAATTTGACATAAACTTAAATAGCTATTCAAATATTTCACAATAAAAAACCATTTGATGATTAAGTAAAGTCACTTTCGAAAGTTAATTGCTTCCCCTGTAAAATTAACTTTTTATTTTTTTATAAATTCTAGGTACTGCTTATGCAACACCGCTTATCGTGACCCTACTTAGGCTTCAACTTTTTGAGTTTTATAGCCTATGCCTACTCGTGAGTGGATTTACTCTTTATGTTTAAAGTTACTATAATTTCATATAAGTAATTCATGTGTGAAAATTCTAGGCAAAAACTTTGCTATCTCGCTAGAGGCATGAGTTTATAAAATAATCCTTATGTGCAGTTCTGCAGTCAGGTGACGATATTCAGATGTTATTATGTCGGCGATATTTTAATTTATTATTTATGTACACGACTTTTCATCTGCGCTGTGTGTATTCAGTTTATTTGATGGGACCTGATCATTTTCAAATAGTGACATCAAACCCTCTTTCTGACTCACTAAATTCCATAACTGTGGTATTTTTAGATGTGTTTGATACCATTTTCTCGATTCTAAAGTTAATCGTCAGAGCTTAGTGGTGAGAAAATGTATATTGGATTGCATAGTTTTTTAGCTCGTACATAGAAAAAATATTTTTTAACTCCTTACCTTTCGTTTTTGTATTGAAAAAAAAACTTCTTGAAAGGTGAGGAGTTTAAAAAAATCTATATTGTATACTTTAAAAAAAATATCCAATTCTAAAAAAATCGGGCGTGAAGAGACATGTGACCTCTCCGGTGGTCTCCGATGGAATGCATACGACTTAACGAATGCTGGGCCTTAAGTCAAAGACACGAAAACAAGTTGGATGTGACAAATTTATTAAATAAGTACACCTGTATTAATTTGCTTGTAAATCTCGGGAGGAATCACAATTATGCCGAATAGTCGAATGCTAGGATACTATGTCTTTAGAACACAAGGTCAGCCACTCTAGGCAGGAAACTTACTTACGCTTATATATATTATACTATATTTTGTTGCAGACGTTAAAAATAATGAAACTCACACATAGGGTACATGTACCATTAATGGACACTCATCAGATTATGGTGTAAAATTAATTTTCCAATCAATTTTTTTTTAAACATAGCATACTTATACGAGTATGAATATTATGTTTATTAAATATTGGAAACAAATTTAGAACAGTAATTCTTTAACTATTAAAGGAATATAAATATTTGAATCTAAAAAAAGCTCTTTTTTTTGAGATTCTAAAATAATTTAGCAATTACAATATGCAACACCAAACAATTCCATCAGTTCTCAAATATTTGGGAAAAATCAAATAAAATAGACACGTTAATAGAAAAAATTTCTAGAAAATTAATTAATTTGTTTTATTTTTTGTACTTTTATTTTTTGTACTGATAATTAATAAATAGTAAATTTTGAAAAAAATATCAACAACACAAAAAAGGATCAACTACAACAAAACTATCTGAACCTTCATATAACTAAGATTAACACATCTCGTCGATATTTTTCTACTAGAATATTTTTCGAATTTGTCAAAGAATTATTATTAGGGGTTAAGGGATTTTAATGTTGTGTTATAGTGAAATTGCAATATATCGTTAATCACTTGCGTGTTAGGTAACACATGATGCATTATTTGTCCAAGACTTACTTTGATCTTAAATTTTTGCCCGTTTAAGGAACTTTCGATCTGATCATTTTTGATCTCTCGATTGACTGTCGTTTTTTTTTTATTCGCTTTAAAGTTTTATGTTTCCGGAACCCCCACTAATTATCTCATTAACTATAATCTCATTTTATTACTTTCATCTTTAACAATTTTGCTATCTTTAAAGTGGTTAAGTGCAAAACCACAATTAAATAAAAATAAACATATTTTTATGGACCAATGTTTTTAGTTAATTTATTTTTCAATTAATTATTAAATATTCAAATCTCCTTCATGAACAGGTTGAATATTTTAATAATTCTAAAATATTTATTAGCTGTCAAACATTGGTTCCTCTACCCTACTTTGTTTACTTTGATTTTACTTTATTAGCCTTTTTTGTTTCACACAAAGCTATTGTAATTCTTAGTATTGTGGGTACAGATAGCTCCTAGTCCAGAATGAGTAATACGAGTAAAAAAATAATTTGAATTTGTAAACAAGAATGTGGGCATATAAAAAAATCCACGGCCAAACGGAAGATTTTAAGCATATACGCCCAGGGCCGAGGAAAAAGTTTATCGTGTGAATTAATACCAACTTGAAAAAATGTGTTTTTATTACTATTAAAGAGTATGAACAAAAACATTGATTCTATAGATTTTTTGATAAATTTTAAGTATCAAAATTTAACAGCAGAGTTAGAGTAGGTGCGTTTAAATAATATTCATTGTATTGAAAAAATATATGCATTTGTATTTGTTAAAAAAATATGTGTATTCGTATTATAAAATATTATAAACCATTTTTTAATATATCTCTTGGTAAAAACCATTGAACTTAAGTAGGGTAAACTGTATAGTAACTGGCCGTCGACGGCATTCAGATATCGAGAAAAAATGAAAGTACAACATGATAAGGACAAAAACAGGGTGGAGTCGACATGTTTATTCTTTGATCATTACAAATGTTTTTTTATATATTCGAGTAATAAATAATTAAGAAAATTAAGAAAAAAAAATATAAATCATTACTCAATATAACTGTGCGCTTAAGGATCGATATTTAATAGTCTTCGACAAAAGAACCTTGCTTTAAAGGGTTGGAAAAACATTTGATTATAATTAATACAATTTGTTTTAAATATGTACAATTGTATTAAGGTTTAGTTAGTACCCAGCCGCGCAATAGTAGTGACGTTGTAGTTTTTAAAATTACTGTCTTTGAAAATAGAAAGTTAATAAGGATTAATTAAAATACGACATTACCTTGCATATACATGAAAACAATTTTGCTTTGTTGTGTAATAAAACATTTATCATTTTCGACTTAGTAAAAAAGACTCAAAGACGACTTAGTTTCGGAAAGTTAGTAAAAAAGTCGTTTAAAGTAGGATTTCTACCGATTGGTTTCTGTTTCGACTTTTAACAGGATCAACGAAACAAATGTCCTGACGTTAGGTTGGTAATACTGTAACAGACGTTAAATTTCATTAATTTAAACAATGTTGATTTTTAGCGATGATACTAAAATGTTTTAAATAATGAAAGTATTTTGTTAAAACAGGATCATTTCAAAAATATAAAACAAGAACGTCACCAGTTACCGTCAGTGTCTAGTTACTGGCACTGGCGAGTCACTGTACGGTTACCCTACCACGAACTCGACATGAAATGAAAAGCCGCCAAAGAATTCACTTTCTCCTCTGCATTCTACACTTTCTGCTCTCGTTTTATTTTTATTTATTTTTGTGGCCTTACACCACATTTACCGGATTGTAAATTACTTAAATTTTCTTTTTTATTGTTTATAAATTTCGCGTGGAATCACTAACAATCTGCAATTTACTTTTACGGTATACTTTTATAAGTATTATATAAACAAATCGAGATCAATAAAACTGTGTTTTATTGTGATTATGTTCATTTCAATGTGCTGTTTTCCTGGTATCATTAACGATCAAGTTTAGACTATCTTATTCGAATGGAGTGCCCTATACACTATCAAGTGCTAATCAGAATAAGACAAAATTTTATGTTTATTTATTTATTTATCATATTACATACATAAGTCACATATATAATATTACCGATGAGTAATTTCCAGTACTCATTTTGGGATATGGGTTTAACGTTAACAAGATTGAAATAACAAAACACAGGCCAAAATATAAACTACAAAACAATAAAAGGTACAGTAAATAGGCATATAAGAGAAGCATAAGGTAAGAATCAGCAAGGAAAAAAAGAAAAAATATAACTAATCGCTAACACAAATATCTTACCTACCATAAATAATTTTTTAAGTTCAATCATTTTGGATCCCTAACTGGGATCTATTTTATAAATGTCATGCAGTTGTTTAATTTGGGTATAGGCAATATATTGTAAGGACCTTGCTCCAAACTTGTTTGCTTTTATCGGCTCCACATGTATTTTATTATGTCCTCGTGTAGTATAATCACGAATTTCTCTGTTCAAAATGTTATTTAATTAGTATTACGGAATTAACAACGAAAATATAAGAAAGGAATGTAAGGCTAAACTTCGGATAGTTGAAAAGATTAAGAAGAGTTCTTTAAGGTGGTATAGGCATATAGAGCGAATGGACACCGAAAGAATGACTAAGAAAATATATGTGGCGAATGTGAGCTGGAGATCAGAACGAGAACGGTCGAAAAAGGCACGATCAGATTAATCAGAACTTAAAATCTGGCGGTGTCAGAAGTCTGCCTAATCGGAGGGCACGTTTGACTAGATGTGTGGATGTGAAGGAAGCTAGGAGTGTACGTCAGGACAGAAGAGTGTACCGTTCCATCCTCTCTGCGTGATGGTAGTAGTTGTGGTAGCAATATAACTTAAGGACCTTACTCCAAACTAAGTTGTGTTTATCGGCTCCACGTGTATTTTATTATGTCCTCGTGTATTATAATGATGAATTTCTCTATTGAAAATCTGTTTGGTGCTGTGTTTTAAACATTATTTGAAGTTTTGTATTAATTTTAAATCAAACACAGATTTTTTGAGTCTACTAAGTTGTATTTTATTAACAAAAACAGTTTTAACACCTACATCCCCCATTAGCTACTGTTGTCTCCCATAAATTATTGCTGCACGTGTTAAAACTGTCACTTAGAATTGTATAGCTACATAAGGACCGTAGTCCATTTGATCTTCACATTCGTTTGATAATGCCCTAACAAGGCGAAACAATTGTCACAATGTAAATTTTTATGTGTTTTTGTTAATAAAATACAACTTAGTAGACTCAAAAAATCTGTTTGATTTAATATTAATACATAAAATAAAATGGAGTTCTACAAATTGAACGCCAAATCAATAAATAAATAAAAATACATTATTTGAAGCATTGGATTTGTAATCTCATATTTTGGTAGAATGAGATTAATGCATGTTACTAAGACTTGTTAGTTTTTAAGCCGAGTTTCCAATATAAACAGCGTTACAATTAATTTTACAATCCCCGCCAAGCTGTAGATCCCCGCACCGGCCCATGTGTGTATATTGAACCGTCAGATTGCCGAACACGTTGCGACATCATGGTTGGCCTCGCTCCCCTCGCGAGACCCTTCTCGGTATCCGACCAACCAACCCCATTGGGCGCATTCCCAAATCTCCGAATGGTCGATAGCCTTTATAAAAAAATAATCCACACAAAAAATTAACCTGCTCGCGACCCTTGCGTCAATGTGTCCACACTCGACGAACTGAACGAAAATAGGGTATTATCACTCGGGAAGAATATCTAATTAAACATACTCAATCTATCAAGGATTGTAAGATTCGTTTTGTATTTATAACAGCCGATATAATAAATATTTTAATTCATCATTTTTTTGTGCAAAATTCGCCTTCGTAAAAACGTTGTTTTCGTAAGTTGGTAACGGACGACGTCACAGAAAAGAATCCACACTACTACTATAACGGCTCTATAAAGCTGATACGGCTCTATAAAATAAATATTTACGATAACTTTCGTAATTTGCAATTTTACGCTACATTTGTAATTTTACGCTATACGATAGAAAAAATAAAAACGTTGAAAATTTAAGTTATTTATTTATGAATATATAACAGTTAACAATTATATTTCTGTTTATGTTTAAATAGGTATTAAATTATTTATTTATTTAAACATTAACAAATATTTATATAATTATTACGACTTACGACTAGCATGCGAAATTACCGTTTTTTTTCAGAATTTTATTCAGAATAGAATGTGGAGCTTTGGGCATTTACAGGGCTTATGGACTGTCTTTGTCTGGTTTAGTTTGCACACTGTATTATATTCACCACTCTGTCCGTGATAGAACGATAATATTTGCTTCGCTTTTTGGAACTTCCATATATGTTTACGTAATAGAGACCGTTCACATGTGAGTTAGAAGCGGCAGCTGTTGAATTTTCTGACAAATAATAAAACCGAGACCCGTTTTTTTATCAACAATATTTTGATAATGTCTAATAATAATAATTTTTCTACACAAATATCCCATCAAATGATTGTTATCTAGATTTTAAATAAGATTTCGTTTTGTAATTCTTGGAAGTTCATAAAAAATCTATTGATATGTATTATAAAATATATACCGACAAATATCCCTTGAGGGCATATTCAGTACAAATATTTGTACCTATCATCTTTACATATTTCCTTATTGCCTTATAGCATTTCCTACTTTGCGAATTATTGATTATGCTTATCGAACAGGTCGTAAACATTTTTTCAGCACGTTGACATGACTGAACGCAGTGTAAAATGGGTCACGCCGATATGTTTATCGTTACCTTTAGCATTTGTTTATATTTAATGAAATATTACCGCCAGTCACGTACTACGGTATTGTATAAACTTACCTTACATTACATAGCTCTTCAATTGTATAGCATTTGCGAGCTGGACTATAATTATACTACTCCTACATACAAAGATACAAATAGATTTGCGTATTCTGGGACATCTCTCTCTCTGTCTCTCATCAAAATCACTTTCTAACGATCATTTAATATTTTTACGACTCTTTCCAATTATAATATGGCGGGGATAATGAATGAATAACAGTCGATTAAAAAAATCATTTAATGTGTTTACGTTTATTTTTTCATATTTTTTTATTAAGCCTCCACTTATTTAGCATTTAAGTTTAACAAACAAAATACATTGAAATAACAATAATGTATTTACTTTATTCGTAAAGCGTTTTATATATTTTATGAAAAATGCAAACTGACGTCAATGAGATGAAGTGTATATTTAAAAATAAGTGATCGGATACTAATGGGATAATTATTCCTGTATTCTGAAATCCCGTTAATATATGACCTTCTAACAAATGGATCATTTTAAGATTGAGTTTGGGCCTTTCTTTATCTTCTGTATTCTGCCCTCACAAATTAATTTAGTATATTACCGTCGCTTTGTGTTCATATGGCTATAATCACAAAAAAAATATATTTCGCTTGCCGAAATTTCCATCGAAAATAAGTAGGAATTGGGAATAACTATGTATATTTCTTACCTTTTTATTGACAGGTGGTTTTTGTTCTCAATGCAAACAATTGCTACACTTTGACATCTCAACATAGATGTTGAAGAATAGGGAAGTCTGGGTATTTACAGGTTTAATGACCTGCCATAGGCTGAACAAGGATCTGGACCGCCAAAAAATTTGTGAATTGCTACGTATTTATTTTAAAAAAAAATTACAGAATATAAACCTTTTACCTCCCGTATTTCTAATACATATTTCAATATTTTAAATAGATTCAATTGAATTAACCATACTTAAATAATTCTTACGTGTTCCATATTAAACTTTAATAAATACAAAACAACACTTAATTAATTAGTAAAATAAATTAAAAACAATAAAAAAACAATATGTAATCGAAAAAACGATATCCGCGATGCTTTGCCGAGAAAGAAATAATATATGTAATGTATGTAGTGTATGTTGAAAAATAACGTTATTTTCATTTAAATTATGTTAATTGTGAAACAATCTGTTAAAACATTTAACGACACATTTTTTACAACAAAAATTACTCTTTGCCTCTGAATTCTAAATATACTAATTTTTTACAATGTTATTTTTATCGTCGCTCGTATACAGATCGTGCGTGTGACCTCAATATTATAATACCCGAGTGGTGTGTGGTTCAATTTGCTTTGGCAATGACATACCGAGAATGATAACGCACAATAGAGTTACGTATTTGATACGCAAATATTACAGGTATTTGAGTCGTTTTGATGACGATCTTATAGGGAGAAGTACGCGAGAGTATTATATTTACTTTTCATCGTCTACTTAGTATTATATATGTTGGGATGTTTTTTTTACAAATTATTTTATAATTATGATTCTGAGAATTTTTCAATATATCTAAAAAGCTTTGTTAAAATTTTTTCAACCGTATCAAATGAACCATTTAGTCGGTTTGAAGATATTGCTTTTTGGCAGGGAGCCTGCCATTGTACTACATTATTGAACAAAGATATTTCAATAAAATACAATAAAATATTTATTTTTAGCCCAGTCGGGATTATCAAATACAATGTTTTTTTTTTATTATTTTAATTTCACTTGGTAAATACCACTTTTTCTTAAAATCTGTTATTACGCGTTTTTTTATGCACTTCGCACCATGTTCAAACGGATTTTAAGAAATAGTGTTATTTATGAAGTAAAATTGAAATTTAAAAGCGATAGATATAACCATAAAACATCAATTAAAATAAAGAATCAATTAAAACCATACAGAATTAATTCAATTACAATGAAACAGCGATTTTTATTTGGTCTGGATTTTCGGGACTAACTCTGTTGCATTTGTAGGTAATTATTAAATTTATTGTATATTTTTCATTACATCGATATTTTTCGACTTAGATCTAAAAATCGGAGGTAAAATTAAATAAAAAATTATATTTTATGCAGTATAATTATACAATTTTATATATATATATATATATATATATATATATATATATATATATATATATATATATATATATATATATATATTTAACACACTTTATTTTAAATAAATATTTTTTTGATACAATTAAATGAGTCGTAATAAACGTCGGGTATGTATGAGGAGATGCATGAATGTAGAAGAGGCGAAGAATGTTTGAAAAGGCAGAGTGGTGTGGCGTTCGATTCTCTCTGCCTACCCCTGCGTAGAAGCGGCGTGATGGTTAGTTAGTTAGTTAGTAAATGGGATAAACGACTAAAAGCTATAAGCTCTTTATAGATAGGGTAGACTGGGTACGGTTGAAACAAAGGACGGTTGAAACAGAGCAAATATCTTGCAAACCGTATGCGGTAGGGTGAAGGGTCCAAGGGACGAACAAAGTGGACAACAAGTTCAAACACAAATATCAGTGTTGCATCGCTCGCTGCACTGTGCAGTTGTTTGTAGGAGGTCCTATTGTATTTTGATAACCAAAAGTAAGTATTTTTGTTCTGAGAATTTTCCTTTTATTACGGTTTCTATTGAAACGATATTATTGAGTATGATTTAGTGTTTGAAATGAAGCTTATAGAACACGATATAGTGATTAGTTTTAATGTGCCATTATTGTTAACATTACTATTTTCTGTTTTCCACCTAAAGGAGGGGTTGGGGACGGTTGAAACATTTTTTGTGGGTACGGTTGAACCAACATATTTTTTCAGTTTTCCTGTTTTCTAGATGCCTTCGAGAAAGATTTCGAGAGGTCGACTTGTCGAGGTATACATACGCTGATGAGGAGGTTAAAGCAGGAGATTCACTGCGAAAAGCGTCGGAAAAGCATGGATTAAACCACTGTTCGCTCATTAGATATATACGAAAGCGAGATGCATCTGGTGAAGAAGAAAATGGGATATGAACCCCACAACAAAGTTTTTAATAAATAGCAGGAGCAGGAGCTTGCAAAATACTTGCTACTAAAAAAAACAGAGAAAGAAGAGATAAGAAAGGAGCATGAAATAAGGTTGAAACGGATGAAAACTAAGTAAGTGAAGAAAAGATTGGATGGAGGAAAAAGTAGAAGGATCGTTAAAGGAAAAAATAATCATAATACGCAACAGGAATCATCATCAAAAGAGGACGAGTGCTATTGTCTTGTTTGTCTGTCACTGTATTCAGAGAGCAGATCCGGTGAAAAGTGGATACAGTGCACCACATGTAAACTGTGGGCTCAAGAAGACTGCACGAAAGGTGGTCTTAGCTATGTTTGCCACAATTGCGACTCGGAATGATCCCAAAGCTAGATTTCCGCTTGATTTATGACTAATCAAAATGACAGAAGTGTTTCCTTTTAGTTTATTCACAGATTATTTTCGTTCGATTTGTTTTTTTTTTAAATGCCATTGTTTTTAGTTGTTTTTGTTCATTACATATCTGTAGACTGATTAATATTGTCATGCGGTGCCATAATTATTTATAACATAAAAATAAATAATTAATAAAACGTCTTACAATATTAAATATTGATTTATTTGCGTGTGTTTCAACTGACCCCAATCACTGTTTCAACTGCCCCTGGTATGGGGACGGTTGAAACAAATCGGATATATTTTTTAAATTTGATCTGCCACTAAAAATAACACACCGGGTACTGAAATAATACTTTCCATTAGTAGACAGAAACACGCTCTTGTATTTAATGCATCTTCATCATCGCTTGACTTGTAAAGAGCAATACTATGGACAATATAAGCAAAATTGTTTCAACCGTACCCAGTCTACCCTATACGAATTTCCAAATGCATACCGAGATTTTGCTTAATGTACCTTAGTTATATATCATTTGTTAAGATATTATTCTATACAAAAGCGGGTCAATGGTCGAATTATAATAAAGCGCGATAATGCGTTTGTTGCGCTGCGTGCCGTTCGCGTAGTGTGAACAAACGCATTAGTTTACAGCGGCTGGCATTAAATTTTCGAGACGTCTGCCTTTATTTTTTGTAGGGATTTTGGCCCAACGCTCGGTCAACAACCCGCCGAGCGAGAGGGTGCTGCGGCCGCGCCGGGCGCCAGAGGGGGACGGCGCGCGGGACCTATCGGTACCGAACGGCCGTATGCGTTCGAAACTGCATTCACTTGTTACCAGATAACGCTTATCGCTCCGAACGGAGAGCGATGCACTCCTCTCCGTAGGGTTTCGATCTAGAATAACCGTTCTTGTTACTTTACGACTTTTTCGAAATGTGGCCGTAAGGTAATATCGGATTTAATCTTTTTGTCTACTTCGCATATAAATTCATTCACAGTGAACCGCCCTTGAGGTAGTATTTACCGAAAATGGCGCCATATAAATTATGCAAACTTATTACTATTATTATTTTCATTTTATTATTATGTTTCTGGCGTTTCTCATGTGTGTGATTATAATCCAGGATTCGGACCTCACATCTAATAAAAAGAGTTTCTGCTCAATAAAAAGCTTATTTTCATCTCACCAATAGATGTCTGTAGTGAAGTTCTAGTGATTCAAGAACAATGTTTCAAAATTGGTTCATATTTATAGAACTTTCAAGAATTTGAGTAGTGTGGTTGTCAATAATGGGTAGAATTGGTAAATGTTACACGTGTGTAAAGTGATCACTTAAACCAGCCTATGACGGTCGTCAGCCCCGTAAATGCCCAGACTTCCATATTCTTCTTCATCTTTGAATGAATGACATTGGGAGGATCCGTTCAACGAGAGTCGTCTAGTAAAAAATGAATCATACAACCGATTACGGCAATGAATGATGTTGCTAAATTTTCGATTTATTTACCAATCCATCGCCCAAATATCCACTCACGCTATAATAGATAAATAATAACATATCTTTATACAAATATTGCTTATCTATTTATTTGTTAAGATAATGTAGAGTGTAGATATTTCACATTTTACTTACGCTAAAATCACACTCGCAAATCAATATGTATTTAAATCAGTCACTGACCGACCACAACAGTTAAGTACGAACTACTCATAAACATGTATTCCTTTCTTGCGATCCTGGTATATTGAAGCCTACGAGAAAATATGTTTATATGAGCAAAACACATGTGTATGTATTATGGATTATTATTTTTTTACTCAATAATAGAGATGTGCCAAGTAACCGACTAATGACTGGACCATTTTTGAAGCTTACCGGATTATTTCAATAAAATATGAATGAATTATTCCTTCATAATTTTCTTTTATAGAAAACGAAAAACTTTTATCAGTACGAGCGGTAAAGATAACTTGTTAGCATGAAAACTACTATAATTTTAAAATATTAAAAGATACAGAAGAATAATGTTTTGATAACTAACTCAACTAACGTGACACCTTTGTAATTATAATTATTTTGAATAAAAAAGTTTTTACCTAGAAAACTCAGTTTTTTTTCTTATTGATTTTTGCTAAAATTACTAACTGAAAAAAACATAATATTTTCATTTTTTATCACATGATGATATTTTCTCAATTTTCGACGTTTTCGCCAAAAATTTAAGGTACTTTTTATATTTTAAAATCAACGATATTAAAATTAAACCATGATTTTTTTTTTTTTTTTTGTTTTGCCGTTGTGTTTTGTAAGTCCAATTTGACAAAGTTTCAGCCTTCATTTTTAACAATCAAATGTAAAAAGAATTTGATCTCCTGTAATAGTTTTTTTTCGTAAGAAGAGTGTTTATGGCCAAATAAATATTTATAAAAAAAGTATGCCTCATACATACAATATATTTTTTTAAATCACTATTTTGACTGTCACGCCTATGCGCTACAAAATAACTTCACGTCAAGGTTGCTGAACAATATCCAAGGAAATCTAAATAACACCATACATTACAAATATATAATATTCTTCTTACGAATCTCAACCAAAGGTGACGTTGACGATGAGTAAGCTCATATCTTGAGCTAACCTCATTTCTACATGCGTCATTTCGGGAATTTTACGTAGAATATCGTATACTTCGTAGTTAGCTATACGAGCATAAAGAATATTCGAAGAATCAACTGTACGAGTAGAACCGACTCACAAAACTTTCATCGCGGTCCCTAACAACCTTCTGGAACTGAATTAGTTTTTTTTCTACGCAATATTTTGCGTATTTATAACGTCACTTCAAACAATATATGACGTATTTATTGATTTGGCGTTTAATTTGTAGAACTCCATTGTAATTTATTAATTAATTTTTAAATCAAACACAGATTTTTTGAGTCTACTAAATAATTGTAATGTAATTGTCACAATACTTATTAATTTTTGTGTTTTTTTAAATCCGCCTCCGTACTGTAATGGTCAGCACGCTCGACTACCATTCTGGAGGTCCCGGGTTCGATTCCCAGGGGGGGTCAAATAAATATAATTGATTTTTTCACTGTAATATTTATTCAATATTACCCTGGACTGGTACCTGAAGCGGAGGGCTAATCACCTTTCCTTCATGTGTAAACGATCAAGATAACACTGCATTTATATGAAGCAGTGCCCTATGCACCACTGGGGTGCGGATAAGGGTTTTCTTTATATTTTATATATTTTTAAATAAAATACAACATAGTAGGTTAAAAAAATCTGTGTTTGATTAAAAAATTAATGCACAATATATGACGTCATCGGTTTTCTCAGTCTGACCAAACCGTGATCATAGAACAGAAAAAAGTTTTAGATTAGTAAATTTTGATATTTTTTCATGGTAGGTCTTGTGAATCAAATTCGTACATAAACAAAGTACTATTTAACTTATGGCTTTGTTTTCGCGGAGTTTCCGACCCCTGTTATCGTATTTCGTACTCGAAGCGGGGAACTAATGGAAGTGAGAACTTTTTCCCCCAGTTAATGCCATTGATGCTAACTTTCCAAAACCATTACATTATTTCTCTTACTTAATAAAATATTTTTTTGTCTTGAATTGCGTTTATATACGGAGTATGCTAACTAACTGACAAACTAACCATCACGCCGCTTCCCAGCAGGGATAGGCAGGGAGAATAGGACGCCATACCACCCTGTCTTTGCTAACATTCTTCGCCTCTTCCACATTCATGCATCGCTTCATACATACCCGCCGATTATTTCGACTCTTGAGTATGCCGAATCCGATATTCACCCCGAATGCGAAAATTTAAATAAATTGGCCTATTGCACATACGTGAAAAGTCTACTTTGCTAAGCAAACTCGTTTGTAAATAAATTCGAGATCTATATTTTCTTCTTCTTCTAACTCCTATCCGCACCCGATGGTGCATAGGGCACTGAATCGTACAGAAATAGTGTTATCTTGATCGTTAATACGCGAAGAAAAGGATATCAACCTTCTCCTTTAGGTACCAGTCCAGGGTCATATTAAATAAATAATAGACTGAAAATCACTAATATTTATTATGTCCCTCTTGAGAATCGAACCCGGGGCCTCCAGCATGGTAGCCTAATGCGCTAACCACTACATTGTGGAGGCTACACTATATTTTACCGGATCATTTTACCCATATTTAAAAAAAAAACATCCCTTCATTCTTAGTTGTTGCTTTATTAAATAAAATAACATTAACAGTGTTTTGCGAAGATAAAAAACATTATTTTATCTATGGAAGTACTTACCTTAATTTTATTGGGCAATGTCTCAAACGAATGTTGTTTTCAAATAGAAATAGTGGCGTTTTAATGTTGTTTGGTCACGGAAACGAACCGTTTTATTTATTGGGGATATATTAGCATTTAGCATTACTAAACCAAAAATAGTCTATGAATGAACGAGTCTTCACCGCGCTTATTAATTATTGATCTGTAAATCTTCATAAAACTCGTTTGGCTCTAATATAAGACTAGTTGTAAAGCACGTTAGCTACCATGCCTCTCAATTTATCATCGGAATCGTCTACTTTCAAAACTCGCTAAAATAGGTTATTTACTAATGAAGTGTTACGTCCGCGAAATATTAGCGTGACACAATGATGCAGTTATCTTGAGCCATCTAACACTTAAAATTCATTGCAATACCTTCCTGCGTCAATTAATAGAGCTTACTGTATATCATTACATAATTCCATTCCGCTCAACCAATGGTAATTAAGACAACATAACGTTATCTTGATCGAAAATCAAGATGGCAAGGGGTTATATTTTTTGCTTCAGTTGCAAGTCTTAGGTAACATAAAAGCACCTAATATTCATGGTTGTCACGCCAGGTATTGAAGCCAAAACCTCATGCAGAATAACGTTAGCCAAATGTCCAAATAATAAGATGTTATAGTCTCAAAACATCTCAAAACAGACTAAGAAGTGTTTTCTGAAGCCTGTATATTTACAGGGCTAACGACTTGTTATTGGCTAATTTAAGTGATGAAACATACCTTTGGAACTTGTATATAGGCAGTGTACAAGTAACCATTCACGCTTGAGTTCTTTGGAGATTATGGTTAAGTAATTAGGTACCTGAAAAAATATTGATATATCTGATACTCTTTCCGCATACTAAGAGACGCAAGCAATAATCTTCCGCGTTATATAAGTACTTGCTTTCGATCAGTTATATGTCTTTCGCAAGAAAGTGGTTTACTATTTATTTTTTTAGTAAAGAAAAACGGTAACGATACATATACCTGGGTTACGCATCTTTGACCTGTATGTTCAGTATAATATTGACCAGAAATCACTCTTAAAAAAACAATTATTTGCACTAATGACAAAACCCATCTGTCAAAGTTACGTTTCTCAAATGAATAAAGTCATAGATAAATTATAGAGTTTGTCCAAATTTATATTCATTGTCGTTGGTAATTTCGATAAACGCAACGTAAGGGGCTGTGTTTAGATTGGGTCTACACACATGGGAATCAAAGCGACGGTAATTACCTAGATAAATTATGGATCGGCCTTATCTCTTTTTGTATGAGCTTTTCGTCTCAAGGTCAAATTTTAACAGGTTTTCTGAATACATCTATTGCACTTGTAAGTATCTCTGGGCGTGGATAATTAAGGATAAATATCGACACCGTAAAACAAATAAAAAATATTCTGCGTTCGTTAATGAAATTCGATTCGTGATGAACATTGAACAGTGCAAAAATGAGCAGCAAAAAAGGTTTTTAAAACGCAGCGTGTTCTGGTCAGCCTTGTGCACTGTAAACCTGGCACGAAGGTCATTACTTCATCTTTCTGGATTAAATGCCAATTTTACTCTTTTAACTTCCACTACACCAACGAAGATTCAATCCCGTGTTACCGCGAGATTCCGAGCTGCAAGGTCTAGCCAAGTGCGAATTGAATGGTTATTTTTATAAAGGGACCTATCCGCATTTTATAAAAGAGTCCATATTTTTTGCTGTTGAAAGTTTTAAAGGTATAAAACGCATTGCTATGTAAGAGTAATTACAGTATGGATTTGTGGCCGCAACACAATTGAGTCACGTGACGAGCCGAACAATTCCGAAAAGTCTGAACACACCGAGCCGAACAAATCCGAACATCGGACACTAAAAACAATGATAATCGTTTTGGGCACCTTTGGTAACGTACGCTTATTCTAGATTTAATTTTAATTTTCGCATATATTATATTTTTAACTTCACTTATTTATCTCCACTTTTCATAATTTAATTGCCATTATTTTATTCATGTATTTAGTTTAGTTTATATTTCTATTAATAAAGGAGACAACTGTAAGTTCTTTAATTTCTCTCTGTGCACCAACCTCACTGCATAACCAAAACCAAGTTCACTAAAACAAGGCCACCAACACGTGGTCCTCAAAAGTGGCCAACCAAAAGTGGTAACACGCCACCATAGATTTTAAATAATTTGATTACTCCAAATTGAAAACACCCGCCTACGAATTTCGTAAGAAAATTCTTAAACTGCAGATTTGTCAATGATTTTGGCTAAAAAATCGTGCAATACAAAAGGGAATTTGTTTATTACATTTTATATTTTGATTAAAAAATATTTGTTTTTTTTTTACTCTATTGCATATTAAAAAGGGCATGATACTGGGTTCAACTATTAAAACCATATTGTGAAATATATATCATAAAATAAATCTTTGTGTTTATCTAATTATTATAAAAATAATAATAAATTATAAAACGAACTCCCTCTCTAAACACAAGTATCTACTTTATTAGAGAGGTAGAAACGTTATCTTTGAAATGTATCGTATATTTACCAACTATTTTGTATTATTTAAATATGTATTTTGTAAAAAAAAATCAATAAAAAATTCCAACCAATTCAACCGGACAAGTATCCTTTTCAAAATGGACGATTCAATATCGTGAATTATAAATGCCAAATGTCCCAAGTCTGTTCGCCATGACTGGTTTTAATCAACTCAAGGATAGCCGACACTTTGGTCATGACTCCAACGTACTTACTACTTGCTACTAGCTACTAGCCACTCGCTACCTACTAGCAGTGTAGTGGTTGTAACACGCTATGTATTGTTATTACACATACAATTTACGTGAAAAAAATCAATTGTTTTCGGCCAATTTTGAGTTTATTAATGTTTTAATACACGATTAGTTTTGAGAACTACAGATGTTCTCGTCAACAGGTGAAAATACAAACCGAGAAACAATACAAAATTTAGGTACTGATACTCGTGTTTACATAAATATACTTAAAAGTGATATAATACAAGTGCTTTATATGAATAACTTGTCAAATTATAAGCTTCATACAAATATTACAAATCGTGTTTTATGGCGTCTCCCAATATGTAAAATAATTCGGTAAGGATCTTGCATTTGTGTCTTTGCTAAATAAAAAAAAAGCTTACTCAAATCACCCATAGATACTACCGCGAATCAATCATAGAGTTCTAAAAATTTGGGTTGTGTGGTTGTCAATCATGGGTAGAATGGTGAATGTTTCACGTGTATAAAGTGATCACTATATAACCAGCATATGACAGGTCGTAAGCCCTGTAAATACCCAGACTTCCATATTCTTTTTCATCTATGTCGAGATATCAAAATATATATTTTTTTTAAATAAGTAATGACGATATCCTATTCCATATCGTATAATCATTCATCATCGTTTAAGTTCGCGTAGAGTCGGAAGGCGGTGCTAACCGACTGCCACCTGGTGGCGATTGAAGCGTACGAAGATCCGTTATTCTCATCTAATTAACGTTCTCGGCTCGCAAGATGTTACTAACCAGCTTTAGGTTGGTACCAGTGGCGTGCACGGACAATTAGTTAGGGTAGGCAGTACAGGTAGGTAGCAAGGTAAGATAGGTACTACTCACTAGAGTAGGCAGTAGAGGTAGGTAGTACGGTAAGCTAGGTACTACTTTATGTATTAATTGTTAAATGAAACACAGACATTCGTTTGAAAATGCCATAACTAGCAGTGGCGGTCGGTGACTTTTTGCGGAAGGGATGCTGGACATCAAATGTTTATACTCGTACTTACCACGTACTAGATATCAGATATGCACATCCAGACGCTAGCCTACAAACAAGATACGATTACGTACCGTTTAAAATTATTTCCATAAATCCATTGAGCTCCATAACTCGTATTCGTTCAAACGAAAAATAAACAAAAAAAAACTATGACGTACCTGAGTTTTTAATCACGCTCCTTCTTCATATAGTTATTATCTAGGCGAAACAATTGTCACAATATTAATTTTTATGTGTTCTTTTTAAATAATAAAATACAACTTAGTAGACTCAAAAAATCTGTGATTTAACAATTAATACATAAATGCAGTTCTACAAATTAAACGCCAAATCAATAAATATGTACTACTTACTAGAGTAGGCAGTAGAGATAGGTAGTAAGGTAAGTTAGGTACTACTTAGTAAGGTAGGGTAGATACTGATTGCGTTTTTTGTATATATCGCTCACTCCTTTCAAGAACGTCGTAAATCAAAAATCGTCAATTTTCAGTTGTGCATGTTTTCGGAATGCCCAGAAAAAGTACTATATCCCAGCAAAAGAGGCATATTTTTAACTTAATATTTACCCGCTACAGGGCAGAAAGTGTTACTTTTGCATTTTGAAGAAAATGCATTGTTTAATTCTTTTTTTAAATAAACTAAACATTTTTCAAATGGAGAAAAAACCTTCAGGTTTTACTAAAAAAGATCTGTTGCAATGTAAAACGTTCAGTAAGTTGCTTGATATTTTTAAACTTAAAAAACGTTCTCCTGAAAAATCATGTTTTTTTATTTATGACGTTCTTGAAAGGAGTGAGCGATATGTCACGCGGATAAGTTAGGACAGGCGCTGTTTTTCTGCCTACATGGAAGGCACGCCCCTGGTTCGTACGTCACTCGGTGCTTCAAATACTAATAGGCAGGTTCCCGGACATCTGACCAATCGACATTACCTGCTATTGACAGCGTAAATACTACGCACTACTACGGCCACCAAATCTCTCCACAGTTGTTAATTACACAAATAATGAGCAATTTATACAATTTTTAATTGGTGATTAGAACTTTTTGATGAAAACATTAAATTACGATATAAATACTGGAAAGGCTTGTTTTTACATCTGAGAACCGATTATATCAAGTTTGTCGTTCAAAGAAACAACTGTAAAACAAATGAATAAAGTCAATCAATGTATGTATATCTGCGTGTTAATTTTCTGGTCCATTAACATTCAATTCGTCAAGGTCAAACAGATTCACGGCTTCTAAAAATATAATCAATTTCTTATTCATTTGAATAATATGTTGATAATGATGTGTATAAAAAAGACACAATGTTGATAATTATAATATTGATATGTATAAAAAAATATACGAGTACAAATAAAAAAAAAAATTTACTTCTGTTTCTTCATTCTCTAAACCCTCATCCGCACTCGATGGTGCATACGGCACTGCATCATATAAGCGCAGTGTTATCTTGATCGTTGACACATGAAGGAAAGGTGATCAGCCCTCCGCTTCAGGAACCAGTCCAGGGCAATCTTGAATAAATATTAGAGTAAAAAATCACTTATATTTATTCGACCCCATACTTATGTACTTCCAGTACGGTAGCCAAGTATATTATACTACGGAGGCGTACAATTTATACCAATGTTTAACCATTGATGTGAGCGTTTTTACTGCATTTCACATTTTTAATGGAACTTTTTTAATATTAATTTATCGAGAGTTGGCATTGGTGTAGTTCCGAAAACTAACGCAGAGAGCATAGAACGCCACATCACTCTATCAATGCAAAAATGTTCGCTTCTTCCACATTCATGTGATATCCTCATACCTCATCCATATCCGCCGATTATTCCGACTATTGACCTTTCCGCTTTCAAGCGTTCAATGTGCTCGGCAAATTCTTCTGTAATCCTTGACCACTTCCAACGAATTGTCCTCATATAATATATTTGGTTTATTTTATTTCCTTACCAAAATCTGACGCTTATCTTAACCATGGATATTTTCCTTATTTTACTAATCCAACTTCAATCGTCCATGAATACGTAAGATATTTCAACAGGATGATCTGGCAATTTTAGCCCCGTATTTATGGCAGTAGTTTTGTCCGCCTCCGTAGTGTAATGGTCAGCACGCTTGGCTACCGGACTGGAGGTCCCGGGTTCGATTCCCAGGGGGTCTCTCATTTATTTAAATGTAAGTGATTTTTAAACTCAAATATTTATTCAATATTACCCTGGACTGGTACCTGAAGTGGAGGACTGATCACCTTTCCTTCATGTGTTAACGATCAAGATAACACTGCGTTTATATGATGCAGTGCCCTATGCACCATTGGGGTGGTGGTAAGGGTTCAAAAAAAAATTATGTCGGTATTTACTGATGTTGTTAAAATCGCGAACCTATCAGAAAAGTAAGGTTATAATTTATAACAATACTACAAGATCCAAAACACATCAGACAAGATATAACAAATACCTCTTTTGGTCAAAAGAACTTGACTGATTATTATGAAATAAAGTTGTACAATCCACTTCCATTATCCACAAATTCATTAAAAATATAAACTTAATATAAAAGAGGTATATATTAATAGATATATGAATTCTGTACGGTAGATCTAAAATACATCGTATATTCGGCCGTGTAGTATTTAATTGTAATTTTATAAACAAATATTGTGAAATGTGTGCTCGGTACGAGAAAAATCAGTGAAGGCACATGATTGTAATTATGCATATAGTATAACCTCGATATAACGCACTAATTGGTGGGAGAGGGTGTTCGGTAAAGTCGAAAGTTCATTATATAAAAATAGGCTTAAAATAAATATTTTTTTCAAAATATGAACACTGTATTTAGATAAAAATAAACAATTCAAAACCCAACCTAAATTCTATTTATTGTCTTCTGACAGTGTGAAGTGACGTTGCTATCGACACGCTTGCTTTCGGTACTCCTGCTTTGAAAAGGGAATCAAGTTTTGTTTGCACTTTTAAATTTACGTAAACGCATATAATATAGATGAACTTTGTTATCTCAATAATTTGGCGGAATTTTTGTCCGTTATATCTAAAGTTCATTAAATAGAGATCCATTATATCGAATTTTACTTTATAAAATAAATTTACATTCATATATTGTAAATAAACACGTTTAACTTTAATTGTTATTTTGCCAATATCGCATTATTGCTATTCATTTATCGCTTTTGGATGGAAACAAATAAACTACGTTTGACATTGGGTGCGTCCGTTTGCTCGAATCGCTAGCATTTCTTTGTGTTAAAATAAATCGCTAATAAAATTCCATCGTTAATGTGCCCGATAAAATGCTTCATCGTTATCTAATTAAATTAAATCATCCGAATCAATATAAAGTACGTAATTATGATTACAAGTGAAGTGTAATGTCCGCCGTTAATAAGAGCGCAAAATCTGCTGTCAAACAAACAGTAATTCCCGCGCAGTGGAAAATGAGTGTGCACGACCTTCGCGCGGAGTGCTTACCCGCCGGCTGGCGTACTTCCGTTTGCGCGTTCGATACCAGCCAATAATACCTCCTAACAAACACGGTTTTGTTTTCACTAGACTTCATGACTTGCATCCTCGCAATTTTTAAAATGAGTCTAAGTAAAAAAGTGGTTAAAACAAAGTTATTTAATTTTATAAAGTTTATAAAATGTCCCACAAAGTATCTGCGAAAAACATTCAAGAAATAAGTAAGATTTATTTCAAATTGGCCTGGGTGTTTTTGATGTATTTTTCAAATTGAATTTTCCCTCGTCATTCTTGTGACCGTTAAAAAGCCTAGATCTCTGGCATTCAAATCACAATGCGCTCGGCCGCGCTGAGGGCTAGACCTGCTCAACTTTTTTAAAGAATATATTTTGGAATTTGACTTTTTTTATAAAATATTATTTTAATTCATTTTCTTTTCAAAACCTATATTTATTTCGAAGAATTTTTTTTTAATACAAAAACGGTGTTTCAAGAATAAAATTCAATTACTTCAAATGTTACTTGGATTTAGAGAAAATTACTTGCATTTTGACGTATATTGGGCTTTAGCTGCCCGAGACCGATTGACGACGTTTTATTTTGTTGTACTTCATTTGTATTTCATTATCATCATCGTATCAATTCACGAAAATGGCGCCACATAAATTATTCAAAATTAATATTATTATAACATGAATTCATAATACGCACTCACTAAGAAGAGGTTTTGTAAAGTTCAATTAGCACGCATGCCATTATAAACCGTGTGTGGTTCAAGGCGGGGTTTTTATTTGTTATATTTATATATAGAATGGCGTTGCATATAGAATTTATTGCTTTTGCCAGTTAAGTTAATTAAATAATATTATTTAATTATAAATTACGTTAAATTATTATTAAATTTAAATAAAAGTAAGTAAAAGATTGTAGATACATAATCAGGTTCATGTTAATTATAAAACTGCTCTTTTGGAGGCAGCACTGCCTCCTATTGAACGCATTAACGGATATACGTCGCTGGCTAGGAGGTACCTGATCCGAGTTTCGCGGCCGATCTGGCAACAGTGTGCGGCGCGGTCGACCGAGCCGCGTTCCAACTTATACGAACGAGCGCATTTCTCACTTTCGGCGGGAGTTTTGACGTTTCTTCCTTATCTATGGAATTTCTGACGTCTTGTTTACTTTTCGGTTATTATTTCACGATGCTTCGTAGAAAGCTATTTAGGTTATTTATTTGTATACTGATATTAGGTTTTTATTGTGTATTTGTAAATAGGTTCGGGCGTGAAATTGTATTTACCTAGAAAATATTCTTAGTGTTTTTAAAAACGATACTTTATCTCAATGATTTTGTAGAATTGGAAGGGGCGCATTTAAAAAATTATAACTGGTATTAACCACGCAAAATTTTACTAAACCGTATATGACTTTCTTTTAGTTCCAACGTAAATACATAATTGTGTTTGTATGAGTAGATTCTTACTATTATTATTATTCACACAGGTATTAAATTTTCTAATGTTATTCTATAAATGGTATAAATTTTATTTGTTCATCGATGGTTTTTCATCTAGTTATTGAATCCAAGAGATCGTACGAAAACGAAACACATTATAAATATTGCAAAAACGAATGAATTCGTTCGCAGTGCACAATGGAGTCCTAGTTCCAACTTAATGTTTGGAAGTGAAGCATGGAGTTGGAAAAAGGACGATGAAAGTAGACTAAAAGCAGTCGAAATGCGATCCCTCAGACGAATGTGCGGCAAAACGATGAATGATAGATGTTCGAATGGTGAAATAAGGAAAGAAAGCAAGGCATTATCGATAAAATTAAGAAAGGTGTGTTGAGATGGTTTGGACATGTGGAACGAATGAGGGAGGAAAGCAAGATAAAACAAATTTATGAAGCGAATGTTGTTGGAAGAAGGAGCTGAAGAAGGCCGAGAAAAACATGGTATGATTAGGTATGTCAAAGTGGTCAGGTCAGGAGTCGAAATAATCGGCGGGTGTGTATGAGGAGATGCATGAATGTGGAAGATGCGAAGACGGTTTACAAAGACAGAGTTGTGTGGCGTTCTATTCTCAATGCCTACCCCTACGGGGAAGCGGCGTGATGGTTAGTTAGTTAGTTTTTATTAGAGTGATAAATCACTTATATTTATTCGATCCCACTCTGGGAATCGAAACCGGGACCTCCAAGTGATTTTTAGTTTGTTAGTAATGCATTCGTTCGTTGACCGAATTCACTCGATTTTTTTGAATGCGTGAAGTTCCCTTCGGTTTATTTTTGTACCGTAACATTACCCATTTAGTGAAAGGTTCATTACTCCCGAGTTAACCTATATTTAGTCTATCGACGTATGTGACGTCACAAATGTACTTTATGGTTGGCATGTTGGCATACTGCTGTTGGTATATGTACATACGTAACGTACGCCTTTCCTGTCCAATTGACGTATTTAATTAGCGGATACTTACACTTGATACCGACCACATAACATTGCCAAGCAAATATTAAGATTTTTTTATACGATGTAACAGTTCATTTATTTGCATTGAAAGTCTAACGTACAAAATTATGCGAGGCTAAAAATATCTAATTGACTATGCAGAACATCTAATTAAATTGACAACATTTTGAGTGTGTCCAAATACTTGTTCACAAATCTGGATTATCTCCAATTATATTCATATAATTTTTTGACATCCCACCAAAGATGAAGAAGAATACGGAAGTCTGGGCATTTACGGGGCTGACGACCGTAATAGGCGAGTGATCACTTTACTCACATGTAACATTCATCAATTCTACCCATTATTGATAACCACACTACTCAAATTCTTGGAAGTTCTATATACATATATATATGATCCAATTTCGAAACATTGTTCTTGAATCACTTAAATTCACTAGACACATTTATTGGTAAGATGAAAAGAAGCTTTTTATTGAGCAGAAACTCTTTTATTTGTATGCGAGCTCCGAATCCTGGATTATAATATCATACATGAGAAATGCCAGAAAATATCATTTTAATTTTTATTCATTTAGCTTATACCACTTAATTTATTTACAACATTTTGTGTGTGTTCAAATACTCTAATTAAATATCTCTTAAGCGCAAGAGTTATCTTGCCTTCATATAAGTAGCGATTAAGATAACACTGCGTCAATACGATGCAGTGCTCTATGCACCATTTGGTGCGGATAAGGGTTAAAAGACGAAGAATTGACTATTGTTAAAATTCTGAAGAAGTACTGTATTGATTGTTAAACAATGGTATAAACTAAAATATAACTTAAAATTAAAACACTTGTTTTTACCACTTGTGTTATCTTTTGTTCTGTTCTTATTTCTTTGTTTTAAAATGGATCAAATTCATGATGTGTTATTGTTGGCTAATAAATTAATATAAAAATTCACAAGACTCGGTACCATTCTTATTGAAATCTGTAGAGAAGTAAGGGAGATATACGTCATCAAATTTTAGGTCATCGGGTGCGTCATGCGGCGTATCCCTTTATGTATCTGCGTTATAGAGCTGTAATAGTAGTAGTGTGGATTCGTTTATGTGGCATCATTCGCTACCAACTTACGAAAACAGCGTTTTTACGAAGGCGAATTTTGCAAAAGAAAATAAACGATGAATGAAAATATTTATTATATCGGCTGTTATAAACACAAAACAAGTTTTACACAATCCTTTATAAGTTGAGTATGTTAAATTAGAAATTCCCCCCGAATGATAATACCCTATCATTTCGTTTTGAATATTGAAAGCATTAACTTTGTGGATCATCTTGATAAATTATTTCGAGAAATAAAAATACTTTGTATTCTGATCCACTCACATTTTTATTTTTCCAACTAGTTTCGGCAACAACCTATTGCCCTCTTCAGGGGCTCTCTTTACTCTTCATTCCATTCTATGATTCACCGTTTAGTAAATATTCCCATGTCAAAAAATAATTTTCTAATAGAACTTAACACAATAAAAACTATTGCATCTAATAATGGATATAACCCAAATATAATCGACAATATTTTAAACAAAAAACAAAAATTAAAATTTAATAATAAACATCTTTATTCAAGCAACATAGATTTAAATGACAATAGACGATGGAGGAGATTTTTGTTTATTAATAACTTTAGCAATCAAATTCTAAAAGACTTACCTAATGACATAAAACCTGCTTTTTACACAAACAACAATTTAGGAAATTTCATTAAAAATGTAAAAGACGTAACAAATACATTAAATAAATCGGGGGTTTACAAATTAACTTGCCATGATTGTAATGCATTTTATATTGGAAAAACATCGCGTTCATTTAATATTAGAATTAAGGAACACATGAGATGTCTTAATAATAATAATTTTTCAGAATTTGCGGACCACATCTTATCTAATAATCATTCGTTCAATTTTGAAGATGGGATAAAAATTTTGCATTATAATAACAGAACTAGCCAAATTAATAATTTAGAGGTGTTAGAAATAAAAAAAGCGGTTAAACAAAAATTAAATATAATTAATAACCAAATAAACATTAGCCAAAGTCCCATTTTTAACATTTTTCCCATAAATTCAAACCCAACCTAAACAGAGTTATCCCCTTCCTTGCTCTCACCCCTCCTTAAAACACCATTACCCCCACCCCTACCCTTTTGAAACCCAACAACTTGTTCACTGTTTATTTTTTATTTTTTTTTTATATATATATATTTAGTTATAAATGTAACCCTGAAGAGGGCAACAGGTTGTTGCCAAAACTAGTTGGAAAAATAAAAATGTGAGTGGATCAGAATACAAAGTATTTTTATTTCTCGAAATAATTTACCCTATCATTTCCACCATAATATTTTCCCCAATTCATTCACAGTGAAGCGCCCTTGAGGTATTACTTTACGAAAATGGAGCCAAATAGGTTATCCAAATTTATTATTTATTTATTATGGAAATCACTGTATTTCAGCTTATAAAAAACAAATTTACATTAGATCATTACAATATTTGTATACAAAAAATATAAATGAGTATCTTTTTTTTATTTCAGCACGATTCATTTTGCCTTGTGATATACTGAAGTGAAAAAATAGATATTCCATTCACTTCCTAAACCCATGTGTACGCGTACATACCTAATTTATGCAAATTATGACGTATGGCTATTACTTCCCACACACTGTAGGTATTCAATTGTATTACGACCTAGCATCATACAAACATCCGATGACATCACAAACAGTTAATACTTAATTGTATATTACATTATATTATGTAACGATATAATGGTAAATAAAATATAAAACAAAATTAAAGTATTCATGGATGAATATATTCAACACGAAGGATGCGAGCGAGGAGTGTATGTCAGCATAGAAGAGTGGCGTTCCATTCTCTATTCAACCCTGCGGGGAAACGGCGTAATGGTAGTAGTAGTAGTACATTCAACTCGGTATCAAAACAAAGGACTCCTGTCTCGATCACTTTCGGGTATTTGAATACTTTATCATGCCAAGTTTTCCTCGGTCTTCCTCAGCTTCCATTACCAGCCACATTCGCCTCATAGATTTGTTTTACTATCCTTTCTTCAGTCATTCGATTCACATGCCCGAACCATCTAAACACGCCTTTCTTAATTTTATCGGTAATGCTTATCTCAGCCTTGCATTATAGGCAGAGAGAATCGTACGCCACACCACTCTGTCTTTGCAAACATTCTTCGCCTCTTCCACATTCATGCATCTCCTCATACATACCCGACGATTATTACGACTCCTGTGACCCGGCCGCTTTCAAGTAGGTATTTGACATACTTGATTGTGCCAAGTTTTCCTCGGTCTTCCTCTGCTTCTTTTTCCAACTACATTCGCCTCATAAATTTGTTTAACCGTTCTTTCCTCTCTCATACGTTCCACATGTCCAAACCATCTCAATACACCTTTCTTAACCTTATCGATAATGCTTATCTCAGCCTTGCATTCTTTCCTTATTTCATCATTCGAACACCTATCAAACGTCGCTTTGCCACACATTCATCTGAGGGATCGCCTTATATCAGCATCAGAAAATATAGCATACATCGTTCTGCCTAACTGGTGTCTTTGATTTATTTCCGGCATAATTACTGTTGTAATTCAATATTTCGTAGCGGCATTAATCATTTATTTTATTCCTGTTCTCTGCTGCCTTTCTGGGGGGGTTATCCGTTTGTTGTTTGTGAATAGGCCGTAGCTAGAAAGCTCCGCTAAATATCGGCTTTCAAAACAAATTATCAGTAGAGCATTTTGAAAGGCCTACAGTGGCTAAAACCTTTTCAGCGTCACTGATTTCTAATAATACGATCCAGGGTACGACAAAACACCTTACCCGGATGCGGACCCGGGCATTGCGCAATGTGTCCTTTTGTGTTTATTGCGCAAGTCAAAGACGCTTGACGGCGAGATATAAATAGCCACATTTCTCTCAAATGCGGGGAAAATCGATCAAGGACATTTATTGTTTGAAATGTTTATACATCCGTGAAATATATATTTTTCCTTTGAGCTGTTAAAATCCGCTGTTAATGATTTTTGTCGTATGTTTTTGTCTTTTTATGTTTTTTTCAAATTTGAACTTGACACTGAATCCGTAATATTTCAGCACTGCAGTTCCCTATGCAAAAATCTGTTGACAATTCGCTCGCTCTTTTCAACAACGTCATATATAAAAAAAATAGATTTTTCAGGGGATCGTTTTTAAAGTTTAAAAATATGATAAAATGTATTAAAAATAAATATCAAGCCACTTATTGAACTTTTTACTATGCAACAGATCTTTTTAGGTAAAACCTGAATGTATTTTCTCCATTTGAAAAATATTTTGTATATTTAAAAAAATATTCAAACAATACGTTTTCTTCAAAATAGATAAAGAACATTTTCTGGGCATTCCGAAAACACGCACAACTGAAAATTGACGATTTTTGATATATGACGTTGTTGAAAGGAGTGAGCAGGAAATAGTCTCGATACTTGATAAAATGCTATCGTTTTTGTAGATTATGTCTTGATATTTGATATATATTTTATAATTGTAGTTTTCCTAAGGAAACTTGTTGCAAACGTTTAAAACCGCATTTACATCTATACAGTAGACGCTCTTTTAACCGGCCTTGATGGGCCAGAACCGGATAACGAGAAACCGAATAAAGAGAAAGTAGTGAAAAATACATAAAAAAACACTTTTTAATTTTTTTATCGGACCACTTATCGGCATTCTTTTACGACGCTCTTACATGAAGCAAAGCCACAATGCATCGTTCACCTGTTCATTAGCGGTTTCGCCTAACAAAGATTTTTTAGACTCGCGGCCGGTTAAAGCGACGGGATGGTTAAAGCGGCGCCGGTTAAGCGAGCGTCTACTGTACTTCTCATTTTACACTTCTCTTTTTTCATTTTCATTACTGCACCGCGTTAAAATCCGATTTGTTTGTATTTCGTTTAATTTAAACTGCAGGTTAAATTAAAAATAAGCATGTAAACCCCCTCCCCATCTTTTTTCTCCCGGGCTCTTTGATTAACTTTAGTCCTAGTTAGAATCCTTACGACTTACACTCGCTTCTATTATAATAATGTTACACCACCCTCCCTGGGACCTTTGTAATAGCAACCTTTTGTCCCTACAGCTACCTGCTGCAACTTTTTACAACAAAATAATGCGTATAAATAACAACGCTCCTTTTTTCATATTAGGGTGGGTACTCGTTTATACTAGAGATAGCCAACCTTTTTCTTCTGTTGTGACAAAAAAAAAAAAAATTTTCAAACACTGATTTTTTGAGTCTACTAAATTGTATAAATTATAAACACATGAAAATAAAATTTGTAACAATTGTTTCGCCTTGTTATAGTATTTTCAAACGAATGAAAATGTTGTATTAGATTTTAAACCGCCCATGGTTTTAAATTGTTTAAAATATACAATATTTTTTATAACAGTAGTTTTCGACTTCTCCGAGTACCAACGATTGAAAATCACTGACCTTTTTACTCTGCATTGAGAACAAACATCTGTTCCACAATCCTTGGTTTAAATCCTTTATCATCTTGGTCCTCAATAATTGCTTTATGTTTTTTTTCGAAGCATCTTTACATTC
The DNA here is from genome assembly GCF_059751285.1 of Brachycentrus maculatus. Lineage (NCBI taxonomy): Eukaryota > Metazoa > Arthropoda > Insecta > Trichoptera > Brachycentridae > Brachycentrus > Brachycentrus maculatus. Next base: position 728,712 of record NW_028280937.1, on the reverse strand, counting down.
ATATCATAAATCACATTTGAATGTTGTCTTTCACACTACAATTTCTTTAGTTTTCAAATGTTTTTTTTTTTAAATAAATAATTCATGTGTGTGAGACGCATATATTTGCCCAATTTTCTTCTCTTTCTTCTGCTTAGTGTAGGCTTTGTGGCGTGTTTTTAAGAGGGATTAGTCTCCTGCAATGTCGATTCCCAGATGTCAATCCATCTCCTTACGAGTCTGCCTGGGAGTCGTCTTGGGTTTCGCCGTACAGTGCAATGTATTCATATTTACAGTTAATATGACTTGTCATTGGGTGACTTAAATGATCACTTGTGTAACTTTCATCATTATGACCATGTTTTTTAACATTTATACCACTTTATTTTTTGGATGAAGTATTTATACAATATCCAAATATCCGTTCGTGTGTGAGTTCGAAGTGCCATCTAGCGAGATTATTTGGAAGCAAATAGCGATATCCTTTTTATTCCTTTGACATGAGTTATAAACGTAATCCAAGGATATCGGTTTGATAAATTGTTGTCACAATGAGTAATAAAATTACGTGATCCGTGTTAGCGCTCCGAACACTTCGCTCACTCCTTTCAAGAACGTCTTATATCAAAATTCGTCAATTTTCAGTTGTGCATGTTTTCGGAATGCCCAAAAATGTACTATATCCCAGCAAAAGCGGCATATTTTTAACTTTAACTTAATATTTACCCGCTACAGGGCAGAAAGTGTTGTTTTTGCATTTTGAAGGAAAGTTATTGTTTAATTATTTTTTTTAAATAACTTAATATTTTTAAAATGGAGAAAAAACCTTCAGGTTTTACCTAAAAAGATCTGTTGCACAGTAAAAAGTTCGATAAGTGGCTTGATATTTATTTTTAATACATTGTATTATATTTTTAAACTTATAAACGATCTCCTGAAAATCAAGGTTTTTGATTTATGACGTTGTTGAAAGCAGTGAGCGTCTTGTTCACTTTTGCCTCGTATAATAGGTTTCTTCACCCTCTATATGTATACTAGACTCTATGTATCTGATGGCCATTTCGCAACTCCGCTCAGTACAATACAATTTTAAATCATTTTTATGAGTAATTAGTTGAACCACATGACAAAGGGTCTTTCATAATAAAATCTTAACATATATCCGTCTGTTGAGCCTTCGTATCTTAGATGAAGCAGATATTTACATTTTGACATCTCAACATAGATGAAGAATAATAATATGGAAGTCTGGGCATTTACAGGGCTTACAACCTGTCATAGGCTGGTAAGTGATCACTTTACACACATGTAACATTCACCATTCTTCCCATGATTGACAACCACACTGCTTAAATTTTGGAACTCCTACAAACGAGTATATCATAAATCTCACGACGCTTAGTGTGTGAGTTCACTGGAGCCATCAATGGTTGTTTCAGAGAATGGAATCTGGATATGCATATGGACTGTCTAGAATATGGATCTGGGCATTTACAGGGCTTACGAATAGTCATAGGCTGGTTGAGTGATCACTTTACACAAATAAATATTTACCATTCTACCCATGATTGACCACCACACTACTCAAATTTTGGAAGTAGTGGATGTTCCATCTCATGACGTTTTGTGATTGAGTTCACAACAGCCATCTATGATTAGATTTAAAAAGCATTTATTTAGCAGAGACCCTTTTATTTGTATGCAAGATTCGAACCCAGATTATTTCACATATGGGAATACGCCCGAAATTTTATTTTTATTTTTTTGAAGACGTTCAAATATCCACGTCTTACATATGACTCATAGATTGCAGTTGTGAACTCATATATATTGACTGTGTCATAAGATTAATGATATATCTAGATGTTCCAAAAATTGTAGTGTGGTTGTCAATCATGGGTAGAATGGTAAATGTTACGCGTTTGCAAAGTGATCATTTAACCAGCCTATGCAGGTTGTAAGCCCTGTAAATGTCCAGACTTCCATATGCTTCTTCGTCTATGTTGATATGTCAAAAATGTAAAATAACTCCTAAGTGGATACATTCAGATTTGTGAACAAGTATTTGGACACACTCAAAATGTTGTGAGATGTTTCCAGTTAGGTGTGCGCGCTCCGACGCCGCTCAGCCGGCTCGGCGTCGCGGCGCTCTCCGAACGTTAGTATTTATATACCGGTCATATGGTCTAACTGGGTTATCCCAGTTCACCTCTCGCTAGTCCCGGACCATATGTTTAGACGCGCAGGGTTGCCAATCGTCCCACTAAACAAAAACAGAAAACCCAGTGTATTTATATACAAAATTAACATATTTATTTATTTATAACTAACTAACTAACTATCCATCACGCCGCTTCCCCGCAGGGGTAGGCAGAGATAATAGAACGCCACACTACTCTGTCTTTGCAAACATTCTTCGCCTCTTCCACGTTCATGCATCTCCTCATACATACCCGCCAATTGTTACGACTCCTAACCTGACCACTTTCAAGTATTTGGGATACCTGATCGTGCCATGTTTTTCTCAGTCTTCCTCTGCTCCTTTTTCCACTTACATTCGCCTCCTAAATTTGTTTTACCGTTCTTTCCTCACTCAATCATTTCTTTTTTTTAACGGCTAAAGCCTTTAACATAATACATATATACAGTATCTTATATAAAAATACAACAATGAATACACTAATAGAGAAACAAAATTGTTTTTCCAACTAAATAATTACTACGCCGCTTCCCCAAAGGGGTAAGAAGTGAGGATAAAACGCCACACCACTCTGTTTTTGCATACATCCTTTTTTTCTTTTACATTCATACATATATTTCTACCGATCGATTCGATGTACATCTTCACTCCACTTTACATTAATGAATTTTTGGGATATCGAACTCAATGTTACTTTACTTCGTGTCTTATGACAATGTTCTATTTCAACATATAAAAAAAAACATATTAAAATATAGTAATGTTACAATAATATAAAAAAAAATTGGATTAAAATTATATTGTTCTTTACGTATTTTTTTTTCTTTGGTTAACTTCATTTACAATAACGAAACATCAATATACACAATGAAATTAACACCATAAGTTATGACTTAAAAGCCAAAATACACGGATGTAATATGTAATTCAATATGTGAATTACATTTTGTCCGCCTCCGTGGTGTAATAGTCAGCACGCTCGGCTACCGTTCTGAAGGTTCCGGGTTCGATTCCCAAGGGAGGTGAAATAAATATAAGTGATTTTTTCAGTATAATATTTATTCAATATTACCATGTACTGCGTTAATATGACACAGTGCCCTATGCACCATTGGGGTGCGGATAAGGGTTTTTTTTATATATTCATTATATGTGAATAATTTATTTTTTTGTATTTATGTCTAGTTATAAAGATGTTTATTTGAAAAACAAAAAAAGTGTTGTATAAATAAGAAAGTTATTTTCCAAGGTTATTTTAATGTTCATGCATCCATGCAGTTCGACAGGTTACTGATCTAAAGTACTTATTATTGTTTTTTCTCAGTGTTATTTGAGCTGTGTAAAGTGTGTTTGTGACAACCCTGATAACACTAAACCGACGCTACAGGAAATGTATTCACAATGTCGGCTGTGTATTAAATAAGAATTTCACAACATCCTCGATGTCTTCTTTTTGTTTCTTATCATCAGTTCTATTTATATTTACTCACCCCGCTAACCGCTAAGTGGAAATTTAAACACTTTGTAATTAATCTTGCGAAGAATAGCTTTAGTGCTACTATAAAATATAAGAGCGTGGTATTTTTATTATAATTTATTATATGCATTTTTTAACGAAACATTTAAAACCCTTTAAATTTTTGTTCATTCGCGTGTTCATGATGACTGAATTCAATGATTTTAGTACAACTTAAAATTTAATAGGCAACTAAATATATTTTTATTCTCGTATGAATATAAAAAATACTAATACTAATACTTTTACATTCGTATTGAAATTTTTAAAAAGACAGATATAGATGATTAAATAAATTTGGAATTGTGTAATTGGCTTTTTTTATGAATGTAACTATTTTTTATTATATACTTTTACTAAATGTTAAGCTGTACAATTCCCGAATAAAAAATATATATATTCATATCGTCGTCATAGAGGAGAAAGTGACCAAGTGCATTTTTTACAAAAACGTGATTATTGACTATTTGACATCTTACTAGCTTAATTTTGACCTGGAAAAATCCCAAAGCGATTTCAAACTTGGTAGTATAATATAATGACTTGTTAAAAATGACTAACTGTATTGATTACAAGAGTGCAAAAACGGTTAAATGGCCCTCCTGAACATTTTACGTTTTGTTAGTTAGTCACATTCTCCTGTACGACTACGATATTGCTCACTCCTTTCAAGAACGTCATAAATCAAAAAACTTGATTTTTCAGGAAAACGTTTTTAAAGTTTAAAAATATAATACAATGTATTAAAAATAAATATCAAGCCACTTATTGAGCTTTTTACTGTGCAACGGATCTTTTTAGGTAAAACCTGAAGGTTTTTTCTTCATTTGAAAAATATTTAGTTTATTAAAAAAATTAATTAATCAATACCTTTTCTTCAAAATGCAAAAACATTTTTTGCCCTGTAGCGGGTAAATATTAAGTTAAAAATATACCTCTTTTGCTGGGATATAGTACATTTTCAGGGCATTCCAAAAACATGCACAACTGAAAATTGGCGATTTTTGATTTATGACGTTCTTGAAAGGAGTGAGCGATACGTTAACGGCATGAAATGCACCGCAAGAGCAAGCATCGCAAAACTTGGGCCCTATGTTACCGCGGACTGTGCGAGTCCTGTTGACGTATTTGGTATTGAAAGCGGGGCTTCAAGGGAATGAGAACTTATGCACACTGGTTTTAACTCAAATAATAATTTTAAAAAATGTTATAGCTGAAACTGAAAAAAATTGCTACATTTTTCAAGTGCCAGTCTCTTAAAAAGGGTTTGAGCTAAACGTCTTTATTTTTTTCTTAATATTCTGAATCGTACTATTATACGTATTTCTGACGTAGCAAATAATATTTTAAAAACTACTAAAATCATTAAAAAGTATTCGATATTAAAAGCGTGTAACTCGATAAAAAATTAATATTTTTTAAAATTAATTCTTCTTTAATAAACAAAAATACATTTCTTTCATGTATTGCGTCTTTTTTCCTGCAAAAAAATGCAAAGCCTTCGGTCCTTTGACTTACTAGTGCTAAAATATTTTATTATATTTTATTTTCAATATTTTTTTAGAATCCATAAATGAAAAAACGTTTATAAATAAACATTTATATAAAAAAATTAATAAAAATTAAAAATTAAATTCATCCAGTTTTCGGGAACCAATGGACAAATAATGCATATTTTACAACCAAAATAATATTTTTTACGTCGCTCCGCTGTATCCCCTGCGATGCGAGATCATCGCTAGATTTGAACATTTGAACTTTAACAATATTCGTCGGATGCTGCTGCGTGGTACCATACAGTATGTACACGTATACCGTACATATTCATCACATGTTACAAAAATATTTATAATTTTAAATGTACCTAGACACACTGCGGCGCGAATTGGCGACCGGCGATCGCGTGGAGAAAGTTGGTGTAATACTACCTGCTGCTACCATGTATCATACAGTACATTACTCTCTACAGCAGTGAGACGCGAGCCGGTCGTGATATTGCAGTCTAGCTCAAAATATTATATTTGTATTTATATTTATACAGCGCTAATGCATTCGTGCATTGTGTTCACATAATGCCTAAGAAAAATATAAATATAGAAAAAATGAGAGTAGGACTCAACTGGTTACTTAAAAAAAGGAGACTTAAGTATATCTTATATATAATAAGTTTTCTTATTTTTATATGTAAAATTTTAACGATAAAATCCCTAACATTTCAAGTCGGCATAGATTGTTTCACATTCCTATTTACAGGACCAACCTGCCGACGGTTATGCCTGTAGGAAGAGCTACCGCTATGCTGAACAATATTACGATGGATATTGATCTGTTCCATGTGTCTGAGGGGGTATTCCGAAGCGAGATTCTTCTACATCTTGCTTACTTTATAATGTATGTTTTAATGTATACGCTTTAAATGTTAGTTTGTAATGTATATATTCATTATTATGGAATTAATTGAATAAAGAACAAATTGAATGTAGTTTTAAATAAAAAAAACATAAACTTATTGCTAGAAATAATGATAAAATAAGGCTGCCATTAAAAAAAAAACAAAATAGCAAAATTCTAATATTTATAAGGGTTAAACTTTTTTGATGAGATGCCTGAATGTATGAAGAATGAAAATATAATGTTTTGTGTACTGTAAGAAGATGTAAGTTTATATGATGTAAATTAAATGTAATTAATAGCTTGTATCAAATGTAATATAAGCTAACTGAAGAGATAAAAATAAAAAAATGAATAAAAGAGGATTTCGTTCTACTGTATTTTGAATGACTCAATAGGGTTGACCTAAGACAGAGATAGTGCCCGTAATCTCTCGCCTTTCCGCAGATTGCCCATCAAATGTCAGCAGTGATTATGGCGCCTTAATTTCCTTAATTGCAATTATTGAGATTCTCGTATTTTTATTTAATTTCAACAAGTATTATTGAACCAAAAGTAAATGAATTTAAGTAATTCCTTTTATTTTGTTATTTAAGTCTTACTTGGTAAATAGCACTATTTCTTAAAATCGTCTGGCACGTGTTTCGATGCATTCCGCATCATTTTCAAATACCGTATGATGCGGAATGCATCAAAAAACGTGTCACAATAGATTTTAAGAAATGGTGATATTTAGCTAGTAAAACATAAATTAAAAATGGATAGATATTACCTCAAAGTGACTGCCGAATCAATTAATGAAAAAAAATACTTCCTGTGTCACAATGACAAAATAAAAAGTAATCGATAATACCGTGGGTATACTAGCAAAAAACCTTAACTCGAAAATATGCAATTTTTACTTAATGGTGCATATTGTAAAGTTTTTAACGTCCTATAAACTGGCAAAATATACTAAGTAGTTTGAAATAACATATAAGTATACCTACGTGGTTTTAAAAATAAATTCAACGTTAAGTTTAATAGCGGGTATTTTGCCAGTATACTTACGATATTATTTGATATTTTAATTGTTCGGATGTTTACGAAGTATTTTATAAGAAATTGCCATATATGGCTTTTTTTATATTCCGTGGTAATGATATATCCGTGGATTTTTTTATTTGACAAGAGGTCGTTGATCTCACTTAATTTCAACAATGGACTCACGCGCGTCCCTCTTAACCCTCATCCAGCCCACCCTGCTTTCATTAGTCGTGTACCACTAGAACACCTCGTATGCTAATTAGTAATGATATTAATGGAAGTATATCGATAATCGCTGGCTTGTTGCAGTTTGCACTGTCCCGCTAATGACGCTCGGCATAGTATGATAAAAGCGTTCTTAACGACCGTGAAAATATAAGAAATTGATTTATAAATATTAATTCTTATTTATTATCTTTTATAACTACAATGTTTTCCTAAATATGTATATTTACGAACGATACATTGACTTCGCCAGTAGCGTACGAAAATAGAATCTTAAAAATATCCTCGTCTGACTCCCACGACGATAATCGCGGGAATAATATATGTATAAGACTAATATTTAAAAACACATTGTTGTTTGCTAAATGCTGCATGGGGTTTTCCCGTTATTCGCTAAATTATTATTATTTTACGGAACGAATTATATGCATAGGGAAAATGTAATACAGTATTATTATTTCATTATCTTATATAAAAAATACTGCCCATGTCTAAAAACCATACGTCCCGTTTTGAACGGGACCGTCCCGTTTTTAGATAGCCTGTCCCAATGTAAAATAATATAATTTTTTCGATTTTTTATTATTTATTCTTCTTATTTTCTTTATCAACATTCATACACAAAATCTTTTTATTAATACACAAAAACTATGAAAAAATACGCGTTTTCTTGAATATACATACTATTACGTAAAAATTGGTAGATGTCCCGTTTCGAGGACAGAAATAAATGGTCAGTTTAGGTATGACTCACAGGTAATTGTAGTCTAGGTATTTACAGGGCTAATGATCTGTCATTGGCTAGTTAAATATCGGGTGCATAAATGAAGAATTTCTGCTAACTGACTTATTACAATCAAAGTTTTTTTCTCCAAAAATACGAATTTTTTCAATTAAAGCATTATACAACATACCGAAATTTTAGTAATGAAGTTGATATGTTGAATGTTACACGGTGTTATCACTTGAACCAGCCAATGACAAGACGTAATCCCTGTATTTACCAAGGCTTCTATATTCCCATTTCAATAAACTTCTTCATTTGTTTTGAAATATCAAGAAGAATCATATTTCTTCGTGTTACTTTTTAGATATTTTCGTATTTGTCGTTTAGGGTTTCCGTTAAACCGCAACTTTATTTTCTATTTATCCTCGTTACCATTTTACGGAAACGATTTTTTAAATTTAAATTTAAATTGAAGAGGACACGTCGAGCCCTGAGCGCTGCTCTGCGCATTCTGATTTGAACGCATGAGATCTGGGTCTTAAATACACTTGCCACGCAAGGTCGATATTCGATGCTGAAATGAAATTTATTGATACTCACATATCTACATATATCTCAGCAAACTTTTTTTCTATTGTATGACATTTCTTTGCATTGTTTTTACCGACATTATTTTAATTGATATATTTTGTCATTTCAGATTTCTCTCGAGCGGCCTACCTTTGGTGCAATAATTGGACGTGTTTTTATATCAAAGTGTTATTTTGTTATGTTATTAAAATAATTATTATATTGTGACAACCTATATAAATTAACAACTTCATCAAATTCAATCGAAATAACCTGAGTTCATAAGTGAGTGATATTTGGTTAAATTGAAGAGAGAGAAAAAATATTGATAAAGTGATTGTTCGTCTTTGAAATGTGTCAAGTACCATACAATGGATTATAATCATTAATATGAGGTAAGTTAATTACAATTTTAATTTTATGCACCTGCTAAAAAACGATTTTTTATATACGATGCAGCGCCCTATGCACCATAAGGGTTAGAAGAAGATGAGTGACACTGGTAAATGTTTGACCCTTGCATAGCTGTCTAAGAAATTATAGGGCAGATAGTGCTTGTACAGAAGTGTAATATTAATTGCAATTAATTGGAGTTTAAATGAATTAATAATTACAACAGATTAATGAAACTGTAAATTGATGAAAACAAGGAAGGCAAAGGAAAAAGGATCAGGTAAGGAGTTGAGGTTTTTTTATATTATTTTAAAATGATTGGTGTTTACGATATTCTGCCGGAATGGGCTCAATATTCTCACGTTTAATTTTGACATCTCAACATAAAAGAAGAAGTCTTCTTCTTGGCTACATCCCTATCGTACATACTTATCGTCTTCGTAGACTGCTGGGGTCAGCTCTGCTCGTCCTCAGGTTGTAGGTCCTTCTGTTATGGACAACGTCACCTAGGCCATGTCTTCGAACCATGTTCTCTCTTTGCAGCATCCATAATATTTTTTGGTCTTCCTCTAGATACCTTTCGAGGAAGATCCATTGCTATTGCCTGATTTACGACAATAGGACGATTCTAAGTGCGTATGTGGCCATGATCAATGGGGTTTTATCACTCGGGAGGAATATCTTATTTAACATAATAACCTATAGGGGATTGTGTAAAACTCGTTTTGTGTTTATAACGATATAATCAATATTTTCATTCATCATTTTCTTTTGCATAATTCGCCTTCGTGAAAACGCTGTTTTCGTAAGTTGGTAATGAATGACGTCACAGAGACGATGGACTTATTTTAATATTGGTGGGATTGCTAAATTATTGGCGGCTCTATTTGTTGATATCTATCATGATGTTGTCTCTATTTATGATGGTCCACCCCCCCCCCCCCGTTCATATTACAACACAAATGGTAGTGTAGTGGTAAACAAACAATCCATACTACTACTATTATAGCTCTATACAGCAGAGACATTTTGGGATACGCCGCATAACGCACCCGATGACGTAAAATTTGATGACGTATATCTCCCTTACTTCTCTACAGATTTCAATAAGAATGTTACCGACGGTCTTCTGATTTTTCATATTAGTTTATTAGCCAATAACAACATCACGAGAATGATCCTTTCGAGGTTTGCGCAGAGCCCCCCACATCACAGTGACGCCGCGCGACCGAACGAAGGTTAGATCGGCGTTCTCACGCCGCATACGGCTCAACCCGCTAATCGCCTTATCAACACGTCAGTTGAACGTTGAATGTTGAATTGTTGTATGTCACATTATGGCGTTCTGCCTTCCGATCACGGCGGCGGCGGTACAAGGCCCAGATTGTTATTACCGCCGACCTTGGAATTCAGAACCGCGACTCGAATCTCCAATAACGAACCTCCAAGCTCTTTTGCAAACTGAAATAGAAATTGAAGCTGCTATTTTTAATTCATTGTCTATTTGAAAATAGATTTATATTATCCACTGACACTTCGTGATGGAATTGCATTTTTAATTTATTATTAGATTAAAACCAATATTTTTAGCTTTTCCACTTTTTTTATTTGACCAGCGACCGGGTTTCGTCGTTACCGACATCATCAGACTGGTCTGTCACCAGACAGACCAGTCTGATGATGTCGGTAACGACGAAACCCGGTCGCTGGTCAAATAAAAAAAGTGGAAAAGCTAAAAATATTGGTTTTAATCTAATAATAAATTATTTGAAAATAGGCAATGAATTAAAAATAGCTGCTTCAATGGATCATTATCAGACGGAAGGAATATCTAATTTTACATATTCACCCTATAAAGATAAAGAATTTTATTTTATTCGTTTTGTGTTTATAACAGCCGATATAATCAATATTTTCATTCATCATTTTCTTGTGGAAAATTCGCCTTCATAAATACGTTGTTTTCGTAAGTTGGTAATGAATGACGTCACAGAAACGATGAACTTATTTTAATATTGGTAACTGGTAACTGGCGGCTCTATTTGTTAATGTCTATAGTCATAGTCTAGGCGCGCTGTCTATGCGCGCGATGTGTACTCAAGTTTTCAGACAAGATTTTCAATACTACTTTCAACCATTAGTACTAATTTGTATTTGTATATTTTTTAAAAGTCTATCTTTAAAAAAATATAATATACATATATCGTCAAATTTTATTTCTTAAACGTCCAATTTGGTTTGTAAAACGTCCAATTTGAGGTGAAAAACCTGTTTATACGTATTTTTTTTTAAATATCCAAATTTCGAATGTTATTTATTACTGCCGATTCCGCTTAATAAAGTCGCCGGTTAATCGAGCCAGGCGCTTATTTGGGCCAAATCTAACGCTAAACCAAACTAAGGAAGTAACAGTATAAATTACACTTCCTATATTATGTTTTACTTTACAATGTATACATTCTTAATCGTTATCAGAGTTTTAAATAATTATGCATACATTATGCTATCATCTGGTTAGTGATAAGAAGAAATGAAGGTCGAGTCGGGTTCATTGAAAAGTTTAAATCAACTATGTAATCGGTATATGCGTCAGTGTTGGTGAACCAACGTGCCCACTCATTCCGTGATATTTACATACGTTATATCGTACATATAAGTGTCGCATGTACTCCATTTGGGCGTACTTTACAACAGAAATTATAAACATTATTTATCCATCAAGCGGAATTTATGGAAAACAAAAATATAATTTATCGTGTTTCATGTGTATGGAGAGTAACCATTAATTGTATTTTTTTTTAACTATTAGGGCCCAGTATTCGTAAGTCGCAAATAAATTTTCTCTAAATCCAGGTAACATTTTACGTAATTGTTTACGTAATTTTTTTCTTAAAACACCGTGTTTGCGTTGAGAAAATAAGTTTTTCTTTGAAATAATTATATGGTTTTGAAAAGAAAAGCTTTATTGAAAGGAATGAAGTAATAAATACATATATATATATATATGTATATATATATATATATATATATATATATATATATATATATATATATATATATATATATATATATATATATATAAAATACATTATCCAAATTACAATTTTTTTTCTAAAAAAATTGTGCGGGAACAACATTAGCTTCTCGCGCAGTCGGTCGCGTAATGACTTTGTATATTTGAGAGTATACCCTCATTCCAACGTTTTGATTTGAATGCAAAGACCGGTAACAAGTTTTATTTGAAGGATTGATACAAATAAATTAAACAAAACAAATCGTCTCCTTCGTTTAAAATTGTGTTTTTTGTTTCTATTTTTGTTTTATATATGAAATAATGATTTTTGAATGGAAGAATCTATTGCATATGGTATTTACATATATAATTTTCTAATTTGGTAAATCTTTAAACATATTTATATAATAAGGTATAAATTCCTTTTCTAATATTACATTTTTAGAAAATGCAACAAAGTGCTAAACATTTTAAGTATATACAATCTTTTATATACATACAAGCAAGCGCTTAAGCTTAGTAATGTCGTTCTATCCTTCTCATGCAGAGCGTCTCTCTCTATCGCACATATGTCACAATTTACCACAGATGTGTCTGCCAAAAACAATCTAATAATGTGACAGGAGCGATAAAACCCGTTATTGGGAAACACTGGATGAAAGTATCAACCCAAATTTTTTTTTTTTAAATGCGGTGAATTTCTGCAAAGAATTTGAATTTCTCCTAATAACTTAAATACTTTTCTGTGAAACCAGTAATTGTTGTATTTACGTCTCGTTCACTCCCCCGTAAATTCAACCGTTAAAAAGAGATGGTTGTAAATATGTTTGAAACCAGTTTTCTCATCAGCATATTCAATTTGCATAGTTATTTATTTATGAACTCATTTGAAATGCACTTTATTTTAGAGTCATTCCGATACCTAAGAATATTAGTCAAGTAAAAGACACCGCATAAAAAGGAAATTTACTTTAAACTTCATATTTGTGTCGTGTACGATTTTATACATTTTACAACATTATTTAAAACTACGTAGTTCTGCTTTAAAATATTTCGAAAATATGTATTTTATATATTTAAAAAAAATAGGAAATGAAATAGTATTTAAAAACAATATAGCAAAACAAGGCAATCGCTACTGTTATTGAAATCTGTAAATATTATTTTTTAACTAAGTTATATATGTATACATGTATCCATGGTATATATATATATATATATATATATATATATATATATATATATATATATATATATATATATATATATATATATATATATATATATATATATATATATATATATATATATATATATATATATATATAATTGAAATTTTATTATTTTTAGAATATGTATTGAAAAAAATCGTTATTATTATTTTTATAACTTTTTGTCTTTTAATAACTCTTTTCTCTTCAAAACCATTTATTTAATTCGAAGAACAACTTATTTTCTTCAATAAAAAAACGGTGTTTTAAACAAATAAAAAGATCATTACGTCAAATGTTACCTTGGTTTAAAGAAAATTAAGTTGCGATGTATCGATTAATGAATCTTAACATCATATTTCGAGACAAAGCATTCCAAAAGAGAAAAAAAATTAACCCTTAAATTCGGTGGTCATATTTGAGCCTCCCTTGTTTCCACATAGACACGCGCTGCGATGATATCAAAAGTGAGTGGAATTATTTTCTTTGTTTTTATGCAAACAAATTGTGAATCGTCTGGATTAAATCACCCGATTTCCTTTGTAAAATACGAGTTCCTACATCACTACTGAATATTTACACTTTACACCACTCTCGTTAGTTGAACAGGATTGTTAATTGGTTTTTTGCATTCCGCTGCTAAGAACGAAATAATACAACATTTTGAGTGTGTCCAACTACTTGTTCACAAAATCTGGATCATCTCCAATTACAGGAGTTATTTTCATATTATTTTTCGACATCTCATCAAAGATGAAGAAGAATATGAAAGTCTGGGCATTTACGGAGCTGACAACCGTCATAGGCTGGTTTAAGTGATCACTTTACACACGTGTAACATTCACCAATTCTACCCATTATTGACAACCACGCTACTCAAATTCTTGGAAGTTCTATATATATGAACCAATTTAGAAACCTTGTTCTTGAATCACTAGAACTTCACTAGAGACATCTATTGGTGAGATGTAAAGAAGCTCTTTACTAAGCAGAAACTCTTATATTAAAGAGAATATTAACTCTTATATTACTCTTATATTATCTCTTATTATAAACTCTTATAATAGTGAAGCATTGGTGAATGTTAAATGTGTGTAAAGTGATCACTTAAACCAGCCTATGACAGTCGTCAGCCCCGTAAATGCCCAGACTTCCATATTCTTCTTCATCTTTGATGAGATATTAAAAAATAATTCGAAATAATACAGTAGAATCTCTCATAACGAGTAATTATGTGATAACGAGTAACAAGTGTGTACAAATACTTGTTCACAAATCGTTCCCAGATTTCCATATTTTTTTTTCTATATTAAACACATTGTTAACACTGTGATATGGTAATATAATACTCTCCTTTTCATTCATGGTTCACATTGTGTAATACCGCTTAAAAGTGCGGTTTTAAGTGGTGTTACACAAAGTGAACGAAAAAGGATACGGAGAGTGTTCTATGTTTTTCTTCGTGTATATTGAGATGTCAACATTTAAAATGAACTCCAAGTGGAGAACTCCCAGATTCGCCAGCAAGTATTTGGACACACTCAAAATGATGTCAGTAATTTGTAATTTTTAATTTGTAATTTTTGTCCGCCAATGGTCAGCACGCTCAGCTACCGTTCTGGAGGTCCCGGGTTCGATTCCCAGGGGGGTCAAATAAATATCAGTGATTTTTTCACGCTAATATTCATTCCATAATACCCTGGACTGGTACCTGAAGCGGAGAGCTGATCACCTTTCCTTCGTGTGTTAACGATCAAGATAACACTGCGTTTGTACGATGCAGTGCCCTATGCACCATTGGGGTGCGGATAAGGGTCTGAAAAAAAAAGAAAAAAAAATGTAATTAGAGTTGAGTGGTTATTGTAGAATGAGTTTGTTTTCGTAATTCCGCCGTTACCTTGATGGGTGCAGTATCGTTGACCCGCCGGAATCTCGCGAACTGCTTGACCGACAACTCGTGATATTTAGTTATGTACCGCGCAATAACGTGACAAAGGCAAGACAATCACCCCTGTTGCTTAGAGCCTGCATTTCTACATTTGATCACGATCCTCTTGAAAATCAATCTCGTAACGAAAAGTACACACCTTCATCCAGTTAAAACTGTTATTTAATTGATTAAGTTTCTATCTCTTTCCCATGTGCTTAAAATCAACACATTTTGCGATGTGTTTAACGCAATTTCGAAGATAATTAGTAGGAATTTGGAATAATTTGTTCCTTTAACATATCGCTCACTCCTTTCAAGAACGTCATAAATAAAAAAAATCGTCAATTTTCAGTTGTGCATGTTTTCGGAATGCCCAGAAATGTACTATATCCCAGCAAAAGCGGTATATATTTTTAACTTAATATTTACCCGCTACAGGGCAGAAAGTGTTGTTTTTGCATTTTGAAGAAAAGGTATTGTTTAATTTTTTTTTTTAATTTACTAAATATTTTTCTAATGGAGAAAAAACCTTCAGGTTTTACCTAAAAAGAACTATTTCACAGCAAAAAGCTCAATAAATTGCTTGATATTTGTTTTTAATACATTGTATTATATTTTTAAACTTTAAAAACGTTCTCCTGAAAAATCAAGTTTTTTTTATTTATGACGTTCTTGAAAGGAGTGAGCGATGTGTTATTAGTGTAAATAATTGTCATTTCACAACTTTGTCAAATTCCTGACATTGATCTTTAAACGCCAATTTCACAACAGAAACCAAAATTTCGAATTTTACTTTTAAAAATACGTACCTAAGTCGTTTTTTTTATGCTCCTACTTTTTTATTCTTGTACAATTTGTTAAAAATCGTAAAAAATAAAAAATAAATTTTTGTCCGAAATAAGCAAAATCAAATCGATCTCTTTGATATTGAATATTACGTTTTCCCAATTCACCTCCTGTTTTCTATCGCTATTATCCTTATAATTTATTATCCTTAAAATCTCTACAGCTTTTACTTAAAAATATCCCTACTTGTGAGCATCACTTTTCATTAATTTATGTTCATATATTTGTATGTGTTTATATACTTAATACTTAATTTATTTGCATATAAATTAAATACCGGTTTATAACAACTTCTACAGGACAATGACATTAAAATAGAAAACATTATTTCACGCATTCAGAGTAAAATGATAAAATGGTTATTATACTATAAAATAATGTTTCTTTGTTTATTATTTGTACAGTCCCTGGATATGAATGTTATTTATTACCTTCTTACAAAAAGTCCATTAAAAAAGTGATGAAGACGATTGGCACCCTTGTACACTACCATCATCAGGTTCAAATCATAGTTTTCTAGTAAATTTTCAAGTGCTTAAAAACATTATAAACGCAACTTGTTTCGTTACGTCAAAAATCCGATAACAGTTATTATAATTTAAATAAACTCTATTAATGATTCTAGTACTTTTAGTGCTTTTTACCATTCAAAGAAGTCACTTTGATAATTGTTTTTTGCTATCGGTGAAAATAGCTGGTATTTATTCATTTTGTCTCCTCAGAATATATGACAAAAAATACAGTTTTGCTCTCTGAAAATAGCCTGTGTCGATCATTTTGTCGGTCATTTTCTTTACCCGCGCTAAAAATTGCGAAAATGTTGTCACACTAACAGTCGAAGACGAGTGATATAACAAGGTTGTGTTTATGACCGTTTTTATGTTTAAAAACAATCGTTAACCGCTGTATTCAATGCACCCATTAATTGTTTTTCTCTTAGTATGCATCATTGGACATCTTAGCACTCGTTAACTTGTGTTTTACTTGGTGCCAGTTTAAGTTACAAAATGCAGATAATTCGACTGAAACGCGCATATGTATCGTAAATATATGAAGTCTCGTGTTATCCTTGGAATTTATATAACATAATAAATCACAACATCTCGACGTGTTATTATTTATTTATACTAAATATTCCAATGGCGTATCATTATTTTACTGCGAAACCATTTGCGAACATAAACTTGGCTCCGTTTCAAATTTTTAGATACATTCTCTTCCAATAATTGTATTTACATATTATCAAGAGGCAAATACTACATCTGGCTGATTCATTCAATTCGTATAATTATTTCTATTAATAAATAACCAAGATATTAAACGCTGTCAACTTTGTATTTTTATTTCTCGTACATGATGACGTAATGCAGTGCGTTTCAAATATCGTCTGGTAAATCTGTGTTAAGTTTATGGTACTGTTTACAACAGTAAAAGTGTGTTAATTTACGACTATACTCGCATCAACATAATTCATGAAGCGTACGGCTGCGCTGAGTCTTAAAAAAAAAATAAAAAAAAAAAATATATATATATATATATATATATTAGATTTTTAAAACTTGGCACCATCAGATATGTCAAATACTTGAAAGCGGTCAGGTTAGGAGTCGAAATAATCGGCGGGTATGTGTGAAGAGATGCATGAACGTAGAAGAGGCGAATAATGTTTGCGAAGATATATTGGTGTGGCGTTCTATTAAGCGTGATGGTTAGTTAGTTTTATATTTTTTTGTTTTTGTTTTTAGAATATGTATTGAAAATATATTTTTGAACTCCTTACATTTCAATAACCCTTCTTGTCAAAACCATATATCGCTCACTTGTTTCAACAACGTCATATATTTAAAAAAAAAACTAGATTTTTTAGGAGATCGTTTTTAAAGTTCAAGAATATAATGAAATGTATTAAAAATAAATATCAACCCACTTATTGAACTTTTTACTGTGCAACAGATCTTTTTAGGTAAAACCTGAATGTTTTTTCTCCATTTGAAAAATATTAAGTAAATTCAAAAAAATAATTAAACAATACTTTTTCTTTAAAATGCAAAAACAGCAGTTTCTGCCCTGTGGCGGGTAAATATTATGTTAAAAATATGCCGCTTTTGCTGGGATATAGTACATTTTTTGGGTATTCCGAAAACATGCACAACTGAAAATTTACGATTTTTGATACGTTATATTACGTTGTTGAAAGGAGTGAGCTATATATCAAGCCTCAACATCAAAAGGAATTGAATTACAATTATATTTTGAACGACGAATGATAAGGACAGTGTTGAATTACAATTGTTTGGACGTGTGTTTCTCGATATCGTATTGCGAGATAAGTGAATGTAAATGTGAAATTATGTTGAAACAAATAACATACTTTGTATTCAAAATATAACAAAATTGTTATTAATACATCTCAACATTGTATCATTTCTTTAGGACTATATATAGGTGTTGATAAAACATAAGTTGTAAGTCAATTGGTGTTATATTCCTAACAAGCGTAGACGGAAACGAGAGTAGCCTATGTTATAAAGTCACCATTACAAAATACAGTCTTCTATACTTAACGCTTATCTTCCATACATATCTTTAAAGTTTGCGGTCTGGCCGACCGAAATGGGAAGCGAATGTATTATATGTCTAAATTTCCGTAACTCGTTGATGCGCCCGATAGGGCTGAGATCTCAAACGTTCAAATTCAGAACGCGAACGGGCGCGCTAGCGGTCGGACGTGTTTCCGCGCGCAATTTTTTTAGAATATATAATAGAATTAATACTCCAAACCTATTTTGATAACATTATAGTCATTTGTGTATTTTTATTTTACCATTTTCTAATTCTGACTAATAATCTTAAAAATATATACCTAAAATGTTTTTAACTTAATATTATTAAGTTAACTATTTAATAACTAGACAATATTTCTTAAACATATTACATACATAAAAAAGGTGCATTTTTTCGCTTCCATAGTGTAGTGGTAAGCGCATTAAACTAGCTGGAGGTCCAGGGTTCGATTTCCAGTGATTTTCACTCTCATATTTATTTAATATCACCCTGGACTGGTCCAAGAAGCGCAGGAATGATCATTCTGCTTTCATGCGATTAACGGTTAAGATAACACTGCGTCGATACTATGCAGTGCCTTGTGCATCTTTGAGTGCGGATTGATTTTAGAAGTAAAAGAAAAATATATATTTTTTGACATTTCAACATAAATGAAGAAGAATCTGGAAGTCTGGGCATTTACAGGACTTACGACCGTCATAGGATGGTTTAACTGATCTCTTTACACACGTGTAACATTCACCAATTCTACCCATGATACAACCACATATTCAAATTCTTGGAACCTCTATATATATAAATTAAACGCGATACACAGTTCTCGAATCGATAGACTTCACGAGAGACATATCTGGTGGGATAAGGTGAGATTTTTAATAAGCTTAAGAAAAAGATACATATTTAATCTTGATAAAGTAATTTGCGTCACTCTTATTGTATGAAACAATTTTATTGTGTAGGAAATCAATCGATAAGCTTGTTCTAAGAATTCGCCTGTCTCGCATTTTTGCCTTTGAATCGTATATTGGTATATGTTTCATCGATTATGTACTTAATTTTTTAGTATAAGTACTCCAGTAAGTAATGTTTGTCTTTTGGCGCTTAACCTTCGGATATAAAGGTCAAGTGATATTACAGAAGAGTTGTTTTGCCTATGTTTTAATACTTATTATATTATCCACTCAATTAAAGTACCTCCTTCATATTCCAACTTCCGTAATTAATACGCCTATAATGGATCATTGTCAGACTAGAGGAATATCTAATTTAACAAACTCAACCTATAAAGGATTGTATTAGACTCGTTTTGTGTTTATAACAGCCGTTATAATCAATATTTTCAGTCATCATTTTCTTTTGCAAAATTCGCCCTCGTTAATACGTTATTTTCGTCAGTTGGTAATGAATGACGTCACAGAAACGATGGACTTATTTTAGTATTGGTAACATTGCTAAATTATTGTCGGCTCTATTTGTCGATGTCTATTGGTCCACCCTCCCCTCATCTTTGTATTACACAAATGGTAGTGTAGAGGTAAGCAAACAATCCACACTACTACTATTACAGCTCTATAAACCATAGACAACAAACTATAAGACGTCATAAAACGTTCGATGACGGAAATTTGATTACGTATGCAAACGCACTTTTTTCGTTTTATTCAATTATCTAAAGTTTAAACCTTGATATCTCCTTTAGTTCCCTACAGATTTCAATAAAAATGTTATCGATAGTCTTGTGATTTTTCAAATTAATTCATTAGCCAATAAACCAACATCATGACAAAAATCTATTCCTATCATAAGGTGTCGTTACACGTTCGCATTTTACTGTGCGTTTCGTGATAACTCATGTAATAAAGATTTGTGGACATAGAGTGGAATATATTTGGTGTAATGGAGATTTCATTGAGAAGTAAATGAACATTTCTGGTGAAGGACATTTCTGGTATGCGGGAAGGTAATGAAGAAGGAAATGTAAGTAGGAACAGAAAAATTACAGCAATTGCTAGGGCACTCTTTTCACATACCCGTACTCCTACGAACCTCTCAAGGAAATACCGTTTGGAGATGATAAATAGTGACCTTGAAAAAGTACATGTGGCACTTATCGTAAAACTTTTATATTTTTTTATATTAACTTCTATATCTATGCTCCTAATCATGAAAAATCGTTTTCGAATTATAATATTCGATTTTCTATGGGTGCCTACTCTATATCGATGCTCCTAACTATGAAAATTCGCTTTAATTACAATTTTCTTTGTTTTATTAATTAAAATGCTTTTATCGGGTTGGCACTTGTCGCTTTTATTGAGCTCACGTACAGCGACGGTAGACGTGGAAGCCGGCCGCGCCCGGAGATGCTCCGTAGTGTGAGTGAAGTCTTGTTATCTGAGCGCTCTGTATTGAATGTCAAGGCCGAGATAATATTTGGGGTGCGCAGGAGAAAAGCGGGTTAAGTTCCGATTTTATCGAATTCAGGAGCGTTTGCACAAAGCTAAATATTACTCTTTACTGTATGAAATATAACTTTAAACCCCTTGATAAACTTTAAATATAATATATAGTCCGCATCCATAGTGTAGTGGTTAGCGCGCTAGGCTACCTTGATACCTCTTAGGAATCGAACCCGGGTTCGATTCCCAAGAGAGTCCAAATAAATATTAGTGATTTATCACTCTTATATTTATTAAATATGACCCTGGACTGGTACCTAAAGCGGAAGGCTGATCACCCATCCTTCTTGTATGAAACGATCAAGATAACGCTGCTTCTATACGATGCAGTGCCCTATGCACCATTGGGTAATATTATAATAATATTTATTTACTAATTTGTCAATAGATGCAAATATTCAGTACACTAACACTATTATAAAACCAACTAACCGTCACGCCGCTTCTCCGCAGGGGTAGGCAGAAATAGTAGAATTAATAGATTTCCGCAGGAATAAAACGCCACACCACCGTTTCTTTGCTAACAATCATCGCCTCTTCCACATTCTTCATAAAACAGAATACTTGAAAATGTTGAAAAATATTTTTTATGGTTTACTTTAGCTTATATAGCTCAAGCTTACTTAAGTTATATATTAAATAAAGCATACAATGATTTTTTTTTGTATTAAATTGTATTTTATTGTTAAAAACACATAAAAATAAAATTTGCCACAATTGTTTCGCATTGATATGGCATTTTCAGACTAATGAATTTAGTTAGTTAACTTTTCATTTATATCGTGATGTCTCTATTGAAGTTCTAGTGATTCAAGAACAATGTTTCAAAATTGGTTCATATATATAGAACTTCCAAGAATTTGAGTAGTGTGGTTGTCAATATGGGTAGAATTGGTGAATGTTACACGTGTGTAAAGTGATCACTCAAACCAACCTATGACGGTCGTCAGCCCCGTAAATGCCCAGACTTCCATATTCTTCTTCATCTTCGATGAGATGTCAAAAAATAATATAATATTATTCTAACTGGATGATTTTGCTAGAACGGCTTGTCATTTAATATTTGTTATCTCTTATTTAGTTTTCTCGGACTTGGTTCAATCTCCTTCTGAACATCTCGCTTGTGCGCTAGGTAGTCACAAGGGGCGCATATACAAATGATTTATTAAAGGGTTGTTTTCAACAAAATTAATTAAAGATGGCGATGGAAAGGGTTTTGCGTAATACGTAAACATCTCATATTACTTATTTTGCTTATTTACTGCTTGGAATCGATGATATTTATTTGTACTGTTGTATAAATAAAGATAAATACTTGGATAGCAGCAATGGCAAAAAGTCGGAGATGCTTGTACTTGAAAAATACTGATTAATACCCTTTATTTGAGTCTCTCGTGGAAATTATCAATTCGAGCTGCTTTATTCGTTCGAATATTGAAATAAAGAAATAGAAATTGGCAGAATGGAGCTTGTTTTTTAGGTTTTATTTTTTAAAGTCAAATCCTGAAAATAATAATAATATTTACTTAAGGTTTTCCTCTCAAACGCTCAAATTCAGAACGCGACCGGCCGCGCTAGTGGTTAGACGTATTTTCGAGAACAATTTTTTTAGTATATGTATTAGAATTGGACATTTTTTATATTATTTAAATTGAAAAAATATTTTTTAACTCCTTACCTATCACAACATTTTGAGTGTGTCCAAATACTTGTTCACAAAATCTGGATTATCTCCAATTACAGGAGTTATTTTCATATTATTTTTTGACATCTCATCAAAGATGAAGAAGAATATGGAAGTCTGGGCATTTACGGGGCTGACGACCGTCATCGGCTGGTTTAAGTGGCCACTTTATACACGTGTAACATTCACCAATTCTACCCATTATTGACAACCACACTACTCAAATTCTTGGAAGTTCTATATATATGAACCAATTTAGAAACCTTGTTCTTGAATCACTAGAACTTCACTACAGACATCTATTGGTGAGATGAAAAGAAGCTGTTTATTTAGCAGAATACAATGTTGTAAACAGTTATTTAACTAGACATCTATTGGTGAGATGTAAAGAAGCTTTTTTATTAAGCAGAAACTCTTATATTAGTATGTGAGGTCCTTACCTTTCAATAATTCACATATTTACATTTTTTGAAATCATATATTTATTTCGAAGAAAAACTTATTTGTTCAATAAAAAAGGTTGACGTGGTGAAACCACGTTTCTCCTCTAGCCTGGCAAAAATAATCAATTATCAATCGTTTAATTTGATTAGTCTTAAATAAATAAATTTTTTTTCTGTGCGCGCAAATATTTTTTATGGCCCCGACCTTTTATAATTTACCTGTCATAAAACTAAAATGTATTTAAAAGGTTTGAATCATAAAAAAACTGTCGCCAACCCGCTGGCCTTTGAGGGATAATAGATGTTTGCCGGCGGTCATTTATCCTAAGAGCATTCTTTATTATATTATAAATAAAATTAAGGCTAATTGATGTCTAGACGTTGAAAATTTTGGGGGTGGATACAAGCGCACCGTCAGCCAATGAAAAATGGTTTCGAGGGCGTGATCTTCAAGGAGAGAAACTGAATATAACGGGAAGAAATCAGTGGGATCGCTCTCTTGGAAGCCAACAGTTGGAAGGATCAGTTGGGAGGAATCAGTCGTAAAAGGAAAGACCGACCAGTCGGACTGGTCGGAATAATCACTTGGAAGTCGGGGACTTGGAAGCCGGAACTTGGAAGCCGGCAGTTGGTCGGAATAGTGACTTGGAAGCCAACAATTGGAAGGATCAGTTGGAGGGAGTAAGTCGTAAGAGGAGATCGACCAGTCGGACGGCTGGTCAGTCAGAAGACACAGAGAAGAAGAAGAGTTGGAAGAAGCATTCGGGAAATAAGAGGAAATCAGTTGGAAGGGGCATTATTATTTCGGGAAATCAGTGGGATCGAGGAGTTGGAAGGAGCAGTCGGGAGAGATCAGGGGGATCGAGCAGTCGGGAGAAATCAGTTAGAAGGAGCATACCTACACCAGGTTTTAAGACTTAAGTGAGGAGAAGAGCGGGAATTTTTTTCTATCTTCTCTCTCCCTGCGTAGAGGCAGGGAGAGAGAAGATAGAAAAAAAGGAGTTACTCATCCGGAGTATCAAAAGCAAACCCACGCCGGGTCATAAGCCTCAAAATTAAGAGCTGAAGCTCTATTAGGAGAAGAAGAAGACAAGAAGCAAGAATCATCGCACGGCGGCCCGTCATAAGAAGAACCTCATCCCAGCATCCAACGGCGCAGTTTTTTTCACAAAGGATCACGGCGACCCCAGCATCACGGCGCATCTTTTTCACCAAAGGTTAGAATAAGTTTAATTTAAGATAGGATTAATTAATTTTAAGCTAATTTAAGATAGCAGATAAGATTAGTTTAAGTTAAAGTCGCTTTCGTATAACTATTTTATTTTTAATTAAATTAATTTAAGTATATTTTTTGTGCAGAATTTTCTTTCATCTCCCTACCCCTCCTTCTAATATTCCCAGGGTATATCAGCTTGAAAAGGTGGGCGACGTCAAGGTATTTTATCAAAAAAATTCAATTTCGTGAATGTCATCTGGGTGTAAAGAAAATTAAGTTGCGATTTATCGTATGCTGCGCCTTACATTCATAAAGTGCTGCGCAATAAAGCGCTGATTAATTCGAATGCATTATTATAAACATTTTCATGAAGCAGATAAGGGAATGTTATTATTGTGATTATTTATTGCTCCGATACGAGGCTAATCAACTTTGGGACTTAATGTGGTCAGTGCCACCGACTCTTGTAACTCTTTGAACAAACGTTTACAAAAATCTTCATAGTTCACGTTGTTTTCGCGTGTATCATGTTCCGGATAAGGATTCTCGACCAGGACGACCGATGGTAGCCATTGCTATTCTTCTCGTCCTTTTGTCTATAAATAATACTGGTATACCTTTTTTATTTTTATTTATATTTATTTATTGATTTGAATTTTAATTTGTAGAACTCCATTTTAATGTATGTATTAATTTTTAAATCAAACACAGATTATTTGAGTCTACTAAGTTGTATTTTATTAACGAAAACAAATAAAGGGTCCGCCATCTAAAGTTTTTTTTTTCAACTAGTGCTTATTTCGTGAATGGTAACACTTAGCTCATGTCTGATTTGACAGATAATTAGTTTTATCCTTCCGCTGAGCGAATATGGTTATGTGTATACGCTTGAACAACGCTGGGAAATATTGCGACATTACTTTGAAAATCATGGTAATGTTGCAGAATGTGTGCGAAAATTGCGTACGGTTTTTGGAAGAAGAGAAGCACCGTCAGCTCCGTATGTTCGTTATCTTGTGAAAAAAGTGAAAGAAACTGGCATCCTCATCGATAAACCAAAGCGTGAAAAGCCAAAAACAGTGCGTACACCCGAGAATATCGATGTTGTGGCAGAAAGTGTGCGTGAAGCGCCATCAACATCAATTCACCGTCGTTCTCAACAATTTGAACGGATTTTTGTTCACAAAAATTGAAGAGGAGGATATTGGCAACATTTGGTTTCAACAGGACGGCGCTACGTGCCACACAGCCGAAGCTACACTCGATGTTTTGCGCCCTTTTTTCAAAAAAAAAAAGTTATTTGGCGGACCCTATAAAAATTTATATTGCTACAGTCGTTTCGCCTCGTTATGGCATTTTTTTATATGCCTTTTAACTGAACCTTTTATTGTTTTACATTTAAAATTTTGCCCTCTGTTTTGTTATTAAAAAATATACTGTGACAATTGTTTCGCCTAGTTATGGCATTTTCAAACGAATGTCATTGTGTTTTTGTTAATAAAATACAACTTAGTAGACTCGAAAATCTGTGTTTGATTTATAAATTAATACATAGACTAGTATTCCTCCTTAATGTCCTGTGCTTTATGGCGGTAATGTCCTTCTCTCCTTCATTCGCATCTGTACCGTCATCTGTATTCCATCAAATATGTTTTATTTCTGAATCTTAGATCACCTTGCCTTCGTATAATTAACTATCAATTTATCATCAATAGAAAAGATTGTCACGATTTTCGTGATTTTCAAATTTCAGGAATATTTTTTTAAAAACTTTCTCGACTGAAATCTGACCGCCCTGTTCCGAATTATAGAGCAACAAGTGTCTCTAGTTTGTGATGTTTCCGCCAACACTAAACTTTCTCGTTTCCGCTATATACGCATCGTGTGAATATACCACCCTCGCGGAGAATATACCACCCTCGCAGCGAGTATACCGTCCTCTCACTGAATATATACCATCTTCGTAACAATTCCTTGATCATGGGAAAAATGTTTCGTGCGAAAATGAGAATTCAATTTAACTTATTAGGATTCGAAAAAAAATACCGACGAAATTTAAATTACGGAAATGATTAAACATCAAAAAAGAAAATATTTAATTTCTCAACAGAACTATGGGTTACAACGTTTATTGTCTTGAATTTTTATAATAAAATGGAGGCACTGAAAAAAATTATCATTGAAAATCTAGTAAAAAATAAACAAATTGTTATCATTCGCAGCATTGAAAAGATCAAGTTCTATTTTTTAGTACATGGATCCTGAGTTTATTCAAAATTTACATTTACTAATATAATTTTATTTATTTTAACCAAGATACTTTTGTAAATCATAACGTCAGATTCGACGGATCCGGTAAACCGATATATCGGATTTTGGGAGTCAAAGGGTTAAGTTAACCCTTCGCTGCATCGTGTATCAAATTTGTTACATAGCCAAAAGTTAGTGTTAAAACATATATCAATATCTCTTAAGGATAACCATTGCATGTTGTTGCAAATTTGATACATAAGTATTTTCTTGATTTTTCCTTGTTTAAAGTTTTTGATTCTTTCATTATTTTTCCTC
Organism: Brachycentrus maculatus; assembly: GCF_059751285.1. Lineage (NCBI taxonomy): Eukaryota > Metazoa > Arthropoda > Insecta > Trichoptera > Brachycentridae > Brachycentrus > Brachycentrus maculatus. Next base: position 701,750 of record NW_028280937.1, on the reverse strand, counting down.
TAATGTTTAGAGTAAGATACAAAAGAATTTTTTTTATATTTAAAATAAAAGTCATGCAATGAAGGGTTAAAATGATAATGTTGATACTTTAAGGGAGGATCCACTTTACCTCCTCTTTTGCGTGGACTTTTCGTCACAAGGTCAAATTTTAAACATGACCGTGGAATACCCGCAATAAACTGCGAAATATCGGTGAAATCACCCTATTTTATTAAACCTGTTGCGTAATTATTGTTACAACAATATTTCAATGTATCTTTCTAACCAAATAAGTAACCTAACCTTGAATATTATATCTGCTGTGATAGCCTTGGAAACTATACGCGCTATTAACAACTTGTTTTCAACGCTAATTTTACCAACAATTTTCCATCTTTGCAATTATAATACATATATTAAAACCTTGCTTTTTATATATTTTCATTCTGTAAAAAACTGTTATAGAAATCATAATGACAGTCTCTATTCCTCTATAAAAAAAGTTAAAATAACATTTTTTAAAGATTTTTCAATTCGATTTGAAACATGTATCATTCTTCCCTTTTTATGAAAGAAGATGGAAGTCTGAGCATCATAGGGCTTACGACCTGGCATTTGGGCGACTTAAGCGATCACTTTATACACTTGTTAACGTTCACCATTCTGCCCATTATTGAACATCCATATTACATTTATTCTTGAAACCTGTATATATGAAATGGTCTTGAATCCTTCCGCACACCGGCAAGGTTTTCGATACAATTATGAAGTATGGCCGATTGTTACGCCATCAGTTGAGGGATTTGTGAGGTATTTATTAGGCTTATTCCTTTTGAAATTGACATCTCATCCGTATGGTGAACAATCCAGTGTCCGATACAACATGTAATATTAATATGGTTAAAATAATCTCTCCAAACTATGATGCAATTTTTAAATTACTAAAAAAAGTTCTTCTAAATTATAAACTTAAAAGTACCATTAAGCTCTAAATCCTTTTCTACTCGCACAAAGTCTGACTGTGAGCAGTTTATAATGTTAAATTTTGAATGAGTAAACGCGAAACACACCCTTCTGGGTATAGCATCGGACACCACATGTCGTTTGGGGAACAATATTATAATGATGGATTTAATTATTTAACACAAATGTGGCCTTTGTCGTAAGTACATACTTAATTTTTTTGTTTTTTGCAAAAGCGTCAAAATTAAAACATGTCAAAAGATGTATTTATGATGTAAAGAAATTGATAAAAAAAAACTTTTGTTATTCTATATACTACTATATCCAAAACACGGAACACATAAAAAAACCTAACACATACGTCTTTTAGTCGAAAAAACTTTGATTACTCCGCAATAAAGTTGTACAACGTGCTTTCATTATCCATAAAGTCATTACAAATATAAACTATGTCTAAAAGAGTTATTCATAAATGGATAATAGAAGTGGCTAGATCTGAAATAGATCGCATCATTCGGCCATGGCGTATTTGATTTCATGTCACAAACAATTTTCTTTAATATTGCAAATAAATATTGTAAAATATGCCCTAAAAAACTCAGTGAAGGCACATTATTGTAATTATGTGTATGTTGAAATAAAAACAAATGAAATAAATAAATTTAATTTATTCTGTGGTTTTTGTTTTGATTTATTACTAGCTGGATAATCTTTGAATAGACATTAATTTTTGATAGAGGGGCGTCGCCTAATTATGTAATACCATTAGCGGATACGATTCTGAAATGTCCCCGAAAACTGAATAAATAAATCAATCTTTTCATACCCGAGTAGTATAACTTGGGGGTTTTTCGGTTTCCAGTGTCGACATGTATTATTAAGTTCCGTCTTCCGACTCAGGATGCTAATGGTGCACGTCTGACTTTTGATTTATGAATTATTCATCAGTTTAATATTTTATGAGGCTCAGAATACTGCGGAAGAGCGCTCTAGCCGAGTCACGCCAAATCGCTGACTTGTAAGTTCGAACACCGTAATAGGGTGAATATTTTTTTATTTATATATATTTATAGATTTGGCGTTTAATTTTGAGAACTCCATTTTAATATATGCATTAAACGTTTAATGAAACACTGATTTTTTGAGTCTACTAAGCTGTATTTTATTTAAAAAAAACATATAAATTAATTTTGAGACAATTGTTTTTATAGTTATTGCATTTTCAAACTGATCTCATTCGTTTGAAAATGCCATAACGAGGCCAAACAAAGTTACAAAATTTAATTTTTGTATTTTTTTAACAAAAAAAATACAACTTAGTAGACTCAAAAAATCTGTTTGATTTAAAAATTAATACATACGTGTCCAAATATTCTTATTAAATATCTCTTAAGCGCAGTAGTGATCACCTTGCCTTCATGTAAGTAACGATCAAGGTAACACACTGCGCCAATACGGTGCAGTGCCCTATGCACCATTGGGTGCGGATTTTATATAAGTTATATATATAAGTTGTATATATTTTATATAAGTTTAAAGGAAGAATACATATTCCTGCTAATTTAGTATAAAGCAAGATTTGCGACCACGGGAACAGATCGAAAAATTGATACAATGGCCAATTGGTAAAATAAAAGAATGTATGTATTCTATCGTTTTTTTGGTAATAGAAGAAGCTAATATGTATCATTAACTACGGAAATTTGGTAGATAATTGTTCTCTGCGTGGATATTTACAACAATTTTAAAAGTATTTACCTTCTACAAAATTATTTACTAAGTACCTCGTCTGGCATTAAAAGTTTTATGTTGATTGTACCCGTATTCAGTAAAGACGCCGTAATGGATTTTGAACTGTACTTAAGCTTACATAAAGCTAATACATATAATGAAAGCTGTTTGTGAAAGTACCAACATTAAAATGTACGCCAGTAATCTTAATCCGCGTTCCGGCCAGGGTATCATTGTCTTTATACTAACGGAGAGGGTGAGAAGAATTATACAGTGAGTTAATTAGAGAGTGTTTGCAAGATATCGGTTAAGGCCCAGTATTCGTCAAGTTGCAATATCATGTTCTCTAAATCCAGGTAACATTTTACGTGATTCATTTTTTTCTTTAAACACTATTTTAGTATGAAAAAAAAAAAGTTTTTCTTAAGAAAGTGCTTTTCTTTCAAAGAAATTATTGAAATGTGAGAAGTTATTTTTTTTTTGTTTTATATGCTTATATTCTTCTTCTAAGCCTTATCCGCACCCAACGGTGCATAGGGCACTGCATTTTATTGACACAATTTTATCTTGATCGTTACTTACATGAAGGCAAGGTGATCACTCTTGCGCTTCAGGGACCAGTCCAGGGTAATAGTAAATAAATATTACAGTGTAAAATCACTATATTTATTTTCACCCCCCCTGGGAATCGAACCCGGGACCTCCTGCACGGTAGCTAAACTCGCAAACCATTACACCACGGACGCGGACATATATATATTCTAAAAAACAAAAAATATTCAATACACATTCTTCGAAAAAAACGGGCGTGAACAGTCATATGAAATTATAGCTGTAGTACTAATATCTCTAAAATCAATGAACCTAATTGAAATTATTTCCTACCAAGATATATGAATCGAGAATGACGTATTACATAATTTACTGTTCACTGCGTCACTTTTTAAATGGACTGTTTATTGATATCAAGATCCATCCATACGGCAATTATTCATAAGCGCTTATCTGGTTATTTTTTGACATCTCATCAAAGATGAAGAATAATATGGAAGTCTGGGCATTTACGGGGCTGACGACCGTCATAGGCTGGTTTAAGTGAACACTTTACAAACGTGTAACATTCACCAATTCTACCCATTATTGACAACCACACTACTCAAATTCTTGGACGTTCTATATATATGAACCAATTTAGAAACCTTGTTCTTGAATCACTAGAACTTCACTAGAGACATCTTTTGGTGTGATGTAAAGAAGCTTTTTACTAAGCAGAAACTCTTATATTAGTATGTGAGGTCCGAATCCTGGATTATAATCACACACATGAGAAACGCCAGAAAATACCATTTTCATTTTTATTATTTAAGCTTATAATTTGACCAGATAATTTATTTACAACATTTTGAGTGTGTCCAAATACTTGTTCACAAAAATGTTATTGGAGATAATCTAACTACAAAATCTCCTGTAATTGGAGATAATCCAGATTTTGTGAACAAGTATTTGGACACACTCAAAATGTTGTAAAGCTTATCTGGTTATTTGAAACCATTCACTGTTAATGTTACGCTTCTGAAACTAGCCGTAATCCTGCGCTACAACTGGAAACGGAAGAAGGGGGAGAATGAATCCAATAAATAAAATATAAAAAAACAATAATTTGGATACGCTTAAAATATTGTGAAAAAAAGATGATTGAGTTCTTTGCATCATAGGGTGCTGATAGGGGTTAGAAACCAACAATACAGAAAAAACAGAAACCTCGAATAATATCCAAATAAAAAAATAAAAAATTAAATTACGCGATTGTGACATTGAAATTACCTGTATACAGTACCTCGGGGTAAACTTGGACAGCTGATTTGGCATCTAAATGAAAACAGTCATGTGGAGTACTGTATTTCCACTTTTTGATATAATTCAGCGGCTAATATTTTATTTGCGATATTTTTAAATATATTTATTATTTTCTGTTTCCTGCACTATGGGAGTTATCAATCATGTTTATCAATATCAAAATTTGATCTTAATGAAATCGACTTAAATTATTTACGATTCCTAATGAGAATATAAAGCCTATGCGAATAAGAGTTATCGTTAGCAGTAGATTTGCATCTAGTTGAAGTTTTGTTTCTATAGTTCTTACTGTCAACATGTTACTCTACTTTATAATGAAAAATCTATGGCGTATTGTGAGAATCTCCCATTTCGCTATCTCCAAAACAACGAATAAATTAATTCCGAAAAATGTTCACACAATTTTTCTTTCAGGTTAAATCGTATACACTCTTAAATTAAGCATTGCAATTTTTACTTTTAGAAAAAGGTGTGTGTAGGTCCATTAGTAGTATCACTATAGCTGCGTTATTTTTGTAAGTGACGCGAAAAACAGCAATTCCATACGTCACGGTTTTTGTGCGTGTTCGATCATTTCCCGTTCAATTTCAAAACGTTTTGCGCTGTCGATTTCCCCCCAAATAACTCTCTCCGAACTTCAAACTTTTGATTTTGTATTCGGAATGTTTCGCCGGCGGCGACACCTATACGCAAGGTGGGAGATAAAAAAAAACGGCTCATTCCGTCGCCTCGTAAATATTTTCCCCCCCACTTTCCGCGATACTTCGCCTCGGATCTCCGTCTCTACTCCGACGCCAGAATAAGCCAGCTGGGTTGCTATCTGCGGCCCGAACTGGGTCAAGGCATGACCAACTAAACTTTGTTGCCAGTATTCAGTATTGCCGCGATCGCATCCGAGCGCGGTCGTCGCGACGGAGTTTTTCCGATTCGTAACGCTAAATCACCGCTTGAAGTTCGAGCATTGCGAAAAACAAAACCCCGCGCCATCTTGTGAAAGAAACAATCGGATTTCGTGTGAACGATCATTTGTGTATTATTACATTTTTTGGTTTACAATTTGCCGTGAAGAGTGAAGCAATTTCTATTTGATCTGTGTCGAATTCTTGCGCGCCGCAAATTATGTCGCCCCGTTATAAATATTTATCAAGTTCGCTGGTTTCCTTACGTAATTTTGAATAATCTAAAACATGAATGGGGATTTAGCTATAAAAAGTTCCGAAATGTGTTTTTGTTTTTAATATACAATACAAAATGTGGAATTTAAGTTTGAATTTTAAAATTGTTGAAGTGTTCGCTAGTTTGTGAAAATTATGCGAATTGTGAAAAAGTTTTCCAATTTTCGTAAAAAGTTTGCAAAAAGTGAAACGTTCTTGAAATCGCCTCTGGGTAGTGTTTATTTAGTTAGATAGATTGTGAAAAAGTTGTTATTTCTTTGGATATTGGGTATTCAATGAACTTGAATACAATCTCAAGCACTTCGTAAAAAGGTAAAATTTGTTTATTATCCAGTCAAATTATTTTATATTGCGACATTCTCATTTATGAATCATAATTTATTAATATTCATTTTATTTATGACATAACAAAGATGATCATTTAGTTTCCGTCCTCAATTTTCGGCTTGGTTAACATATTTGAATGTTTTTTTATGCAATACATTTACCTCTTGTTTTTATTTTCTGTTGAGAGGGCAAGATTAATCACCTCATTTTAAGGTAATTTCATTTTCATGTAATAAAGCATTATTCACTATTTTCTGCGTATAACGTTTTTTTATTTATTTTTTTATTTATTTTTTTAATTTAAATTTATTCAATAATATGTAATTGATTAATACATTACAAACTTAAATTTAAAGCGTATACATTAAAACACATAATTGAAAGTAAGCAAAAACACTCTTGTTAATGATTTAACTGTAATATTGATTAAACATTGCCCGATTTGGCGTCTGAGAACTGTACATTCACGTAGTTAACGACCAAGTCAACACTGCATCAAATCAATGTGGTTGCTTTTCACCATCGTATGTAAACCAAATGGTTTCTGAGATCTTTATAAAAAAGTGTATGAAAAATTTTATAAATAGAAGATATACAAAAAATGTATTTAAAACAATTTTAATTTTAATTTTGTTTTGTTCATGAAACGAAAATTTGCTAAAAATACTTTTGTAGTCGAAATAAAGATAATGCTATTTATTTTTATTATGATGTTTAAAAATCATTCTCACCTCCGTAGTGTAATGATTTGCACGTTTAATTAACATGTGGTCTCAGATTCTATTCTAAGGTCATCATTATTTGATTTTTTTATTATTTATGTCTAACGTGGCATCCTTGATGGGCACTCAAAGCTTAAGACGGGATGCCCTTGCCTTTATGTATGTAATTAACAGTTGAGATAATGCTACTTATCTGTGAGAGTGCCCTGTGCTCCATTTGGCGCGGATAAGGGTCAAAGGAGAGAGATTAAGAAAGTTTCAATAAAATCTTAAACTTGGGTTTATGAATTAAGTTGGCGAAAAGGCTAGAACAAACTCTGCAGATTCCGGTTAACTTTAGCGCGCCAGTCGCCAGAGAAGTGAAGTGATTTTAGGTTAAATTTCCGGTTGTAGTTGCAAGTTGACAGGTTAATAGTTAACTGTTAAGTAACGCTAATCTAGCCAAGTTGCCGACAATACCGTAACTGGGTCATGTTATTTTTCACATGCAGGCACCGGTTAAATGTTAAACCTCATTCTTACTCAAGTACAAGGTAACACAGAACAACTAGTGAATATATTATAGTACAGGGATGGCAAACCTATGGCACGCGAATAAAGAGAAAAAAACAAAAGTAATCATACAAAAAATTAAACAGTTTAGACTAACAGACGGAAGTACTACTGCTTGTATTCTATTAATAACCGGTAGCTATGAACCCGATATTAAAAATTGGCATCTAGCATCCAACAACAAAAATCTCAATAATTACGAAGTTTTGAGTGTTCTACATTTAAAAAAAAAATTATTATGCCATTAATAACAACTTATTAATGCTTTATTTATATTAAAATTCTGAAGTTACAAAAACATTTTATGTATTTTTATTTCAATGGTATGTGGCACGCCATGACATATCATTATATGAAAAAAATTTTTTTTCGTACTCAGGCTCAAAAAGGTTCGCCAACCCTGATGCATATTATAGTATGTCTCTCCGTAAACTCAAGTTAATTGTAAACTTGTTACAACTGGGTAAATGTTTTTTTTTTCGAATATAAAGAAGAACATAAACAGTTTTCAATTGTTTTTCAAAACAGATTTTTAAAAAAATTTTGAATTGCTTTTCCAAAACGATAAAATTGTTGTTTTATTATATAAACATTTATAGTTGTATGTTGTATACATCATGTTGCTATTTACAGAATATCTAGTAATCTTATCATTTTGCGATTTTCAGAATACCGAGTATCAATCTGCTTGCTTTTTATAGATTAAGTATTATCTAGCGACTTACGATTTACATAATTTCCAGTATTTTTGATAATCGTTAATTGTACGAGAATCGTGAGCGAAATTTCAAGGACGCGTCGCGTTTATTAGACACATTTCGTTACACGAGGGAGATGAAACAGCTGATTATAATTTGGGATTAGGCAATATATTGCAAGGACCTTACTCCAAACTTTTAGTCCGTTCATATTTATTTTACCTCTGATTATTTATATCCATATTTATTTTATTTTATTTATGTTCAAATTTATTTTACTTTATACATGTTTAATTTATTTTTGTGGGGAATGTAGAGATAAGGCGTAGGACGCAGCAAATCTTGGTCACAACTGTCGTCAAGAAAAGGCGATTCAGTTGGCTTGGCCATGTACTCCGCATACCTCCTGAGAGCCTTAATCAAGCTTGCCTCTTTTACAAGGCATCAGGTTCGCGCCGCCCAGGACGACCACTGCTGACAATTCGTCGGCAGTTCTCGTCAGAACTTCGGGACGCGGATCTGACTTGGGAGGATACAAGGGAGCTGGCAGCCGACAGAAAAGTCTGGAGACACTTTGTGGACTCCATATGCTCCACCTAGGGAGCGGATATGGTTAATAATAATTTATTTTACTTCCGATTTATATTTAGTTAGCCAACATAACAACTATGGGTAAAATAACTTTAGATTCACTGTAGTTGTGTTTATTGACTCCGTATGTATTTTATTGTGTCCTGGTGTATTATAATGATGAATTTCTCTGTTGAAAATAATATTCTCTCTATCCGCCCCTGCGGGGAAGCGGCATGGTGGTTATAATTATAATAATGCTAAATTTGGATAATTTATATAGCGCCATTTTCGTAAAATACTACCTCAAGGGTGCTTCACTGTGAATTGGGGAAAAGAAGAAAGTGAAAATGATTTCGCAAACAAAGTGCGTTAATTTTTTTTTCTAAAGATCATCTCACTCTCACTATTTCTGACTACTGGTGGAAGAGCATTCCACGCCATCGGGCCGCAACAGCAAAGGCACGAACGCCAAATTTAGTGCGCTGGTTTAGACGGTTAGTTTGAATAATCACTGTAATAATGGCATGTTGAATTGAACGGTTTCACGTCTCATTTTGGCCCGCTTCCGCGTGGAGACGGCCGCGGTCGAGTCGGGTAGAAGTGCGCTCCAGTATCTACACTCATATATCAGTGAGTGAGTTCAGGTACTCGCGCACGACACGGCCGTGTGCGCTCAGACACGTCTTGCGTCATTCCGCACGGAGAAGGTCGGATTACGAAATGCGACCGTACTCGCTGCTCGCTACTCGCTACTCGCTACTCGCTACTCGCACCGAATCTCGCCAATTTCAGCTCAGCTCTGTGCATCGGACCGAACGGACGTGATTTATCATTGAAGTTACGCTATTAATAGAAAACTCATTAAAGCGGCGCGTGAGCTGTGTTTATGGTATCACAAGCCGAGAGAAAAGCCGGTATTAGTGCAATCAGTAGGACTACAAATACCATTCGAGCGGCCAATAGGAGTTTCTCAGATTTTCACGGCCGTTTATCTGCAGTATACCTGTTTACATTGGCGTGCGCAGGATATTAATTAGGGTAGGCAGTAGGAGGTAAGCTTCTTCTTCTACTTCTAACCCTCATTCGCACCTAATGGTGCATAGGGCACTGCATCATATAAACGCAGTGTTATCTTCATCGTTAACACATGAAGTAAAGGTTATCAGCCCTCCGCTTCAGGAACCAGTCCAGGGTAATATATTGAATAAATATTACAGTGAAAAAATCACTTATATTCATTTGACCCCCTCTGGGAATCGAACCCGGGACCTCCAGAACGGTAGCCGAGAGTGCTGATCAATACACTATGGAGGCGGACGGAGTAGGTAAGCAAGGCACTACTAACAAGGGTAGGCGGTAGAAGTAGGAAGTATAGTAAGCTGGGTACTACTTAGTAAGGTAGGGTAGGTACTGGTTGCGTTTTTATATGTCACGCGGGCAAGTTAGGATAGGCACTGCTTTTCTGCTTAAATGGAATGCACGTCTCTGCCTGTATATAAGTATACAAGATAATTCATCGTGACCTTTTTTTAAAAATTTTCTTTCATTGACAAATAACGCTCGAGTCGTGTTGAACTGTCATAGTAATTTTATTCAGTATCATGGAAAGACTTACACCGCAGAGACGTTACTTCGACGAAAATTGAACAATTGTTCAGGTGATGAGAACACATTAAAAATATTATGTATAAATACGTACTTTTTCTTCCTGGCTCATTCCCAACTTATCTTTTTTTTAGACTGTTTTGGTCAGCTCTCCTCGTCGTCAGGTTGTAGGTCCTTCTATCGTATACAACGTCTCCTAGGCCATGCCTTCGAATTATGTTATCTTTCTGTATATATGTACATATATCTGAATTTTTAAAAGGCGTGCTTGTCTTGTTTGTACAATCAAGAGCTATAAATATTATTACCAATATCGTTGGCTTAGTGGTATAAAATTATTAATGATTTATTACATGTGTAACTTTCTTCCTAATTGGAATTAGCTGTAAAATGTTTCCCAGTATGTGTGCCATACACTCGCACTTAATATTATTACCCCGCGCTGACACACATTGATAAGAACCGCGGTACATTGTTGATAATGATGAAAGATAACATTATCGTTCTGCAACCTGTGTTATTTATACGAATTATACGTATTCATCATTTTTTATGTTTTATTTTCTGGTAACTGAAGTCCATTTTATTTAAATAAAGATTAATACGTTATTTATTGTTTCGGCATTCGCTTTGTGGTGAGACATGATCAAATTAAAAATAAAACAATTATTTTTACCATTTGATTATTATATTGTTACGACTAGGTTCGGAAGCGTCTCTATTTATTTATTTATTTATATATGGTTTACAAATACATAACATGACATGAAATACAGTGCAATACAAATCGTTTAAATGTTTTTCATCAATTAGATGAGAACACAACAAACTTACAAAAACAAGTAACTATGCACGGGTTAAATACATGTATAAAGAAAGAATAGAAATTTGGTCGTAAAAAATAGTAATATCAATAAAAAGTAATGAAATTATAAAAATAAGATAAGAAGAAAAAATATCTGTAGCTTCCGAAACTAGTAACATTATAATACTCACGTGGTGTAAAATGATCGTTTTATTTATAGTTTCAAGATTAATATTTAACAATCGGTTAATTTAACCTAAATATCTTTGAATGTTTTAACTAAATTTCCGACATTACAGGCGCTCTTGTTAAATGTTTGACTTTGTATCGAAAAGTAAAAATCTTGATCCTCTCCCCTGTATCCTATCATCATCCATTACTATGAAATGGTCTTGGATGCTTTAGGAAGTAATTAGTTATCTTTAAAAAATCAGTCGTTAAGCCTGTGTTTCAAATTAGAACATTAAAAGGTTTTAGTATTGTAATGTGCATGCCAGCGTAGATTTGCTTAAGCGATGGGAATGTTGTTCTTCAACAGTATAAGTCCCTCTGTTTTTCCAACAGCCGTTATTTCTCCGTTCTGTGGGAATCATTCATTATCTTCTTCTTGTATCGCACACCGAGAACATAGATCGATTACGTGACCTAGTTATGTTGTGTCGATACACACCTCGGAGCCAGTACATATAGTACCCCGAGAGCTCGATAAGGCTTGCATTCCTAATGAGTGCAGCGATGCACCGTGCAATCTTGGATTATTTATAGCCACTTCATACCGACGGACACTGAGTCTAGAGCCGAGACGGCAGCGGAAGGCTGTACTGTGCAATTTTAATTCCAGCATGGAACTTTTTCGTGGAAATATTAAAGAACGAAAATATGCGCAATCTCTGTATATTTCAGAGATTCAACCATGTTATATTCAGCAAAAAACGATAATTCGTGTTATTATCACAGTGGGCGATATCGCTCTAGCGGGGCGATGTAGAAACTGCCAGGATATCCCATGGCACTTGGGGAAAATAATGGTATGAATTTCAGATATAATTTACTAAACTTATGAATTATATTCCATGATTTTATTTGTATTTATAAGAATGCAAAATATTAAAGACATCTTTTATAGTGCTCATTTTACACAGGTTTAACATTTACTATTCTACCCATGATTGACAACCATACCACTCAAATCTTGAGGGTTATATTTATGCTTCAATTGAAAATATTCGGCGACATCTGTTCACCCAGATCTCTATATTCTTCTTCATCTATGTTAAAATATCAATAAAAAAATCTTGATATATTAATATTATTGTACGCTTCCATATTGTAGTGGTAACCGCGTTTGACTACTATGCTGGAGATCCCTGGTTCGATTTCCATAGAGTTCAGCATAAATATAAGCGTTTTCACTCTATGGTCTAGAATGTATAGTTAGAGAGCATGCTAGTCATAAGCGTGTTTAATTCGTAATATGTGTATCTGTGCCTTAATATTTATTTGATATTACCCTGAAGCGTAAGTCTGTCTTCACAGATATACAACATAAAAAAATGGATAACATTGCATTATTAAGTATGCACGGTAGAAAATGTTATTTTCACATATTTAAACTAGGTTCATTATTGTAACTCTTCCCCGTCCCAAGATAGATTTCCTTCGCGTGAATAAACGACAAATTTACGGAAATCAATAACGATGTCCGGTAATTTGATATCCGATGTATTATAGAGTTTGTTTGGAATGAAATGGATGTCCATTAAAAAAAACGTACGACTGCGAGATGTTTATCTGATAACCAATTTCCGAGACACGGAATTTGAAGTGAAATTGTATTTTTCTGAGGAGGGTGGCATTTAAAAATAGAAACAATTCACCCTACGGAGTGTAGCATTAAAAATACATTTCAATCCGAAAATAGGGTGTATCAGATATTAACACCCCCTATTTATAGAATATAATTAACCTTCTATGTTGATTTGTAATCTTTAAGGTTCTTACGTTCATTTATTTCTTTTTGTATAATTTGTGTAGATTATTATTTTTATATCTGGAAATGTATTTTTAGCAATCTAATAGGTATCATTATCGATAAAATTAAGAAAGGCATGTTAAGACATTTTGGACACGTGAAACGAATGAGAAAAGAAAGACAGTAAAAACAATATATGGGGAATGTAATTGAAAATAGTAACAGAGGAACACCGAGAAAAACTTGGCATGTTTGAGTATTTCAATTATGTACTCGAAAGCGGTCAGGTCATGTGTCGGAATAATCGGCGGGTATGTATGCATTATGCATTAATGTGGAAGAGGCGAAGGTCGTTTGCAAGGACTGAGTGGTGTGGCGTTCTATTATCTAGCTAACAATATCGTTATATAGACATAACAAGTTGAAAATAGTTCAGGGAGTCGGTTCCAAAAGTAAATTAAAACTGCATAGTTAATTATAATACACGAGGACATAATCAAATACATTTGGGACCGATAAACTCAACTACGTTTGGAGTAAGGTCCTCACAATATATAGCCTATACCCAAATTAACCAGCTGCCGGACATATATAAAATAGAACCCAGTCAGGGATCCAAAATGAATGAACTGAAACAATACTTTATGAATAGATATTTGTGTTAGTGGTTAGTTATATTTTCTCTTTTTTTCCTTTAAACATGCTTTCATTCCTTATGTTTTTTATTTGCCTATTTACTCTACTTTTTATTGTTTTATATTTTATATTTTGCCCTGTGTTGTCTTGTTTGTTACTTATCTGTTTTTTAGTATTGTTAACCTTAATACCATGTCGCAAAATGAGTAATGTAAATTACCCATCGGGAATTTTAAATGTTATGTATGTACTGACTTATGTATGTAATATGTTTAAATAAATAAAGTAGTCGTTTGTTAAAATTAACTTTATTCCTATTCGATAACTTTCACTTCCTGACAGTGCGGATCAACTAGCGTTTTCAGAATGCCAATGTCGTTATGGTGGAGACTGACCGGAGCCATTTCGTCGTAACGTAACACGTTACGATCATTCGTATAGTCAGTACAGTGAGCCGAGCGCTCCATCCATAGTTTCGGATGCTCGCTGATGCTCGCCGCGAGCGATGTAACGACGTTACGTTACGACGAAATGCTCCGGTCAGTCCCCATCATTAGAAATAAACATCCAGAAGTCACGTTGAAGTTATCTACACTACATGGTTATTGCGTAAACTTCTGATTGTAATACCCATAGCCTTGCTATCAGAAGAAGTAATTATTTTCATCCATTCGCGAGGGCATTTTAAAACCCCAATTCACGTGTATTCTCGAGTCACGTGTACATTTCTGGCTGTGATTACGGGGTAAGTTGAAAAGTACAACTTTTCCCCAAAAATTCAATATTCTTTCACTGCAGGGAAAACATTCCATAATTTAGTAGTTGGTACTAAAATCTATTACGTAAAGAGACCTTCCGTACTGGACACGTGATCGTAACTCGAATATTTTGACGTACCTACAAGCCCAGGAGCAGTATCTACATTTTATGAGAACCAAAAAGATGAACCTTTTAATATTTAGCCCTACGATGCGCGCTGGTGAACGTATGAATCGACCACATTTCAAAAATAAATTGTAAAGGAAAGTACATATGAGTATACAGAAATTTACACACTTTGTATGCACTTTCGTTAATTCGAATCAACCACTTACATATTTATTTTAAAACAATATTAGTTTTGCTGGCTTGAAATTGATATGCACAGGCGCACTTTATGTTTTCCAGTCTGGAACAAAAATAATTAAGGATTGGTGATCTAGGAAATAAGCAAAAATCATTACTATATGCACATGTTATACAAAAAGAGAAATCAAATTTCCAAAATGAGCATACTCATCATATTTATCGTGCCAATATAGTGATATATGAAGCATAGATTTTGTACAATATTTTAGCAGCTCCCAAGAAACACGCTGTCTGTCATGAACCATATTTTGTATTGCGTGTGTTGCTGTTACGTTCAAAAGATGGCGCTGTCCTTTTGGTCATATAAAACTGAATGAAAAAACTTTTTACCTGTCACAGTATTTGCGCGTATTTGAATGCAACTTTGTGTCGAAAAAGTAATCAATTGGTTAGAAATTTTAAGATTTTAAATTAACTTCCATTTACATTTTTATTTATAAAGATTGTCAGAAAAAAAAAACAGTGACTCTCACCAAACGCAAGTTGTCAGTTTTTTATGATGTATGTTTATTTGGTAATAAATCTGTATAAATTATATAGGTATAACACCTTAATCAAATGGACACATAAAATCATTCATTAATAGCTATATTTATTATTTTACCTTTATTGCTTTTCCTGACCAGTATATGAAAATGAAAAATACTTATAAGTACTTATATGGTATGTTACGAAATATGACAAATAACATCGCTTGACGTTACCCGACCTATTTTGAGGGTCTCATTTTGTTACTTCCATTTTACACTTACGCCATGATAAACAAATAAATCATTTAAAAATGGCGTCCAGGTAAAATAACTTACTACTACAACTACTACTTCTACCATCACAGCAGCAGAAAGGATGGAACGCCACACTCTTCTTTCCTGACATACACTCCTCGCCTCCTTCACATCCATACATCTAGTCATATTTTATTTATTGTTTCGGCATTTCCTTTGTGGTAAGACATAAATATTAAAGAAAACGCTTGTTTTTTACCACTTGAGTTTTTTTGACGAGTAGTTTCGGAAGCTAAGCTACCATCTTCAGGTCTAAATGTACGCTGTTTACATTTAGACCTGAAGATGGAAGCTTAGCTTCCGAAACTAGTCGTCAGATAAACTCAAGTGGTAAAAAAAACAAGTGTTTTCTTTAATAATTTCATCTAGTCATACATGCCCTCTGATTACGCAGACTTTTGACACCACCAGATTTTAGATTCTGATTGATCTGATCGTGCCAATTCTTTTTCGGCCGTCCTCGTTCGCCATCGCCACATATATTTTCTTATTTATTCTCTCGTTACCCATTCGCTCCACAAGTCCATACCACCGTAAAGAACTTTTCCTAATCTTTTCAAGTATTCCTGTTCAGCCTTACATTCCCTCCTTATATCTTGGTTTTTTAATTCTTAAATAACTTGTGTCGTGTAAATCGCCATCTATTCTCGGAATACCGAAAATAAGTAGGTAGCCGACTACCGACTGCCGACTAACTAATGTCATTCATCCCATTTGACATTTAAATAGGCAAGGACATGAACTCGGCTGTCTATAGACAGGGGTCACCTACCGATTTTGGGACTGGTACTAAAGTTTATTCAGTGCAGAAATTATACAAGGATCATTGACCTCATACTGCGACTATTCAATACGTTGCGTTTTTTATTATTATTTTTGAATGCAAAGGCATTCGTTTTTGTTGTTATATTTTAATATGTTAATAATTTAGCAGTACCTACTTAATATTTTCAAGGTATTCGTTATCACGGTAAATTATTTCATAATTCGTCAAACTATATGAAAGTGATGTCCTTTATCGAGTTTTTTATTGTTTTTAATTTTGCAATTATTAGTATTAAAACTACAGTTCAATCGCAACTTTTTGTTGAAATTTATTCGAAAATAATAGAAATATACAGGATTGAACTTTTAATGTTTTTAATTGCAAGAAAAATGAATAATGGACGGCAGTGATTCGATAATCGATGTAATTGGACGAGAATTGAGAGTTAAAGTTTCAAGGACGCGTCACGTTTATAAAGCACATTTGGTTGGATGAAAGAAAAGAAAATGTAGTAGAGATAAGGAGTGTCCTAATACTTGTTCACAAATCTGGATTATCTCCAATTAGGAGTTTTTTGTTAACATTTTTTTTAACATCTTAATATAGGCGAAGTCTGGGCATTTATCGGGCTTACGACCGTCATAGGCTTGGGTAAGTGATCACTTTACGCACGTGAAGCATTCACCAATCTTACCCTTGATTGACAACCACACTACATTTTTTTAAAAATCTAGATACATTGATCAAACTTGTAACTCGTATAGTGGGATGAGGAAAGCTTTTAGTAAGCAGAGACTCTTTCCATTTGTATGTGAAGTCTATATAGAATATAATCCAGAATTCGGACCTCACATACAAATGGAAAGAGTCTGCATAATAAAAACAAAAATATACGCTTGAAAATACAGATACAGTTTTTGTTTTTTTAATTGAGAAAATGACTTTTCGATAGACGATATCTCTGGTTATATACCCCTGATAAAGAGTAAAGACTTTAACCGCTTAATTGACGTGAATTGATAAATCGAAAAGAGCACTCATGCCAACCGGTGCAAAATATTTGTCACTCTGATTTATGGCGTCGTTTTAAGTAAAAATTACTTTGCAACAGTTTATCATCTTACCGATATTGGAAAATAATTTAAAATGTAACATACAAGCGAAATATCAACTCGGAGAGAACAAAATACAATTAGTATTATTGTTGTATAAAATTGGCGAAGAGCCAGAGAAAGAAGGTTGATAATAATATGTTTTATTTTTATCTCTGACCCCTATCCTCGACCCAAATGGTAATCGAGAACCGCATCGGATCGATGCGGTGTTAACTTGATTATTAAATACTCGTATATGGAGGGTATATGCCTTTAATTTATTGAATGATCTATTCTAATTCTAATGCTAATTCACTAATCTTTATTAACAACTAAGTAAACACCACGCCTCTTCTTCTCAGGAGTAGGCAGGGATAATAGAACGTCACACCACTCTGTCTTTGCAAACATTCTTCGTGTTTTCCACATTCATGCATCTCCTCATACATACCTGCCGATTATTTCGACTCCTGGACCGGTAGCTTTCAAGATTTTTACATGGAAATGTCCGTTTGTTCGTAATCTTAAATCTCCTAAAGTTATTTACTGATTGCTTCGAATTTTTTACACAACGTTGCATTTTTATATGTGCGTGATTTTATTTTACGGACGGGATTTTTTTTGGTGAACGGGACGGAGTAACATACGGTATCATAAACATTGCTCATAGCGAACAGCGTGCTTCTTTAGCAGTTGTCAAGGTTGCTAAAATATTGTACACCCACACAAGCATTGTGTAATTAAACAAATTAGAAAATTGTGTTTCTCTTTTCGCTCTTTACCATTAAACTAGATTGAGCCACAGCAACGCATGGCCGGGTAAAGCTAGTTATCAATAAAATACAGATTTTTCGGTGTATTAAAATAAAAAATCGACGATCATTACTTATAAGCGTACCGAGTTACCATATAATACCTTATTCTTCGTGTGTTTCAAGAGCTTTCTTACTTAAATTTAATAATACCACTCCCTATTTTATTTTATGATTAAACTACATATATCCTATCGTGTAATACGCTCCAACCTTTGTTCTTTTGAAGATCGTTTGGGATCTACTTTACGATTCAAGGTTACTCCGTAATAACTAATAACATTCCACGTTATTCTGGATAAAACGTATTTTTCAGCATATTAACTTCTACTCGAACTTCTAATTTTTTTTAATTTTGTTTTAACATTTTTAGGGGCTAATTTAAAAAATATATTTTAGGGGCTGCTATCCCTGTGCCGGACACTAAAATTTTTGATTTTAAAAATTTCAATCTTTATTTTTTCTTTACTACTACAAAAAATAATAACAAAATATAATAAAAATTGTGATTAGGTATTTAAATAAAAAAAAAACAGATTATCTCGCCACTTTCCCGCAGGAATAAGCAGAGAGAATAAAATGCCACACCGATCTATTTTTGCAAACAATCTTCGCTTCTTTCATATAAATGCATCTCCTCATACATTCCCGCCTAAAATATAACATTAATTAGATATTCGAGTTATCATAATTAATAAATAAGTAATCGCGTTATAATTAGATTATAAAAATCATTTCTTAGTGGTCCAAAGTTCATTATTTGAAAGTTTATGCACAAATTATTGCATTTCGTAGGTATGTGTGAATTGGCTATTTATTTCTTGCTACTCATCATATCACAGCGCTTTAAATGCGTCTCCTAAAAAGTGTAGATTTTTCACTCACGCCCTTTCGCAATCGACAGACAATATTGCTATATGTACTTTTATGCGAGTCGTGGTCCGAACCGGTGCGCGGTGGTAGAGCCTACTTGGACCCCTCTGGGAATCAAACCCGAGACCTCCAGCACGGTAGCCAAACGCTCTGACCACCACACTACGATGGTGGACTGGAATTTACCCTTACCAAAATATTTGTATATAGTAAAAAGGCTTACCTAACCTAATCTACAAAATTAAATGTATTTTGTAAAATAATTGTAGGTAATAGCGGTCGGCGCTAGAAGCGATCCAGTTACAGGGGAATTTTCCCTACAATACGCTTCGACCCATTACACAACTTAATTAAATTCTTCTACAGGATTTATTCTCTGGGAAAATATAATAACTTAGCTCTCTAGCATATGAAATTTAGGAACGGTTAATAAAGTACTCGTAATAAGTAATCGATAGTATCTTTTTAGCTTTTTTTTATTTGTCTTTATTGAATTTTTCTTGTATGAGTAGCTTTACGGAAAAAGGAAATGAATGGAAAGCGCCTTTGAAAGCTCCGTTCTAAATTTAAAACCGGTTGACGTTTTATTGCAACACGCGATGCACCATTTTTACATCCCGCGTCAGTATTGGATTTGGAATAACATCAGTATTTTATAGATACGTATATCTCAAAAGCGACGTAGTAATTTTACGAGAAGGAAGTCATTTTGTGCACAGCCATAACACTTTATTTTAGAGGCGACATCTGTGCAAACTCCTGTGTAATAGCTAGCTGTGACTTTTCATTATTGTATGTGACATTCTTCCGAATTATTAACGTGCACTGGGAGACAACGGAGGCGTCTCTGTTAATGCATCTTTATCATATCTTGATAATAACTCTTAAGGTAGGGACTGATCTCCATATTTCGTCGTAACGTAACATTCGCGGCTAGCATCCGACTTCGGATGGAGCACTCGGAACACTGTACTGACTATACGAATGGTCGCATTGTAACGTGTAACGTTACGACTAAATGACTCCGGTCAGTCCCCACCTTTATGGGCCAAATTCACTAAATTTGTGAATATAAATATTTGGAGGTAAATAAAATTAAAATAAATTAAGAGATTGCTCGGCTGTCCAAACTTAAAACACAGTAAGAGATTTTTTTTTGTAGAACGTTTTTTTTGCATTTTTGGACTAAGTAGAATCTACTTAGTCCAAAAATGCAAATAAAATGTACTACAAAAAAATGTTCCTTACTGTGTTTTAAGTTTGGACAGCCGTATTGCTCTATGAAAATAGCGAAATTTTTAAAGACGACCAACTTTATACTTAGTCCAAAAATGCAAATAAAATGTACTACAAAAAATGTTCCTTACTGTGTTTTGAGTTTGGACAGCCGAGCTATGTTTGCATTTATGATTTATCTTTTTAAAATTTTTATTTATTAATTCTTTTATACACCGATATTTTCGTTATGGAGTGTAAAATTGGGGTAGAGTAACACCCCGCTCGCGCCACGTGCCGAAGGGGGGTGAAAGTGGTCGAGTTATCCCCCCTCTCCCCTCCCCCCCGCCGGTGGCGCCAGGCGGACCGGAAACGGGAAATGTCGCACCGTGCACGTGCAGCGCCGGGTGCAATTTCACTTAGTGCCGAGTAGGTTTGTACTCTCTCGGTCCCGCGGTCAAGTGTAGCGGTACTTTACTTTCCAATTTTGCGTAAATGTTAGCGAGATGATGTCACTCATAGCCGCCAGATAAGATTCTAACTACAATATTTGAATAATGAAAGTGACGAGGTTGTTTGTTTGGGTAATCAAGTAAGTAAACTGAGAACTGTCAAGTTCAAGGTCCCTATCATAAAGTCTGGTTTTTTTGGTGTCTCAAACTGATAGAAAATATGTAGCATTGTTCCCTTTTTATGAAAGAAGATGGAAATCTGAGCATCACAGGGCTAACGTCCTGGCATTTGGCTCGCTTAATCGATCACTTTATACAGTTATGTAACGCTCACCATTCTGCCAATTATTGAACATCTACATGTATATTTTGTCCGCCTCTGTAGTGTAATGGTTCGATTTCCAGAGGGGTCAAATAAAAGTGTTTTTTTCACTCTAATAATTATTCAATGTTTCCCTGGACTGGTACCTGCAGCGGAGGTCTGATCACCTTTTTTTCATGTGTAAACGTTCAAGATAACACTGCGTTTATATGATGCAGTGCCCTATGCACCAACGTTTGGATGAATGAATATTGTATTAATTCTTGAAGCCTGTATACATGCAACGGTCTTAGATCCTACCGCATACCGGTAAGGTTTTCGATACATTCGTGAAGTAGGCCGATTGTTTCGCCATCAGTTGAGGGATTTGTGAAATATTGGCTTCATATCAAGTTCAGACACCTTTAAAATTGACATGTCATCCGTATTGAATGACGCGTTTTCCCGCACGTAGCGCGTGCAATTATTATCCGAGTATTTTTGTTTCACTTGTAGTTTTTGCGTTTACGAGTGCGCTGACCCGGCACCTGAAATTTTCAGACAAAAAGTGTCCTTAGCAATTTTTGTATGTCATAATTATCCCAAGAGATGTCTCTGCATATCATCTCTTATTGTGTCAACATTATCTTCACAAATAAATGCACGTTCTAGCATTGATATTATCAAAAAACTTGGCTATTAGGTTTAGTAGGAAAGCCATACGTTTTGCGGACATTTTGTATGACATTTTGTATGGCCAGCGACGCGAGTACGGAAGCGCGAGACGTGTTGACGCGGTGTGGCAGTTAGTTACAAGGTTAGGCCGGATTTACATTGAGTCAGCACTGGCGCGAGAACTGACTTACACTGTTTACATCGGGAATATAAAAGTCGGCACTGACGGGGAAAAATCAATCTGACTTGCTCCGTGTTTGAAGTCAGTAACTCAATGTAAATCTGGCCCTAAGCCGATTACAACCATAGCCCAAAGGTCAATGCGGTCGCATAGAGTCGCATATCGGTTATCGCGCTGATAAGACAGAAGAATATCTAAAAAGATACATTTGAATAGTGAAATAAGGAAGGAATGCAAGGCTGGGTTAAGCATTATCGATAAAATTAAGAAAGGTGTGTCGAGATGGTTTGGACATGTAGAACGAATGAGTGAGAAAAGAACGGTAAAAAAATATATTATGAGGCGAATGTAATGCGAATGAGGAGCAGAGGAAGACTGAGAAAAACATGGCACGTCAGGTATGCCAAATATATGAAAGTTGTCAGGTTAGGAGTCGTAATAATCGGCGGGTATGTATGAGGAGATGCATGAACGTGGAAGAGGCGAAGAATGTTTGCTAAGACAGAGTGGTGTGGCGCTCTATTCTCTCTGCCTAACCCTGCGGGAAGCGGCGTGATGGTTAGTTAGTTATACATTTGATACTGGAATTTGTACTGCGATTGTAATCCTACATAATAAATGTAAATCCGACCTTAACCTTACCTCAACACGTGCGGCGCGCTGTTTTGTTTTGGCGAAGCATCTATTTCATTACATAGTATCTCTGTATATCTAGTAGCGAGTAATGGGTACATAGCCCGCTATATTGCCTCTGTTTCATTATGCATACATAATACTCTAGAATCGGGAGCGCGGTTTATATTATGATAAAAAAATGCTCATTTACGTTTGTTCGCGTTCGTTTTCTTGTTTTTTCTTCAGTGTTTGTATCTTTTTTTTCTTCTTTGTGTCTTGTCCAATTATCACCATTTCTGTCCACGCAACATTCTTCTTAATATCCTCCACTTTTCCCATGTCACAAGACGAGTATGAATTAATCTTATTGTGATTCCTGGATTCAACGTAAAATTACATTTTTATTGTTTTTATTTATATTTTAAACATATTCCATAAAGTTACATACCAAAAGGAGTAATTTGAATAACAGACATAATAAGTAACTAAAAGTATTACAAGTAAGGAAAAATGTAGTAAAAGGGCATAGATAACGAGAATGGGAAATATAAGAAGAAAAAATGAGAAGTACGATTGAAACATACAATTAAAAATTCAGTACGTTTAAAATTAAATTTGAAACAAAGTAAATAAATAGTAATAAATTAAAGACATGGTACAAAGAATGCAAAAAAATAATATCACGAAATATATCAAATATGACAATAATATAGTATTTTTTGTTTGTTTAACTGGTTAACTTAGTATGTATACTCTAAAAGTAACTCAAACGTATTCAGAGTAATAGTACCTTCCTATTTTATAAAATTGAAAATACTGAATATGGTAAAACGTAAAATTTGAACCAAGGAAAAAATACAGAAAAAAAATGTATGAAATAGAAGCTATTTTTAGATATATATTTTATGACATAAGTAATGATTCATTCGAATAAAATCGTTGTCGTAATCGACAGTACGAAAATTGATTATATTCTACGACTAATTACTGTGCGCTTAATTCAATCAAATTATTATTCGATTGGTATTAATAAGGACGATCGAAAAATAACGATGCAAAATATTTCGAGCTTTGTCGAGTCGCTGGAAAGTCTGTGACCTCAATATCAGTTTGATGGTACGCAAAAACCATTAGTGGGTCAGGCGAATATTTGAGGTTATGTCCACAGTTGAAGTTTCGTAATCGTCGGACTCCTTAACGCCGCTTCTGGGCCATTGTCGACGAAACGAAAAATATTCATATCAATAAATAATTTTAGTATTTTCCTAATATTTATAGGAATATTATCTTCTTCGTTCACTACTCTCCCCCAATGTTGTATAGGGTAACTGGGCGATGATATTAAGGCGTTTTAATTACGCGAAAGCAAGGACCAGTCTTACGCTTCAAGTAGCTAAAGTTACCAGTCCAGTTTCATATGCTTTTTCTTCATTAACCGTTAATTCGTCAACGGAGTTCTCGTCATACAAATGAGTCCGTTTCTAGATATCGTTAGTCCTATGCTGTAGTCCGCTATTCATCAAACTGCCTATTATCAAAACCATAGGTATATATTTCCATTTCCTCTTTTTCATTCCTCAAGAGAACCGTACACTAGCTTATGCGTACCCCACGAACAAGAGTTAAAAAAAAGCGCAATATTTCTTATTTTTTTCTTAAAAATTTGATTATCTTTCGTTATTTATTCGTAAATATAACGTTCGTGAATTGATTTGTTTGCTTATATAGTGTAATGGTTAACGCGTATAGCCACCGTGCTGGAGCACCCGATCTCGATTCCCAGAGAAGTTTAAAAAAAATGGTATTAGCGATATTTCTGTCCAATATTTATTCAATATATTATTAACCTAGGCTAGTATCTGAAGCGCAGGATTTATCACCTTTATGTAAATAACGATCAAAATAACACCGCCTTAATACGATGCAGTGCCCTAAGCACCTTTGGGTGCGGATAAGGGTAAGAAGAAATCGAGAATTGCTGGAAAATGTTCATTCGTTCATGGAAAATTAAATTTTTGTGTGATGTTTCTGTGTAAAAATAAGAAAAATCAAACCCGCTACGCAAATAGGCCGTAAGCCGCAGGTAAATTAGGCGTAACTGCCTCCAGCTGATCGGCGAGCAGCACGCGCGTCATGTAAGGTTATTTTTAACCATTATATCACCGATGTGTATTCGTTTGTCATTTACTCGCACTGGGTGTGACTGCGCTATACAAATCCTATTCAGTTATCTAAACATTGCATCGCCGGTGTTATCAGGTTACTGCTATTTGTATGGAGATAGTGAATGAAGCGTACATTTACAAAACCCGCTATTTCCATTTGCGATCAATTTCAATCATTTATGAATAATATAGTTAGTTTAGCTTTTAAAGGATAAATATTGTAGCCTTTATATTCCATAATAAAACGGTAGGGTGCAGAAATCTCTCTCTGTTTTAAATCCAGTCAAGCTGGTCGCATCGAGCACGCAAATATAATCGATCTGTATTTCATTTTAATTTATTCAATGACTACTTCTACTACCATCACGTTTCCCCGCAAGGGTAGGCAGAAAGGATGGAACGCCACACTCTTCTGTCCTGACATACACTCCTCGCCTCTTATATACATACTTATAAACATAAATAACGTATTTACGAGCATTTTAGAAAAATATAATCTATAGTGGAAGAGGCGAAGAATGTTTGCAAATATAGAGTGGTGTGGCTTTCTATTCTCTCTGCTTACACCTGCGGGGAAGTGGCGTGATAATTCGATAATGTCCAATACCTATAGAACTAAATAAAGTATCGCAGTAGGTAATCTTTTTTATTCGCATGTTTTTTTAAAAGGATTAACCTTCAAAGCCTCTACTTTTTAAAGTCTGCCGGTAGGATAGTAAGGATATAGAAGGTAAATGTAAAAAAAATACCCAGACTAATTGAAAATAAATCTTTCTCATATTATAAAGATACTCTCGTGTGATATCTACATATCAGTAAGGAAAGCTTTTTGTAATGCATTATTTCTTATAATTTTAATACAAATTTATTGACGGCACTTGACCAAAGATGAATATAAACTAAATTCAGTTAGAAATGAAAACTTTATATCCCAGGTGTAACGTTTTATTGAGTTATTTTTTCATGTTTTCATGATAATTTATCCTTTTACTGCATTTAAAGATAATTTCTATGTTTTTTCTCGTTTTATCAGGTGCAAAATATTAGCGCCTCCTTGTTTGACAAACCATATAACCTCCCCTCCGGGCGGGGCAACTTTCTTACTTGCGGGGATACATTCAATTAGTGTCTTTATATTCATGTTTTGAAAAAAAAACCTGATATGCGGATGGGTTAAAAGATTCCCGCTTACGGGTCAAGGTCACCCGGGGGTCACGGCCGTGAAGAGGCGAGAAGCGCGTGCGAGTGCGAGTGCGAGTAGAGGAGATACCGTATAATTTGATAAGTAAGTTTGGCTAATGGGCGTGGCCGACAACTTTAGGGATCAGGAGATAATTAAGTCTTGCGGCAGTACTTCATTATTAAATTCCATATCGTATCTACCGTAGTCTCGATAAACACACACTAGTGTTTGCCATCTATGTATTCGTTTAAATTATACAATATTTCATTTGTACGAATAGCGAGTTTTGTGAACAAATATTCTACTGTATTGCGTTATTTAACCTTAAGTGGAGACTGACCGGAGCATTTCGTCGTAACGTAACACGTTAAGATGCGAGCATTCAGGCAGTCAGTACAGCGAGCCGAGCGCTCCATCCATAGTTTCGGATGCTCGCTGATGTTAGCGATGTTACGACGAAATGCTGCGGTCAGTCTCCACCTTGATCGCTAACGATACACTATCTCCACCTTGATCGCTAACGATACACTAAACGATCGTAATAATTACGACGGCAATATGACGATTCCTGAAAAAAAACAATGTTCGCGTAATGTAACTTTTTTTCATCATTACGTGATCTCTTAAACCCTTGCTTTTACTTCTAAAATAATAAAAGTTTTTGATTATGTCGTATTTTTTACAAATGTTTTATAACAACGTCACTCGTAGGAAAGTTAAGTAATCTAGGGTTTAGGTGAGATGCACAGACTCCTTGATCAGCCAACTGACTACCAACTAGTCATCCGTTTTTTTTAAACTAGACTTATCGGCCAACTTTTAAATAGGTTTTTTTCAGAAGTAGCGTGTATTTATGAATATTAAAGAAATCCCATTTTAACAAAACGAGCATAAAAAACTAATCTTTTGTATAAAAATCTATTTCAGTTTTTTTTCGATTTTATTACTAAGCCGACTAACGACTCGCTGACATAGTGACCGATTAGTCGGATTAATCGAATAGTGCCGACTTTTCGGTGGATCTGTTATAATTATTACTAAGGTAATCCAATTCCAGTTTATACGTTTCCTTGAGGAAGGCAAGATTTTGCCGAATTAGTCGAACAAGTACTCAACATAAAATGTTGAAATACGAAGTCGTTCTATACATATTTTATATAAAGTTTTTTTGATGAAATTTTGCCAAAAATACCTTTTTCACAATCCTGTTAAAATCTCGTAACGAATAGTCCATATAAAAATATGATTAGGCCGATCATCACCCCCTTGTATTCTACTCTCATTCATTTAAAATCACCACTTTCCATTCAAGTTATCGTTGCTCTGTATAAAATCTGTGCTTAAAATAAATGTACTTGCAGCCCATTTCGTCACATTCAACAAAAATAAATTGAAATTCGGAATAATTCCTTTTTTATGCTTTCGCTCCAACAGTTGGTTTTTGTTCTTACTGCAGATGATTGCTATTTGGTTTGTATTTTATTTTTTCGATTTTTTATTACAAGCTAAATCTATTTTAAAAAATCTCTTAAATGAAAGTCTATTAAGATGTCCGGTAGCTGTTTCCGCAATCGTGTCATTGTTTGTAAACACGATGATTTGGACCTCTTCCAAATGTTATCTTTTTAAATTTTGCAACGTTGAATTCTCTGGCGTAGTTTTATTTTTAGTCGCCTTATCTCTATTTGTGTTGTATACAATATCCGTATTGGACTTTGTCCTAACAATCTCAAAACTCGATCCAGAAATATCATTTTATTAATCTGTTTTGTGCGGGATATGCGGTGCTTATCAGCAAATAAATATTACAAGATAATCGCTACTATTGCTATTCAAAATTGTAAATACGTAATCAGAAGATGCTCTGATATTACCATGGTTCCTATTCTAAGTACTTCGTACTGTGAGAGAGAAACTGACGAAAATGGGATCTTTAATACACTGGTTTTAATGGTATTGATACCAACATAAACAAAAAAAACTATGTAAATGCGTGAAAATGCTGTTTTTATTCGAATTTTTCAAATGGAAATGATAAATGAATGATTGATATTACGGATTTCTTGGAAAAGCAAATATTAAAAATCCTATTGTATGTGGAGTATGTTAAAACTGATATTCCTCCCGAGTGAAAATAAACGTTTATATTTAAGTACAACTACTACCATCACGCCGTTTCCCCGCAGGGGTAGGCAGATAGGATGGAACGCCACACTCTTCTATCCTGACATACGCTCCTAGCTTCCTTCACATCCATACATCTAGGCATACATGCCCTCCGATTACGTTGACGTTTGATATTACGGATTTTTATAAATGAAAAACGAATACATATATTATATTAAAAATCCTTTAGTATGTGGAGTATGCTAAATCTGATTCCTCCCGAGTGAAAATAGACGTTTATATGTGTAGTATGTTAAATGCGATACTCGAGTAAAAATAGCCGATTTCGGGACCGGTTTTGTGTTTTACTACATTTAACGCGCACTTTTTGTAAACTCTGTCTTCTTGTAAATAAACTGTCATAGGCTGGTTAAGTGATCACTTGTAACATTCATCATTCTACCCGTGATAACCACACTACTAAATTTTTATACATATATGCTAAATCTCATGACGCGTTATGTGCGAGTACATTGGAGTCATCTATGGTTGGATTGATAAAGATTTTATTTAGCAGAGACCCTTTATTTAGACGTATGCAAGATCCGAACTCGGATTATTTTACATACTGGGAGACGCCTGAAAACGTGATGTTTAATTGTTTTATGCAGCTTATAATTTGACCAGTTATATTATTTACATGATGTGAATATATCCTACGTGTACAAGTTCCGAAAATTTAAGTTGTGTGGTTGTCAATCATGGGTATATTTTACATATATTTATCCCCGGCACCATCTCGGCTGTCCAAACTCAAAACACAGTAAGGGACATTATTTTGTAGTACGTTTTTTTGCATTTTTGGACTAAGTAGACTCTACTTAATCCAAAAATGCAAAAAAACGTACTACAAAAAAATGTCCCTTACTGTGTTTTAAGTTTGGACAGCCGATCTAATTTTTTGAGACCTTCATGGAATGTATGTATGTAAGATTCTTCCGCGAATTATTTAAACGAAAGACGTTCGTTCTAGCGAATGTTCGTAAATCGAGAACGAGAAGTCGTTTTGTGGGCCATGAACTTGATAAAGTGTTCACAGTCGGAGTACAGTTTTGTATAATGCCTGAACATTTGATTTTCAAATGACTCGAATGCTATGCGCATATTTCAATCGCAGTCGGTTTTATTTGATAACTCGAGGCGTGACATTGAAAACTGAAATGGAGGCGGTGTATTACGCGACTCGCTGCGTACTGATCTACTGATGCGACCGGAGAAACATAATATTACCTTACAACATTTAGAACATGGGTGGCCAACCTTTTCAGCAGCCGGGCCAGATTTTAGAAATGACATTTTACACCGGGCCGGAAAACAACATTTCTTCTATTATTCAAAGCAAACATAAATATTTTTATATTATCCACTGACACTTCGTGATGGAATTGCATTTTTAATTTATTATTAGATTAAAACCAATATTTTTAGCTTTTCCACTTTTTTATTTGACCAGCGACCGGGTTTCGTCGTTACCGACATCATCAGACTGGTGAGAGGCTATACAAATTGTTATGTTATATATAAAGGAAGGCAGAAGTTGATAACCATGATTTGATAATATCAAATCATGGTTATCAACTCCTGCCTTCTTTTATATATAACATAACAATTTGTATAGCCTCTCACCAGTCTGATGATGTCGGTAACGACGAAACCCGGTCGCTGGTCAAATAAAAAAGTGGAAAAGCTAAAAATATTGGTTTTAATCTATTAATAAATTAAACATAAATATATATTTTTATTTTATTCATTTATTTTTTCTTATTTTTTATTGAGGATACAACGAAAATGAGAGTCTTGACGCCATTATATGGGTCTTGAAATTGGCACGATACTAAAATACTTCCGAATATGGGATATGATACGAACTACGCACGGTGGAATGTTCTTTTGGTGGTTTCATGTACACTTAAAGAAAAAATATGTGAAATGCTCCGCGGGCCGCAAGTAGTGATTTAGAGAGTGTCCAAATACTTGGATTATCTCCAATTATCTTTATACAATTATTTAATCTACCTTCAACACAGATGAAGGAGAATATGTTACATTATTGACATCTCAACATAGATGAAGAAGAAAATGGATGTCTGGGTATCGACAGGGCTTACGATATGTCATAGGCTGGTTAAGTGACGCTTTACACACGTGTAACATTCACAATTCTCCCACATTTTTTGACAACCACCCTATTAAATTTTGAAAGACATACGCATATGATCAATCATATATGTATGGAAAACCCCAGATTTATGTACAAGTATTTGGACACAATGTAGTGAAGAATATTTTGAGTGTGTCCAAACACTTGTTCACAAATCTGGATTATAGGAGTTATTTTTCATATTATTTTTTTCATCTCATCAAAGATGAAGAAGAATATGGAAGTTTGGGCATTTACGGGGCTGACGACCGTCATAGGCTGGTTTAAGTGGTTACTTTACACACGTGTAACATTCACCAATTCTACCCATCACTGACAACCACACTACTCAAATTCTTGGAAGTTCTATATATATATATATATACGAATTAATTTTGAAATATTGTTCTTGAATCATTAGAACTTCACTAGAGACATCGATTGGTGAGATGAAAATAAGCTTTTTATTGAGCAGAAACTCTTTTACTGTATGTGTGAGGTCCGAATCCTGGATTATAATCACATACATGAGAAACGCCAGAAAATATGTTTCTTAAATGCCCAGACTTCCATATTCTTCTTCATCTTTGATGAGATGTCAAAAAATAATATGTAATATTACCTATTTACATGTTTTAGTCACTATCCTTCACATTAGCACTTGATTTAAAATCATTTCACTCGAGGCGTTTTGTAAATCGCATATCGTTTTATGGTCCATGAAATGAGGATGCAATGTTTGTCTAAGTTATTTATGCATTATTGATTTATTTATTTATTGGATAATTTATGTGGCGCCGTTTTCGTGAAAAATCAACTCAATGTGCAGTCACTACGTGGCCATACGTGTTGTCGTACCTGATCGTGACATGTTTTTCTCGGTCTTCCTCTGCTCCTTTTTCCAATTACATTCGCCTCATAAATTTGTTTTACCGTTCTTTCCTCACTCATTCGCTCTACATATCCAAACCATCTCAACGCACCTTTCTTAATTTTATCGATAATGCTTATCTCAGCTTTTCATTCCTTCCTTATTTCACTATTCGAACATCTATCATACATCGTTTTGTCGCACATTCTCTTCTGAGAGATCGAATTTTGACTGCAGTCAGTCTACTACAGTAACAATTAAATAAAAAAACCTATTCGTGTTTGAATCTTTATATAAACATAATGAAACGAATTCGCGAGAAAGATGCAGGCATTAACCGTTTTAGTGCTTTGCTTTGGCCATTGGTACTTACACCGGGATTGAGAGAGTTAAAGGTCTTTCGATTGCCATTCCCGCTAAGCGTTTATATTCGGCGTATAAATTAGTCAAACGCCGAATAAGTTCGTAGTCAGGGTCATTACTCGCCGTACTCTTCCGGCAGTAATCACATTCCAGTATGCAAGCAACATAAGTCTTCAATTTTAATAGTTTGTTCTTTAATAATACGTTACAACTTATGTATGTTCGCGATTTGGATACATTGTGATCTTAAAATACCCTCAGTACATTTTAAATTTATGTCCCCGCGTGTAATTATAAGTCTCGAATTATTTTGAAGTTACA
Source organism: Brachycentrus maculatus (assembly GCF_059751285.1). Lineage (NCBI taxonomy): Eukaryota > Metazoa > Arthropoda > Insecta > Trichoptera > Brachycentridae > Brachycentrus > Brachycentrus maculatus. Next base: position 670,049 of record NW_028280937.1, on the reverse strand, counting down.
AAACTTATAAATTATCGAGTCATGCAATCATAGATGACATGTGCCGAATAACAGGATCTATTTCGTATCTGCCTACCTCCACCAATCAGTTATTGATAGCTTTTTTTGTTTTGTTACTTAATGAGTCGATCAACGGAACTTACGGAGCAGGTTATTACGTATTTTTGAGAGAATGTGGCGTATGTTTGATGCATGTAAGGATTAATGCTTAGTGAATCGATGTGGCAAAGTAGAGTAAAATACATTACCGGGATATCTCTATGCATGCCGGTTTCCTTCTGTACCTATTTTTACAACCATTTTGCAACAAAGTTAAAAATAAAAAAATAATAATTTAGGATAATTTATATTAGCGCCATTTCGTAAAATACTACCTTGAGGTAAGCAAGCGCCCTTGAGAGCGCTTCAAAGTTCAATACAAAACTGTTGTAAAATCATTCATATGAGCAATTCAGCTCACTAGCCTCTAAAACGGGTGATATCGCTCACTTAAAGCAATGTAAAGAACTGCATGCTTTCTAAATTTCTCACTTTCTTGACCAATAAATAGATTGTTCGAATGCATACCAATATGTAAATCTATTCTTATTTATGATAACTAATTGTTTAGCACCTGGATTGTTTTTTCCGCGTTTCAAGCGCTAAGTGCAGCGGTAGTACCTGTGTCGCGTGATAATAATAATAATAAAGAAATTTTAATTCCGCCCGCGCGCCCGTCCTCGACGCGATCTGAATTGCTAATGAACCATCGAGTATGAGTTACGAATATTTATAGCGGCAAGGACGAGTAAGCAAGCGTACTGACCACGAAGTGCGGGGGAGCAGCGAGCGCGCTGATTGGCTGGGAGTGGCTTCTTGCAAGAATAGAGATACAGCGGAACCTCTCATAACGAGGATAATTCGTTCCAGAATCTTACTCGTTAAGTGAAGCATTTGATTCGACTGGCACGGAAATCCCGGCTCATAAGAGAATGGGCGTTTGTCCACTACACGGGATTTCACCGCCCGGCAGTCTGGTTTTGAAAAATGAAAACGACTACGACAGTTTAGGGTGATCGAATTTACGCGCAGCGTGTTCACGCACCGATCAAGAGCTCCGATCCGAAGAAAGATGGACAAAAGCACAAGCCAAGCCAATCGCCGTTTTAAAACGCTAACTGACGTGCCGGACGGTAGAATTACACGGAATTCCGGGTAATGGACAAACGCCCAATGTCGTGAAAAAGGGACTTGTCCTTTCTCTGAAACTCGTTATGCGAAGTGTCGCTCGTTAAGGAGCAATTTTTTCACATGTTTTGTTGTTGCTCGTTATGCGAATTACTCGTTATAAGAGGTGCTCGTTGCGAGAGGTTCCACTGTATTTCACTCATCAGTGAGAACTTATTTAAGGTCTATTATTTATCGATGCGCTTCACTGCCAGAATTGGAGAGATTTTTATTGTCATTTCGATATCGCGTCACTTCCATATAATTTTACGAATATACTGTGATCAATCTAGATATCGCCAATCACTATGTGAGAGTCGATGAATTATTACCTTAGTCATTTATGCGTTATCTAATGCCATCTGATGAACATTGATGGTCGATTATCGTTTTGAATAATGCTGTTATACTTCATATCGAAAGTAATTACGAACATCAATATCTCAGTTATTCTTGTGAGAACTTTGAATCTAGTAATTGAGTAGTTCGAGTAGATACTAGAGGAAGGATCTCGTTTAACTTCGCTAATTACTTTATGATGTTTAAGTTAACTTCCAAGCGTTCAACCTTATTAATTCAATAATGAATAGAATATATAAATCGCGGTCAAAATTAAATTAAAAATATCGAAATTTATATATCGAGAGAATGACTAAGAAAATAAATGTGGCGAATGTGAGCGGGAAAACAGAACGAGGATGACCGAAAAAGACTTAGGTACCTAAAATCCTAAAATCTAAATTCCTAAAATCTGGTGGTGTCAAAAGTCTGCGTAATCGGAGGGCATGTATGACTGGATGTATGGATGTGAAGCAGGCGAAGAGTGTATGTCAGGACAGAAGATTTGCGTTCCATCCTTTCTGCCTGCCCCTGCGGGGAAACGGCGTGATGGTAATAGTAGTAGTAGTAGAAATTTATAAAAATCCCTCAATCTCTTTATTTTATCCGTACCATGCCGTACTTATTTACCGAAATAGGGTCATTTTAGTAATAACACAACGTTAAAATACATAAAGGAGAGGTGATTAGTCTTCCGTATCAGGATAACGTATTATCACCACTCGATCCATAAATTTAAAGATGTCTTAATTTGATATGAAATTATCAGTTGTTGAGACACTATCTATCATTCCTCTTTATATGAAAGAACATAAAAGCTCTTAGCATCCCGGGGCTTACTACTTGGCATTTGGCTGGCTTAAGTGATTACTTTTTGCGCTTATATAGCGTTCACCATTCTGCTTATTATTGATTACATGTCAGGTCCCCCTGACGTCGACTATCACTTGAGAGTAATTGTCATTTTCTTGGACAGCTCTAAACAGCGCCTCGACGGTCCTGATCCCTGTCCAATCTCGTATCGGAGCCCGCAGATCTGTCTTCTGCCCACATCTCGTCGGCCCTCTATTTCGCCTTTTGAACATCCATATTGCATTCATTCTTGAAACCCTTTTTATATGCAACGGTCTCGGAACCTTCCACATGTGGGTACTATTTTCGATAGGTTTGGAAGTATGGCTGGTTGTAGCGCCACTAGTTGAGAACTTGGCGATGTATTCATTTAGCTTACACCGTTTCAACCTACAAATTGGCATCTCATCCATAGGATGAATAATCCAGTTTCTGATTTGATAGATAATATTAATATTGTTAATAAGTAAATGACAATTGTAATTGTATTTTCAGGATGGGCAGTAACTGTGCGGGCAAGTGCACTGCTTGTGGCTTCAGCTGCAGCCGCGCTGAGAGCTCCTTCACCGCGGGGTAGGGCAGCGCCCCCGCGCACTGGTGAGTTCACCCTACAGCCTAATACCTCCTACACCTAACAGCCCTTTATACGGCCAATTCACCTGAACAATCCACGGCGGCAGAATATCCTAACTCAGCGCACTCGACCTTCACCACCGACTGTTCCCTCCCTCTGAAGTTGGATCTAAGGCAGCCAATCAAGTTTATTACACTATACAAGCGAACATACATATCCTCGTCTTAGTCCGTAAACTATTAGACTCCACCCGGGCTAACTATCCAGAAGAGCGGAAAAACATTATGTCCAATACTTACTTGATATTTCAGTAGATCACCGCAGTATAAACGAATTGTCCAAAATTACGATTTTTTCTATGAGAGAACAACATATTTTGAAATTTCCTTTATTTTTATAAAATATAAATTAAAATCATAACACTATAGATAAATAATGCAGGAAAATATAAAATACTTATTTTTCTATTAACCATCTCAAATAGAGGTGGGTAAGATCCGGTCATTCCATAGATTCGCATCAGTGATGTACTCATTAAGACCGAATCGATTGAACGATGGATCTTTCCGGTTATTCTATCATTCGTCCATTAATTCATTCAGCGGGATTAGGGTCGTTGGCCAAAACAATAAAAAAGGTTCTCGAATGAAAACGGATCGGCAAGGGGATTTAAAAAAATTATAAATCCTATCGACGACGACTAATTTTAAAACCTTACCTTACCTTCAGAAACCGAATGAATGAGTCAGTAAGGAGTGAATCAATGAGCCAGTAAAACAATAAACCAGTGACCGAATAAACAAAAGATTCGTTTGGCATTGGATTGACATTATGTATCAAATAAATGTATGTTAAGCATAACCCTTTTTAGCATAACACACATAATATGTTTTCAGTCTCAACTCTATCAAATTATATCGCTTTTGCGTGTCGTGCATGCTCTCCGCGATAAGTAAATCTTTACTTCCTTCTGTGTTTAGCTTTCGTTCAAAATTTATACGTCAACTTGTTTACTGTTTTCAAAAATATGTTTACACCCGAGAAGGATAGGAATACATACATGTATTATTTATACGGTAATTGAAATGATAAATCTCTCCAAAATATGTGTACACAGACGTGCTATTCTGTAGCTCCGATTTTAACAAATGTTATTATTTTTACTTTTGTGTTAATAAAATGTGATCAAACATATGTGTTTAATTTTATCCGCTAAACCGGGCCGTTTGTTATTAACGCGAATAATATTATTCTTATTATTGTGTAAATTGAAAACTAATGTAGGGAGATCCAGCCTGCAAGCTAAGGCCACAAATTCAATTTATTATCAGCGCTGCTACATTCGCTGAAAAATCGTTATTTGAAAAAATATTATTTTCTAATCTTCTTCTTCTTCACGAGCCCTCTGCCCCCACTGCTGGATATAGGCCTCTTCCCCTTCTTTCCATTTCCTCTGGTCGGTTTGCTGCTTGCAGCCAGTTTCTACCCCCCACAGCGACTATGTCGTTCGACCATCTCTTTTGGGGTCTTCCAACACCCCTTTTGTTCTCCCAAGCTGTTATCTTCTAATACTTACTAATAATTACACAAAAAGCGAGCTAGAGTAAACTCTCTTGATGTTTACCACAACGAGTACATCAAGATATGATGAAAGCGTCACGAGCTAAGAATCGAGTGTCAAAAGTCAAAGTGGCGATTGCCTAAACTTATAATAGGTATACTCGTAAACAATGGAGATATGGGTATAGCACAATAACAAAAAAAGGTAATTGCGTGTTTAAAACCGCTTTAAAAATATTATTTACACGGTTTTAGTTCATAAACTAAGAGTTAAAAAAATGTTACAGATTCCCAAACAACTATAAACAACAAAAAAAACTTTTTTAAGTTTTTAAAATATATTTACGTCATTTTTTTAAAGAAGCGGTTAATTCTTTTTAAAGTATGTAAAATAAACTCTATATATATATAGGTATACTTCTTTTTATTATACAAGACAGTTATTAGTAGGATTAATAAGTTGACCCGGTTTCATTTTCAATTGTCCTCCGAGAAGTTCGTCACGTATTTCGGACGTTTATTTAACAGGTGTTAAAAATGTTCGTTGAGAATAGGCGCCAAGGGCGGTATTTCGTGAAGGAATTTCATTTCTTAGAATACGGTTGAAAGTTCCGGGTAAATCCCGATAAATGAGTAGAATGTATGATCTTAGTGGGAATTAAATTAAATTTCACATAGGAAAGCTAAGATAACAGTATTAGAAAAAATATTATTGTAATAAGTATGTATAAAAATTGACTTTAATTTAAAAAAAATAAAACAAACATTCCAATAAACTTTACTTATGGCATTAATTATATATTACACATAAAATTATCATAATAATATAATACCAAATTCCTTTTTTTCATTAGTTGAGTCACTTTGTGGTAAAATCTATCCATTTTTAATTGTTTTACTTGGTAAATACCATTTTTTCTTAAAATCTATTGTGACAAGTGATTCGATGCATTCCGCATATTTATACGGTGTTTGCAAAATGATGCAGAATGCATCGAAAAACGTGTCACTATAAATTTGAAGAAATAGTGGTATTTACAAAGTTAAACTTATTTTATTCATTGTTTCGGAATTTACTTTGTGGTAAGACATGTTAAAATGATTTAGGAAACACTTGTTGTTATACCACTTGAGTTTATTTATTTATGACTACTAGTTTCGGAAGCTAAACTTCCATCTTCAGGTCTGAATAACTGAAGTTATTATTCAGTCCTCAAGATGGAAGTTTAGCTTCCGAAACTAGTAGTCACAAATAAATAAACTCAAGTGGTATAAAAACAAGTGTTTCCTAAATCATTTTAAGTAAAACTAACATTAAAAAAACTGTACATTTACGTTCGAAAGAAAAAATCGGTTACGTTTTAAGTTCGAAAAACCGTTTCGTTATCTCGAAATCTGTACTGGTTTTTTTTTTTGTATACGTAACGCTAGTTAGTATTTTAGTACATCTCAAAGCACGAACGATCAGGAAAAGAATCGCACACTTTGAGGCCATCCAAGGTCGCTCCAAGGTAGCTCCAAAGTGTACGCCTTTTTTCTAGATCGTGCTTATTTCTATTTATTTAGTTAAATCAGATTTACTAAACAAAACCTTCATTGTTGACGGCGATTTTCCGCGATTCTTGGTTCCCAATTTGTACAAAGTATCTCGATCGATCGATTTATCGCTTGACCTAATAACTTGCGACTGTTTATTTGATAGCACTGTTCCAGTGATCTTATTAGAAAACATAATAACGTGACGTCTTACTGATAGTGATGGCGGCACGCTCGTCTCTGACAGGAACGAGACCAAATAGGCCATTAAATTATTATTGTTGAGATAGGTACGCGGATTCATACAGATTTTTTATTATTAATGTAAATGAGAAAAAAAACATAAATATCTGGATATAAAAATGGTATTTTGACAAACGTTAGTAATAATAATTGTGATTGACGAGTTAATTGCAATATTTCATATTATTATTTGATGTCTCGACAGAGACGAGGCATCTTTTTATGCTAAGGGAATTTGGAAATCTGGGTTGGGCGTTGCCTGGGTAAAGTAATCACCATACACTATATAAAACATTACTTTCCTTTTTTAAACTTCTATATACTTCATGTGGCAATGGACGAACCGCATGCAAGTTATGCGCCATCTGTTGAATTTTTTGTGAAGTAATAGAGATGGAATCTTTATTACATCTGGGTTTGTCCATTTAAGGGTTATTTACATTGATATGTTAGAATCTTATATACATTTCACAAACGTCCCTATTAAAAAACTTACTTTACTCAACCATAGATGGTGTCGATTATTGCATATAATAAATGTTTCAATTGTGGCATAAATACAACTTACGAAATTTAAGTAGTCTGGTTGTCAATCATGGGTAAAATTGATTGGGTGATTACTTTAACCAGTCTATGACAGGTCGTAAATACCCAGAGTTCCGTATTCTTCTTCGTCTATGTTATAGAAATATCGATGATTGTTTTTAATTGACGCTTCTTAGAACCTCTCTTCCTGATACTTTTCTGTCCAGTGCCATCTCGAGCACACTTCCAGACGTGACACCACGACGTGCAGCGAGTACGTTGTTACTACAGAATAATAGCGCCATTATCATACATAAACATAGATCAGCTGTAAATTATCGAGCGTTTGTTTTGAAGCGTGGTCCGTGGAGGTTAAAGCGAATGGCGTCACACCACCGCACCGCACCGACTCGTGTACCTTCAAAACGAACCGGTTTCCTCGATTTAATGTTGCGTTAGTAGGTAGTTTATTTCCCGCTCACGTAGAAATCGCCTCCGAACGCTCTTGCCGCGGAAAGTCGCTTGGAAAGTGTGCCGAGCGCGGGAGAAAGCGACGGCTCGGCGCCGGTCGCCTCTCTCCGCCCGTCCTCGGCTATCCTCGGCCGCCCTCGGCCGCCTTCGGCCATCCTCGGCGCCTCTCGGCGATGCCGCGTGACGGTGTTTACAAAATTGCCGGTAGCGCTCCCCGCGCGTAATGATAGCTTTCTTCCGCGGGTTTCATTAGAGCGAGTAATAAATTTACTCATCACTACGCAACCCTAGCACCCAAAATAATCAAATTATTATGTAATACTGTGGGTATCAAATGCATATTTGATATGAAAATAATAAATACATTCCAAGCACACGAGTTCATTGTCTGTTTTTTGAAGAGGCTCAGAGCAAATAAAATTATCAGATTGTATTCAGTAAAAATGTAAAGAAATTGTATAAAAAATGTAATTATATTAAATAAATAATTTTTCAACATAGTATATTACATATAACATTAACAAAAGTATTTCAAAGAAAATAATTTTTAACAAAAATTTTAATATCCCTTTCTATAATCGTAAATATTCTTGCAGATAATGGTACTGATAAAAATACAAACTACGTATGTATTCGTTTTCTGTACTTTATTAACTAAATTCGACAGATAACGGCTGTCCAAACTTAAAACACAGTAAGGGACATTTTTTTAAAAACTTTTTTTTGCATTTTTGGGCTAAGTAGAATCTACTAAGTCCAAAAATGCAAAAAAAAAACGTTTTTAAAAAAAATGTCCCTTACTGTGTTTTAAGCTTGGACAGCCGATAAGCCCTCGACTTGTTCAAGCTTCAATTTGAAATGACTTTTCCATTTTACGTTTTCTTTTTATTTAAGTCAACTGTCAAATATATGACTTAATTAACGTGGTTCAGGCCATATAGTTAACAAAACGAAAACTAAATAAAAAATCTCTGTCAATAATTGGTATGTTTACTGCCAATATTTGGTTGTGCCACCCTGCATCACTTGAATGAAATTTATCCGTTCGTTTGTTGCAGAAAATTATCATATTTCCTATAGTATACCATATAATCTTTATCGAGGGCTGGAATCAAACTGCGATGGTACCTAATTTGGTGCCGAACCAATGGCAACATTCGCTTCTTGCTTTTTAACTTTTCACCGTTGTGTGCCCACGTGACTCGGTCCCGCGATGTCGGACCGCGGTACCGTTTCCCGCCGAATTCCGCCCATACTTATACCGTTATCGTAACACTTTTATCCCAGTTTACCCGACGCGAGTTTAAACACGAACCGTCAAAAACACCACGCAAACATCTGCGCAATTATCCTCCGGTTATCGTCAACTATACAACTTACTCCCGGTTTGTCGCTTCTGCTGTTAAACGCGAACCGTCAATTAGATGTCATGATTTCGTATGAGATTAACCGATCGGTTTCAGTTAACTATCGCAGGTTATGGACGAACCTGACTGACCGCCTTCGCGCTGAGATGAAATCATCCGGGATTATGAGTGGCAAATGATAACTTGTTATGACAGACGCGATCGACAGTGAATTTGCGGTTATGCTTTTCAATTATGTTGCGCAATTTCCTCGTCATTTTCACCATCTTCTAACTATTTGTTTGTTTTGAAATATTACACCATTGTAGTCAAGTATAACGCCATGTCTTATCTTCCATAAATTGGAATGTGGGTTGCCAGAAATGCGGCGGGAATAAACTGGACGGGAGGGCTAAATTATAACCACGCTCGAAGGATCCGGTAGTAACCAAAGTAGGACACAAAATGCCGATCCCTCTTCTAGTGGAACGGAAGGTCTGCTGATGACAGTCAACAGTCCGCCTTCTCCCGAGGAGTGCAACGTGGGTTCCTCCCAGCAATGAGAAATCCACTAAATGATCTATAAACCTTGTACATAATAAGCAAGGTAAATAATAAATGCAATTCCCATCTAAAAAACAAACATGCTCGAAGAGAACTCTTGGCTGCAATTGTAGATATTCTTTTTTTATATTCTGATCCAAATTCAGCTGATTTTTGTAACAAGATTAGGTAGTAGGTATTTTTTGGCAAATAAATTCACATATAAAATAAAATCAATTCTCTCTCTCTCTGGTTTCAATCCTGGGATTGGTTTGCAGCAATTTCCTCTGTTCTTCTCTTCCATTCTTTCCTGTCTTCTGCGGTTTTTTTGAAATCTGCATATGTTGAGCGGCGCACGTCCACCAACATGTCCTCCAGGTACTCTCGGCGTGGGCGTCCCCTAGAGTTTGTCCCCTCGGTCATACCCTCTATGACCTCTAATTAATACTACGCCAATTAAAATATGTCAAAAAGTAAGGCAGATACTCCTATGTAGCTGTAAGTTTCAAAAACCCTCGAAATTGAACTTGTAAAAGGCGGGCTTTAACCATCTAGCTAGCAGCTCGATAAAAGTCATATTGATTTACTACATTCGTTTGCCGAATAAATATACAGGAATCTAAATATTTATACGGAAATATTACATATTTGCGATTTTTACCTGTTCCACTTAACTCTTGTTTTGTATGTCACGTAATACTTGATAAATAAATAGGTAAGCAAAATAATGGGCGCCGATGACAGTAGAAGAAAATGACATCAATAGGTACTCGTATATCTGAGCCCCAAGTTCATTAGAAATCTATGAGTGCTTTAGAAACATTACGCAAAATTGGTTTTGTAAACTTGACCTACTTTACTCGTGAACTTTACAAGGCTAATGACAAAAAACGAGCAAAAATTCAACGTACTGTAAAAGAAAAGCTAGTATTGTAAAAAAATCATCAGTTAATAGGAATGTTTACAGACATTTAAATAGAGTGAGACTTCCACTACGAACAAAAATCCTGACGGATAATAATGTCTGGCTTTGAGAATAGAATTTGGGGCTACGAACAGAAAAATTCTTTCGGGATGCGACAGTTTTCCGGAACGAATTAAGTTTGTTACAACGGAGTTCTTGGGTTCGCCTTGGTTTCACTATATCAAGGAGAAAATGGTGATAAGAGATTCTCTAAGAAAACCTTGCAAAATGGAGATAGCCGAAAATCGGTGAGGAAACGACGATATTTTATATATTCATAGAGAAAACGTTTATTTATTTATTTATATAATAACTAATATTCAAACGTCGATTTTAACAGTAGCTTATTATAGAATATAAAAGTTTATCATACTCTATATTACTGCATTATAAATAGTTATTGTAACCCAAAACTACACACGGTTTTTTAACCCAGTTAAACATGTGTGTACACCGCTTTTCCAATGATGTGTAATTATTAGTATTCGCGCCTAAACTTGTATAGGTGCCAAATTCTGAAGATGCCTTCTTAGGGGAAAGCGCTCGGTGATCAGTTGTAAAAATAGTAAGATTCTATTCTCATATGGATAAATAAATAAAGGCCTCGGCTAAAATTTACAATTTTCAACCACATTTTTTATATTATTATTTATATGTCGCGTATTAAGTTTTCACGGAAATTATGATGCGTGTTATCAAATGTGACAAACTTTTCGAAATGTAACAAATGTATAAAAGTTTTCGAAATTTGATTAATATGGTCAGTACGGTCATGTTTTACAGTAGGTATATAAAATGACCACTTAAACCAGCCAATGATTGGTTGTAGGTTCTCTTAATACTTACCCAGAATTCTATATTATATTAATCTATGTTGGAATATCATTAAAATCGCGGTAGAGAAATAACTCCTAAGTGGGGGCTACATTCCGGAATTTTTGAACGAAGATTTCGACACACTCAAAATATTGTGACATTTGCTTATTAGCAAATGTCACAATATTCAAAAGTAAATATACTCGAGTCAGTCTTTGCACCGACTTATTTTGAACAATGAAATATCACAAATTTTGTACAAAACGGCAAATCAATCAATAAATTCAACAATGAAAATGCTCCGTGGATAAAATAAACATCTTTTGAAATAGCATTTTACGCTGACGACTTTTTTTGTTATTGCAGTTTCAGTTTTGTTTATAATTCTTGGAAAGTTTTTTCTTCATATATAAACCAGTTTGGTATTTATATTCGTAACAGTTTGTTGGTGGGAAGTGTCGGAAGCATTCGAGATTTATTTGTGATTCATTTTATTGTCAAGAGTGTAAGTCATTTTGTTTTCTTACTTCCATGCTTATTTGTAGACATTAGGTAGAATTAAAACAACTAGTATTGACCAAGGATTCTAGAAATTACTATGAAATGTAATGTGGTTTACAATTCTCTGCGAATTTTTAAACTTTTTTTTTCTGACCCTTATTCGCATCCATGTTGCATGAGGCACTGCACAGTGATACATAACAAAACATAACTTATAGTAAATTGCAGTACGAATGATCATGTATTTACAATATAGTATATTAGTGACCAAGGATTCTAGAAATAAGTATGAAATGTAACGTGGTTTACAATTCTCTGCGAATTTTTAAACTTTTTTCTTCTGACCCTTATTCGCATCCAATGTTGCATAAGGCACTGCACAGTGATACATGACAAAACATAACTTATAATAATTTGCAGTACGAATGATCATGTATTTACAAAATAGTATATTAATAAAACTATTAATTATATATTAATATATTAATTAAATTGTAAATTTATGAAAGCAAATAATGTAAATGGAGTAGGTCAGGTCAGAAGTTGAGGGGGGAGGTATAGGGATCGAGGAAGGGATGCTGCGATAGAAATTTAGGGTTACAAGGATAGATAGTAATGTTAACATTCTACTTTTACAAGAATTTTTAAAAAATCATGTCGTTTTGAATATATTGGAATTATTTAATAATTGTATTGGAATCCGTACGGTAATATTTTATTCAAATATTTTAAAATTGTCATACTTATTACGCTTCACCGCGTTTCTAATAAAGGGATTCTTTCTTTTTCCATGTTCGCTCCCTAGGTGGAGCATATGGCCAACACGAGTCGTCTCCAAGTCACTCTGTCACGCGCCATCTCCTTGGCTTCCTCCCAGGTCAGTCCGGCGTCTCGAAGTTCCGCTGAGTATAGTCGGTGAATGGTCGTCAGCGGCCTTCCGGGGCGCCGGAATCCTCGGGGTTGGAAGAAGAGACATGAGGGGTTGATGCCCTCAGGTGGCATTCTAAGGACATGTCCCAACCATGTCCACCTTCTTCTCTTCAGGACTTCCAGTATGAGGGGCTGTTGAGTTCTTCTCCTCACATCGTCATTCCTGACGAAGTCATACCACTTTATACCCAGTATTCGCCTCAGGCATCTATTTTCAAAACTTGCTAGTTTCTTGCTTTGAGCTTTGGTGAGGTGCCACGACTCACATCCGTACAGCAACACTGTTAGGATGCAGGCATTAAAGAGACGACACTTGGTTTTTGTCGAGTAAAGCAGTGAGTCCCAGACATTGCGCATTTTATTGAATATAGCTCCTGCCATTCCGAGCCGTACATTCAGTTCCTTCTGGACACTACCATCCTCCACCATGAGTGTTCCAAGGTATCTGAAGGTGTCGACTCGAACGAGCGCTCGTCCCTCACAAGTAAGATGTTGATCTCGGTCCGGACAGGCTGAGTTGCACATGACATTGGTCTTTTTGGCGTTCACTCTTAGGCCTAACCGAGCGGAGTTTATTTGGAGGGAGTCAATTATATCTTGCAGGGCTCCGATCGATGTATCTATTAGAACTGCATCGTCCGCATATTCTAAATCACATAATTTCTGAGCAGGACTCACTGCAATTCCTCGATCCGGTGGAATTGACATTCGTAGGATGAAGTCAAACATGATGATGAAGAGAAATGGGGCTAGTACACAGCCTTGCTTCACCCCAGTAGAGACCTCAAATGGTTCACTGCACACATCATCTATTCTAACGCAGCATTCGCTGTTAGTGTGAAGCGCCCTGATAATGGCCACAATTTTGACAGGAACTCCATATGCTTCTATGATATTCCAAAGAGAAGACCTATGCGGGCTGTCGAAAGCTTTTTCGTAGTCTACAAAACAGCAGGCAAGGGCGCAGTTCCATTCGTTACTTTGCTGTAACAGGCATCGTAAGTTATGTATATGGTCAGCGCACGCCCTGCCTGGTAGAAAGCCCGCTTGGTTCTCTCTGAGGACTCGCATTATTGGTTTTTGGATTCTTGCCAAAATTATTTGTGCCATAATAAAGGGATTAGTATCGTTGAAATAAAGTTGCCAGTATTATTAGATTGCTCGCGTCCCGTTAAATTTCCGATAATATCCTTTTACGAGCTTCTCGAGCAATGGGGATCCTTCTTCAAAATCAAATTACTAAGAACTAAGTTACGTATTTTGATTTTTCCTTTTTGTGGATTAGGGCTGTTTTTCATCAATATTATGTATTACATTACAAATTGGCTTATTACACTTGTATTTATTTTTCTTCGTCTTCTCGTGTGATGACTTTTCACCTCTCATGGGTCTTCTAGTCAAACTCCTTGAAATTAAAATTATTAATTTATATTATATTTATTATATTATCACGGCCGCTTTTATTGTTATCAGTTTTTGAGTTATTCCACCGTTGGGCGTCGATGCTTCAGCCGCCATTAAAACAAAATTAACATCGCCACAAAACAATTTGTGTTGTTTGTTAATGACTTCAATATTATTCAATATATCGATAATGTTTTCAATATTATTAAACTTTAAAGCATTTAATTTAATTTAAAGCATTTTTTACAAAATGACAATCACTACACCAGCATGCAATTATACTACACTACCATAACACTATTCACACACGAGTGCGTTTCTTTAGTGCATGTTTGCACTCGGGTCAACCAAAACGCGCGTGATTAACATTTTGTGGAGTTGTAAGTATGTAAATAGTGCTATGGTAGTGACGTGTAGTATTTATTGTTTGCATGCTGGTGTAGCGATTGTCCTGACGAAGAGACAGATACGCCTTGAAACCGGCAGAAAAAATCTCATATACGCTAAAAGTATTAACAATTTTGCATGAAATGTAAAAAAAAAGTAATAATGTTTTCGTTCCACAAACGACATATGGAGTACGACTCTACACGCAGAAATATATCCACAGGGTTTAAGTATTTTCACGCTGCCTTGCTACCTTTACTAAAAACTGCAAATTAAAATCTACTTGCAGCCAAATGTTGTGCGAGTAAAAAAGAATTGATATTGATAAGAGTAATTTGTATTTTTGTATTTTACTAACGGTATTTTTTATGAACGGTTATTCGGAACGGAAATGGAGACTAGGATATAGCCGACTGTAATCCGCAAGTTATAGATTATCGTCTCAATACATCCCATTTTCGACTTGTCATCCTTTTCGATTAGGGGTGCGTGCTGCGATACACTTGTGCTACCGTATTCAGTACTGTTCTCGCGAGCTATAACGTGTGCACATAGTATAGGCACCTCCCCATGTAATATTTATGCCGAAGCGAGTACCTCTCCATCCTGTCTCGTTGGCTGTCCAATTAGGAAGGGATCATTATTATCATACGAGTTACCGCGCGGGTCGCTTCATAAGTACGTAGGTATGTAAAAAAACACGTTCAATTATTTTTAAATAATGTTTATATTTATTATGAAGAATGCATGTGACAGATTACCTTTATTATCAAAAGGATTATTTAAATTAAATCTTCTTCTTCTTCTTTTTCTAGACCCTAAGGATCTGTTTGTGCCTCCGCTTGTAGCTCTTGGGATGTTGACTCTCAGTTGTCTTTCCACTATTTTGGAGGTCTGCCTGGGGGTCTGCGTCCTTCAGGGTTTCTTGGAAGGCGATACGTGGAAGTCTGTCTACTGACATTCTGTTTATATATTCCTTCGAGTATCGCCTTCGTTGTCGTCCCCACCTCATGATATCCTCCGTCTTACACATGCTCCGGATGTCGGTATTTCTTACTCGGTCTCGCAATGTGTGTTCCGGTTATGGATCGGAGAGTCTTCATCTCGGAGGTTCAAGTCGATTACAAAAAAATAAAAAAGACCATAACAATTATTAAATTAAATTAAATGATCATTACAATTATAAAACACGCGCATTATTATTATTTAAGTTGCAAATTAAAGTTGTTCAGCTTTATTTGAATATATGTAGCGATGACGTGAAAATTATTTAAACTAACGAACGTTGGATAGCCAAGAGAAGGAAGGAAGGAATATGTATTACTACTACTTCTACTACTATCACACAGTTTCGCTGCAGATATAGGCAGATAGGATAGAACGACACACTCTACAGTCCTGACACCCCTAGCTTACTTCACATCCATACAATTAGTCGTATATATCTTCCGATTACGTAGACTTTTGATACCACTAGATTTTAGATTCTGATTGATCTGGTCGTGCCAAGTCTTCTTGGGTCGTCATCGTTCTGTTAAATATCCTTTCTTAGTCATTCTCTCGTTATCCATTCGCTCCATATGTCCATACCACCTTAAAGTACTTAACCTTTTGAATTCTCCTTAGTCCAGTGGTACATTCCTTTCTAATATCTAATTTGTATTGCGGAGCTTGACGGAGACCTTCACAGGCGATCATCTGGTGTTGCAAGTCGCTATTTACTCGGTATAGTCCAAAAAGGGCGCCTGTACAAAATGTCACCCTTCGACGAAATTTTTTTTAACCGTCGGTATAAAAGTGGACGAAATTTTGGAGCGCCCGAAAAACTTGACCTAAGGGCACCAAAGTGGTTAAGGTCATTACCGGGGACAAAAAACAGATTTTCTTAATAGTTTACGTAAACTATTTACTTGAATAATCCGCTAATTGGTAATCAGCTGTTAAAATGTTGCCACGGTTGAATGTTTGGTAAATAAATAATTTAGTTTTGAAGAGTTTCTTTTGATTGAATATTGTTGATTTAATAAAACAAACATAAGTTAATCGTTCAAATGAACTTTGTTTACATCACATAAAAGTATCTACAAGTAGTAGCGAAGATCCCCAAAGTCGGAAAACACCCGAAAAGTTACTTCTTGCGAAATGTAACACTGACCTTCCTAAATATTTCCTCGAACTGTTTGTCCTTGTCTTACATACTGTTCCTTATTGAGTTACATCATAAGTATTGTTTATATCGGAAACAATGTATATAAGTAAACATAAGCATGTAAGAATACGACCGGTGGTTCTCGTAATCCTAAGATGTGCAGAATCCCAGAAAAATGTATCTCAATCATGTTTTAAAAGTGAAAGGCCATAGTCCATGGTCCGATAAAAATGTCGTTCGATTTCCCGCAATTCCTTGACCTAGAATCTTCGCGATCTGTCGCAAAACTAAATCGGGCCAAAGCTCTAAACCCTCGCACACCATAAAACTCCATCACCCTCTCATTATCCCTCTGCGGGCGGAGGGCGGGCGGCCGCGTCCCGCGCCAGACTGGTCGGGAAGGCGAGGTGGCCCCATTATATAGAGCGGGATGGCGGGCGCCCGCTGGGGGAGGGGGCACAAAGGAAACAGCCGCGAGCGAGACAGATCGATAGCCGCGGGAAGGGGAGCGTGCAACAGTAGACGGACCCAAACCAGAGGCCCTAGACGTTATTGGCGCCCAACTGTTGGCCCTAGGACAAGGGGCTCATTATTATTATTATATGTATTTTTTAAAATTATAACATTAACGTTCATAAGCCTGTGCGTTCCAGTCTCAACACAATTAAGCAATTTTGAAACTCCCGGATAGTGAAGAAAAATCATTACTTCATTAATAACAGCATATCGCTCACTCCTTTCAAGAACGTCATAAATCAAAAATCTTGATTTTTCAGGAGAACGTTTTTAAAGTTTAAAAATATAATACAATGTATTAAAAATAAATATCAAGCCACTTATTGAACTTTTTACTGTGCAACAGATCTTTTTGAAAAATATTTAGTATATTTAAAAAAATAACTAAACAATACCTTTTCTTCAAAATGCAAAAACAGCACTTTCTGCCCCGTAGCGGGTAAATATTAAGTTAAAAATATGCCTCTTTTGCTGGGATATAGTACATTTCCTGGGCATTCTGAAAACATGCACAACTGAAAATTGACGATTTTTGATTTATGACGTTCTTGAAAGGAGTGAGCGATATGTTCTATTTTATAGTTCAATATCTTGTGTTGGCCTGGAGTTGTCACCTGAAGCGTATGACAGATCTTGCCAGCGTGTTGAAATGTACTCCCGTAATAGTGTTATATACTGCGTAAGTCAGAGATTCGGGGTTCGAACTACACTAGAGTAGACCACAGCTCGATTGCCTGAAAATAATGGAATTAAGATTTTTTATAAAATAATACTACAACTTTGTTTTTAATCACTTTTTTCCAACGGGTAGTTTAGTACATATCCATTCCTGAAGATGACATGGTGCTTGTCGAAACCGGATTTTAAAAAAAAGTACCAAAATAAAAGTGGTAAAAACAAAGTATTATTTTATAAAAGTTTATAAAACGTGCCACAGAGTGTAAGCAAAAAAACATTCAAGAAATAAAATTACAAATTGTGATACTTGCGAATTAAAAAAAAAGGTAATTTACGACTGAGAAAAACTACACCTATTAGATTCCTTACCTTATGCAAAAAATATGTTTAATGTTTTAATTATTTTATAATATTACCTCTTATCATTTTTAAATTGCCATAAAAATACTGCTATGTATTTTTTGCTCCTTCCATTGGTACTTTTATTTCTACCCTTGTATTCACTCGACTTTCTTCTCACCTTGTAAGGCCTACGCTCCCCAACGCAGGGGTGGACTGAACCGCAAATCTAAGTGCGTGACCTCGCATTATCTATCCTTGTTATTCTACATTATTTTTAAAGGCGTTAAGTTTTTTTTCATCAAAGATGGGTGATGGTTGCGTAGTTAGTGTCGCGGACTCCGAGTTAGGTTTTCTAAGTTTGAACTCACTCTACCACAACTCGATTTCCTAATTTTAATTAAGAACTGTTAAGAAGTATGAAATTTAAATATTTATGTATAAGAACATAAATATATCTATATATATATATATATGTATATATATATATATATATATATATATATATATATATATATATATATATATATATATATATATATATATATATATATATATATATATATATATATATATATATATATATATATATATATATATATATATATATATATATATATATATATATATATATATATATATATATGTATATATATATATATATATATATATATATATATATATATATATATATATATATATATATATATATATATATATATATATATTATTCTTATTATTTATTTTTTTTGACATCTCATCAAAGATGAAGAAGTATATGGAATTTTGGGCATTTACACTAATTGTGGTTGTCAATAATGGGTAGAATTGGTGAATGTTACATGTGTGTAAAGTGATCACTTAAACCTGCCTATGACGGTCGTCAGCCCCGTAAATGTCCAGACTTCCATATTCTTCTTCATCTTTGATGAGATGTCAATAAATTATATGAAAATAACTCCCGTAATCGGAGATAATCCAGATTTTGTGAACAAGTATTTGGACACACTCAAAACGTTGTAAATAAATATATCGCCTTAAGAAAAATTTAGATTAAAAAGTAAAGTTATCTCGCACATTGAATCGCCGAAATTACTGGAGCGTATTTGTTTTAGACTTCCAAGTCAAATCACCAGGGCAGCTGACACCTTAGCGCTTCCCACGAGTAGAACAAACTCTAAACAAAGTTTCTATACTTATCGTTTCACTAAACTATGAATCATCACTTTGAATATGGGGATTTTGTTCCAACTCGATATTTTAATATCTCGTAGTGTGTCCCTCGTTTCGTACAATTAGTCTTTGACTTGAGCTTTGATCTTTCTCCTTTTCCTCCCGCCCGTTCCCCTTCCAGGTATTTTCACAAATTTACAGATGTGGAATTTCGTAATTGGAGCAGTACAACTACTTTTTCTGTAATACTCGTATACGCGAATTATTTGATGTAACAGTTCTGTAAAATTCCAAAAAAAAAGGATTGTCATATATCTCTCACTCCTTTCAACAACATCATAAATCAAAAATCGTCAATTTTCAGTTGTACATGTTTTCGGAATGTCCAGAAAATGTATCCCATCAAAAGAGGCATATTTTTAACTTAATATTTACCCGCTACAGGGCAGAAAATATTGTTTTTGCATGTTGAAGAAAAGGTATTGTTTAATTACTTTTTAAATAAACTAAATATTTTTCAAATGGAGAAAAAACCTTCAGGTTTTACCTAAAAAGATCTGTTGCACAGTAAAAGTTCAATAAGTGGCTTAATATTTATTTTTAATACATTGTGTTATATTTTTTAAACTTTAAAAACGTTCTCCCGAAAAATCAAGTTTTTTGATTTATGACGTTCTCGAAAGGAGTGAGCGATATATCTTTTTATCCTTTTTTATTCAAAATTATTTTATTTTAATGTCTTTAATGTGAGAACCTCTGACTCCAGTACACTCCACTTAAAGATTTAGCTAAATAAAAATATTCTTACTGCGCTTTAGATTCTGTACCAAAAAAGTATTTTATCAATGCTTATATTTTTATTACATATTACCATATATTAAATCACGCATGTAGGCAATTGAGAATAGAGGCGTATCGAGGAATTAGCCGTTAGCGAGTCGGGTTTAGCCACCCCTATAGCGGGCAGGGTTGTTCACCCCTGGCGGCGGCTGTGCGGGTGTGCGGCGCGAGGGTGTGAGGCCAGTTCATTCACTCCTCACGTCTGTGCGGCGCGCGGTGTGTAGTTCCTGCAGACTAGTCACGGGTCACTTTTGGCGCATTCGACAACGGGACTGATGGAGACAATCACTCATTTTCTAGTCACATTTATTTTAATATTATTTTTTTATTTTATTTGGGAATTTAACAGAACAGTTACATCAAGTTATTCAAATATACGAGTATTACAGAATAAGTACTTGTACTGTTACTACTACTACTACTACCATCACGCCGTTTCCCCGCAGGGGTAGGCAGAGAGGATGGAACGCCACACTTTTCTGTCCTGACATACACTCCTCGCCTCCTTCACATCCATACATCTAGTCATACATGCCCTCCGATTACGCAGACTTTTGACACCGCCAGATTTTAGGTTCTGATTGATCTGATCGTGCCAAGTCTTTTTCGGTCGTCCTCGTTCTGTTTTCCCTCTCACATGTTTTCTCTCTCTTGTACTGTTCATATTACAAAATTCCGAATTTGTAAATTTTGTAAATTAACGAACTAACTAACCATCACGCCGCTTACCCGCGGGGGTAGGCAGAGATAATAGAACGCCACACCAATATGTCTTCGCAAACAATCTTTGCCTCTTTCACATTCATACACACCCGGCGATTATTATTCAGTCTCCTGGCTATAAAAAATTTAAATGTGTTAACTTATAAATTTATTAAAATACCTGGAAGAGGGACGGTAGGGAGGATAAGGGGAAAGGAAAGGTCAAAGCTCAAGCCAGAGACAAATTGTACAAAACGAGGGACACAACACGATATCAACGTCGACTTACGATATTAATAATCTCAGCGCTGATAATGTCGGGTTGAACATTACAAAATTCCCATATTCATCGTTAACCAATATTTTTGAACGATAAATATAGGATCTTTGCTTAGAACTTATTCTACTCGTCGGAAGCTCTAAGGATTTTGTGTAATTCGCGCCAAGATAACGCTGCATCGATACGATACAGTGCCCTATGCACCATTGCCTGTGGATAAGGGCTTGAAATAATTATGCATTGTCCATTATCCGTATACCGTCGACTACATTTGGGAAAAATCGAATAAAAAAATCGGTTTAGCGAATTTTTCGATTTTTTATGACACTAATATTTACCTCCGTTAATACCGAATGTTGCATAGGGAACCGCGTTAATCAACACGATGTCACTTGATCGTCAATCGCATGAAGGAATGGTGAGCATTCTAAAAAAAATATTCGTACTTGTCTAAAAATAGATATGTCGGGTTTTGATACTAAATGACGCATTTGACCTTAAATTTTGCCTCTAAGGGGTCAATACTTTTGCTATTTTTCTTCCCCTTTATTTATGTCTTGGTGCGTAATTTGATCTACAAAAGGACTGCTATTATGAAATAAATTACTTTATTTTTGGGGTATAATATTTGTATAAAAGGAAAATTGTATGGTGCGGGATTATTCTGAATAATTGAGGAAACTAGTTTGTGCTGGAATTTTGTGTTTCGCGAAGGTTACCATGGCACAATGGGGGTATAATGTTATTTTATTTCTGGCGAACCAATTAATATAAAAACCCACAGGGTAGTCGGTACCTTTTTTATTGTAATCTATATAGGAATAGGGGAGATATAAAGGATTCTATTCTGGACATGTAAATTAGAGATGTGATTATCTATAACTAAAATTAGAGATGTGGTAACTGTTACTTTTCGGTTACCGATTTGGGATGGTAATCACATTTTGGCATCTCAATATAGACGAAGAAGAAAATGGAAGTATGGGTATTTACTGATGACTGGGTATGAGATGTCAAAAAATAATTCTTATTATTTTTTGACATCTCATCAAAGATGAAGAAGAATATGGAAATCTGGGCATTTACGGGGCTGACAACCGTCATAGGCTGGTTTAAGTGATCACTTTACACACGTGTAACATTCACCAACTCTACCCATTATTGACAACCACACTACTCAAATTCTTGGAAGTTCTATATATATGAAAAAACTTAGAAACATTGTTCTTGAATCACTAGAACTTCACTAAAGACATCTATTGGTGAGATGAAAAGAAGCTTTCTATTCCCTCTGCCTACCCCTGCGGGGAAGCAGCGTGATGGTTAGTTAGTTATAAACGTTTCCTAGAAGTCTAATAAGACTCGCTGTTCTCCACGTGTCCCAATTAAGCGGAATCGGTCACGTCTAGAAAAGGACCGAGCATTTTTTTTTGAAAGATTGAATGAAATCTTCCAGGACCCGAAGCCAACGTCAGAACTTGACCTAAGCCATGCCAACTTTGACTCTTGACCGTTTCCAACCTCTCGACGTGCCAGAACGGAACTGTTAGTAAATGGAGTGTTGTTACCGTCTGTAGCTACTGTATTATAAATACATATAAGCAAAAATACTATGAGCCGGGCGGGGTGGGGTGGGGAGGGGGGGTTTGGTCCATTCATAAATGAGCGCGGGTTGTTTTGTTTCGCTGTCGCTTTTAATCCGATTCAACTCGCAATACACGTTTGCAGAGTTAATTCGAAATACATTTGATATTAGTGCTACTTTTTGTAGTTGTTACATTATTCTGGCCATCCCGCTTCAAATTGTGAGCAACAACATACCGAACATAACAATTAGTACATTGGATACATTCGGAATTTAAATTTAGATTTACGTTTTCGATGCGATATTTTATCGGAAAAACTTAGCCTTTTTTTTTTCATTTCCTATTGTATGATGTTGAGTCCCTATTTTTTTGTATGTACTAAAAATTAAATTTGTATGTACTAAAAACCCTTTTTGTAAAACATTATAAAAAGTGAGTGGGTGCCGTTCCTCGATACATGTTTCTTTTTCTCTTTTCAGATTGTTTCACGCCGTCACCCAAAGGATGGACGTGAATTTCTCCAATGTGCTAGAGGGGACACGTCAATACTTTCAAGGCCTCCCCAAGGCTTCCCCTAAGGACGGAGTGCCGCCGCAGCAGCGGCATGAGGGCAGCGCGCCCTCCCCGCTGCGGCCCTACTGGGCCGGCGGGCCCCCGCCGCCCGCTGGCGAGGGAGCCCTAGCGCAGTCCGGCTCGCCCGCCATGGCCTCCTCCCGCCCGCCGTCCGAGGCCGCCGTGGGCGCCGAGCGCCCCCCCTCCGAGCCGCTGCTGGAGCCCGAGCCGCACATCATCCACAAGGCCACCGTCATGCAGCAGGCGCAGCAGGCGCGCCGCGCGCTGCTCGCCGCCTCGCCCGGCCTCGCCTCCCCGCCCGGCCTCGCCGCGCCCGCGCCGCCCGCCGCGCCGCCCCCGCCCGCCGCGCCCGCGCCGCACGTGCCCGCGCAGCCGCTGCCGCACTACTCGGGCCGCACGCTCACCGTGCTCGAGCCGCGTCGGCCCGCCGCCGCCGCCGGCCGGCCCTACGCGGAGGTGGGCGCCGAGCGGCCGCCGCCGGACGCGTGGGCCGCGCACCGGCGCTACGAGCCGCTCCCGGCGCAGCCGCCCCCGCCCCCGCCCGCCCAGCCGCCGCAGCAGTACGCGCGGCCCGCCGCCTACTACCCGGCGCGCGGCGCCGAGCAGCCCCACCTGCCCGTGAGGAGCTACCAGCAGCTGGCCCAGCCCCAGAAGGCCCGGGCGCTGCCGGCGTCTCGCCCGTCGAGCATCCACCGGACCGACGTCGGCCAAGTCCGCCAGCAAGCTTACAACCCCAAGGCCGCTTCTCATCCCGCGCAGCCCCCGCTGTCCTACAGCCGTTCTCAGGAGTTCTACGCTTCTCAGAGAAACAGTACTAAGAGTGCAGTGACCCACGAAAGTGTCTCGCGCGTTTCTAAAGTGATCTCATCCCAGGAATATAGTTTTAACATTCGCATCCCCCACCACAAAACTGCCAACAATCACTCCGTCGCGTCCACTCCCAATTATCAGGAACAGCGAGTGGCGCCGCCGAGCGCGGACCAGAGACATCCGTCTTCTATTCCGCAGTCGAGTGTGAATTCCAACAGAACTCAAAGTGCTTCCGTTTCGGGAGATCATCCGACCAACCACTACGGTAGAGTTCCCCCCGTACATCCTCATCACCATTCTTCTAGGTTACCTAATGACTATCCGTCCTCGAAATCTCACTTAGCGAGCGGCCAGTCTTACGCTCCGGAAGGACAGCAGTACCACGTTCTCACCTCCAACCATTCTGCGCCCTCCAGTGTTGCCGGCTCGGCTTCGCTCTCCGGATACCATTTACAGTCCTATCAATCCGGTTCTGCGGTGAAACAAACGTATGACGCATCTCCCAAATCGAACTCCGGGAGTAGAAACATACCCAAGCAAACGGTTCCGGTCCACCAGCCCCGGATGACCGTCACCGTCACTTCCCTAGTAAACCAAATGAACGTAATGAAACAACAGAGTCGGCCGGAATCCGCTTCTGCCGCGCACAAAGCTAAAAAGGAATCTCCCCTCGATCTCTCCGTGAAGACTGTGAGGATACCCGCCGACTCCACCGCTCAAGACGAGATGGAAAATGTTTCCTACCACAAGCGGGACTCGGTCCTGCATCGCAACAAGGCCAACAGCCAACGAGATCACGTTCCCTCTCACATGGTCACTCCTAGACAGCGATTTCAGGCAAAGATGAACAGCGCCAATTCTCACAAAGTAGATTTCCTGCCCAACTTCAATACGCAGAATGCCGAGAAACTACCCGTCCAATACGGAGATCCCACCCGGCCCTATCCTCCGAGTGGGCCGCTCGCTCACTACTCGCCACCCTACTCCAAGCCCGCTCTCGGAGCGTCGCCCTACGTGCCCAAGCCGCCTCCGCAACTCGATTCTCAGGCGTACCCGAACCGGTACGAATCCCTACCCAAGCAGAACTACGGAGCCCAAACATACAGTCGGAGGATAGATCACAATTTGCCTCAAATAGATCTGACAATCAACGCGGACGAATACGAGAAAGGTCACGGCCAGCACTCTCAGAGTGCGCCGCACAAGGAGGAAAGCAGGAAGAGAGACGACAGCCACATTCCAAACCACATTTTACCTCGCAAGGTCGCCCGGTACGAGTCTTGGAACCACGACCGGCACCTGCTCCCGCAGAAGGAGAGCGCATCCGTCTCCGACCACTACCTCCCCAACGGGGCCGCACCGCCCGCTCCGGCGCCGAGACATCATTATGAAAGTCACTTATACAAGAAGTCCGAAAATATCGAGCCCCATTCTTCTAAACACCACCTCCCCGTACATTCTCCCAAACACCATCCGATACATTCTCCCAAACACCACCCGATACATTCCCCCAAACATCACCCGACACTTTCCCAACAAACCCACCCGCCTCAGGATTATTATCAGTATAACCATAAAATTAGCGCACCTCATCAAAATTACAATTACAACTCCTTGGAAAACCATATCCCCAATAAGCAAGATGTCGTACCGTTAAATCCCGCCAACTTTCACAACCAAAACACGACTCCCGCCGATAAGCGCGTTTTGAGTATTTTGAGAAATAGTTTGGAAGCCAAAAATAGCGAAAATAATAAATTGACAGACGACGATTGTATCGTGATACCGTCGGATGACAGTCCGCCGCAATCTGTCGATAATATCGAATATCAATCTAAAAAGGCTAAACATTTCTCCGAACACAACCGATCCGCCGCGGCTCTACGTTTGCAAGAAGCCAATTCCATAAATGATTCCTACAAAGTTCACGTGCCGAGAGCCGTCGATTCCATAAGATACGATTCGGATTCTTCGCAGAAGTCATCGAGAATCGGAGAAGACTCGCAAAACTCCACACCGCCGGTTAAGGCCGAACCCGCCGCGTTCTCAGTCTGCTCCGGAGACCAGTCCGTTCCGGCCGAACTGGATATCGCCGCGAGGATTCGCACTAAAGCCGAACTCAAAGGCTTCATTCAGCCCGTCGCCGATGCGGACAGCGGTCCGACGACTGTCGAGAAGGCGGCGTCGCAAAGTGCGCAACCCGAAATGGTAGCGCCGCCGATCACGCACAGGCGGAGGTTATTCAGCAAGTCTGAGAAAGAAAAGAACCCCGGCGACGTCCCCAAGAAAGATTCCACTGTCAGGAATTCCTCGGATTCTTGCGTATTCGATTTCCAAGATAGCGACTCCGAGAGTGAAATGCCTCCGATGGAAAAGCCCAAATCTAAATTTACGTCCAAAGAAACAATAATGGAGACTGTAAAAGTTGTACAACCCATTGTTCAAGTGAAATCGGAGAAAGTAACAGAGGAAGATTCCTTTTGGGCCGAAACTTGCGATAACTTTCTAGAGGAACTCAAAACTGGAAAGGTTAAGAGGTTTAAGGCCAGACGAAGGAAAAACACTTTTCAACACGCTGACGAAGCAGAAGAGACCAGTAAAGAAAATTTAGATACTACAATTAAAATAGAAAAATCTGTGATAGTCGATAATGTAAAAAAGGAACGACCCGCTAGCCCTCTCTTGGTGAAGATTAAAGAAGAAGCGAAAGAAATTGTAGAAGCGAGACCGGCCTCGGACTCATCGGACGAAGATTTACCGTTGATAAACAAGAAGGTTAAAAAGGAGCAAAGCTTGTTAGCGAGCACTCTGTGCGAGAAGGGCAAAAAGATCGATTGGAAATCTCCCGTAGTTAAATTAGAAACAAATTACGATCTTTCGAAACGAGCCTTCCATTCCCTAGCTTCCAATAATGAAGATGACAAACTGGAGGATAGAACGAGCAGCGACGACGAACAACTCATAGTCAAGAAGAGGAAGCAAGAAAAGGCGAAAGCGATGATTCAAAACGACGTAAACTCCAGCGACAGCGACTCCGAAGAGTCCATGAAACTGAACAGGCTGAGGAAGAGGAAAACTCTATCCGCGACCAAGGCTGCCGAAGCTGTCAAATCCTGCAAGACGCCTACCAAGGAAGAAATTAAAATAAAAGAGGAATGTTTGAAATTAAAAAAGCCAGGATTCGGAGACGGGTCGGATTTCCATCCCGGGTGGGAGGAGGAGGTTTGCAGGTACAAGAGGTCGCTCCGCATGCCGCCCACTCTCATCCAGGTCACGCGACCTCCGCACTGGCCCAGAGTCTCCACTTCTCTGCCGGACTTGGATCCCTGCCCCAATTCTCCGGCCCCGTCCACCTCCACCGAAGAACTCTTCACTCAGAAGAAGTACTCGCTCAATATGTCCGAAGGCCAGGACAAGTCCAAGCACGACGTGGACAGTGATTTAGAATCCATGTCCAGTTCCGTCATTCCAAAATTTAACTACGATTCGGAAGCGTCCTGTTCTACGGTCATTTCCACGGCTAGCAAAAGAAATCCTAAAAAAATTGAGAACACATCCATAATAGACGTTCTGATACAAAAATGCGGCAAGAAAGAACTTAAGAAAAAGAAACTGAAAGAAGACGGGACCACGCCGAAGATGATTCCCAAATCCACAAACTCACTGGAACTGTTGGCCACCCCGACTCTCGGTCTAGACAAGACTCCCAGCAAGAAAGGAAATAAACACGCCACCAAGGAACAAGTCATGGAGGAACTGTTCTATGTGGGCTCTTTCCGAAAACAAACCGTTTCCACATTTAGAGACGCTTTTATCAGTAATACGGACGGCTTGCTGGGTGCCACCGAAGAGTTTTCTCCCGTCGTGTTGAAATCCAGGACGAGAACCGAGACGCGGGTGCTGAAACACCGAGCCACCATCAAGGAAGTGTTCGGGGACGAGAGGCCCGCCTCCGCTCCTCCCGTCACTTGCACCAACCAACAACCCGTCGAGGACCGAGTCAAGCCCGCCGGAGAAAGTAAGATCAAAGAACTCAAAAGTAAGAAGATCAAGAAGAGTATAGCGTGTAACGCGGTCAGAGAAGGCTTGAGGAGTTCCCGCCTCAAACGGTGCGACGCCAAAGGCAGACTTTTGAGGATAAAAAAGCGACACGACTTTCTGAAGGGTCTAGCCGCCAAGAAAAGTAAAGCCGCACATTCCGGCACATCCAAACTCATAAAGAAAGAGCCCATTTCTCAATCCGCCAACGAAGGCGATAACGCGACATCTGTAGATCCGGAGGAACCCGTCCTTCCGGGGAGAGAAGCCACCGGACCGGTCAAAAAACAGCGACTCAAACGACTTTTCAACAGACGGAAATTGAGTTCCGGTTTCGATTATATAAGAAAGAAAAAGAAGCTGATTAAAAATGGAGAAGCTCCTAAAATCCGTAGAAGGAATTTAATTCCACGACCCAGTCCGGAATCGGTCCAAGATATTCAGAAGGAAATTAAGAACTGGATCATCAAGAAGAGTGTCGGAGAAACAGTTCTACACCGAGCGGCCCGCCTAGGATACATCGTAAGTACCGCATTTCTACTGTATCACTTCATTCACGAGACGAGCCTCCATAGTGTAGCAGATAGCGAGAATGGTTATTGTTCTGGGGCCCGGGTTCGATTCCCGATTCGAGTGGGTCAAAATAAATACTGACAATTTTTCACTTTAATATTTATTTAACCTAGGTTGGTTATTATCCAAAAAGTAGGTGGGTAAAAATCCTAGGTTTCTGTCATTAGATTTCTGAATAACAATACTTATTTACAATGTACCAGACAATTTTTTAAAACAATATACCTATGTATGACCCTCTGCAAGTCAGAGGTTCTCAACATAAGATGTCGCCGGATTTTTGTAATGACATTCCATCGAATATATTTACAAATATATTTTGTATTCAATGTAATATATCAATCAACATAATCTCGACATATTCTGCAAACATTGCAAAAATAGGTAGCTAGTGATATTGACCTCGAAATGCTTAAAGCGCCGTATGACGTATTGTATGCGCAGGGCGAGTAGGAACAATTTGACGTGTCACAAACGTTTCTGTAGTTGCGGGTATACTTTTTTGTACCTGAACGTACGGGATACGGCTTGTTGCAATTGGACGATAATATAGTGGACGTAATAACGTACATAGTATGGGTAGGGCGGTTAATATCATCCTGGACAGAACAGAAGACTGATTACCTTGCATTTGTGTAATGAACGATAAAGAGAACGCTCGGCTGTCCAAACTCAAAACACAGTAAGGGACAATTTTTTGTAGTACGTTTTTTTTGCATTTTTGGACTAAGTAGATTCTTCTTAGTCCAAAAATGCAAAAAAAACCTACTATAAAAAAATGTCCCCTATTGTGTTTTAAGTTTGGACAGCCGCGCTGTGTTGATATAATGCAGTGCCCTTCGAAGGAGGAGGTCTTTGTATTCATCGCAGTCTCCACACCTCAGCCGATAATGTGAAAGCTTATTATCTCTATTTAGTATGTTTGGTTAGTGATTTGCAATTAGTTCAATTATTGGATTGTGCACATTTGCAGGACTGTGTGGCGTACTGCCTGGACAAGATGGACATCCCGCCGTCCTGCAGAGACAACGCCGGCTACACCCCGCTGCACGAGGCCTGCTCGCGGGGACACATGGACATCGCCCGGCTGCTGCTGCAGTACGGAGCCGACGTGTCCGAGGCCGCTCAGGGCGGCATCAGGTACTTTACCTCTCAATACCTGCTAATCTGATCCTTCGCTTTACGGAGGCAGATAGCTAGTGAATGGTTGTCAACAGTCCGAGGTGCTTCAACATTGTATTGGTTTTTTATCCTAAACAAGTCAAAATAAGTTTATCTTTATCTTATCTTATAACCCTTATCCGCACCCAATGGTGCATAGGGCACTGCATAGAATTGACGCAGTGTTATCTTGATCATTATTTACATGAAGGCAAGGTGATCACTCTTGCGCTTCAGGAACCAGTCCAGGGTAATATTAAATAAATATTACAGTGTAAAACCACAAATATTTATTTTCACCCCCCCTGGGAATCGAACCCGGGACCCCCAGGACGGTAGTTAAACACGCTGACCATTACACCACGGAGGCGGACGAATTAAGTTTTTCTGACATACTTATTGATTTTGATGATGTGATGATGGTAATCATGATAACTCTTCCACTACAGTGGGAGATAATGTCACGGTAATCATAGCTTTGTCAGCAGTCATTTTTGAAAAGCGACTTAGAGCTGCGGCAGAATTGTCTGAAAAGTTTTTATGTCGGAGATGTGTCTGATACTACGTGTTTCTGCAGCTTTGAAAACTAAACTATAACTAAAACTAAATTAACATTTCTTGACCCCTCGCAATATATTTTTTCCTACGGTATAATGAATCCATATTGTTGTATTGATAATTTGATGTCGGTTTCTAGGCCACTGCACGAGGCGTGCGAGAACGGGTACGTGGAGATAATCCGGCTGCTGCTCTCGTACGGGGCAGACCCCCTCCTGGCCACTTACTCGGGGCAGACTCCGCTGGCCCTCAGCAGCGGCGTGGCGGCGCGCCTGCTGCAGCTGCACCTCAGCGACGTGCAGGGCACCGTGCCGCAGCCCTGGCACTTCGGCGGGCCCTGCAAATTCATGGGTAACTTTTTAACACTCTATGTAACTGTCGACGGCCGATGGCTTGATTCTGGCTAATGTCTGTACACGACGGATTCTTCAGTTCTTTGGACACGTTGCGCGTGGCAATGAAGTTAGCTCGGAACGAATGGTTGTGATTGGTAGCCTGGAAAGGAAGATGCCCGCGGAAGATGGACCGATAAAGTTAAGCCAGTAGCACGGCTGTCCAAACTCAAAACACAGTAAGGGACATTTTTTTGTAGTATGTTTTTTTTGCATTTTTGGACTCAGTAGAATCTACTTAGTCCAAAAATGCAAAAAAAACGTACTACAAAAAAATGTCCCTTACTGTGTTTTGAGTTTGGACAGCTGAGCAGGCACCTCGGTGGTTGGAGCGCTGCATGCAGCGCAGTCAAGGGATAACTGGAGAAGAGCCATTGATTGCTTCCACAAGGGTCACAACCCTCAGCTGAGTTCAGTTCAGTATTCGGACAGAGAAAGTGTTTTTGACATACATAAAGAATATTGTAGAAAAAATATAATTAAAATTAAAAAAAAAACCATAAACCTCCTGTAAACGCAATCCATCAGCTTCTCGGCTGATTTCTTTTAAGTATTAATATTATTTAATTTGATTGAACATGATATTTCTTTTAAGTAATATATAAACTTTATCTGGATATACGATTTAAGAGATTGTTGGTCTTTTATGTAAACAGGTGTAATGGTTAACAGGTATTTAATCATGACGTTTATTGTAATTTTCCAGATCCCGTGGAGAATGGCTACGACCCGCTGGCGTGTCCGCCCGTGTCTCCGCCTCCGCTGGCGCCTGCCGCGCTGGAGGTGGTGGCCGCGCCCTCCCCGCTGCCCCCGCTGTACCGGCTGCGCCCGGCCGCGCCCGCCGACCCCTGCGACCCCTCGCTGTGGTGCCTGCTGCAGGACCTGGCGGCGCTGCTCAAGGTCAAGTCGCGCGACGCGCTGCTCAAGCAGATCCACACGGGCGCGGGCCCGCCGCGCGACTCGCTCAAGGAGCTGCGCACGCACGAGTTCCTGGAGCGCGCGCAGTGCCAGCAGCTGCTCGCCGCCGGGGAGAAGATCAACATCCGCGCCTCCAAGATCGCGCTCGTGCGCTACACCGACAAGGTCAAGCAGCTGCTCGGCACAGAGACCATCACCGTCAGATGACTAAACCATAATACCGACAGGCCGTCGGTATAAAAAGTGTTATCTATCAGTGCCAAAAGGGCAGATTCTCACTCTATTAGCTCTTCAATAGGAAAAATGACAAAATATCGCTGACAAAAAAACAAATTGACATCAGCGGGCGTCAGATAACCAAACTGGAGAAGTAACATCACCGACAAAAAGACAATTGACAGCCTGTATAAAAATTTCAACTCAATTTTTATTCTACATCTACCTACATAAAAGAAGATAAAAAATCGATAACTTTGACAATACATTGCGATGAATTTTCATTGGGACTAGTTTTCACGTTTGACTGTGATTAATTTGATGATTGCGATGTTCTCGCATCTATACACTCGATTCGTCATCTTTTTATGGATAATTAAGATAATAAGTGTGACACAATATTATAGTGTCCTATGCACCATTTGTTTGGTGAAGATAGGAAGAAGGATGCGTAGTTTACATTACTGTTTGTAAATATTTACATTGAACTCAGTTACCGAGATGTTGGATCGTTTTCCGTTAAAGTTTGTTTTAGTTTTAGTCAAACAGAAAGTTGTAAATATGTTGTGTAATGTACAGAAAGGTGGGACAGTATTCGCTGGAGTGTGCAAATATGAATCTATATACAAACTATGGAAATATATTATGATTATTTTATTTTATTTAACCGTCATTTTAACGCTATCGAGTATATTTTTATCGTTATTTAGGTACTTAAATTTTATTTTAGTCACCCGCTGACTAACGTACGTTATGCTAATTTATATATTGTTTCTAAGCTAACAATTAGCTTTTATGGTTAAGGGTAATGCGAGGGAAGAACATTATTTAAAGAATCTACGTTATTTTTTATCCTCATAGAAGTGTACATATTTATATTTTCCTAAAAGAATTATTCCATTTGTAAAAACCGTCTATTGTGTTAAGGTGCTTTCTCTAGGAATACATCACTCGACATACCGTGCTTGTCGTGTCAGTGTCGGCATATCAGGCGGGCCACGCGCACGTGTCGTGCGTGTGTCCGCATATCAGGCAGGATACGCGACATGTCGCGCAGGTGGCGCCACACCAGGCAGGACGTGCATCCGTGCCAGCATATCAGATAGTACTAAGTCGGTAATTAGTGTGTACAGCATCTTGGCAAGTACTGTAGCTGGAAGAGAATACAACTTAACTGTGATTTTATAAGTTTGTTAAGGGAGAATGCAATTATTATATAGAGAATGAACTATTTTAAGTCTTGTTTTATTATTACAAATTGAATGTAAAATGTGATTTGTTTACTATAAAAATATGAGACTAGAAAATTATTACGATTTTTTAATAAAATATTTTTTCCAATTGATAATCTTCTTTTATTTGTGTGCAATACTTCACTTTCAAGAATTTGCTGGATGGGAATGGGCTGTATTCCGATGTTTAATAGCACTCGTTAGTTTCCATGAAAAGTAATGAATTTTTAGACTACTTCTGTTTAAAATGTAGATTCATTCATAAATGAGACTATGAATAAAGGGACATTATCCATTTGTTTGTACTAAATACATATCATAGTCATACAGGAGACAGTGACCAAGTGCATTTTTTTTACAAAAATGTGATTATTGACTATATGATATCTTACTAGCTTAATATTGCCCTGAAAAAAATCCCAAAGGATTTTAAACTTGGAAGTAAAATTCTCAGCCTAAACACTTCTGGGGTTTAGATATTCCGGACCAGTGGTATGACAATGAAAATATTGCCTTGTCCTGAGGATATGATATATACAGGGTTATAAAAAAAGTGCCTATCATGAGGTCGTTGTGAAAAAAGTGTCGCTCCTGAGGCAAAATTCCGAATTTAACATTTTTTACCCAGAATCTAAGATTCACCCTTTATAATCATGATCTGCCATTTAAGAGCAGTAATACCATGTCCCCCTTCGTAATGTAATGGTCAGCACGCTCGGCTACCGTACGGGAGGTCCTGGGTTAGATTCCCAGGGGGGGGGTCAAATAAATATAAGTGATTTTTTCACTAATATTTATTCAATATTATCCTGGACTGGTACTTGAAGCGGAGGGCTGATCACCTTCATGTGTTAACAATCTAGATAACACTGCGTTTATATGATGCAGTTTCCTATGCACCATTGGGGTGCGGATAAGGGTTTGAATGAATGAATGAATGAATATTTATTCAATATTATTCTGGTATCTGGAGCGGAGGGTTGATCACCTTTCCTTCATGTGTAAACAATCTAGATGACACTGCGTTTATATGATGCAGTTCGCTATTCACCATGGGGTGCGGATAAGGGTTTTTTTTAAAAAAGACCATGTACTGCTTGCTTCTGCCAAAAGAGATGCAAGTAAAGAGAACAAGTATATAACCATGATATATACATCACTTTTTGGGTATTGCACCTAATCATAAAAGGCAAAATAGAGGGTTGATGAGGTGTGGGCAGAAGACAGATCTCTTGGCTCCAGAGTGTACGGGATTGGACGAGTATCAGGATCGTCGACGCACTGTTTAGAGCTGCCCAAGACAAGGACAATTACTCTCAAGTGATAGTCGACATCAGTCGGACCTGACATGACTCATACATATATACTTGATTGTGATCTTCAAGTACCTTTTCCAAACATTTATTACATGGTTTAAATGCACTTGAGTGACTGCACAGCATAAATTCTGGAAATAAAAATTCAATCAGAATCTCAGAACAATATTATAACTGAATTTGAGAAATAAGTTTGTAAAACCTGAGTTTTAGTTTTCGCTCCATGAGGAGGGGAATGTTGCATTCCATCTCATACGCCGACAATATGTTGTTGATGATGCCATCGATAGCTGGTCTACTCAAACTAATTGCCATTTGTGGATACTTTGACATAGAAAACAGAAAAGTATAAATGCCAAAAAATGTCAGCCGATTGCATGTTGAACCCGAGAAATATGTACTGAAGGTCAGTATTTATGAACAGTCAAGAGGTCAAATGGGTAGGTAGCTTCAAGTATTTGGAACATATCCTGCCGGAGCATTATGCTGATGATGAGAATATTATATTATAGAGGACAGTATCGAGCCCATTAAATATGTTCAAATATGCTGGCATACCACTATGCCCACCACTTCGCAAAAAGTCTATTATTTCAAATACTGTGTACGCAGCGGTATGGCAGTGAGTTGTGGTATAGGTTCACATAATAGGCATGAAGTATGCTATGACAACGGTAGCAGGGTCCTGATGAAATTACCACATCATTGTATACCTAGTGGAAAATTTGATTGTCGCAGCATACCTACCACACTGGGACAGTCTGCTAAAATATTGAGAGGCTGATGAAGAAAAGTTCACACATTGTATTGGGGATGGACATGTGGCAATGTTGGGAACAATCTCATATAAAAGGTAATTATTAATTATTAATTTATTAATACAGTGAAACATCTATCTATCGTTCCTCCAATAATCGTTTTCCCGGATGTGTAGTTTATTTCTTCTACCCCGAATTAATTTCATACAAAAATAGATCGCATCGATCGTTTGTATCCACCGTTTTACCGCATTCATCGTTTGAATTATGCTACATATTTGATAAAATTTGTCTGTTTTTTTTTACATTCTTTTTAATTTTCTCAATTTGTTACACTCGACGACAATATTTCAACGTGTGGAACAGACTATCGAAAGCTTGTGTGATGGATACAGCAGAAGAAGTCTGAAGATTTTTGGGTTCTGTTCAACTTTGTATTTTTTTAAATAAATACATTTATTTATATCTAAAACTTGTATTCTTAAAATTTCAACCTACCAATGGTTATGCAGATTGGGAGGACGGTATTTTTACTCGATTGTATGTCCTTGTGTATTGACTTCTTTATCCCGCATTAATTTTTTTTGCCGCATTCGTAGTTTATTTCAATAGGTCCCTCGATAGACAGAGGTTTCACTGTACTTTGTGTTGTTTCTATTTCATTTTTTCTTTTATTTTTATTCACTTCTTGTATCATATATTCTTATAATTCTATCAATATTATTATTATTATTATGATATAATAGAAATAAAATGATACAAAATCATGCCAAAATTTACTATCCATTATGGCGGTATGATCGTAATATATAATATTACATCTGCTTACACTTGATCATAATACATAATATTGTTAACAACTAACCCCGTTTTGTTGAATAAAGATGGCACAGTGAAATACTGGCTGTTTATTTTTAAAAATATGACTCTCTTCTTCTGATGTAGTTTGATTAATTTCGCGAATTTCGTATTTGCCCATAATGATTGAACATATATTTCAAAGGAATATGCCCGAGCATTATTAAGAAAACAATTATTTACATTATAAGCGCCCCTTTATTACCACGTTTAATATTCGCTGTCATTCCCGTTTCGCGCTCAAACTGTGATACAGAAGGCTGTGAATGTACTTGTATATCGGCGTTGAATGGTCGTCCTGTGGCTTCATATCAATGTGGTTATAATTTTCTATCGAACAGTGCACGAATTTATGTAAGTGAAATCGGTTTACAGTGTTTCGTATGACTTTTTATCCAATTAAAGGTGGACACGAATATTTAGGCGGCGATATTTCCGCTAGTTAACAGGAACAGGAAGTATGGCCAATATGGCTATTTTGGCTCTTAACATCCTCATCCTGTCACCATTCATTTGAAACTTGTTTGACGTTTGATAACCAGAAATGAACATTTATATTTACGCATTTCTCTAAAAATGCGTCACCCCATTTCCAATCACAATAAAGGTTAAATAACAAAGAAATTATGTTCCCGACGATAGAATGGTTGAGCTGTCATGTTTTATATTATGTTTTTTTTTCATGAAATTTATCTCAAAAGCTACTTTTATTTTTGTTTTTCTAGTATTAAAGCAAAGAGTCTTTTTGTTATTGTTTTTAAAAATCATAATATTGAGACTATTTGTGAATGTTGGTTTACAATGTCATATTTTAGAGGTTATCGATAATGACTACTGAAACTGAAATATCGCTGTACAAACATTAGACTTCTACATAAATGTACACTGGCGGGCTTGTTTATTATAAATTTATACATTTATTGAAGATATTAATATAAACATATGTTAATGTTTTCAATAAATACATAAATTCAGCCGACCAAACACAGAATAGTGATACTTGTCAAGGTTTGTATCTTTACAGTTGTTTGAAATTAGTAGGGAAATGGAGCTTGTAAATAAATGAAAAAATATACACATTTGTATTATTTATATGGATCTCCATTTGTCCCATCCAAAAACAAAATAGTGGTTAAATTTTTTAATAATTTGGTGAGATTAGTGTAAAATTATCCAGTAAAGTAGTCGTTGAGATATTCACTAAAAACTATCAATCATTCTTATTGTAAAAACAAATGCTGTTGCAGTCGTTAAGATTTCACCTTTTAGGTGAATTAATTTGTTTTATTTATCATGTTAACTTTATTTTGACATTGATATAATAACACATCCATTATTTTGGTGCATAATTCAAAGTTTGCTTTTAATATTCATTTATATCACTCATTTGTGCAACGAAAACAGTAAAACAAAATCCATTTTGTTCGGGAGAGGCTTTTGAATTTATCAGAGCATCTGTAACACAATAAACAATATACAGTGGTACCTCGACATACGAGTGCCCCAACATACGAGTTTTTTCGAGATACGAGCCGACGAGCAAGTGATTTTTTGCTTTTAGTTACGAGCGAAATTCGAGATACGAGTTCGGTTCGGTAGTAACACACAGTCGCGCCATCACGATCAGTTAGCAGCGTGCCAGTTAGCAGGTTTTGAGGAGTCAGAGGAGGAGGTTATTTCTACAAGTGAGATAAAGGAGATCTTAGGAATGTGGGAGAGAGTTTCACAGTTCGTGGAAAAAAAACACCCAGAAAAAGTTGCAACAGGTCGTGCATCTGACCTTTCTAATGACACTTGCCTAACTCATTTCCGGAACATTCTGAGAGGGAGGAAGAAACAAACCTCCTTGGACATGTTTTTTTCTAAACGGCCTACAGGTGAAAGCGAGAAAAATGTAGCGAAAAAGGCAAAGACCAGTGAGGATATCTAATTTATTTCTTTACATTCTCTTTTTTGTTTTTGTGCAATAAATATTTGATATTTATAAATACGTTTTTAGTATTCAAAACCACGTAACAAAAATAACTGGGGGTGACATTTTGGAGGTTGGAACGGATTCATGGTAGTTCAATTGTTTTGTATGGGGAAATTTGCTTTGAGATATGAGTAATTCAAGATACGAGCAAGGTTGCGGAACGAATTAAACTCGTATGTCGAGGTACCACTGTACTAGGCAGCCATACGATAGTAACACTGTCTTGCAGAGATTATAATGTAAAGAAATGAAAAGTCGCTTTTGTATTTGAAAATATTTACTAATTAAAATAAGTCATAGTTTCGAAAATAAAATAATTACAGTGGAACCTCTCATAATGAGCACCTCTCATAACGAGCAAAAAAAAGTGAAAAAGTTGCTCTCTTAACGAGAGACATTTTGCACAACGAGTTACAGAGAAAGGGCAAATCCCTTTTTCACGACATTCACTTGTGAGCCAGGCCAGTTGAAACAAAAAATGTTTCGCTTAGCGAATAAGATTCTGGGAATGAATTATGCTCCTTATGAGAGGTTCAACTGTATATAGTTTTTTCTGCATATATTTTATTTAACCAGTGACCTGGTTTCGTCTTTACCGACATCATAAGGGTGATAGTAACGACAAAACCCGGTCACGGATCAAAAAAAAATATGTATAAAAAACTGTATGGTTAGTTTATTACATAAAATGCAGTTCCACCAAGAAATGTCAGTATAAAACTTAAATCTAATGTCCTCACTTTTTTTTTACAAAAATGTGAGGTAAGTTGTGATTAGTAACCTTTTTGTAATAACATAGAAATGACTTTTTACGGGACCTTGACTTCATATCAATTCTTTATTTTAGTGCTTTCACACAAACATCATGGTTAGATTAACGCAGAGAACATCATTGTCTAAGCTTAACTTGAAGGTGCACAGTTTACACCCGCGCTGTGCCGGGCGGGTGTAAACTGTGCACCTTCGAGTTAAGCTTCAATGTCATGTTCTCTGCGTTAATCTAACCATGATGTTTGATAGAAATGACTAACCACAAAGTTAATGCTTTAAATATTATTTATATCATTATTAATTTACTCAACACATTATTTTTGATAATCGTATTGTCCGCCTCCGTAGTGTAATGGTCAGCACGCTCGGCTACCGTTCTGGAGGTCCCGGGTTCGATTCCCAAGGGGGGTAAAATAAATATAAGTGATTTTTTCACTGTAATATTTATTCAATATTACCATGGACTGGTACCTGAAGCGGAGGGCTGATCACCTTTCCTTCATGTGTAAACGATCAAGATAACACTGCGTTAATATGACACAGTGCCCTATGCACCATTGGGGTGCGGATAAGGGTTTTATTTTATATTATTGAACCAAAAAAAATAGACTTTTGAATAGGTTTTGTTTTTACAGATAAAATGATATTTTCCGAAGATGGAAGTGGACTAGACGGAGCCACTCTTATTCCGGTAAATAATTTTATTGTTTATTTATTATTTATAAATTAATAAATTACATTTATTTTTTGTTAATGTTCCTAGTTAATGTCACTAGCGGTGTCAAGTGCTCTGATTTTGAAGAATTTTTGGATTGAGTTTGTTTTGCATTCTAGTTGTGCATGTGTATTAAACGATCATCATTGCACAACGCACTAATTAATGTCACTACAAATTTTTGTGAGATTGAAGAATATCAATGATTTGGGGACCACACGAGCTTAAGTACTCACTTATGGTAGAGAAAGTCCAAAAGAAAATTTTGAGGTATCTCTACATGAGAAAGTATGGCTGTTGTCCTTGGCTCTACCCGACCGAGATTCTCCTGGGTATGCTTGGCTACAATAGTTTTGAGACTAGAAGGAATGTGTATTTGATTACACATTTTTATTGATTGTTGCGCGGTATGATCAATAATCCTGAAATTATCCGGAGCATTGGTCTGTATGTTCCCGATAGTAAGCGTCGGCATAGATTGTTTCACATTCTTATATACTATAGTCTATAGGAATTAGAAATAACTATAGTCTGGTTAAGAGTGATTATTTAAATTTTAGATTGATTATGGAGGTTCCCTGGTTTCGAGGAGCAGGGCCCAGTCCACCTCCGTGATGGAACTCGGCAAGAAGCTGCTGCAGAGTGCCAGGGAAGGGGACACGACCGCCGTTCTGGACCTCATGAGCAAGGGAGCTCCCTTCACCACAGATTGGGTGCGTTATTATGCTATTTCAAAAATCTGCGCTGTGGTAATCAATCATCACTATGATTTCGGCTATAAATGTATCCATATTACTTACTTATTTAAGTAATAACCCTTGTCCGCACCAAGTGGTGCATAGGGCACTGCATCGAATTGACGCAGTGTTATCTTGATCATTACTTACATGAAGGCAAGGTGATCACTCTTGCGCTTCAGGAACCAGTCCAGGGTAGTATTAAATAAATATAACAGTGTAAAATCACTTAATATTTACTTTCACCCCCCCCTGGGAATCGAAACCGGGACCTCCAGCACGGTAGCTAAACACGCTGACCATTACACCACGGAGGCGTACTATATACAAAAGTCTGGGCTTACGTTGGCTGGTTGATGTGATCACTTTATAACATTGACCACTCTCTACCCTACGTATTGCATTTTGCATTTTTTATTTAGTAATTTGGTAGTTCACACTGGCAGTTCACAACCGACATTGATTTACATCAATATTTTCCATACGGAAACGAAACGTGGAATTGGCAAAAGAAAAGGTTCATCTTCTGGTTTCAACCACAGTGAATGCCATTGAAGTGCGTTCCCTCAGAGGAATGTGTGGGAAAATCATTATATGACAGAATTAAAAATGAAAATATTAGAAAGGAATGTAAGGCTGAATTAGGGGAAATTGAAAAGATTAAGAAAAGTTCTTTAAC
Source organism: Brachycentrus maculatus (assembly GCF_059751285.1). Lineage (NCBI taxonomy): Eukaryota > Metazoa > Arthropoda > Insecta > Trichoptera > Brachycentridae > Brachycentrus > Brachycentrus maculatus. The sequence continues at coordinate 629,309 of NW_028280937.1, read as the reverse complement.
ACCACATTGTTGTCGGGCAGTTTTTTAATCAACCCCGACTTTAATTGGTTTACTAATAAGGGTCATATAGCAATCGCAAGTAGCCTAATCATAAGTAACCGCAAACCGGATTCCGATCTGTTTTTTGGTGTCTCTCGCGCTCTACCAAAAGTAAGTAAATAATTGTATTTGTATAATAGCATTTGCTTATAAGCGTCTCTTGGTCTCTAACAACAGTATGTAAAATACACTTTTAACCATTTCCGGCCCCCAAAATTAAAAAAAAGCTCTAGGTAGACAGTTACATTCCAATTGGAAATAATCTTTTGTACTGCTCCACATACTGTTGTAATAGATACGAGTGACAAAAATGTAAGCTTGGAATTTAAATAAATAATACTAATGATGAAAAAAATGTCGAATAACATCCGACATGGGACCTAAGAGTAAAAAATCGATGTCGAATGAGATTCGACATTGGACCAATAAGGGTTAAGCGTTTTCCGCAAACAATGTGTCTTAACACATTGTTAGTTTGCTCCACATGTTTGCTCCACATGTCCACATGTCCACCACCTTAGTAGTATGGACATGTGGAGCAAATGGATAGTGAGAAAATGACTGAGTTTGGCAGATGTTTGGTGAGACTGCCGAAAATAGATTTGGCACGTCCAGATCAATCAGAACCTAAAATCTGGTGGTAAAGTCTATATAATCGGAGGGTATGGAGTGTAGGCTATGGTAGTGGTATCGGGACTCAAGAAGGAGGGTCGGCTGTTTCAGCTGGGGACGTCTCCGCTGCACCTGGCCGCCATGAACAACCACGTGGAGACTTGCGACATCCTGCTGCGGGCCGGCATAGGCAAGGACGGCCGGACCAAGGTGGACCGCACGCCCTTGCACTTTGCGGCCTACGAGGGACACTCCCAGGTCGCCAAGCTGCTGCTCCAGCACGACGTGGAGGTCAACTGCAAGGACATGGTGGGCATACCCGTATTTTACCAAACACGTACTCGCAAACACATTATTGTCGGGCGGTTTTTTCATCAACCCAGACCCTAATTATGCTTAGTCTGCTGCCCGACCCTTAGTATATTAATCACACATTCATTCAAACCCTTATCCGCACCCCAATGGTTCATAGGGCACTGCATCGAACAAACATCATTCTTGATTGTTAACACATGAAAGAAAGGTAATCAGCCCTCCGCTTCAGGTACCACTCCAGGATATATATTGAAAGCTGTCCCACCGCATGCCCAGATCTGATACATAAGCATCTAGGCTTCCTGACAGATCTGCTCTTGCAACGCAATTTTTTTTTTTCTGAACTAAGTTGCGAAATTTATTGAAAATGTGTATCAACATAAAATTTTATCCCGATTTTACTGTGAATTTACATTTAAAAGCTTTTAATATGCCTGTCACTGCCAATCTAAATATAAGTTTGTAAATCGTCACCAAATTTTCTAGAAGTACCCCGGTGTAGACAGTGAAAGGGATTAGTATTTAGTTCAATTAGTCAGCTAGATCCGATTCCGACCCGACGTTGGCCGGTACACAGACGCCCACAACCCCGATCAGCACAGCAGACAGACACGGCGTGCAAAGACATTTAAAGAGAATAGTCAGTCATCGCATTTCCGCTTTTTGATATCCCCTTGGCAGGGTAATATGGAATAAATATAATAGTGTAAAAAATCATTTATATTCATTTGACCCCCCCTGGGAATCGAACCCGGGACCTCCAGAACGGTAGCCGAGCGTGCTGACCATTACACTACGGAGGCGGACGGAAATACTAATCACAAGTAAGCGCAAACCCAATTCCCATCTGTACAATGTTTTTTGGCGTCTCTCGCGCTCTACCGAAAGTAAACAGCTAGAACGCTTATGCGTCTCCCGCTCTCGACCAACAGTATGTAAATGAATCTTTTAAGCGTTTTCCGCAAACAATGTATTAATGTCATTCTTCATAATCCCTCTTTTTCCCCATCCAATATTGTTCAGGAATTAAGGCCCAGTATTCGTATATAAGTCGTAACTTCATTTTCTCTAGTTAACATTTACGTATTTGATTTTTTTCTTAAAGGACCAAACCAGGGTAATACTAAATTAATATTAGTGTAAAATATAGAGTGTAAAATCCTTCATATTTATTTTCACCTGATTTTTATGGGAATCGAACCCAAGACCTCCAAGCACTGTAGCTAAACACGCTAACTATTTGTGTATTTAGGTCTTAGGATCAGTTTTAAAACAAGTTGAAAATTCTGTTAGTTTAACTTAGTTTTAATTGAATGTTTAAACATTCAATTAAAACATAAAAAAAATCATTAAAACTGGAAAATATTATTTAATACATTGTTGCAGTAATGCATTATTTCATTATCGTAAAAAAAACCTACCCCTTTTCCAAATAAAATCTTCATTCAAACGCATCAGTCAAAAGGTTAAGAAGTGTTTTGGTTGTCCAGTTACAAATGACCCCCCTCCACTGGGCTGTGGAGCGGGGCCACAAGGAGTGCGTCCTAGTGCTGCTCAACAGCGGAGCCAACCCTCGCGCCGAGAGCAAGTTCCAGAAGACTCCGCTGTCTATCGCCACCGAGATGGGCTGGGACATGATGGTGGAGCTGCTGCAGTCCAACACCGTCCGCGAGGCCACCATGAGCATACAAGAAGTCACGCAAGGTCAGTGACAAAGTAATCAACCGATCTGTCACAACTGGTAACCTTGCAATTAATATACACCAAATTTAAGCCCCTAACAGCAAAGGTGGGCAAGGATTGCCTCTTACACTAACATCAGCTGATGAAAAGCTGTGAGAGAGAGAGATGATTTTTAGGACAAAAATGCATTCTTTTGTAAAATCAGATTTAAAAAATTCTCTCTTTATTTAAAGCACCCCTTTAGGTAGTATTTTATACAGAAATGACCGTCTAAAGATTATCCAAAATTAAAAACCTCATCTTTTTATTTTCTTCTAGCCCTTATTAGGCGCTCAAGTTATTATCGCAATACATACGTGGTGCGAGCATGTTGCAGATATATTTTACTAAATTACGGCACCCGCCAAAATTAACTTTAGGAATTTTTAGGAATTTAAATTAAAAAGGTATATATTTGTGTTTTTATTATTTACAAATATACTTCTATTTCATACTATTTCTGTGAGCCTAGGCGGCTCATTATTAGAAATAGGTATCAAATTGAGGTAGAGTGGATTCGAACCGAGAAACTCTGACTTAAGAGTCCGTGACACTAACCACGGACCACAACCTGACACATAACCTAATCATATAAAAGGCTATATTTCTTAGAGATAATTTCCATTGATGTTTGTAGCACAAAGAATCAGTCACATTTTAAACTAAAAATCATTACGATGCCAACACTCGAGTGTTACGCAACTGTGCGCTTAACACACATTTGGCATTATCAAATGTGTCACAACCTGTGGGGAACAGTTCATGCGGAAACTTGTTTAATCATGATATTTTCACCATCCATCTCGGTCAAGCCGAGGGATGACTGGATAAGACAGTTAAATCCATGATGTTTTTTTTTTAATAATTGATATTAATTTTTTTTTTCAGAATTGGAGCAAGAAGCATCGGTAGATAGCAATTTCATATCTCAAGGTGAAGAAGTTTTAAATCCTATGGATAACACCGGTATGGAAATTATTTTATTACAAAATCAATTTATTAAATTATAAATGTTAGTGGCAAGCTGAGGCACTTAATGACTTTTAGCACTATTCATATCAATGCACATGCAGGCTAAACTGTTAATACTGACACTACGTTAACTTCAAACACACATGTTCATGGGTAAAAAATAAATAAATAGGTGTCGATTTTATATTGACAGCATAATTTGTGAAAATTTTAACTTCTATGGCTGATGAGAGAAATACGGTGGGCACCACTCTGTCTTTGCGTGCATTCTTAGCTTAGACCAGGGGTGTCAAACTCAAAAGGCACCAAGAACCGCATAAGGTATTTTGGGTACGCCGGCGGGCCACATCAAAAAACTCAAAAATCTTATTTTCATTTTCATCTAACTTTAAGTGAATAATTTATCATCAAAGACAGTCACGTGAGGTGCAGTAGATCCAACTAAATGATTTTGCAAAAGAATATCATATGTTCCCGTGCAAAAAAATTATTTAAAAGAAGAATTAAAATAAATGAAAAATATAACCCCGGGTACCCGCAGGCCGCAAAAAAAATAATTGCGGGCCACATGCCGCGAGTTTGACAGGGACATTACTAATGTTAGGTGTGGAAGAAATGTGTACAAGTCTCTAAACACTAATTATTTTGGTCTTCCTCAGCTACTACTTCCAGCCAGATGAGCCTCCTGAGCTTGTTTTCAAATTGTTTTCGTTCCACATGCCCAAATAACACGCTCTTCTTCGTATTTATTAACATGTTGAAATTCCTCAGGGTACTATCCTGAAGTTCCTATCGAAGAGTCGGAGAACTCGCAAGAAGTGGAGAGTGACGGAATGGACCAAGAAAGTGAGGCGCAGAATAATCTGGCTGCACTTTTACCACAGGTAAATTTACCTTCCTTTTCATTCTTGTATATTAAAAATAATGTGTAGTGTACACCATACTTAATGTTGCATCAATGATAAATAAGAGATTGAGCATCTCATTTTATGACAATGAAATGTGGAAGCCATCCACAGTGTTGGCTTGTTTACCTAGTGTGGATGAGTTATGATTTTGTATTAAAACTTTTGTCACATTGGTATCCTTTATAGGCTGAGGAGTTCACAAATGAAGCCACGATGCAATTGCTGAAGGAGCACGGCATCACCATGATACCCACTGACAACACCAACACCGTCACGTCCGCACTAAAAAGCGGCAGGAGAATCGTACTATCAGGTATGCTTATTGGATTCCCTCCTCTTACCTTCTTTCAAAAGTTTCTACCTAAATAATCTAGTATTTCTGTGCAAAGATTCCAACACACTCGATATGTTTTTAATGTCGTTGTTTTGTGACTTCGACAGATGCGGGGAAATTAATCTTAAAGGACAGCAAATTCCAGACAGAAGTGCCGAAACCCGTCGAAATAAAAACGAAACCAATCATATTACCGACGGGGAAAATTAAAAGCACCAAGATATACACCATGAGCAGCAGCCAGTTCTACGCCATGACCGGGCAGAGCAAACCCAACATCCTGCAGAAGGTTCCCATAGAGGTGAAGAAGGCGGACAACGGGGGAATCAACCTGGTGCAGTTCCCCAAAACTGCGCAGATAGTCAACATGAACAGCGGGAAACTGACCAAGGCCGTCAACATTGTCAACAAAACCCCCGTCAAGACACCGTCCAACACCATCACCGTGGTAAAGCAGGGCAAGGGGAACATCTTGTCCTTCAAGGGGAACACTCTGTCCAAAGTCCACGGGAACATTCAGCTGGATTCCTTGAACAGCCAGGGGAAGAAGACCAAGTTGATCCAGTTGAAGAGCGGAACGGCGCTCAGTAACGCGGTTAAAATTGTAGTCAATAAAAATAGTCTAGGAAAATTTATAACACAAATGCCCGCTACGGATAATAAACAAATAACTAATGGAATAAACAATAAAATTGTGGTCAGTTTCACAACTCTCTTATCAACCTATCACCATGTTTCAAATCGGTTGTGATATTTCCACTATTATGCCATTTTTTGACAATTATGACATTTTTTATATATTATTTTAAACACTTACTTTTTTGAGGACCATTAATTTGTCATTACAATAGCAGATATGTATGTTGAAAACTATTTAGTAAAAATATCTGTTTTAAGTTTATACACATTGGTTACGGTGAAATTTGTTGAAGAAATTTAATTTGATACGGCAATACTAGATTGCATCGAAAGGATGATGACTTTTAGCCAAATTTTGATAAAGAAGAATCAATAATATTTTTGTATTATAGTGACACCTATCCACTACACAGCATGACAAGAAATTAGCCGTTTAAGGCGTGTTTTTTGTGTATGAAGTTGAAGGTAACTGAAATGCACAAAAATGTGTACACCCCCGCAACATAATGTTTCTGAAATGCTCAAATGTGTGCGTGCCGTACACAATGTGTTAATATAATACATAATTACTACAAAACTAACATTTTGACTGTTGTCTCGCTAGCAAATACATGCGCCCAAACACCGCGATACGCAGTACGAGTGAGATGCAGTATATTTTATCTGCGTCTAGCTTGAGTGGAAATATCACAATTTGAACCCCGGTGATAGTTTTAATATAATACTCATATTTCTTAATCCATTCTACATGCGTCTAATATTATTTGTCGATTTGGTCACCAGGTCAAGAAGGAGGTCCCTTCATGCACAGAACAAGAACGCCCGCGGAGGCCTGCCGAGGAGACGGGAGACGATTCTACGGAAGTAGAGAGATTGCGGGCGGAGCTGAAGGCCGCGAGATCTGACGCCGATGAATACAGAAAAAAATTCCAGTCATTACAAAGTGAATTACAATTAATAAAGAGTAAATTTAACATCAGAACTCTTCACAAAATGATATCAGAATGAACAAAGTCTAAAATTAATTGTTATTTTCTTTTAAAGTTTTAAAACTAATATATTTATATATATATGTATAAAACCATGGCCTTCAATTAACACTATTGGATGTTATATATTTTATATAATTTCATAGAATTTATGAACATCTAACTACTCCCAACAAATAAAATACAATAATTCTAATTTTTTAATGCTGTGTTTTTTTTATAAACTTCTTCATGCATAGAGTACTGCACCGTTGATGTCTTATGTGTTCAGGATAGAGAACTTCAATAAGCTGGTTTCGGAGCTCCTGCTGCAGCATAAGGAGCGTCTTCAGTATTATCATCATAAGCAACTTGATCATCTCCAATACATACAAAGCCATTACATTAAGGAAGAAGAAGAATTTCAGCAGAATAGTGACTTCAGGAGTTGCTTCTTTATATTCAGTGGCAGCATCGGGGCATCTTCAACGCTAATGTCGTTACTGTCACAACAAACGCGAGCATCATCATAATAAAGATTACCTTCAGCAGCGTAGTATAGGAACTTCTAGAGAAACATCGTCATCATCATCAAGAGCATACATGATGACGATATAAAATGTCAAAAACTGTTTCCGTGTGAGTTTTTACGACAGGAGTATCTGGCAAATTTTAGTGCGATATTTTACAAAAAAGTGACAATTTACAAAAAAAGCCATACCTTCATTTGATTATTGTTGACAATCAAGATAATAAGTGTTGATTCAATACAGTACCCTACGCACCATTTTGGGCAGACAGGGGAGTTCGAAAATATAAAATCGTTTGGGATTTCAAATAAAAATGGAAAATTGGGAAGTTTTATTTATTTACAATCCAATAACACTTCAATTAATTTTCTTAACATTCAAAAGCTGTATGGAATTTGCATATACCATACATATACATAAAACTTCTATACATTTCTTTAGTTTTCAAGTAGTTTTTATCTTTTTTTAAGTTTTTAAATGTCTTCAATTTCAAATAATCCTATTCTAGGGTTTTCATTATACAACTAACATCCACACAATGGAAATCTTAAATAACTAAGAATTTTAAATGAATATCTAAAATAAATATTTAAAAAATTCTTGCACAGATGCTTATAAAATATATATGTATGTGTTATAATATTTAGATAAAATGACAAGTAAACAGTTAAGTCTTACCTGTTGTGACCAAATACTGGTATTGCAACATCGTCAAACTGATATCATTTTTTTCAATTTTAATTATTGTTTAAAAATTAATCAACGATTTCTCTATAGTAGTGTTAATCAAACGAGTATGAGTTTTCTGATTAGCACCACCTCCTCTTTCTTCTAGGGTCACACTTGCTGAGGTCACAGTGCTGGCGGTAACATGGCTGTTACATTTAAAAGTGAAATAAATTTTGAATAGAGGAAATAATATTAGAATGTTAAATAATTATGTCTCAACTTGAAAAAAAAATATCTCTAAGACCTTCGGATGTCTCGTCCACTGATCTACCAGTTGAGCTAAGCTTTCCCCCCCAGTTATCTTAGTTGAGAAATTAACCATACTTATGGGTTGCGATAACTTTATGATGTCTAATGTGTTTTATTTTGATTTGATGTAAATCCTTCACCTAACATTATAACTTGCGTTATAACGCAAAAACTTCAAAACTTTTTACTTGTTCAATTGAGAGGGCGTAATGGTATAAATATTCATCTTTTTTTATGTTTTAACATGAATTTACATTTTTATGGATATGGTTTCAAAATGATTAACATTTCTTTACTTGCAGGTGAAAATTTAAACCAAACAAATATTTTAAAAGTGACTCGAATAATGTTGATATAGCGCTATCCAGTCAAAGGACCCGAAGGAATAGTAGAGGCCTTTGAATAGTTCCTTTATTTTACACCAGATATTGCAACTTCGGTGGCTTGAAAGATGACCACAACTCCTCAAATATCATTTTACCTAAACAAATTTCAATGCGATTTGAAAATAAATATTCACTAACTAATTGAAAGGTCTGTTGATAAACATACCAACACATGTTTTTAAGCTTATCAATGAAAATAACATACATAGATCTATTAAAAATTAGAAATATGATGTGTTACAATTTAATGACTATCTAATATTATAAGTAGCTGAATAATTTGTGTTTTTCTGATATTTTCAAGTTCAGACAGTGTTCCGCTTACATCCATCTGCTGTCTAATAAGTTCATATCTTGAATTACTTCCACATAAACATTTATACTTACGCTTCTATACTCGAAGCATTTTTATATATTTCTAAATTAAGCAGACTTCATTACTGCTATTTTAAAACACAATATAAATTTATATAGATAATATACTAACTTAATAAGCTTTGACCCTTTTAAGGTTAAAAGCCAAAAATGCTTAAAATATTGCCCACCCACATTGTGGTCGGTAATCCACACACCGTTGCCAATACTGCAATACAAATTGCCATTTGCTCCAAACATCATTGTTAATACTGCTAGTACGAGTACAGGTATGCAACTTAAGCATTGATGCTATATGCAGAGATCCTATATCCTGAGATTCACACTGAGATCCTTCACTGATGTCTTTCAAAATATGTAACTAATGGAACTCCATTTTCAACATTTTGATCAGGTTGATCAATTTACTGTCCATTCGTATTATGAATTATCGACCACATTGCAGGTGGCCAAGCTGTTGGCTGCTTTTGGTTACGGCTCAATAAAGGGTTAAACTTGCTACTGTAAAATATGGTAGAAAATTTTACCAAATAATATTCGTTGAAAGTAATTTTTTCGTAGCCAAATTAAAACTATGTATAATTTTCTCCCATATTTATAACAGGCGTCTCCTAAAAATAAAAAAAGACAAAAGCTCTTTTAAAAATTCAAATGTCTTTTACAAAGGGTTGTTGAAGCAGTTCGAAAATATTCTATTTAAAAACAAAAGAAAACATTATTTTATTTCTTACATTAGAGATTATTTAATTAAAATGTAAGTTATTAAATCCATGACTTTCGTTATCTATAAAGCTCGCATTAATTTTCCGCAGTTTGGTTTTTAAAAATGTGAAAAATTTATTAGACACAAAATGAAATACACCATTATCAATTTTAATATGTATTTTCCTTTGACAAAATATTAAAACAATTGACAGTTTTTATGATTTTTTCCCGTTTCAGTTATTTATTTTACTGTATACTATTTAGTTTTGCAGTAAAAATAGTTTTTTTTTCAAATTATTCTATTAATTTCTGTCAATGAGTCTAAAGTGATAGCAGAGAGCATTTACTTATGAATAACTTATTAATATGTATCTAATATTTACATTAATAAAAAAAAAATATTAGTCCGGGAATAAACTAACAGCTCAAAGCGGTCTGGGTGAATAGAATGAAGCCGCCGCAGTGAGGCATTCAGCAGTTTCAACACACAAATTCCATTTGATGAAAATATTGATTTTGCAACGCGGAATGTAAATTATATAATTTAATTTTTATTTACAACAATATTAATTGACCGGCAAGTATCTTTTTCGATCACTCCACATTATTACGAGAAAGTTATTCAAATATTTATAAGCGTAACTTTTAAATATATTTGGTATATGTATTTGTCGAGGATGTTTGTTGTTCAATACTTTATATTATTATAACGATATTATTTTACCAAATTTACAGCAATCGCCACTTTACACCGGCTCCTACTTGCGATGAATAAGCTTTAAAAGTTTTGAGAAATAAAATACATAAAAATATTAGGAATGCGGGGAAAAAATATTACATATTTATGTGTTTTTTTAAAAATACATTGATGACAGCAAGTGAACTCTTGAAAACTAAACTATATTCTAATTTATTTATTGAGTTAGAGTTTTTTGTTGTTTACAAAACAAATTTCAATAAAGTATGGATTGTTAAATCGATATTGTGTATAATCGTAGTACTATAATCGATATTGTGTATAATCATACTCGTTTTAAAAGAGACTATCCAAATTGCTTCATCTGGCAACAGTTTTTTCTAAGACATAAGAGAAGATATAAATACAACGTACACAGTGCAATTACTAGAGTGCGATTGTTTTCCACAGAATTTTTCACTCAAGAGTTACACAAAAATAAGTAAACCCACCACATTTAGGATAGGTTATAAGACTAATGAAGTTGGAGCCTACGTGAGAACGTGATAGGCGGTGTTGCATAAGCCGTAGCTAGATTTTTCTTGTTGAATAATTTAAGAATTATTACAATTTTTGAGACAAATAAAATTTAATTCAATCCATTAATTTCATTAACATAATTTTTGTATTTACGCCATGTTTATTTAAAAAAAAAGTCAACTAACCAAAAATGGTTCATACGTAAGTGTCTAAGTATTATAATAATAACAAAAGGACATGATTTGGAGATACTCATGCGATATGATGAGTGACTAGATAAGTGAATAGTCTCTTCAAAAAAAAACAAGAGTATACATTCCATACATGAGAAATTATACAAAGAAGTCCACAGATGTCATTACAAGTCTTATTTTTAAAAAATAAATTTGACTTTTCGAATAATAAGCGCAGATACAATTTCTTTTTTTATCCATACACTTTGGGATATTTTTTTGGACGAAAAGGCTCGACCATACTCCCCGAAAAATACTTTATATTTGATTCTGTAAAATGTATCATTTTTACAAATTACTCGACTACAATTTTTAAGCTTATCAAAATTAAATAATCAATTCTATCAAACAAAAGTTGGTTCTTAATATAAGTGATATATTTTAAAATTATTACACATTTACGAGATTCAAATGAGTTAAAAATATGAGTATTGGTTAAAACATAGATTAAAATTATATAAAATTATTAAATACAAGTTATCTTATCAACATGGAGCAAAAATTGATATGGATTTTTTAATTATTCGCAGTATTTCCGAATGAGAATTTTTTATCATGTCTGTATTACGCTTTCTCTTTTCCTATCTGAAACCGGCGGCGCATCGGGCACTTCAATGGACTGACGCAGTGTGATCTTGATCATAAAGGCAAGGTAATTAGTCTTACCTTGACTGCGCCAGAGTAAGTCAAAAATTAATAATGGTATAATGGAGAAAGATGGTAAAGTAATTATTTTGACTGTGAGAAATTATTATATTTTTTTAACTATAGTCAGCAGGTGCCCTATGCGTCACTTTAGAGCAGTTAGGGCCCAAACAAAATAATATCTTCTATGTATAGTACGTTCAATCTGAGTGTTAAATTAGACATGCCTTAAAAGCGTCAAATAAATAATATCAGTACGAAATTGTGATGAACAAATGTTGAATTTGTGAGAAATGTTTGAGATAAAAAATTGCTGCTTATCTAAATGAAATAATGAGAGAGTTTGATATTATAAATATTTATAAAAAATCAGTTTTCCTTGATACATTTGTATGAAAAAACAAAGTGAGACGGATTCAATATTGATATCGTTAATACAAAATAAAGGTTTAAAATTAATAATATTTAAACCTTTATAAAAAATACTGTAAGCAACAACAAAAAAAACATCTATCAAATGTACTTTCAATCCAAAAATTCAAAAGGAAATAAAAAAAAGTAAAAAACAGATTTTGAGTCTATTCCTTCCTTACTTTCCTACCTACTATTCTTCTCTATTTCCTTTCCCATATAGTAGTAATGTCCTTCACCTTGCGTTCCTTTAGTTCAGTCATTCTGCATTCAAATTTATAGTTCCTGATATGCTTTATAATTTTACAAAAACACTTAAGCTGGAAATAAATATAAAGAAGAAATAAAAAGAAAATATCAGATAACCAAAAAGTAACCATTACCCGTAAACAGTGGCCTGCACAGAGAATTAATGAGGGTAGTCAGTAGAGGTAGGTAGAAAGGTAAGCTGGTACTACTTAGTAAGGGTAGGGTAGGTACTGGTTGCATTTCTATATCACGCAGGTAAGTTAGGATAGGCACTGCTTTTCTGCCTATATGGAATGCAGGCCCCTGCCCATGAAACATTTCTCTAATGCATTGTTCCGCCGCGTGTGTGCCGCGGCAGAACAATGCAAAAAGTCTAGTTTTGTGAAAATAACACAGTTGCTCCAAATTTTGATTGCCTGTGCTCAGTTAAGTAGGCTCACATTATGTATTAAACATATGTTAAATATGTTACCATAATATGGTAAATATGCACCTCTGAAATTGAAAAGAAAACTTGAGCAGTGTTCCGCAAGAGCGCGCGGAACACTGCTCTAATGAATTTAGACTCAAAATCTGTATTATTTAAAACTATTAAGTTCTGAATGAAATATGAATTAAAACACATTTAATATAGATGGAACGGAGCGGAGGTTTGTTTAGTGCAGCAGCCATTTGTTGGCGATGTACATGAGGAGGTTGGGAGCCAGCAGGGTGAGGATGCTGCCGGCGAGAGTGACCGCACCGCCGGTGACGCGGATGTCGCTCTCCTTGAGGAACGGGTAGTCGATGACGTGAATGATTCCGTTGGTGCACTCGACGTCGGGCCGGAACACGTGGATCCACTGGTTCTGCCAGTCCACATAGTAGCCTAGAAAAGAAAGGATATCCATTTTGACAATAAGACATATTGCTCACTCCTTTCAAGAACGTCATAAATCAAAAATTGTTTTCGGAATTCCCAGAAAATGTACTATATCCCAGCAAAGGAGGCATATTTTAAACTTAATATTAACCCGCTACAGGGCAGAAAGTGTTGTTTTTGCATAATATAGAAAAGGTATTGTTTAATTATTTTTGAAAAATAAACTAGTTATTTTTCAAATGGAAAAAAAACCTTCAGGTTTAATCTAAAAAGGTCTGTTGTACAGTAAAAAGTTCAATAAGTGACTTGATATTTATTTTTAATAAATTGTATTATATTTTCAAACTTTAAACGTTCTGCTGAAAAATCAAGTTTTTTTATTTATGACGTTCTTGAAAGGAGTGAGTGATGTGTTATAAGTTTTTTTTCATGATTTGATTGCACTCAACCATTGGATTTAATCTCTGAATCTGAAAAATATCAGATGTATAATATGTAATGTACAAAGCATTGTATATCCAATATACGTAGTGTATAAAGTGTCACTTCATTTATTTCAGTATTAATTTTTGTTCACATTTTACTTATTATTTTATAGTATGCATTCAAATGAATCTATATAAATATATAGATTTAAAACATTCATAAAAAATCCCACATAGGCATAACCTATGCGTGGGTATACAATATAATACCAATCAGCTTGATACACAACGGTATGAAGCACATTGTTATTTTTTAAATCAGAAAAATAGCTTGAAAAACAAGATAAAGAGTATAAAAATGAAGAAATATTAAAGAAAAGGTATAAAATAAGACAAAGTAAAATAAAAATAAACAAAAGTACAAAAATTAAACTCAGAGTAGGAAATCACAAGTGTGATTCATAAACCAAGAGATTGATTCATAAAACTCCCTCCTTAGACACAAGCAGAACTCTTTATTAGAGAGGTCCTTACTTTAATCTAATACCATGAAGTATTTCTGTATCATAATTTATGTTATATCTAAAATATAATAAATATTTGTGAGTACATACTTTTATCAGATTCCTTGATTCTCAGCCTCAAAGTGTCCCGAACAGTCGGCAGCACGAATCCGTGAGTGTCATTTGCCAACAGCTTGATATCAGCCATTGTGTACGCCCGGTCAGAAATCACCAAGTGACGTTCCAGAATCTGCTTTGTCTGAAATTAAATTTTATTCATTATAAAATACATAATACAAGTACAAACCAAAATGAGATTTACGTAAATTTATTTTATAATATGTAAATTTAATTAAGTAAATTAATATTATTCAAAATTGCAATATTACATGGTAGCTAAAGTCCTCCATGAAGAGTTTCTTGTGTGCGGACGGGAACTCCGTCTCAAACTTCTGCCACGCCTTGTCTCGGGGTACGAAGTAGGTGAAGCGGTGAGTCGTGTCATTCAACTGGTTGTTGAAGTAACGCCGGCGACCCAAGAAGTATGTGTCACTGCAATAACACAAACAAAATAGCATCACAAGATGAATGTAAGAGTGTCCTTTCTTCCTGTAAAGAAAAATGGTTGAGCGAGAATACGATGACTGAACCTTCTTCTGCAAATCCGTTGAGAGTTTAAATATCAACAGTTTGTATTTTCACCTGCTGATGAGAACATCAGTAGTTCTCGAAACTAGCTTTTACCCACAGGGGTAGGCAGAGAGAATAGAACGCCACACCACTCTGTCTTTGCAAACATTCTTCGCCTCTTCCACGTTTATGCATCTCCTCATACATACCGCTGATTGTTACGACTCCTAACCTGACCACTTTCAAGTATTTGGTATACTTGATCGTGCCATGTTTTTCTCGGTCTTCCTCTGCTCCTTTTTCCAATTACATTCGCTCTTAAATGTAACTATAGTACATAGTTACATTTAGGTTATAATAATTTATCCACCACCTCAGTACATGACAATTTCATACTATGTATTATTTTTTAACCGTCACGCTCGGGATAGACAGGGAACTGGTTAAGTAATAAAATGGAATCACAAAGTTACAGCTTTCAAGTGTTTTTGCCTAGAATTTTCACTCATGAATTACATGAAATTATAGTAACTTTAAACATAAAGAGTAAATCCACTCACGAGTAGGCATAGGCTATGAAACATAAAAAGTTGAAGCCTGAGTCGGGTCATGATAAGCGGTGTTGCATAAGCCGTAGCTAAATTTCAGAGTCACTTGGACGTTAGGTAATTCGAAAAAAAAAAACAGCCTTTAATATAAATTAGAAATATAAAGTAAGTTGGAATAGGAAGGGCTTACTTGAGCATAGGGTCGGTTTTCATCTTCTCCAAGACCGTGGTGTAGGGCACCCCGAGGACCCGGTTGATGATGTGGACAATGCCGTTGGTGGTGGCGATGTTGGGCTGGATGACGGTGGCGTTGACGCCGCCGCCCTCCACGGTGAGCGTCTGGTTGTTGCCGTGGTGCACGATGTTGAAATAAAGGTTCTTTCTCTCCGCAGCCGTGGGGACCTGGAATATCTGTAGTGGTAACACCAACAAAAGAGCTTGTCAAGCAATACTACCACCACACAACTAATACTAAAGCAAACTCGTGCAATACATCATATATTATTTTAGAACATATTTGTATCAAAATAACCCTTATAATCTGGCAATACACAAGAGAAAACAAATGTAATTTTTAAATTTCCGACGATTCAATTTAATCATATTGTATTATCTTCTTCTTCTTCTAACCCTTATCCGCACCCCAATGGTGCATAGGGCACTGCATCCTATAGAAGCAGTGTTATCTTGATCGTTAAATACACGAAGGAAAGGTGATCAGCCTTTCGCTTCAGGTACCAGTCCAGGGTCATATTAAATAAATATTAGACTGAAAAATCACTAATATTTATTTTGACCCTCTTGGGAATCAAACCCGGGACCTCCAGCATGGTAGCCTAGCGCGCCAACCACTACACTATGGAGGTTTTTATTTATTTATTGTATTATAATGGACTTTAATAATAGTACATAGTAATAAACGTGTATAATTGTTTTTCTGTTTATTTACGCCTAACCTAATTTTATTATTCTCTTTCTTGAGTAATATTAAAGTGAAAAACAACAATATTTATTCAAACCCCCCTGAAATTGTACCTAGGGCCTCCGGGTAAATTGACTTTATTTTAATATTTGTTTGCAGGTAAAATCTGCAAACAATCCTCTAAAAATATAGGTTTTGCAAATTATTTATTCAGAAAAAGCTCCAATTTTATGTATATACTTATATATATAATTAAATTATGGAAAAAATATAATACTTAAAGTATTGTTGAAAATAAAACTGTAATTGAAATATAAATAGAATATGTATATAAATAAATATTATACATTTTTATATGTAGTATGTAATGCATTCCCATATTATATTTTTCAATGGCAAAATAAAATCAACAAACGTGTTAACAGCACTCCACCCAATACAAAAAAAAAATACACAATTTTTCCGTATTATAACAACACCATATAAATATAAAGCGAAAATGCGGTACATATTTAACCCTTGTAGTTAAATTAATTTATCAAGTTATTTACATGCCAATACCAACACCATATAACTTTTTCATGTTATGTATTCTTCTAACCCTCATCCTCCATAATGGTGGGGACTGACTGGAGCCATTTCGTCGTAATGTAATACGTTACGATGCGAGCATTCGTATAGTCAGTACAGCGGAGCTGAGCACTCCATCCATATTCGGAGCGCACGCCGTGAGCAACGTTATGACGAAATGCTCCGGTCAGTCCCCACCTTTAGGTACTGCATTACAAGAACATAGTACTTTCTTGATTGGTAAAACATTTTAGGCTGTCTCTTGTTATTAAAAATGACTAATATTTAAACCCCAACCAGAAACACGAGAAACTGTCAAATATTTTATTGTAATAACAGCCGGACAGTGTCTGGACTCATTATTCCTACACACCGAATGTAAAACCTCGGCAATGGTTTCGCAGACCATATCGATATTTGGAATATGTCACTTCCTAACTATTGTATAATGCAATAATAATTACAATATTTTAGACTAATGCATAATTCCTTGGTTTATTTGTTCATCTTTGTTTAGACAATTACTTTTTGAACCAATTATACACTTAATAAGAGAAAACGTATTATTTTATACAACATGTAATATATTATGTAAAAATTGGCTACTGCCATTAATAAAGGAAAAAAATTACTAGAAAGCAATGTGATTAGTCCTGCGGTTCAGGATGATATTTTGAAAAAAATATTGGAGTGTAAATTTACAAATATTTATTTTGAGCCCCTGGAAATCAAACCTGGGACCTCCAGCACAGCAGGTAAATGTGCTATCCCCTACACTACGAAGGCAAATTATCATGATGTATATTTCAATACGTATAGTTTTGTGCGTATATCTTTCAGTTTTAGTGTGTGAAAAATTCAAACTGACATTACTTTGTACATGTTTTTTTTTTACTGGCGCTGTTCTAGCTCCACAGTAAAAAAAATTAAGACAAAAAGTTAACCTTATTTGAAATGAAAAAAAAGCTTTGCTTTTGCTAGTAAAATCTCGTATTTTTTTAAATATAGTTTATTACAAAATTTAAAAAAAACTTTTTAAATAGTTTTTTAAATATTACCGATATTCGTTGCCATATTTTTTCAAATGTGTTAAGAATGCGTTGAATGGCTATGCATCTCTAACGGATTTGGGTCAGATGTTCCAGATGGCACAAATTTGACTGGGAAATCTGACGCTGTACTCAAAGGAAAGTTAACCTTTGACATAATCAATTATGGTTTTGTCCAAGAACAAACAATGTATCATATAATATCACAGCGAAGCGCCCTTAAGGCAGTATTTTGTGAAAATGGCACAACATAAATTATTTTTATTATTATCGTGTAGTAAATAACCCCCTCCACTCAGGGGTTAAAGGTTGGTGTGAATTTACAAGGTTAAGGAATCTGCTTCTTGGCCGGCAAATCGCCGGCCAAGGTCAATTTGTCACTGACTCACAAAGCCGGCAATTTGCCAGTTTGTCTATGAAGTGATTTTTTTAAACATTAAAACTGACTGACAATAACTTTCACAACTTTGAACTGAACACACTCTAATAAAACTACCTGGGGTGATCCATAATGGTTTAGCTTACGAACAATATTATAACAACAGCATAACTTTGCTTTTATATTTAATAATATAATAATAAAACCCTTATCCACACCCCAATGGTGCATAGGGCACTGCGTCATATAAACACAGTGTTATCTTGATCGTTTACACATGAAGGAAAGGTGATCAGCCCTCCGCTTCAGGTACCAGTCCAGGGTAATATTGAATAAATATGACAGTGAAAAAATCACTAATATTTATTTTACCCCCCTTGGAAATCGAACCCGGGACCTCCAGAACGGTAGCCGAGCGTGCTGACCATTACACTATGGAGGCGGACTTTTATATTTAGCCATTTTTATTTTGTGTGTAATTAAGTCTTAATGTTATTACAATAAAAAAAGTGTAAAAACTAAATAGTGTGTTGTATGAACAAATTATGTCACCTTTGTTAGTGGTGCAATGGGTTAATACTATTACGAAGGCAAAGCAATCAGATGTGTTCAATAAACTGATATCAAGAGAAACTTTTCAAAGGTCTGTTAATTTACTAATATTACAAAGCGACAAATTAAAAACCGTTGGATATGATGTTTGTATTTGCTAGTGTCCACACGGGCATACCTGGTGCATATTGTTGTGGATGATTTTGTCAAGAGGAAGTTTCTCTCGGACCAAATGAAGATTGAGGATTTCCAGAAGCTTCTCCTTATTTCTGAAATAATAAAAAGAATTGTGAATTAATTTAAATAAAATTATGCAGATTACAAAATTTTTAATTTGTGTACATAATTACGTATACTTAAGGCCTAGTATTCGTTATGTCGTAACATAATTTTCTCTAAATCCAGGTTACATTTTACGTAATTGTTTTTTTACACTGGTTTTGCATTGAAAGTTATTGAAAGGTTAAAGTTAAAAAAAAATATAAAAATATAATTTCTTTATGTATTCTAAAAACCACCTGACCCTTATCTACACCAAATAGTGTATAGGGCACTACATTCCATCCGCCGCTCCTGGGTAATATTAAATAAATATTAAAGTGAAAAAATTCACTCATGTTTATTTTGACCCCCCGAGAATCGAACCCAGGACCTCTATCTATAACTAAAAAAACGTTGTGAGACCGCATAAGGAATATCGATGTCCAGAGCATGTGTAAGATATAAGATATCATGAGGTGGATACTGAATGGGCATGTAAACAGAGATCAACAGACACTTCCACGTATCGCCCTTCAATGAAAACCCAGAAAGACATACACCCCCGAAAAAGTTGAGAGATAGCTAGCAGTTGATATCCCAAGAGGAACAGGAGGCAGCACAGATCCCAAGATCTAAAGAAAGATGATGAAGAAGAAAAATTCATGAACAAGCTTTTACTGAACATCCATTTTCTTCCATACAGTTATAGTCCCTGAAAAACAAGCAGATAATAAATAAAGAATACTAAATAAAAAAAGGTAATTTATATTACCTGATGAGGTTATTCAGGTTGGAGTCCTTCCAGGCTTCGTTGGATGGAGCGAATAAAGTCAGGTCTCTCATGCGGCCCAAAGTGTTCATGAATTCACCCCCCAAGTCCATAATAACCTCGTAGAACTTGTACAAAGGTCCATCTTCCTTCTCCTGACATAGTGAAAAACAACAAAAGGGGCTTAGAAACATCAAAAAGATATTTGACAAAATATGAAAAAAAGGGGACAGCATTCATTGTTTTGCGCAATTACAATTTATAAAAAAATTTAATAAACCCAACACACCACAAAAATAATGACGTCATATCCAATCCATTGTTACAGTAGATTATATAGTAAAAATACTACACAATTTCTATTTATATATGCAGATAATTTTGTAAACATGTCACCTAAACATGTGAGAGGATTCTGATTTAAAATAAATCTTCGTTCCCAAATACTAGACGTGGTCCGCGAGTGATTATTATCAAAGCATTATATGTAGATATCTCAACAGAGATAAAGAAATAAAGACTGGGAAGTCTAAGAATTTACAGGACTTGCAATCTGTCATGATTACTTTAAACACTATGTAACGTTCAAAATTCTGCAAAAATTAAGAAAAAAACTGTAAAATTTTTCATTTTGTTAAAAAATATTATAACCATAGGCTATTTTTAGGTTATTTAAAAAGATTTGAAAGTTTAAATTTGCAAGGAAATAAGGAAGATATAATGGATTAAACTATCCATATTTCCATTGCTAGGAAAACTGTCAATTTGTGACATCATTAATTGCTTCAACTAAAAGAGTCATAGTTGCAAAACTTTTGACTCCTGTTACCACAAATTTTACATATTTGGTATTGGAAGCTGAACTGAAGGCCGTGGGAATATACATCCACTGGTTTTAACAGCATTGCTACCAACTTTCAAGTCATGCATGTCCATAAAGACGCAATACATTATTGAATGTTGTACTTCAATAAGCTAAATTTTCAATTCAAATTAAAGACGTATATAAATGTATAAAAATCTTAAAAATCTGTTTAAATGTATCGTATGTTGAATTCCAAATTTCCCCTTTAAATATTGAATTGATTAACGCATTAAATTTGCAGTGTGCGTGTGTATTAATATTCTAATTTAAAAATAAAACAAATTTGACTAGAGGAGAGAATAAAATATAAAAAAAAAAAGTTTAAATTTTATTGCTTGATTTAAAAAACAGCGTAATTTATAATGCAGTGTGTCACATAAAATGCATATTGGGAGTGCATTTGAAATTGATACGGTTAAAGTAAGAAGTGGTAGAAATTCCTTGCAGACATTCATTTTATTTTTTCATTTATCAAAGCAAGCAGTTTGTATTATAGGTTTTGTTAGTGGGATTTTTTATTATTATGTTATTAACATTCATATTATTTATATTACACGTAATGATATGGTTGTTACCACAAAACAAACGGAAAGACCAAAAAAAATAATAAAACAAAAAAAACTAAAAAAATTAAATACACAATTTCTCAATACTGGGTATCAAAAAAAAATCTGAGAAAAAAATATATGGATTTATAGGAATAATTAGATTCTTACGTTTAAAGTATCACAAAGACATTGAAATTTTGTTGATTTAAGAATCTAACTCTACTTCTATATTTTATTTATTTCGCAAATATATTGGTGAAAATGAAGGATGTGATTGCTAATTTTGACCATTTCATAGGAAAATATATTATAAAATATATGTATATATATATATATATATATATATATATATATATATATATATTATATATATATATATATATATATATATATATATATATATATATATATATATATATATATATATATATAAATATATATCGCTCACTCTTTTCAAGAATGTCATAAATCAAAAAACTTTATTTTTCAGGAGAACGTTTTTTAAGTTTAAAAATATAATACAATGTTTTAAAAATAACTATCAGGCCACTTATTGAACTTTTTACTGTGCAACAGATCTTATTAAGTAAAACCTGAAGGTTTTTTCTCCATTTGAAAAATATTTAGTTTATCTAAAAAAAATAATTAAACGATACCTTTTCTTCAAAATGCAAAAACAACACTTTCTGCCCTGTAGCGGGTAAATATTAAGTGAAAATATGCCTCTTTTGCTGGGATGTAGTACATTTTCTGGGCATTCCGAAGACATGCACAACTGAAAATTGACGATTTTTGATTTATGACGTTCTTGAAAGGAGTGAGCGATATGTAATCTGATATTAAAATCAATAATTTTTATTCCACTCATCAATACACAATTGAGCATTGGATACTTCATATGATTAATCCATTGTTATCTTAATTTTCAATTTAAAAGAAAGTCTAGTACCCAAGACACCAGTCCAGGATAACATTCAATTATCAGTGTTAAAACAAACAAACAAGATTGTTTAACAAGTTGGGAATCGAACCCATTGCTTCAAGTATGCTGACCGCTGATAAATAAAATACTCTCATTTTAAACATAACTGAAGATTACACCTTTTTGCATTTCCAGTGTCAATATAATAACTAACCAAAAATAATTGCAATCAGATTTGACTCATTATGAATACCAAAAAGCATTTGGTTTTAGTAAAAAAATATTACGGGACTCTTAATGCATTGGAGGTAATATAAAAAAAACTAAAAGGGGATCTTAAAGTATTAAAAGCGAGATAACAAAACTGAAATGACAATATTAACACATTGGACGAAATGCAAAATAAATAAATAAAACTATTATGGGTCTCTTAATGTACTGAAGGCAATATAACAAAACTAAAATGGGGTATTAAAGTGTGGGAGATTCCCAAATAGAGTTGATAAAACTAATATTTGGGTGTAAATGTATGGAAGATAACAAAACTAAGATGGGGCTCTAACATATGGGAGGTAACATAACAAAACTAAAGTGGGGCTCTTAATGTATAGGAGGTAACTTAACAAAACTAAAGTGGGGCTCTTAATATATGGGAGGTAACTTAACAAAACTAAAGTGGGGCTCTTAATGTATGGGAGGTAACTTAACAAAACTAAAGTGGGGCTCTTAATGTATGCAAGTACAGTGTATAGTTACTGATACTCACAATACCCTGTGTAGGGAGGAGGAGAAGTGATTCACCGTAGGGAGGAAAACACACGTACAAAACCATGCACCAAAAGTCGATACAGGTGGGAGGCATCAATCAAACAATCCGAAACCATGTGGCGCCGCACATGGGGGGGAGATACACCAAGAAATTGAGAAAATTACAAAAACAAATGTAAAACAATCTCACAGAGAAAACAATAAGTTAGTACAAAACAAAACAAAACAAAGGCAATTTCTACATAAATCGAAAATTGTACTTATTATAGTCAAAATTATATTTAATATCTAGGTGGCACTGCCTCTCTTCAATTATAACACTGGCAACATTAAATTTTCATAAAAAAATATTTTTAGGAATATTTAAGGTTATTATGTATCACCTTTTGATGTCCAGCAAAACTATTAATCGGTACCTACCTCACTCGTAAAACGAATACATTTTTAAATCTGCACCACAAGTGAAATGTAAAATGATACTTTTTATATGAAAATATACAACCAGCCACTGTGTTATTGAAAGAGGTATTTTTAAAACCTAAAATGTAGTTATATTATAATACTTTTAAAGTAACCTAGAAATAAAAGTTTCATTTTTATTTGGGAAGGTACTTTAGATACTGTCTAATAATAATTTACTAAGTTAAATATGATATACCTATTCTTAAAAAAAGACTCATAAAATACCAACATTGTTAAAAAATTTCAAGAAATATCTAAGTATGAGAAAACGTAAATGAAAAAAGTGTGACTTTTTAAAAATACATATTTTATTTAAATCCTGGTCTATTTATACGAAGAAAAAAATTATGGTATTGGAAACAAGCAGCAATATCCAAGGGAATTTTAAGACAGTCCACTTTGAGATATAATGACCAAATGTTTTCATACACAGATAATCTTCATGATACAGTAATTTATAATTACCTATAGGTCATGGTTAGGATATTTTTTGAAAATTCATCCATACGGAATAAAGTACAAGATTGATCACTTTGTTACATTTGATCACAAATTTTATACGGTTAGTAATCAAGTTAACACTGCATCGATTCAATGCAGTACCTTATGGACCATAGCAGAGGTGGGTCGGAAGAAAAAGGAGAATCGAATAGCTCTGTTTCGTACTTTTGTAGATTCAACCTTGTTTGTCAAGTATTATTTATATTTCAACCATATTGAGAAAAACAAACTTTAAATGTAATATATTTATGTCTTTTCTTATATTTGGGAGTTGCGTCACAATTTGTCTTTTATTCACAGATATTTAAACTTGGGTGATGTATCAAAACAATTTGGGCCAGTGTGAAGTAGGAAGAAAAAAAAACAATTATGAAAAATTGGCACATTGGAGGTATTACGTACCCAGTGAAGATATATGTATATTTGACATTCAGGTATTACATTCAAAGTGAATATCCCAAAATACTTGGAGATTGATAGGAAAATGTATGTGAATGAAATAAAAATTTCACTAACTTAACGGTTAACAAAATATAATCTGTAAATAAACAAATTCTTTATGAATACCTTTATAAATTCATTCATGCACCATCCTAACCAATATTTATGATGAAGGTGAAATGCAGGTCTATGGAGTTACATGCTAATTGCTTAGTTTGAAGGAAAAGAAAATTGTATAAGAGTATAAGAAGAGACATAGAAATTCAGAAAAGTTGTGCAACCTGTTTTGTGAAACATTACGTGAACCGATGACCAAAGCAGAGAATATTGCCAATTTTTCCCCACACCATTTAAAATTAATTCCACACAAATATAAAGCGGAGACTTCAATGTATAACCAATCAGGAAAAAGTCACTGACTTATAAATTGAAAAGGATGCCATAATTTTTTCTGGTTCCATGTTATTACTGATTTTAAATATATGTAATTAATAATGAAACACTTGTAACAAAAATGAAACGGTAAACTCGTTCAGGGGTGGAAGTTCTATATCTAATAATAAGCTAATAAAATATTTTATCAGTTTAAGGTTACGCATCTATCATGATTAAAGATGTAAAAAAAACCTTAAAAACTAAAACTGACAGTTAAAAAACCCATTTTAAATTGTTGAAAACTTGACCGCTCAAAAATTGGTAATGTGTTTGCAGTATAGTTCTTCTTCGAACTCTTATTCCGATCAAATTGTGTAAAGGGCACTGCATTTCATTGATTCGGAATGATCTCAATCGGTAATTATGTGAAAGCAAGGTAATATGTCCTGTGCTTCAGTAGGCAGCCTAGGCTAGCACATTAAATAAATACTAGCGGATGACAATCGGTTATCACCAACTGTTATATGCTAGGTTGACCATTTTTGTTGACTTTTCGGGCCAACATTTCTCACTTTGTATGTGTTCTAGCATTTTAAACAACTAAAAGTGGTTATTAACAGCTAAAAACTTTTTTATTTTAAACCAACCGGTAGAAAGCATTTTTAATCGCTTTAACGCCAATAGTCGTGACAATACCTGATAATGATCTTATTTTGTAGAATAGAGTTCAATCATTTAAATTTTTATTCTAACCTACATAAGTTTCGACATCAGGTGAGTATTATTTTAATTTTCAGAGATGAAACTAGCATTGATCAATGAATAAAACCATTTCCCAAATAATATAAATATTAATTTACAATAAAAGAAAATATACTCTCACAAAAAAGTATATTCTATTGTGATATCATTGTGAATAGGAAAGTGTAGAGAATATAAGAAAGTGTGAAATAATTGAGACCCTTATCTCCAAAATGAACTCATTCAATAAATAACAAAACTAGTAATAGTGCATTCCAACTAGTCGCGGTTCAAGGTGGAATGCCTCCCATCACTCATACACTGTCACTTAGTCTTGCGGACCAAGTACATGAAGTCCACTTCCATGTGACATTTAATATTTCAACTATTTTGAAGAGTAGAATACAATTTCCAATGGAAATAAAATAACATTATCCACAATACGTTGAGTAGTGATGACTGACAACACTGCGCCAATTCCAATGTTATTTTGATTGGCCAAAGAAGAAAAAATTCTCCTGTATAAAACATCTTTTAAATCTGCATTTCCATTTCCTGTTTATTTGCTAGTGGAGTATCTTATATATTTTTTTAAATTTACACAAGTGGAAAAAGAGCACTTTGGAAATATGTCTCAATCTTTGTACGTTACAGCGTGCCTGTTTGAGAAAAATATATAAAAGACAAATTATTAATAATAGAAATAATTACACTAACATTTTTCAGAAAAAAGTAATTTATTACACTAAGACTCAATACAAGTGTTAAGAATACCTTCAAATAAAATTTAATAAATAAAAAGGACCGCTATGTGTGGGCATGTTGAATGATTCCTGTATCCAATATAAATATGGTCGGTAGAGTTTGGTCGAAAATACAATAGAGGTCGTCAAGTTAATTATGATCATATTACAGGGTACAAATAATTATTCAATAAGGTAATAGACAGCTGCTCAATCGGAAGAGCAGCAGATCCGATATTCAAAGGGCCAGGGTTCGAGTCATGTAGCAGCCAAATACTCTTTTCTGAGATACGATGAGTTGTATTTGAATTTCTTTTATCAATAATTTGTTGTGCATGAAAGATTTAGAATTTTTACCATTGTTTTATTCGTAGATGAATACATAAAAATATAAATATTGATACAACCTTATAAATAAAAATACCATTTAAAGTTCACCATATAAATAATAAAAAAAAACATAAAAAGTATGCGACACACATTCAAAAAGAAGACAGTTGATCTATATACATTGCGCACATTCAGTTTAAACACAGAAAAGCGTTATCAACCCAGCACTAGACTACTAAATAGTATAAAAAAATTAAACAGTAAGCTGTATTTACCTTGAATGACTGTTGTTTGGGAACACCCGACATTGAAAGCATAAAAAATATTTGTCAATGTTCATACAAGTTGGTATTATTCATGTAGTGTGGGAGAATGGTTAGTACATCGTTATAACAATTGATTTCGAGGAAAGAAGTATACATTATGTAACAAAGGAAATAAAATCATCGAGTGTCACGTGTGAACATTCGATGATACACAAATATTTATAAGGATAGAGAAATATTAAGCGCAAATCACAATTATTAATAAAAAACTGAGTACTGATTTGCAATGGCGATGATGTGATCAACATAACTGCGAAATACTTCGCAGAATTACAACATTCGATGGTGAAATTGTAAGTCAGATGTTGAAAGGTCAGCATGCTTGTGAAAGCATGCTCGTGACATTACATTGTGGTATTTTAAGAGTTTGTTATCTAAGCATTACTTCGTTTTAAATGAAAAAAGGTGAAATGTTTACTGAATTGTGATTTGTGTGATGTTGGTAAACGAAAATAAATGGTCGCAGTGCGGTAATAATCTACGAGTGTGATTTATTACTACACATTTATAGTTGCACGGTGAATCAACGGAAATATCTAGACAGTCATCGGCTATCAGTATACGGAAAACAAAACCAATAATGACAGTTCAGAGTGCGAAATAATATAACAATACTAATCGTAAAATTTCACTAATACTGCTAAATTCAAATTAACCCCTAACTCAGACAGACAGTTGTGATCTCGGAATGTTGCCAATCACTTATTGCTTGAGATAGTATATTCGTTTACATAACAAATATGTAAACTTATAATTCATTTGCATAATTTGGATGTCTAAAAATACCTTATATGAATTCCATAAGTGCAAAGGAGATATCTATAAATTTTAGTACTTCTTTTTTAGTTCTTGAAATATTCCGTGTGCTTTTGACGGATGAAATTAGTAAACAATGTAAACATGATATATTCATCCCATAATTTTAAAATGTTTATGTATGGTAACTTTTAATCTTTTTTATAAATTGGCAAAACTTCTTTGACCAAATTAATTTTTTATATGGATGATTTTATTTTTATCTTTAAATTTTATTATTCTGAAAGTCAACCAGTTCATCAGTTTTCGGAGGTACTTTCCACCATTAAATAAGTAAAATTGTGGATTATTTTTATAATTTGTTTAAATATTTCGACAAAATTTTATTTGCAATATTTTACATTGTCAGCAAGAAAAAATGGCCACCATATCGCGGGGAGATGTGGAGTTGTATGTAATTTGTAACTTTATTTTACAATAAAAGTTATAAACTTTCTGCCATAACAGATTTGTGAAGCAGGGATTGAATTAGCAACAGTGTATTTATTTTTAAAAGACTGGATGTTAAAATATCTTAATATAAGTATTGTTTATGAATCATTGGTTTTTCGAGCACTCTGAAATGTAGCATTATTTTTATTTTCGTTTTTACAAAATACGATATTCCTAAAATGCCGTGAGCAAGTCAACTCTAGGGGTAGCGGTGTGGTCACAGTATATAAAATAAGCCGATGCATCTGATTCTCCAAGTATAGAGAATTCAGGATTGCTTTCTACTGACAGAAGCACTTTCATATTCAGTTTATAGGTTACAAGAATCGATTCAAAATATCTAAAAGGAATTGAAGAAGTTGTCGAGTCATCCGGCTTGATGTACAAGTCAAGCTGTGTAGAAAAATCAAGAAACCTACTGACCTGAAAAATATATCAGTTAATGGGTAAAATAGTTGATATTTCTTTGAAATCGAGACAAACTGAATTTTGAAAACATCAGCCGCATTAACGGACAACCGAGGGCATCAACAATAAACAAAGCAATAATCTCAATGTCATATTTCGTAGTAGTTCGCACCTAATACCAAAATTCAAATAATATCTTTGATTAAAAATCTATAGAATTTGTCACAATACCTAATAAGGTTGTCAGAATGGTTAGAAAACCATACATACAGAATATACGGGAGTCTTTTGGAAGAACACTCTCAACCATTTTTATGATGTTTAGAGAGATGTTAGGAGACAAAACGCTTTTGACTTGTTTTATATAAATTTTGATGAGGTGAAACTGCAAACAGGTAAGCACAAGTAAGGAATTGCACATAACAATAGCCAACATCCATAATATAAAGATTTTAATCATTAATTTCTTAAATAAACAGTTTTAAAATAAACTAATATCTCAAAATAGCCATCTTGCATTCGAATAATCATGCAATGCCAATGATAAAAAACAATGTAATACAGAATTGCCATTGTAAAAATTGATTATACAAAATTGATAAATAAATCCTGTAAATACTCATATGTACCAAATATAGTTTGGTGAATTTAGTACTGAAGATATAAAGTTACATTAAGTAAGTTTAGGTTGAATTGGTTGGGTTAGGTTAGATGAGATATTTGATATATGATCTGTGATGACATCTTTCGATACAACCCATTGAGTAAATTTTGATGATTTCCATAGATTTTATCATATGATATTAGAATATTCATAGAATTGAGTAAATTCTACAGCAGTGGGCTAAAGAACCTACTGAATCCCTGAGACAAGAACAGCACTATTCATTTGTTTGTCCGAAACATTAATAATGTTCTAGAAAAATAGAGATCCCTCCCGCACCAATTGAACACTTCAGCAGTAAGTCGGCTAGTTTGTTCCAGTGGTTTTTTGAGCTCATCGGTGCTAGGAAATGTGACATTTGGAAATCGCTGTGTCGGTTACGAATGCCTTCAACTATCGTAAACATTATACATGAACAGTAGTGTAACATCACTTTCACAAACTAAGTAGTTAATACTAAACGGTTTGTAACTGACCTCGAGGAATTGTGTGACCGACGTGTCGACGACCATGAGAGGTCGCTGGATGAGATGGACCACTCCGTTCTTGACCGGTATATTGCCTTTGA
Organism: Brachycentrus maculatus; assembly: GCF_059751285.1. NCBI lineage: Eukaryota > Metazoa > Arthropoda > Insecta > Trichoptera > Brachycentridae > Brachycentrus > Brachycentrus maculatus. Next base: position 599,692 of record NW_028280937.1, on the reverse strand, counting down.
CAATGTCAGCCAAAACTACTCCAGGGGAGTGCTTCGAATCACCGAGAACAGTGTTGGACTTCACGTATGCTGGAATGTTTCATTAGAGACAAAGATTGACCACTTTTCGGATTAACGAATAACAAAAGAAAGTTTACACCAAACATAATTCGACTAGTTTTAGATTGCTCAACTCTTTACTTATGGTTTGCACACAGCTCGTGTAATGTTCGACAGTGCCCACACAAGTGAGTATTGTATCCAAGATTCAAACCCTTTTTTTTTCAGGAAATATAATCCTAATTGTTTTATTTATCTAAAATATTATTTTTTCCTTTCTTTGACCTCTGTCCACAACCAGATGGTGCATAGGGCACAGCATATTATCGATGCAGATCTATTTTGATCGAAAATTGCATAAAGGCAAGGTAATCAGTCTGCGTTACAAATTTATTGACATAAAGCAAACCATATTATAGCCAATAATAATCGACTGGGATCTGCTAGTGTCTGTATAACGTCACAACTTATTTTGCATTAAAATATAATTACTCAGAGTTTCCTGGCCATTTTGAGTGGTGGTGAACGAAATGGTGACTTTGAGGTTGTCACCGAATGCTAGTGTCTCAAATGGGATATCATCAGCAGTCGGTTTCGTGAATAGCACCATGTTGGGGATGACGTGTCCGTCCACAACCTTCGCGTCAATCATCTCGGGACGGGGTTGGGGCTAGAAAAACAAAATAATATTGAGATATTAAAAACATTTATCCTATAGTAAATAATCATTTATCCTACAGTAAAAAACATTTATCCTATAGTAAAGTCGCAAAATTATTCAATCCTATATATCAAATAAGGGTTTGAAAATGTATGATGAGATATGCAATGTAAATTAAGTAATAATAATAGTTTGTGTTAGTTGTAATACAAGCTAACTAAAGAAATAAAAAAATAAAGGTCTCTGTTAAATTGAAAATTTCAACCACAGATTCGCTAATAAAATTTAGACTGAAAATATGAGGAGTCTAGAAGAAATGTAACTAGCAACATGTTTAAAACATTGTGAAAATATTTTAAAATTGTGGTAATATGGTTGAAAATCATGGGTAGAATGGAGGATGTTACCAACCAGCCAATGACAGACCATAACTCTGTAAATGCCCAGACTTCCACATTTGCTGGTCAATAGCTTATTTAGTTCTGTTGAGATATCAATGAATCCTTGATAGCAACACCTTGTGGTGTCAAATCCAGATTTGAACAGATTCTAAATATTCTGTTCTCTCATTGATATTGACAAACTACAGAAAAATATAATAAAAAAATACATTCTATAATCAACAGTGAGTGCATAATTTATCAGGAATGTGAAACTTATTACACAAGAGAGAAACAAATAAACAAAATAATACAAACCTTGAATCCCTCATCAACAGGAATGAAGAAAGTATGTCTTCCTTCATTTTTGAAGATATCCTGCTTCTTGATCTGTGTAACCTTTTGGCGGAAGGACCTAGATGAATAGAAAAGAAACATTAGTAAGCGCTTCTTCTAATCCTTGGTGTATAGGGTACTGCATCGTATTGAGGCATTGCAATCTTGATTGTAAATTGCATAAAAGCTAGGTGATCAGTCCGGTGGTTCAAATACTAGTCCAGAGTAACATACAAATTAAAGTGCATAATCAATCACTTATATTTGATTTTTATGTTAACCCTGGTGGATATTGAATCCGGGGCCACTTGCATGGTAGCCAAACACGCAAATATTAACAACTAATTTAATATGATAAAATGGTTAAAAATAAGTTTGATCATAAGAGTCTCAAATAGTCTCATTATGACTCATTATGGCTCCAAAGTACCATGGTTATTAAGTTGAGGGCTCAGAACGAGCCGGGGCAAAGAGAAATGCCATTCAGATTCAAAAGACTCTTGCAAATATGGAGATTTATGCAAATACACCTTTGGTTTAAGTTTGTCAGAAATATAACTCAAGAGTGCGATTAATGGAAATATATGTAGTTCCTATGTATGAAATCCTTGAAAACATATCTTTGGTTCATTAGATTCTGACAAAAAAAGCCCCAGTAGGTATTGAGATTCATGCAAATACAACTTTGGTTTCTGATATTAACACAAATACAGCTTCCAAAATTGAAATTCATTTAAATGTAAATGTGGTCCATAAGCATCTTGCAAATACAGTTCAGGAATAAGAACCAGAGTGGTCTATGTATGTTATAGTGGATATTGCAGACCACTTCACATTAGCATTCTTCTTCTTCGCGTGCCTTGTGAGGTCCCCCAATGTTGGCGATCACTATGGTAAAGGCTTCGCGGTCCTGCGCCTAAACATTAGCTTAGCATTCAGTCAGCTGATCATAACTTCTAGATATTGGGTTACCTGACACGATGTGATCCGATATCGAATTCTTCAGATCGAGATAGGAACTGCAAGGCATCAGGATTATAGAGCTGATCACTCGAGGTCTGAGATGGCGAAACTGGTACCAGTACATCATCAATTACGTGGAGAACCTAAACAAATGAGAAAAACATATACATTTATATATCTGAAAATAGCAAACAGTTTAAATTTGGCAGCGTTGAAATTCGACAGCTTAAAAAAGGGCAAAAATATGTGTAAATTTGTAAAAAGTATCTGCCCATGAATAGGTCATGGGCAGATTCAGGGCTCATGCAAATATAAGACATGAGTGACAAATGGCTAATTTTCAGGAGACACATTTGAAGCGCTATAACTTTATAAAGTAGTACGCGGCTTAGCGCATTGCTAAGGCTTTATTTTATCTAATCATTATTATAAAATAGTAGAGCGACATGACTGCTTGACAAAGTTTTAGTGTTTTTAATGTGTCTATTGAAAAGTAGCCATTTATCACTACTCTTTTAGCTGGGAAGTTATGATAAATGTAGAATGGATTGATATATAGATATTACAACCCTTTGAGCTCTCTGTTGGCAACAATATGTAGCCATAGAAATAGCCAAAGGTGTTAAATGCTAAATATCAAGATGATATCTGTCATTGCGACTGCCATTTGTTGCCACATGTTTTTTGGTCCATGAAACATGGCAACTTTGTGGCCGCTATGCTAACAGTACTGTGTCTTTTAGTCACACATAATTCAAAGCTTATATGTAAGTTTATTAATGTAAACTTGATTAGTTTCGAGAAGTACAGATGTTCTCATCAACAAGTTAAAATACAAACTACATACATAAAATACAAGTTTGCATTTTCACCTATTAACGACAACATCTGTAGTTCTCAAAACTAGTTGTGTTTACATTAATACACTCAAGTATGGTCTTATGCAAATGTTTTATTTTTATATTAAAATCATCATGTTGTTCCACTAAGTTAATGCTAAATCAATTAAAGCAGATTTCAAAACTGCCACTTTACCATTTTTATTCACCAATTTCTTTATATAGGCCTATCAATATTATAAGGTCAGTAAAACCGTTTAATTTTATTCCATGCCAGGGTAGGTCTAGTCTGGCATTTGCGTAGTTGTTAGTCAGACCCATGTAAGCTGCTAATATTTAATTAAGCCAGTTAGTTGAGAACACGAAAATAAAGATAGAAATGACATGTTCAAATTGGAGATATTTATGAAATAAATATTACCATTTTTTTTTTTTATTTTTTTTTTTTTTATTATTAGATTAAAACCAATATTTTTAGCTTTTCCACTTTTTTATTTGACCAGCGACCGGGTTTCGTCGTTACCGACATCATCAGACTGGTGAGTTCTGACTGGTGAGTTCAGACTGGTGAGACCAGTCTGATGATGTCGGTAACGACGAAACCCGGTCGCTGGTCAAATAAAAAAGTGGAAAAGCTAAAAATATTGGTTTTAATCTAATAATAAATTAAAAATGCAATTCCATCACGAAGTGTCAGTGGATAATATAAATCTATTAAATATTACCATGAAAATTCCCTGATATATTGTTAAAATTTAAATAAAGAGATATATTTGTGTTTTTATTATTTACTCAAATATTTCAATTTCATACTGTTTCTGTGAGCCTAAGCGGCTCATTATTAGAGATAGGTATCAAATTGTAACAGAATGGGTTCGAACCGAGAAACTCTGACTTAAGAGTCCGCGACACTAACTACGGGACCACAACCCGACATAACCGACGGGACCACAATTTTGATCGCCTTGGAAATCGGAACTGGGATCTTCAGCACGATAGCCATACACACTAACCACTATGCCGCGGAGGCGGACTTTGTTACAAATCTGTGATTAAAATAAAACAATGGTTTTCATGAAAAGTGTTGAAATGTAAATGTCTCTAGTGATTTCAAATACCAGCCATAATTGGGTTGTAACACACATTATAATTATTTTTTAAATAAATAAACTTACCTGTTTCTTGTTGAGGGGATTTGAAGATATGTAGTTGGAGCGATGGGCCAATACTTTAGCGTTGTTTATATAAATGTCATCGTGGTGGGTAGAGCGTTTCCGTGTCACCCAAAGAGGAGGATTTCCTTCCAACTCCGAATTCAGAGAGTGAGTCAACTGATCCAACGTCACAGCAAGATTGGCTGAAAACATTAAAAAATACAAACATTATATTTGTGTGCGGCAAAACATCGTATGATATTTAAGGTTTATTCAAAGAGAATTACTTCCTAAAAAACAAATTTCACAAAAAATCAATGAAAACTATACGAAGTCAGTTATAAGCGGAAACGATAACTTGATAAGCGGTTTTTAAGAGGATTAAATCGATCACAAATTGAAAATTGCCCACTGTAAATATATTGACATCGTAGACCGTAGGCGGTAAAATTCAAGCGAGAAAATTGAATTACGAGTATATGTGACAAGTGAAAGTTGATGCAGTGTTGCCAATTTTTGAGGTAGGTGCTTACCTACAATTACATACTGACAGCGCCTTCTAGAAAAGTGATTACGGACGTAGTGATTCTATATCCTACCTAAGCCAGGGATGTGGAACCAGCAAGCCTTTTAACTTGAGCAATTAAAAAAAGCTGAATATATATAAAAATTTAGCTCCGTAGTTTCCGCGAAACTCAAAGAGTAGTTGATGGATTGACGTGAAATTTTTACAAACGTGGTCTTATATTGAGTCAGATAAATGAATGTATCCTGATCTTATTTCCCTAGCTGGGTACCTAGTTTGAATTTGATCAAGATTTTAATGATAATTGGAATATAAATATTATTTTCTCTGAACTACGTCAAATTGGAGAATATTCAAAATGTAAGCCATAGTATGAATATTAGCAATTAACTTTTATAACTTTTTGATTGATTTTTAACGAATAGTCCATACAAAAAACATATATTTTAGGACATAACAATATTATACGAAGATGGTCAAGTACCTACTTATGTAAAAATAACTTAAATTAAACAAAACTAGATATCGTGCGATGTTTAGTCATACAAGGGGGTGAATTGGAGAACGTATGGCTTCGTACATAACGTATTCATACGACGCAGACGGTCCTTTCGGTGTGACTTTATGTGATTTGGCTGCCCCTCGAGTAAATTAAATGCTTTTTGTGCCGGAAATACGACCAATATCCGGTAGGTACTTCGAACAGTCCAAACTGCAACGCGTGACCGATTTGGCGAGACACGCATTCATCGATAGCCGTTCAAAAAGACCCCACTTTATTATTGCAAAAAAGGAAACACTGGACAAAGAAATCAACTTTGCGATCTAGGAGTCAATTGTGAATAAACGATACCGGGTTATTTAGCGAAGCGAAGGGAGCATTTGACAGGAAATTGAAAAGAAGACCCGAATTCGAGGTCTGATGGAGGCATATATCCTCATACATTTGATCTCACTACGAAAATTTCCTTAAAGATTGCAATGAAATGTACATCGCAGGATTAATACTCTTCACATAATTATCAACCAACTTAACATTGCCTCCGTCTGATGCAGTGGCCTTTGCACCAATGGGGGCAGAAAAGGATCAGAAGAAGATGTATTAAAACTTGTCAAAGAGGTAGGGTCACCAAAAGTCCCTTTCTTTCCAGATATTATGCTAGGCCGTTGTTTTATCGGATGTATTAAAAAGCCGGCTATATTTAAAATACATATAAGTATACTCTTCAATATAATCACAAAAACATAAAAGTTTTTCTCTCGTTAGGTTGTTATTTATTTCGTACATCGATTGTTAATTCCAATTTTACGATTACGTATGATATGCGATGAATTTTTTTGATGTTAAAAACTTTACAATTTAATGATTATTGTTTTCTTTTGCTTGCTTTGTTCGTACAAAATATTACGTGAAATTTTATTCCATTTCCACAACCAACTATAATCATAAAAATAAATCAAAGCGGAATAAAAAATAATGATGGCATTTAACTGAGGTAAAAAAATCGGTTTTATAATAAAGCGTGCCAGAGAAATAATATTTTTAAGTACCTACGTAATTATAACCAATGTTAATTAAAATCCACTAAAATAAAGTTGAGCTAGTTACCTTAATGGATTTTTCTCATGATGTGTTATTATTGGCTAATAAATTAAAATGAAAAATCACAAGACTATCGGTACGATTCTAGTTGAAATCTGTACATAAATAAAGGAAATATGAAGGTTTAAACTTTAGATATTTGAATAAAACGAAAAACGGACACCGCTATACGTCATTGGGTGTGTTATGGGGCGTATCCCTTTATCTGCTGTATAGAGCTGTAATAGTAGTAGTGTGGATTCGTTTCTGTGACGTCATTCGTTGCCAACTTACGAAAACAACGTTTTTATGAAGGCGAATTTTGAAAAAGAAAATGATCAATGAAAATATTTACTATATCGGCTGTTATAAACACAAAACGAGTCTAATACAATCCTTTATAGGTTGAGTATGAAAAATTAGATATTTCTTCCGGCTGAAAACGATCCATTACAAAAAAATGGAATACTAATTATTATTTACCTACATAGGTTTTTTTGAAGAAGAATAAGTTTTAATAAAATAATGCTAATAATAATTCTAATTAAATAATCAGCTCAGCTCGACCGCCATGATACACTGGCGTCATCGTCGATACATCGACCTCTGGGCTTTGGCAAAGTATACCAGAGTCGATATATCGATCCTCAGCACCCTAACGGTAAATGCGTTAACTATCCACTGTAATCGACCGTTAGGAAGTCGGCTGTTTGATAACGCAGAGCATCAGGAAGATAACTCAACCATCATGGATATAATAAAAGACGGAGAAGTTAACTTACTGATATGGTAAAGCACCAGAGAGTCATCCACAGTTCCTTTGTGTCTCTGGAACGCTTGGTTGGTGGGAGCGAACAGCGTCACCTGGCGGTATTGCAGTGTCGTGTTGGCTATCCTGCTGCGCTCTAACAGGGCGTAAAACTGAAACAAAATAAAACAGCAAATTAAATCAAGTACCTTGATATTTTAATTTAATAACTATAAACAAATTATTCAATCGGTAAAAAATATATAGCAATTTCCAAATGAAACACTGTCGGTTTAAATATTGGAGCTAAAATGGACAATTTGATGTCTGTTGCTTTTTGTATGCTGACGATACTGTGCTTCAATTACAGTTTCAATATTGTTATACTAAAATAGGGTAGGTACTGCTGATGTGCCTATAAAGAACGCACGTCACTATGTGTATGCATGTATGTAATTATGTGGTTGCATATGTATACGAGTGTGTGTGGGAATGTATGTATTTTATGTAAATATTTTCTCTTTTGATAGGGTTGATTGCTTTCTTTTTATGTTGGGTGATCATGTTTTTTTTTTTAAAGTTAAATACTTATAATAACATAATGGGTAAATTTGAAAAACAAAAGTGCTAAATTTTTTCGTGATCTTGTTATAATTGTTACTGCCGCTGTAAAAGTTGAGCTTTACTGTGGGAGACAAATGGTTTTTATTTTTAATTATTTTATCTTGCCTCGTATTTGTGCCTACATGTTGAATGACCCGAATAAATACATCAATAAACAGACAGACATTAGAAGAATGGATGTCAACAATGGAAAATAAATTATAAAAGGTGAAAGTATGAAGTTTGAAGATGGAAATTTGCGCTGTTTTCAGGAAATGCCGTCATTAATTTCAATTTAACAGGGGCAAAACTGAAAAAAGATCCGTGATTCAGGTTAAATTCGATAATACGCCTGAATCCTTTGTGATTTGAGCGTTTGTCCCTGGGGCAATTACTGTTTTGAGGGATGACTCCGGATCCCAATCAATGGGTGGAAAGCTACCCTTCAATAAAGCCTCCGGATTATCGATTTCGGTCGGGGCTGTTTGAATAAAAGCAAACTTTGCAAGATTGTTAATATTCCTACTATTGTTGCGGGACACAAAAGGCCATTGTCTCGCGAGGCTCCGGATACCAGATGAATATTTTCAAGTTTATCGGGAACAATCACTCCACGACTACGTAGTTAGCGAACTCTTCAAGTCTAATTGGCCTTTGGTGAGTTTATAAATCAATCTTTCTTCTTCTGTTGTTTGCTCTCGACATTTATCCCATCACCTCTCATCAAAAAAGTTAAATAAAGAGAACGGGGCTGGGATTCCATACGGAGCCTGAAGTTTTAACTACGTAGCGAAGATCAGTGGTCCCCAAACTTTTTATCGCAGTGGACCGGTCAACGTTTGATAGTTTTACCGTGGCCCGCTGAGGGGGACGGACGTAAATTGTTGATATTTTAGATTGTTTTGATTAAATAAGTCGCGTATTTTACTTCGAAGGAATTGTGTCATCGGTAATTTGGAATGAAAGGGTTATATTGGACAATTATTTAAATTTTGTTAACAACTGATATTTTTTTTGTTTTTTGTTTTTTAAAGTATTTTTGATTTTTATTTATATAACTTATTAATTGTATGAGGCAATACAAGTAAACAACATACTAAATGTATAAAGCAAGAAAGTTTTATGACATATTAATTATGTAGAAAGACAGTTATATAACTTATTAATTGTATGAGGCAATACAAGTATAGAACATATTACATGTATAAAACAAGACAGTTTTATGACATATTAATTATGTAGAAAGACAGTTATAAAACTTATTATTAATTGTATGAGGCAATACAAGTATAGAATATATTACATGTATAAAACAAGACAGTTTTATGACATATCAATTATGTAGAAAGACAGATATATTACGTATGAATTGTATGAGTCAAGACAGTTATATAACATATTAATTGTATAAGGTAATACAGATACTTTAAACAAATTTTATAAAATAATTTCTAACAAGTATCTTTCGCGGATAATTATTCTCAAGATTAAATTATTTAATGGTAGCTCTCAAAATGGGACTGTATATTTTGTGATAACCCTGCATTAATTAAATTAGTAATTATAACTAACAATTTACAATATCTCTTGTTGGCGTTAAATTGGATTGTTTAATTAATTAACGGTTTTCAAAATAAGCGTTAAAATTATTCTACCTTTCGCTTTAAATTTGGAAAATTCTGCGCTCATTATATCTACAGTTAGCAACCAATTTCTTTATTAAATTTTGACATCTCAACTAAGATAAAGTTTGAATTTAGTAGTGTGGAATTTGAGTAGTATTGGTTATCAATCAGTCATGGGTAGAATGGTGAATATTACACACGTATAAAGTGATCACTTCAACCAGCCTATGACAAGTCGTAAGCTCTGTAAATATCGTGATTTATATTTTATTCTCCAACTTTGTTCAGATATCAAAATAAATAATGAAAAACCCGGAACTTGTGAACAATGATTTGGACACACTAAAAATATTGTAAAGGGTTTTTTCTTACATATACAATTATTGTTACAAGTAGATGAAGAAGAATATGGAAATCTGGGTATTTACATGACTTTATGACCGGTCATAGGCTGGTTAAGTGATCACTTTACACACGTGCAACGTCCGCCATTCTACCCATGATTGACAATTGACAATCATGGGTAGAATCGTGAATGTTGCGCGTGTGTAAAAAGATCACTTAACCGGCCTATGACCGGTCATAAGGCCTGTAAATACCCAGACTTACCATATTCTTCTTCATCTACGTCGAGATGTCAAAAAATGTAAAAAAAATAAACGGAGAAAACCCAGATTTGTGAACAAGAATTTGGACACACTCAAAATGTCAAAGTTGTTTACACTACGTAGTTAATTCTTTGACATCCGTATGGAATCCTAACCCTAGAGCTGTTCCGGTTTTTTCAGGCCCATTGAGAATTGTAAGAAGGGTTTGAACGCAAACGCCTCACACTAGATTTAATATATTTTTGGGGTTCTATATAATATCACCACGTATACAAGTACCTACGCACATGTATAAGTTTAACCCTCAAAAGTTGACACGACAAGGGATGGGACCTTTGTAAATTTTCACATTTCCACCGAATTTCCCGCGATCTCATTCACGCGGCTGACGTTGAGTGGCACACACTGTGGAAGGTTAGACTTATAATGCGAGCATAGATGCCCCTTCATCAACCCTGACAGTATCAGGTGGCGATCTGCCCTGTCCACGCCGGCAGGACCCGCGGACAGATGCCTGCATTACATTTATCTATTTACTTATTTATTTAAACTTCATATACAGAAAAGAAAAATGTATTCTTTCAATTTCAATTTATTTATTTTCAATTAACATATACATTACAAACTAAAAAATTGAAAGCGGAAATATTAAAATCCATACAAAAATTGAAAATATGCTTTTTACTTTTTCATCTTTTTTAATGTATTTAAGTTTTTAATTTTATTTTAAAAAAAATATATTTTTATTTTCTGATGGTAAAGTATTTTTTGTATTTTATATTAACACTATTATTCTAGTTCTACTTATAATACCTATCCCCTTATACCCTTTACTATGGCTAAATTATATTGTATACCCACACACAGGCCATGCTTTGTGGGATTTTTTTGTATTTATATTTATATTTTATTAATTTTTTTTGTATTTGAATTTATGTTAAAATAAAGAAAAAAATGCAAGAACTATTGGTAAAGGTGTAGAAGAATCCCGCTTCGGAAAACTCCTTCAGACACATGGGACAGATCAATGTCCAATGAGATATTGTTCAACATAGCGGTAGCTCTTCTTACAGGCATAACCATCGGCAGGTTGGTCTTGTGTACAGGAATGTGAAACAATCTATGCCGACGCTATCTTAGGTAACTATCGGGAACATACAGACCAATGTTCCGGATAATTTCAGGATTATCGATCATACCGCGCAACAATCGATAAAAATGCGTAATCACATACACATTCCTTCTAGTCTCTAAACTATTTTAGCCAAGCATACCCTGGAGACACCTACCAAATTAAGAAAGTTCAGAGGTGCATTTTATCATGTTATGGTAACAAATTTAACATATTATGTTCAATGCGAAATGTGAGCCTACTTAACTGAGCACGGGCAGTCAAAATTTGGAGCAATTGTGTTATTTTCACAAAACTAGACTTTTTTAAACTAATCACCACGGTACACCAGTGTGCCGCGGCGCACACGACGGATAAAGGAACACACAGATCTACGGGTATATCGTAGTCGTACAGGAGAAAGTGACCAACTAACAAAACGTAAAATGTTCAGGAGGGTCATTCCAGTCACTTTTGCTTAGCAAGAAAATAAACATCAATGCAGTTAGTCATTTTTAACAAGTCAATATATTTTACTTCCAAAAAACCTTCCTTAAGCTATAAGATATCAAATAGTCAATGGTCACGTTTTTGTAAAAAATGCACTTGGTCACTTTCTCCTGTATGACTACGATATAATAAGTCAGAAAAAGGATAGGAAAACTAACCATCACGCCGCTTCTCCGCAAGGATAGGCAGAGAGAATTGAACGCCACACCACTCTGTCTTTGCAAACATTCTTCGCCTCTTCCACGTTCATTCATTTCCTCATACACACCCGCCGATTATTTCGACTCCTAACCTGACCGCTTTCAAGTATTTGGCATACCTGATCGTGTCAAGTTGTTCTCCTGTCCTGTGCTCATTTTCCATCATATCTTTTATATTGTTTATTATTCATCATTTACTCTAATTTTTATGTTTTACAGTACGAATGTTTTTGTATACAAATGGCTGACTAAGTATTACATCCACCTCTTAGTCAAGCCGGAGTAAACTTTTATTCATATTATTATTTATTATACGAGTGACCAGCAAAAAAGCAATACTTTCATTATTATTGTAATTTAAATCCTCGTTAAACTTTTGCTTACATTCCAGTCACGCAACTGTCGACTTCGCGTTCGCTTTTGCGCCCGTATATTTTGAATACACTCCCCACCTTTGAAGCAAAAAAATCACCGAACATTTAAAAATTCGCCACGCAAAATATGCTTGTATATTGTACACGTGTTTCATTAGTTGTGATGGTGACGTCAGACAGGGAGATTGATGTTTGCAGGAGCCATTTTGGAAAAAAATATTGACACTGAAATTTTAATAAAATGATGTCGCAAATATATATATATTATTAAAAACGTTTTCCTGAAATGTTTTAGTCCAATATATCAGTAAAAATGTGAATGTTCGTTTGTTCAAAATCTTAAATCTCCTAAAGTTATCCATCGATCGCCTTGAAATTTTGACAAAACGTTGCATTCGAAAACGCGCTGATATAACAAACATCAGGTATCTAATTAAAAAAAAAAAATTACTGGAGCGGTAGCGCCATCTGTTGAATTTAACATCAATACACGAAAAACTAATTATTGCTTATGGCAGCAGCGTGCTTCTTGACAGCTGCTGTCACTTAAGCATTTTTAATGTTTTCGATCGCAATGTTATTTTTTAGATTTTTAATATTTGCATTACTTCACAAGCATAAAATTATACATACAAGAAATGTGCACTGTTTTCTTTCTTTTCTATTTAACCAGACTGATTCATAGTAACGCGTAACTGGGTACAACTGGGTAATATTTTTTTGCATTTTTCAAATACAGGAATTCGTTTATTGGGTATCAATCGTTGGGATAGAATCCAGATTTTCGGGATTCAAACCATGTTGCATCTTTAATTACAGATATTTTCAACTTAAGGATCAAAACGGTGTCTTCTTGAAAATCATATTGTATACCACTTATAGCTAAAATATACAAAATTTCTTGGAATTAGACCAAAATAGTAACTAACCATCACGCCGCTTTCTCGCAAGGGAATCAAAGAGCACCACCCTATATTTGCCAACTTTTGTTTCACAATGATGCATCTCCTCATACATACATACCCGCCGATTTGCGCTGCATCAAAATTCCTTGAACGTGTTTATTAAAAGTCATGTACCATCCTAGAAATAATAATCTGTTTATACGAAACATCCTGTTCGGATTTACGACGCTACTTTCATATGCAGAGGATGTATAACAAAAGTATAATAGGATTTTAGTACACAACCATGATACACGATTTACACACAACGAAGGTTTGATAGTCCCAAGAATTAACAATAAATATGGGAGTCGAACACTGCAATATATCGTTCCGAACATTTTTAATTTGATACCGACGGATGTTAGAGGCTAAAATAAAATATGGAACAAGGCAAAATAAAGGAATGGGTGAATGATCAAGAGTTAATTTTATGAAAATTGTAAAACGTTTATATTCTAAATTTTTCTCTCTTTTTTGTGTGTATATTAGGTTAAAATGGTTAAAAATAATAAAACATGCATTCAAAAAGAACTCCACCGACAAGACACACTAGGTGGGTCATTGCAAAAAAAAATATGTTTAAAATTGTGATTTAAATAAATGTATCCAATTTATGTTAATAAAATAAATAAATATGTTAATAAATTTATAACATGCGAGTAAGTATGTATAAAGACAACTATAGAGTAGAAGTCACATATCGCTCACTCCTTTCAACAACGTCATTTATCAAAAAACTTGATTTTTTAGGAGATCGTTTTTAAAGTAAAAAAATATAATACAATGTATTAAAAATAAATATCAAGCCACTTATTGAACTTTTTACTGTGCAACAGATCTTTTTAGGTAAAACCTGAATGTTTTTTCTCCATTTGAAAAATATTTAGTAAATTTAAAAAATAATTAAACAATACCTTTTCTTCAAAATACAAAAACAACGCTTTCTGCCCTGTAGCGGGTAAATATTAAGTTAAAAACCTGCCGCTTTTGCTGGGATATAGTACATTTTCTGGGCATTCCAAAAACATGCACAACTGAAATTTGACGATTTTTGAAATATGACGTTGTTAAAAAGGAGTGAGCGATATGCAAAAAACTGATCAGTTCATATTTGGTTTCACAACATTTTGAGTATCGTGAATATGTGAATATCGCCTTAATCCGAGATAACTAAACTATATTTCTAGATACAATGCCATTTGTGGATCGCACAATATTGACATATCGCTCACTCCTTTCAAGAACGTCATAAATCAAAATTCGTCAATTTTCAGTTGTGCATGTTTTCGGAATGCCCAGAAAATAAACTATATCCCAGCAAAAGAGGCATATTTTTAACTTAATATTTACCCGCTACAGTGCAAAATATGTTGTTTTTGCATTTTTAAGAAAATGTATTTTTTAATTATTTTCTTAAATAAACTTAATATTTTTCAAATGGAGAAAAAACCTTCAGGTTTTACCTAAAAAATCTGTTGCACAGTAAAACGTTCAATAAGTTGCTTAATATTTATTTTTAATACATTGTGTTATATTTTCATACTTTAAAAACGTTCTCCTGAAAAATCAAGTTTTTTGATTTATGACGTTCTTGAAAGGAGTGAGCGATATGTCGTAGCTGTGCGGAATAGTGATTTATTGTTAAATGTCTTTTACATTCATTCCTAATAAACCTAACTTAAGTGCCGTGTAACCGGTTCCTATTTTTAATAAATACTTTTGATTAAGTTCCACGTTTTTAATTGCGAAGTCCTTCAGACGTTTAGTTATTAAGGGTTAAGGGTACACGGTAAAAAAAGTTTGGAGATCACTACCTTATACAGGAGTATTTATATTCGAACAAGGTATCGTGCGTCAAGTTATTGATATTTGATTCTTGGAACCGTGCACATGCTGTCTAGACGGTGTTTGAGGTGAAGTTAATAGGACTCTATGGAGGGGTCCCATTATCGATGAGTCACGATGTGTTTATGTTGACAGGAAATTAAGTACGCACACGAACATAGCGATTAAATCAAATATGCAAGTTCGCTGCTAATAAAACGGGGAATAAATATATGTACACGAATTGCATTTGCCTTTGTAACAGAAGAATTTAATGATTACCGTTTTGCGAGTGTGTGTGTGAATAAAATACGTTAACTTTTGTATTTTTTTTTAACAAAAATGTTAGTAATATTAGTATATAACCACTCATCAAGATATTTTATCTACTGGTTTCGAGACGTACACGTCTCTTCGTCAGGACAATCACTGCAACAGCATGCAAACAATACTACACGTCACCAGTAGTTTTTTTTTGCATACTGTTGTAGTGAATGTCCTGATGAAGAGATGGGAACGTCTCGAAACCAGTAGACAAAAAATCTCGGTGAGTGGTTATATACTAATATTACTAAAATTATTGTAAAAAATATAAAAGTAAAAATGACTATGTCCGCCTCCGTAGTGTAATGGTCAGCACGCTCGGTTACCGTTCTGGAGGTCCCGGGTTCGATTCCCAAGGGGGGTAAAATAAACATAAGTGATTTTCTCACTGTAATATTTATTGAATATTACCCTAGACTGATACCTGAAGCTGAGGGCTGATCACCTTTCCTTCATGTGTAAAACGATCAAGATAACACTGCGTTTATATGACGCAGTGCTCTATGCACTATTGGGGTGCGTATCAGGGTTTTATTATTATTATTAAAAATGACTAACCACATAGTAAATGCTTCAAATATGAATATGTAACAACACACTCTTACTATATGTTACTCATGGCCGACAGCGTACTTCTTGACGGATATTGACGCGTAGCATTTTCTATGTTTTGGAATGCATTGTTGTTTCATAGGTTACTACTATATTAATTGCTTCACAAGCATTGTAAAATGAAGCAGAATATAATTGTGTGCTTTTCTTTTTTTCTTTTGACCAAATTAAGCCACAGCAACGCGTGGCCGGGTAAAACTAGTCTCTTCTTCTTTCCATGTTCGCTCCCTAGTTGGAGCATATGGCCAACACGAGACGTTTCCAAGTCGCTCTGTCACGCGCCATCTCATTGGCTTCCTCCCAGGTCAGTCCGGCGTCTCGAAGTTCCGCTGAGTATAGTCGGTGAATGGTCGTCAGTGGCCTTCCGGGGTGCTGGAATCCTCGGGGTTAGAAGAAGAGACATGAGGGGTTGATGCACTCAGGTGGCATTCTAAGGACATGTCCCAACCATGTCCACCTTCTCCTCTTTAGGACTTCCAGTATGAGGGGATGTTGAATTATTCTCCTCACATCGTCATTCTTGACGAAGTCATACCATTTTATACCCAGTATTCGCCTCAGGCACCTATTTTCAAAACTTGCTAGTTTTGCAGTTGCTAAAACAACTAGTAACTAATAAAATTTCTTTGGAACGAATTAAGTCGAAACTCGAGATTCTACTGTACAGTATGCGATAAAAGTTTATTTTATTTGATGAGTGTACAAGAATGTACCGTAGAACGGGCTACTTGAACTTTGATGTGTTACTTGAGCCCAGTACAAAAAAATAGATCTGTATTTGGTCTACAACAATGAACGTATCGACATGATTCATTGTTTCCCTGACAGGTGACACTTATACGTTCATTATTGTAGACCAAATACAGATTTGAATATTTTTTTTTTGTACTGGGCTCAAGTAACACATCAAAGTTCAAGTAGCCTCGTTCTACGGTACATAATTCTATGTATTACGTTTTCTGAAGAAATCACTTGGAAAAGGTGTGTTATATTTATTACCTGAGTAGAAATAAAGTTCGCCTCCGTCCCAGTTGAAGAATATCTCGCAGTTTTTAAAGTTCACATAACCGATGGGGGCCTGTCTCCTCTTACTCTTGGCGCCCTGGTAGACGCTGCCGGCGCGCGTCACCAGTTCACGTCGTTAGGGAACTTTCTCAAAGCTGTTTAACTTCCAGAGGAGAAAACTAACTTCACCTCCACCGATACAAAACTTCACCAGAGCGTCGACTGCTTATAACTACAAAGAGCACTGCAACGCATCATGATATTTTATCAACTTATTCGAAATTGTATCGACAATATTGATCTACTTTACTTTACTTAGCGTCTATATGGGAGCAATTCCAAAAGTACCGAAGTACAAGTTTTTAAATTAAATAAGATACTAAGGATGTACTCTCAAATATATTGTACAAGCCGCACTAGTTGTCTATGCACATTTTTTTAGAACATATTGGAATTTGGCGGACATATTGTTTAAATAATCTTTCAAAACTCTTTTCTTTTCGAAAACATATATTATTTCGAAGAGAAACTTATTTTTGCAATACAAAAATGGCGTTTTAAGCAAAAAATGCAATAACGCTTAATGTTACCTGGGTTTAATTATGAAAATTATATTGCGGGCTATTGATTATTTCGGTTTAACAAAAAAATACGGGGTGGCGTCGAATCATCGTACATTTCCTGTACTTACAGAAAACCACACCGAACGGGTTTCACCACCATCGTAGGTTTAGTCAAATTAAATTCGGAATTTATTCACATTGACATTTTGACTAAAAAGTAAGATATTTTGCCCTACAACAGCACTCAATGGTGTGTCAGGCAGTTTGTTTAATGAAAATAGTATTATTTTCATGATTAATTACATAAGATAAAAGTAATATGAGTAGTCCTATGCGTCAAGTATATGAATTAATTTGCATTCCTTTAGGATTCAAACCCAAGACTTCGTGAAAGGTAGTCATACTAACTACTATACAACGGAGACGGATATTCGTATATAAGAACTACTTCAAACATAAAAAAAATCATGGCACCCTGAATAAAAATAATATATTCCGAAAACATCTCATAAAAATAAATATGAAAATTTATAGTTATAGTGAGATAGAAGAAAACACGTTTTTATAGGATTACTACTCAAAGGAATTATATTAGAATTTGCATTTACAGTGGAACCTCAAGTTACGAATGCTCCCGGGTTACGAAAAATTCGGGTTACAAATAAAAATCTCCAGAGAAAATCCACTGGTATTCAAATAAAATTTTGAGTAACGATTCTGCAGACTGTAATCTCGGCAGACTACTACTGAAAAAATCTGAATAGCTTTACAATCTGGAGCAAGAGACTATGACGAGAAAAAATTGTCTTCAGAGACAAATGACGCAAGGAGGTTGTTGTTATTGTATGATCAACCAAACGCGTAAGAAAATGTACTTACGACGAGAAAACAATTCTTTTCAGAGACAAATGAAGCAAGTAGGTTGCTTGATCAATCAAACGCGTAAGAAAAGATCGCTACACCGTTTCAAGGAAAAAAATCACGGTGAGTTATAAATCTTTTGAATTATTGCAATGTCTCATTTGTGCAACATTATAAAATACAATTTTTTAGAGGTGGCTGGTGGCCAGATCCCCAAATATGCAATAATCGTATGAATTGACAGCCAATTTTGACGTGTTGTATCCAAGGAAAATGCTACCGACGGTGCGGCTTGGGGATCCCTCGGTAATTATCCAAGCTTTTAACTTCTCCAAAACAACACCGCCTGTCAAAACTAGTAGATAATTTACTTCCGTGATCGCTCACGGAAAGTTGAGTTAACTTCAATCTTATCTGTTTTTGTAGTTCCGGGTAACTTTCGTATGAAATCGACCCTCGGGAAAGAAACAAACCTCATTGAAATGGTTTTTAGAGACAGAAACATGATGAACTTCAAGCATTGGATGTTTTCATGAAATAATCCTTTAACAAACAATAACGTTTTAGAAATATACAAGCTGGAATAAAATGGCCTTTTGATTATTATTTTGTTTAATTATTCAAACTTATTGTGCTTCAAAGAGCAAGAGTAGGAAGATAGTTACTGACTGATATCAAAGTCCGGAAGGTGTCTTATCTGGGGCATGTTCTTAGAGAAGAGAAGTAAGAGCTATTGCACCTAATCATAAAAGGCAAAATAGAAGGTCGACGAGGTGTGGGTAGAAGGCAGATCTCCTGACCTCGGAATTGGATGGGGATCAGAATCGTCAAACCGCTGTTAAAGCTGCCCAAAATAAGGACAATTACTCTTAAGTAATAGTCGACGTCAGGGGGACCTGACATGACACGCATAGAAGAAGATATTCTAACTTATTCTTATTCATTTTCAATTCAGGATTTTTGTTATTTTTACAACAAATAGCCATTTTTGAGTTATTTTTACAATAAAGAGACATTAGAAACGGATCAATCAATTTACATTGAATTGGATTGTTTTCTAATAATTAACAAAATTCCTCTGGAACGAATTAGTTCGTAACTCGAGGTTTTACTGTACAGTGTGCGACAAATGTTTATTTTATTTGATGAGTGTACAGTAATGTAATTCTATGTGATGTCCGTATTTTGTATTCTGATGAATTCCGAAGAAATCACTTATGATATAAAATGTACGAATACGGAGGATGTTTTAACCCCAAAGGAAACTTTTAGAATAAGTTAAGTATATTTCCTATTCATATATCATCTCAGGAACAAACAAAAAACTTGCCAAATTTTAGCATTCCCTTCCGAAAAAATGTTCGTTAACAATCGACTATGGAGTATGAAAAATATTTTGTATCAAGTTTTGGATTTTGAGTTCACATTTTTAAATGAGTAAAAAGATAGCAAGACATAGGGTATGAAAAAACTTAAGTCTTTTGCTCTCTGGTTGGATTTCTGTCATACAAAATTACATTTTTGGAACAATGATATTATGAATTACGTAGATGTACCTACATTAAATAATAATCAAACTTCGATTATTTTTGTCAAAATAACATTTCATCGACTACTTTTCATCATTTTTTCCGTTTCTCGTGTTTGAAATATAATATCTAGATAAACACAGCATTATTTGAATATTTGCGTATAATTTTTTTCTTTATCCTAGAAATTTTTATTTTGACACGACAAATACAAATGTAATCAAAGTTAACATAAACCTAGGAGTGGCGTGCAGAACTCGATTACATTATTTCAAAATATCTGAAAAGGTATACGAAAGTGAATTACATTTTTAGAACGTATCAAAAAACAAATTGAGTATATCATATGTGTCTCGGGGCCTTAATTCGAGCCCCCGTAGAGTGAGCAAAAAGCAAAGTTGAGTACATATGAGAAATGGTGGAGTAACCTAAAAGGACAGGCTGTTTCTTAAATATTAGGGGTTGGTTGTGAAATTATTGCACGTGACAGAGGGGAGAACTACGTACTACACGCGAGTGGTACATACTGACACAACTTACCCTTCTAGCGAAAAACAAAATATTTTTCCGTGTCCCGGGTTCAAAATACAATACTTAGGGATAATACAGACATCAATATTCAATTCAATAACATTTTTGACATTTCAACATGGATGAAGAAGAATGTGAAAGTAAAGGTATTTTCCCAGATAAAGCCCTGTCATAGGCTGGTTAAGTGATCACTTTGCACACGTGAAACATCACCAGTTCTACCCATGATTGACAATCACTCTACTATTTTTTTTTGGAACTGCTACATATAGCATTAATCTCATGACATCGTACATGTGAGTTTATTGGAGCCATCTATGGTGTTTTATATTCTTCTTCATCTATGTTAATATGTCAAAAATGTAAAAATAACTCTTAAGTTAATAAGTGGAGAAAACCCAGTTTAGTGAACGAGTATTTGGACGCACTCAATATGTTGTGAAAAAAATAACTGATCAATTTATAAGCTGCGTAAAAAATATTATTTCGTGCATTTTGTCCTAAAAATGTATGTGAATTAATTCGGAATCAATCCCTTTTATGTCCGAGAAAGCTCAAAAAATTTCACAAAATTTCAATTTGCTGATGGCAAATTGATGGCATCTATCAAAATGATTATAATATAATTTTACATATTTTAAAAGATAAATGAATGAAAATCTAAAATAATTAATTATTTAAAAACAAAATCACCGTATTTTTTCTTTATATATCAATGTGTATATTTGTTTTTCATTTTTATTATAGTTTTACTTAATAAATACCACTATTTCTTAAAATCTATGATGACACGTGTTTCGATGGATTCCGCATCATTTTCAAACAACATAATTAATGAAAGTATTAATTTGTTGTATTTACTTCATTGGCTTGGCCCAGGATCGTAATAGGTTTGGACAGCCCTGATATACAGTATGGAAATATTAATGTAGCCATAAACTTGTATGTGAGAATAAAGTTTTTTTTATTATTATTATTTCATCGTTCAAGTGTGTATCTTATGAATAATGTATCAAGTACTCTCCATTATTCCTAACTAGCAACATAAGTCTTGTTCTCGATGCTTTTACGAGCTATAAAAAAAATAAAATAACAACTTGGAAGTTGCCATTGTGCAGTTCTGTCGAGGAAATCCCTGGTGCGGAAGCGCTAAATTATAAATCACGTGTTCTTAAGTTCCATTGCATTCCCTTCAGGGTTGCATACTAAACCATATGTGAAACATTATTAATTTTTATATTTTTGACATCTCAATATGGATGTCTGGGATATTCTGGGTAAGTGACCACATGATACCCATGATTCTTCTACCATTCTAACCACACAACTCATTTTTTTTGGAAGTCATACATATATTGCTCACTCCTTTCAAGAACGTCATAAATTAAAATACTTGATTTTCAGGAGAACGTTTTTAAGTTTTTAAGTTTAAAATATAATACAAGGCGCAAATCAAAATTGACGATTTTTTATATATGACGTTGTTAAAAGGAGTAAGCGATATGAATTCACAACAGCCATCTTTATTGAATTGAGAAGAGAGCTTTTATTAAGAAAAAACCTTTTTATTTTGATGTATGCAAGGTCCGAATTTAATTTTTACATACTGGGAAACGCCTGAAAACACATTAATTTTTTTATGTCTCTTATAATTTGACCAGTTATTTTTATTCAGAAAGTTTTGAGTGTGTCCAAATACTTGTTCAATAATCTGTTTTTTTTCTACTAAGGAGTTATTGTCACTTTTTTTATAGGCTAGTTAACCAACCTATGACAGATCGTAAGCCCTGTTAATATCCAGACTTCTATATTCCTCTTCATCTATGTTGAGAAAGTACAAAAAGTTTAAATATTGCATTTTCATTCACGATCATCATCTTCATTTTACTCAGTATTTGTCCTTTCATTACACACCTTTACAAAATCAATATTTAAAAATGAATTCAAAATTTAGATAACAAATAATTCTTGTAATTAAAACGTAACTTTGTTTTAAAATCACTAAAATTTTATAGTGATTTTGAAACAAAGTTACATTTTAATTATAAAATGGAAAATCACAAAGTTAGTGCTTCAAATATAAATTATAAATAATTTTTAGTTCATCCTCGTAGCGCCAGATCCTTCAGCAAAGGGTGGACCGTCGACAGATGTGATTTAAGGGTAAGTATTTGCTCCCTTACGCGAGATACTGCTGCGGAGATAAATGGTTTGAAACTAGACATGAAAATTGAAGACTAAGACAAAGCTCGCGAGATTTCCAAAGCTCTAATTACCATTAGTTACAAAGTGTTCTTCCGTAGTGTACTGTATGTAGTAACGTAGTACATTTAGTGAGATGCATTAATTTTCTGATTTGATTCCAGATACAGTACAGGATATCTTATACTCTACATGGAATCAAAATCGATAATACAGCCTCCGTCCAAGATATCACTGCGTCAGTACGATGTAATGCCCTATGCACCATTGGGTGCGGATAAGGGTTGCCATATATGTATAATTTGTTTCTTCCAAAAAGATGTTTTGGAATAAACTGACATTCGCATATTTATTCATTCCCGAATTCTATTTCATAAATACATACAACCCGGCCTTACTATTCCGTAAAAATTCAAATGTATTCCATTGGGTACCTTATAAAGGTAGGTACTTTATAATATGTAGGTATTTTAACAACAGCGCTTCTATTTTAATTTATTTTTCTATGGTTTTTATATGACAGTAAAAATTAAAATGGCGAATGGCATGCGTACATTGGGAAATACCTATGATTTTTTTTTCTTTGAGGATAAGAAAAGGAGAGGTTTAAAAAAATTCAATAACACAGTTATCTTTTTCGAGTTTTAAAGGTCTATTTTGAAAATTTTCACTGCTATCGGGTCAACGGTATAGGATCAGGACATACAAATAAACATAGGTTTTTATAGATATAGATAACAAATATCGTGATTTATCTTGGATTAGTTTTGTCAAATATATATGCGTCGATGGTGATAGTTATATTTTCTTCCCTTATTTTTCCCCCAGCGCTCTCTACTTCCCAGAAAGCGTTTCACTCGGGCAAATTCATAAAGCAAAAGCTTTTCCAGGCAAATTCGCAGAAATTGATTTATGTATGCAATTTTCGGGCGATTTTTCCAGTAAAAGCTATAGGGGCGTGAAGATAACAAGTTTCCCCTCCTATTTCCGCTATTT
The DNA here is from genome assembly GCF_059751285.1 of Brachycentrus maculatus. Taxonomy (NCBI): domain Eukaryota; kingdom Metazoa; phylum Arthropoda; class Insecta; order Trichoptera; family Brachycentridae; genus Brachycentrus; species Brachycentrus maculatus. The sequence goes on along the minus strand of NW_028280937.1, from coordinate 576,039 downwards.
CTACCCCTAAAAACTGGTGCGATTGTTTAAATCGACTCGAGACTTTCAACAACGTTTCAGCAGGTTCACGAACTCCCTGCTTTAAAAAAAACCTTTGCTTAGTTTGAACTTAATCAGAATTTAAGGGTAGAGATTAGATGCTCCTTCTTCTACATATATACGAATATATACACATACATATGAGGCTGTTAACACGAAAGTGGGCAACCTCTTAATTTTTCAAATCCTGACTACTACAAATTATTCAAAACGTGCTAAATAATATTATTTAGCACGTTTTTAGCTATTTTTAGCGGAATGCATCGAAACACGCGTCACAGTACATTTTAGTAATAGTGGTATTTACTAAGTAAAACTTTAATTGAAAATGGATTGATTTTTCGTATGCTAATTCTTCAGGGACATCTATGGTTGAAATTAGTTTTCGTGAAAAAGTGTTTTTTAATCTTACAAATAATTCATGAAGGTTTCTGCTAATCTTATTTACAGTAATAAACTCAAACGAATAATTTTATTTATTTATTCAAGTGTTTTATTTATTTATTCAAATAGAATGCTAGCATTATATTTAACCCTTCATGCATCATAAAATCGTAGATAAAAGACTCGTTTTGTTAATATATTGGGGATCAAAGGAAGCCCGATCATATTGCGGGTTTATTTATAAACGCGGGAAAAATGTAATTAATATTATATTATGTAGTGGATGTATCCTGCGAAGGTTGAGCAATAAATCGTGCCCGAAGAAAGGTCCTGGCGATTCATTCATCTTTTTCACAGGTTTCGTGACATTTCAGTGCTTTATCATGTGAAACAAGCAACTGAATGAAATAGAGAATGAAAAGGACAAAGGAAGAAAATGTATCTTGGAAAATAAAATGCTCAGGTTGGGAAATAAAAGATATTTCATTTTATTTTTCCTTGATGAAGTGACTAATTACTTGAGCTGAAAGCCTCGCTAAGTGTCCATTATCTACCTTAGTTTTCAGCACAAAGATGAAGAACACACAAATAAAAAGAGGCTTAGAATGAACATTAACTAAAATTAGTTTTATGTTCTTAAATGTTTTAATGGAGTTTGTGATTTGCCTGATTTATATAGTGTTGAAAAAGAGTCCTTTACAATGATTACTCAGGCGATTTCGAGGGATTTAAAATAATGACAGAATGAATTCTCACTATTTTAACGATGACAATATTTTTTTGTAATGTATGAACTTAATGATATACAAGAACTATCAATCCCAAATTTTAGATCATTTATATTGCTTGAAAATATTAGTATGCGACGGTATCAATACTTTTATTTATAAAATTAATTTAATTTACATTTGAAGCAATAACTTTGTGATTTTCCATTTTATAATTAAAATATTACTTTGTTTTAAAATCAGTATAAATATTTTATTATAAATAAATTATAATATCTACTTAATTTATTCCGCAGTCACTTTGTGGTAATATCTATCCATTATGAAATTTAATCATACCTGATTAAATTTTATAATGGTATATGTTCATATGTAATTCATCCGTGAAGATGACAAGGTGCTCGTCAAAACCAGTTGAAAAAAGTACCAAAAATAAAAGTGATTAAAAATAATGCTTGTGTTTTATTGTATAAAGTTTACAAAACGAGGTACATAGTATCAAAAAAATCTAAGAATATTTTATTATTATTGATTTATTTCATAGATACATACATTTTTTTAACTATATGTACTTATTACGGCTCTTTAGGCATGTCCTGTATTAAGCCGAAATACTTACAAGTTAATACATTTTTTATTTTTTTATTATTATTATTTGTTGTAAAAAAAATAAATTATTGGATTATATACATTACATACAATAGATACAATGACAATTGACAGTATAAAGGGTTTACAACAAAATAATTACACCTATATAAATAACCCATAAACTATATTACATTTTTTTTTATACTATACTACATTTTTTGTCAAAACAATTGATAGAATTAGATTTTGGTTCGAAAATGAATATTTTTTTAAAATATGAAAATATTTTTTATTATGAGATTTTTTAAGGAGACAGGATTTCTATAAAGGTTTGGCAAAGAAAGATAATTTGTGCGAAGTCAGTACCAACAAAAGCTAGAAGATTATAAATGATGTTTAAATGAATATTCGTACACATTCGAGTAGAAACGCAGAAGAAAGGAAATTTCGGTGAGTGAAATAGAGTAAGAATGGCATGAAATGAAAAGTGATTCGAGTATCCGTCAACGTCAACTACAGTTCAAACTATATTCGTGAAGTACGCTGAATAATATAATACGTTCTCACATTTCCTCAGGAGGAAGTATGTGTTTTTGCAATCACGAAATAGATGTCGTGTTTATACAATACATACAACAACAAAAAACTTCATGAATACAAGAAATCTTATTTTTTTAGATCTCATCAAAGATGAAGAAGAATATGGAGGTCTGGGCATTTACGGGGCTGACGTCCGTCATAGGCTGTGATCACTTTACACACATCGCTCACTCCTTTCAAGAACGTCATAAATAAAAAAAACTTGATTGTTCAGGAGAACTTTTTAAAGTTTAAAAATATAATACAATGTATTAAAAATAAATATCAAGCCACTTACTAATATAAGTTTTTTCTGTGCAACAGATCTTTTTAGGTAAAACCTGAAGGTTTTTTCTCCATTTGAAAAATATTAAGTATATTTAAAAAAATAATTAAACAATACTTTTTCTTCAAAATGCAAAAACAACACTTTCTGCCATGTAGCGGGTAAATATTAAGTTTAAAATATGCCGCTTTTGTTGGGATATAGTACATTTTCTGGGCATTCCGAAAACATGCACAACTGAAAATTGAAGATTTTTGATTTATGACGTTCTTGAAAGGAGTGAGCGACATGTAACATTCACCAATTCTACCCCTTATTGACAACCACACTACTCAAATTCTTGGAAGTTCTATATATATGAACCAATTTTGTAACATTGTTCTAGAATCACTAGAACTTCATTAGAGACATCTATTGGTGAGATGAAAAGAAGCTTTTTATTAAGTTGAAACTCTTTTATTAGTATGTGAGGTCATACTAACAAAAAAGAACGTCAGAAAATATCATTTTCATTTTTATTATTTTATGATCGCTTAAACCAGACTATGATGGTCGTTAGCCCCGTAAATGCTAAGACTTCCATATTCTTCTTCATCTTTGATGAGATGTCAAAAAAGAAAGAAAAATAACTTCTTTTATTGGGGATAATCACAATAAAGTACACACTCAAAATGTTGTACAATAAATCTCATTAAAATATTACAGACTTAATCGTTATACATAAAAAAAGACCATTATATCTTCAAAATATTAAATAACTTGACTTGTCAAGTGAAAAGGATAGAATGGTGAATGTTACACGGGGGAAAATCTGAAATCACGTTTTAATTATTTGCCTAACTCCTAGATATATGTATGAGCAATCTCATGACGCAGTGCATATACGTATGAGTTCAAAACAGTTATCTATGTAATATGTATTAGATCGAGAAAGCTTTTTAATTAGCAGAGATCCTTTTAAAGATCACTTAAACCAGCATTTGACAGGTCGTAAACCCTGTAAATACCCAGACTTCCATATTTTTCTACAACAATGTTGAGCTATTAATATTATTTGATCATTTAGTACTTACAACATTGGCTAATTTATTTTTATTTTTTACCAACCATATGTTTGTTTAGGGTTGTTACCAGGACTCCGTTGTGCCCTGCTAATTTAGCTATCTATCTTACATTTTTTTCCTTTTTCAGCATTCACCCTCCTTTCTATGAATATATATTTTTTTCATTAATTGATTCGGCAGTCACAGCAGATTTTAAGAAATAATAGTATTTATTAAGTAAAACTTTAATTATTATTATTTTTAATCTTACAAATCTCAAAAAGTAGAAGGTATGAAGTCATTAATAGGTAAGAACGTGATGAAAATTTTACCAGTGCCCCCATTACATTAGGGTGAAGGTTCAATGGTGGGAGGCAAACATGAATGTTGCATGATCCACACATAAAGAGTAAAACAGCGCCCCATTCGAGCCCCGACGTGTCGTCGAGTTCCTCGCGTCCTGAGACTAAAAGGGACACGGTTCCTGTAATGAAATTCCTGAAGGTAATACTTTCAGACCCTTTGGCCGCTACGCTCCAACACGAGCGATATCATGTCGCAATCGTCTTATCTCGAACGATTATTCAACATATTGAGCTATTTACAGATTTGGCGTTTAATTTGTAGAATTTATGTATGAAATGTTGAATCAAACACTGTTTTTTTTGGTCTACCAAGTTGTATTTTATTGTAAAAAAAAAATATAAATTGTTTTTGACAATTGTTTCTCCTAGTTATGGCATTTTCAAACAAATGTTTGAAACATTCGTTTAAAAAAGCCATGTCACATGTCACGAATTTTTTATATATTTTTTTATATGTCATACAAATTATAGTGGGTGCGTAAAGTTAATAATAAAATAAATTTATTTCAGTTATGTTATAGCAGAAAACACGTCAAGTTGTACGAGTGCAAAATGACATTCTACTTAGTCAATACGCGTTAGTACGCTATAAAATAGCAATGTTCGAAAATAGGACCTCTGAATTTTGTCGCTAAGCGTTAAATGTTTCGAGAGGACTTGAAACACAGAGCTCTTATTGTCATTAATGTAAACATTACAAGTAATCGTATTTCTAATTAAAATAGCTCAACAAGCAAGGTGATGTCTGAATTCTGAATTCTGAAAACAATACGGTCTATTATAATCTCTTTAGAGATCAATCAAGATACGGAAATCGATTTTCTGTGATGTCAACAACGTTATGGTAAATATCGAGGGCGGGCGTCCCCGTTTATGAATGAATTACTTCATTCGTTCGACCAATTATCGGAATACGGTCTTTGAGAAAAACGCGAAATTACCCAAAGACATACGAAAATTGCAAAACCCATCGACTGTTCCGAATATATTGCAGTTCTCTACTGAATGTACAGTGGTGACGTAATAAAGTGAGTTTAGCAACAAAAAATGAAGTACCTAAGTAGGTACTTATCGTAACATGGTACCTACGTATTATCGCTTTTCCGATCAACTGCCGTAACTAATATTTTAGACGAAATTTAGTTAGAAGTTTATTTTTTAAATAAACATTTCATAAAGGTGCTTTCCGATCACCAAAATTAACTAATTTTTGTCAAAGACGTCGCAGACGATATTTATTTTTAAATGCAGTCGTTATTTTCAATTGAAGCATATAGGATCTCATAAAAAAAGTGAAAATAATTCGTAATGAATCTCACCCATGTTCAAAAGGAATAATTTGAATAAATACTTCGCAAATCTCTCAACTGATGGCACAACAATCAGTCGTATTCACCGATGTATCGAAAACCTTAACGGTATGCGGAAGGATCAAAGACTATTGCAAAAATACAAGTTAAAAAAATTAATACAATGTGTATGTTCAGATGGGCAGAATGGTGAATGTTACACAAGTGCATAAAGTGATCGCTTAAGCCAGCCAAACGCCAGGTCGTTAGCTCTGAGATGTTCAGATTTCAATCTTTTTTCATAAAAAAGGAAAGAATGACACATGTTTCATATCAAGTCGAGATACATTTCAAATTAAAAAAATAACACTGAGAGCGTAATATTGATTTATTTTTTGACATGTTAACATAGATGAAGAAGAATATTGAAGTCTGGGCATTTACGGGGCTTACGACCGCCATAGGCTGGTTTGAGTGATCACTTCCATATTCTTCCACACACACTTTTACACACAGATACACACTTCTACATTCTTCTTCATCTATGTAAGTTGAGGTGTCAAAAATCAATATAAAAAAAAACTCATTTAATTGGAGATAATCTAGATTTGTAAGTATTTGGACATATTCAAAATGTTATAATATTAATTTCACATTAAATTAACTGAATAATCGCAAACACAAAAACGTTCTGCAGTAATTTTTTTTCCAAACACAGATAGGAGAGCAAGTACAATATATTTATTTGAATCCTACGCCGTGTTGTCAATTCTCTCCTACACTTTACGGTTGAATCAAAACGATTCGCCTCAAATTGGGGCTTCGGGAAGGGTTCGATGTGAAGACTTTTCGAGGGTTAGTATTGACGAGCCCATATGGCGAAATCTGTCAGAAAGGCAATCGGTAATAAGGAATATTAATATCTACATTTGTTGATACGAGGGGGGTGGATTTCCAGTAATAATCCATAATAAGGGTGTATTGACAAATGCGCGTGCAGTAATATAATTCTCAGATCTGGTCCATTAACTCGTGGATTTATTCGACCATCCACTACAATAGGGGATGCCGAAACATTAAAGTGTTAAACGTTGAATTAAGTGGAGGATTCAGTAATGGATAGCAATGCAAAACACATGAGTTGATTCAGCTCGTTCTAGCTAAAAATTATGGAATATTTTATATCTAATAAATTAACCATAGCTTCTTCAAATCCTTATCCGCATCCCAATGGTGCATAGGGCACTGCATTATATAAACCCAATGTTATTATGATCGTTAACAAATGAAGGAAAGGTGATCAGCCGTCCGCTTCAGGTACCAGTCCAGGGTAATATTTAATAAATAGTATAATGAAAAAACCACTTTTATTTATTTCAAATTTCGTGGGAATTGAACCCAGGACCTCCAGAACAGTAGCCGAGCATGCTGACCATTACACTACGGAGGCCGGCTACATTCATTAAGTTTTTTGTATAATCAGTAAGAATACTCATCGTCATGAAAGCAATATCTTTTAACCGACAAATTAACAGATTGGCCATGGTCCAAATTCTAAGGTTTCTAGCAGATACCTACCCTGGAGTCAAAACACAAAGGATTGTGTCATACCACAGTTATTTAACAAATTGTCAAATAAAAGTAAAAATCATGTAAATGAAAAAACGATACATGAAAAAAAAGTGTTAATTTAACTTTCAATTGGTGCATCTATCTTTTTCTTTAAATCTATTGTGACACCTGTTTCGAAGCAAACGGTATTTGATAATGACGTGGAATGCATCGAAACACGTGTCACAAATGAATTTAAGAAAATACAGGTTTTTGACCAAGTAAAAATTTAATAAAGATGCATGGATATTACCATAAAGTTACTGTAAGTCGAATAATATATATGAATATTGTTTATAATCAAATGAGAAAACCCTTACAAAAACGCAGTTTTTCAAGAATTGGTCAAACTTAAATTGAAAATAAACAATAAATCAACTGTTTAGTTTACCGAGAAATACAAGCAAAACGAAAAGTTATTTTTTAGTAAACAGCTAGTAATTAATATTTATAAGTCTTCAGGAACAAGCTGTTGACTTCGAAATCATAAGCAAGTTCTAAAATGAAGTATAACAAAGTTAGTGCTTCAAATATTGATAATGCAAAGAAAATTTATTTTGCAAATATTGATTACCGGGTTTATAGTAATTGAACTGTCAAAAAGTAAGTCTGAGATTTTAAAAAAATTGTTATATAATGTTTTGTACACAAATTATTGATTTAAATTAGTACAATCATCCATTTACTACTATTTGCTTCATTCCTCATCTATTGTATATTAGATATAACAATTCAACGATATTAAAAATATATGAATCTTAGCCTGGGGTTTGGTGTATATGTGTGCTGAGTAAAAGATTTTCTAGAAAATACTTAAATATACGTTAAATGAAATGAAATTTTAGCATACGTATATTTATATGATACATATATATTTCATAATTAAAAGATTTCTGAAATACGTCGAAAGAATGAAATAAATAACTCCATGAATTCTACTACATAAAAGGAAATAAGGCATTATAATTAAAATATAAATTCGACATCGCCTTGTAAATTCGGTTTTAGTGAGCTCGTTAATTTTGCCCTGACGACCACTTATTCGGGGTATAACCACTCCTAAATGTGGGGTAGTTTTTTCTCGATCGTTTGTATAACAAGGAGCTATGAGACGGGGTGGCTTTTATTAACAGGTTTATTTAATGTCTCCGCGTCACACGTAAGGGAGGGAAACGTAGAGCTTAATTCTATTCGCCACAAAAGGCATCTCGGGAATAAGTTAGGGTTAAATTCGAAGGCGTGGAATAGCGAAACGATTCTTACATACGTTTTTTCAACCTACAATGCTCGTAGAGTATAAATTTACTTATTAATAAGTAAATTAAATTAAGTAATGTATATTAAAACTAATAAGATTTTTATATTACTTTATACACGCATATCAATACGCACACACACATTAATAAGCATCCACAATATAATAAAACATATTTTATTATGATTCTTTATCATTTATTATGATTCTATCCTTTTAGTCTATCTACTCATAGTAAGTGAATTATTTTATATTTCTGTGATTGTTTTTAACTTGGTATTGATTCCATACGGAAGTTCACCGATTAAATACGTAGTAAAGATAACTTTAGCATTACTTTTTTACTATGATTAGTGATGACTTTCGCATTTTTAAAAGTACCAAAAAATAAAGTAATAAACATTAGTTTTTTTTACCGAATAACAGTAGGAAAGTTAATATTATAATTTCTCTCCTTACCATCCATTGTATACTTTGTGTAATACCACTATTTGAAAAAAAAGGTGGTATTACACAAAGTAAACAATGGATGGTAAGGAGTGCTTTATTACCATACCACAAAGTTATCAATGCTTTTAATTAACAAAAAAATATTAAGTTATTAAGATTATTATTTATTTTATCATATACATAATTACAAATAATATCACCTAGTTTTCCCGTGCAGAGGGTAAATTTTAGATTTAAAAAATATATATATAATGTGAGAAAATTGTTTTTGCAATCAAATACGACATGGCTGAATGATGCGATCTATTTCAGATCTATCCACTTTCATTATCCACTTATGCATAGCACTTTAAGGGATAAATGTATAAAATATGTATGTATGAACATACTTTTAGGAATAAATGCATCAAGTTTTATTCTGCATTTATTGAGTGCATTCTATACAGTATCGAAAGCTTGATTTATTAAATTTAGAATAGAATTGAGCTCATCAATATTAAATATGCATTACGTATGCAATAGATGCTGTTGTTTTATTAAAAAGATTTCTGTTAAATTCCCTAAATAAATTATATTTCATAAACATCACAAGAAATTAAAGATTTTTCAGGAACAAATTTATTACATTGCAATGGTCACGTAACTATGCAATTTAATAAAAATGATGGAATGATGTATTTGAAAACTTGAATGTACAATAAAAGCTTAATGCGTGGCTGTAGTTTTTTTCACCAAAATAATTTTCAAAAACCTCACTTAAGCATCTAAAAAATGGATTGCGACGTTGTTGTCTCAAACGAGCAATATGGCGCAGGACTTTCGACCTCGAGAGTACATTGTCTGATATGGGCTCAAGTTTCAAGTCATGCCTTGAATTCAAATTATATACATTTTGGCAAAGGACAAAAGGATGAGTATTTTTCGTTTTGTCCTAAGGAATAATACTAAAAGAAATTGTAATAAGCGTGTGATGTGAGTGGAAGAAAATAAGGAAACTCGAGGATTTTATATTTTATATTGCATAAACCCTTACAAACTAGGGAGTGAATTTCATCTTTATTCTGTATAATAATAACAGATTATTCGACTCAGTTAAGGCAATATGTTAATATATATATATATATATACACATATATATGTGTGTGTGTGTGTGTGTGTGTGTATGTGTGTGTGTGTGTGTGTGTGTGTGTGTGTGTGTGTGTGTGTGAGTGTGTGTGTGTGTGAGAGTGTGTGTGTGTGTGTGTATATGTATGTGTATAAATTATGAGTACGTATCAATTCTTGAAGAAGACAAGTCAAAACCGGTAGGAATAATAGTACCAAAAAAGTGGTAAAAATAAATGTTGGTGTTCTTTTTATTTTACAAAGTTGTGCCATAAAGTATCAGAAAAAAAATTAAACAAGATCAAATATACTTTTTTTAAACCTATGTTGAGATATGAAGTAAAATCTTGATAAAATGTATATCTGAACTCAATGATGTTTCCTACTTTTAAATACTACGTTTCAATTCCTCTGATTATCCTTTGCAATGAATGGAGGAGCTAAATACGGAAATATTAATAATAATTAAAAAACCATTATTGTTATGCATTATTAAATATGAATAATTAGCAGTAAACGAGCAGATGTTCGGTGATAGCGAAACCTGCAAATTAGATCGCTAACTGCTTAATCCAGCCTACATCCGTATTCCGCAAGGGATCCGGGAGGAGAAAGGAAGCCGACTGAGGGTGCAATCTGCGAGGGATGGAGTACAAAGGGTAGTAGATGAATTATGGAGGTTCGCGGTAGTGGCAGGTGGTGTTAATCCCTTTATTTATACGAGAATAGAAGTCATATTTCAGTTTTTGTTTGAATTACGACATATCCATTCATTTCTACACCGGTATTATTATCTTAGAGCTGCCGCATTTAGCGATATTTATAACGATTTAGTTCATAAATTGTCTCTAGAAGTTACGTTATTCGTTAAGTTACTTATCTCGCTTTTTCTACTCTTAAGTTGGTTTAATACGAATATTTTTTAACTTTTATGTTGGTTTAATACGAATCTGTGGGTTTTATTCCATAATTTTGGGGGTGTTCAAACCTTTTTTACGGAGTTAAGCTAAAGTTGACCAAATGTTACTTTCTTAGCAATTATAGTTAGTAATTAGTACTTTGGATTTGAATTCTTTAGCGAGATTAGCTAATTCGTACTTCAGATGCTAATTCTTTAACATTTGACCTGTAACATTTACGACTCTACCCAAGTTTCAACTTTGTGGAAATCTTATATATACCCTGTATATTTATGTATATATATATATATATATATATATATATATATATATATATATATATATATATATATATATATATATATATATATATATATATATATATATATATATATATATATATATATATATATATATGTGTGTGTATATATATTTCTGTGACCCATTTCAAAGAGCTGTTTGTGAATTTAGATTCCGATTCGTTTTCCCGAATCATGTTCTCTTTGTAGAAATAGTTTGCGCAAAAAGGCGAGTGGGAGGACGTTGAGTGAACGTATGAAGAATGAAGGTATTTTAAAGAAAACCCTGAAATATAGAGTGGTTGGAATTCGAGATGGGCATTTTTATTTATCCATATGTAATTAATTGATGAAAACATTCTTTATTTTAATCAAAAAGAGAAGAAGCAAGAAGAAGAAGAAGAAAGTTCGGATCGAGTTTTAAGAATAGCACCAGACAGCAGCATAAGAGGAAATAGGCCCCCTGAAAGATCACTTAAATGATGGAGAGATAGCTGGTTTTCCACCTCCCAGGAGCGGACTCCGAGAACAACAGGACACAGTCCTAGCTAAAGAAAAAGAATGAGAAGAGGAAGAAGAAGAAGAAGAAGAAAAAGAAGAATAATAAAAAGAAGTTAAAGAAGAAGAAGAAATAAAAGAAGGAGAAGAAGAAGAAAAATATGAATTAATCATGGGTTGAATGGTGAATGTTGCTCTTGTGTAAAGTGATTACTTAACTAGCCTATGACAGGTCATAACCTCTGTAAATAACGAAATGTTGAAATGTCAAAATGTATAAAATATTTTTTATTGTCAAAGCACAGCGGAAGGCCTTTACCTAAAATGTCCTTGTATTATTTTTAGAAAAGAAAATCAAACCAAGACTGAAAGCTAAGTAAATATTTGGTCATTAAGGAGACACTAAGTAAACGGTTCGTTTGGAACATTCTGCAGATAAACACTTTAGGGAAGTTTTGTTGAGAAAAAAATCAAGGTACTTAAAAATAAGGTGATAATCTTTTTCTCAAAGGACTCGCACATAAATATGAGCAGTTTAAAACTTACGTACGCATGGCAGAAAGCTTGTATTTTGACTCCTGGTATCGATTAGAATTTTTTAATGTTTTAAAATGATGTTTTACTTAGTAAATACCACTATTTCTTAAAATCTACTATGACACGTGTTTCGATGTATTCCGCATCATTTTCAAACACCGTATTTTTTATTGAATAGTTTTTAATACCGGTTTTTAATTTAATTGTTGTTAATAAATAAAATTGTAATATTTTCATTACCTCACAGGCGTTGTGAAATTAAACATATGTAAAATGTGTGGTTTCTATTTAATTTATTTTCCAATTAATCAGACTAAGCTACAGCAATGTATGGGTGGGTACAGTTAGCTATGAATAAAAAATATTTAAAATAAATCCCCTATTCCTAAGCAATTTCACAACATAATATTAATTCTACTTAGATTGTATCTTAATTTAATTTTTTTCAAGTATTAATTTAATGATTTTCTGCTAGTTATTATTTCGGTATTCACTTTGTAGTAAGATGTTTTTAAATAAAAAATAAAGCACTTGTTTTATTAATCACTTCAGTATTAGATTGTTACGACTAGTTTTAGAAGCGACAGATACTTCCATCTACGGGTTAGAATATAGACGTTTGTATTTTAAAAAAATTGATGGGAGCATTTGTAGCTTCCGAAACTAGCAACAATATAATACTCATATAAAAAAATCCGCCTCCGTCTTGTAATGGTCAGGTTCGATTCCCAGTGGGGGGGGGGGGTCAAATAAATAGAGGTGATTTTTTCACACTAAAACCTTTTCAATATTACCCTGGACTGGTACCTGAAGGTACCTGGCACTGCGTTCATATGACGCAGTGCCCTTTGCACCATAGGGTGCGGATAAGGGTTGAGAATACGAGTTTATTTAATTTTTTTTTAAATATATCACACGAAATAATGTTATTTCTAAACGATTTTCACGATTTATGGGATTCGTTTAAAAAGCATTATAGCTCGAAAAACGGTTAAGGTATTCATAAAAAATATTTTCAAATATTGATTTACGTCAAGTCGTGAGTGTGAGTGAAGAGAGCGGGCGCCATGTTAGAGTATTTCGGAGGGAAAACAATCATTTTCTACACGCCACAAAGGTTTCGCTCGATTCGGGAAAATTGCTAGGAAAATACAAGCATGAATGGAAAATAAACGGAAGCTACAAGGAGGAAAATAAAACGAAAAAGTGTTATTTAAAGAAATCATAATATACATATATGCATAGATGTGAATATTTGCAGGGTAAAAGAAGGTGAAAATGCACCTGTGATGTCGAATTTCATCAGTTCTATTAGTCAAGGATTATTCAAGGATATTTGTCAATTATTTGTTACATATAACGTACATAAGTCACATATATAATATTCCCGATGAAGGATTTCGGTAACACATTTTAAGACATGGGATCAAAAAAATGGGTCTGAAAAACAGTTAAGAAAGTAACCAAAAAGAAAACACAGGGCAAAATGTAAAATATATAGCAATAAAAGGTACAGTAAGTAGGCATATATAAACATAAGGTAAAAAATATGATTACTATGTATCAATAATTATTTGATACCAAAAATAATATTTCAATGTCGGTGATGTAGTGTATGGGAAGAAAAGTCGTCTAAATATAGTGATGAGTTCATAAAATAAAAGATCACTATTAAAAAGTATATAAATTCTCTAGTGCACGATTATGATACCCGCTTCACCCCCAACGAAGGGTTGATGGTCCCAAGAGTGAACAATATGGAAGTAGAAAACTGCAATACATAGTACCGAGCAATTTTAAATTATTACCAGCGGAAGTAAGAAGGCAGACTAAAATGTAGAGCAAAGGTAATGGATAAACGATCAAAAGTTAAAATTGTAAAAATTGTATAATTACAACCTCACATACTAAAATAAGAGTTTCTGCTTAGTAAAAAGCTTCTTTACATCTCACCAATAGATGTCTCTAGTAAAGTTCTAGTGATTCAAGAACAAGGTTTCTAAATTCGTTCATATATCGCTCACTCCTTTCAAGAACGTCATATATCAAAAATCGTCAATTTTCAGTTGTGCATGTTTTCAGAATGCCCAGAAAATGTACTATATCCCAGCAAAAGAGGCATATTTTTAACTTAATATTTACCCGCTACAGGGCAGAAAGTGTTGTTTTTGCATTTTGAAGAAAGGGTATTGTTTAATTATTTTTTTAAATTTACTAAATATTTTTTAAATGGAGAAAAAACCTTCAGGTTTTACCTAAAAAGTTCTGTTGCACAGTAAAAAGTTCAATAAATGGCTTGATATTTATTTTTAATACATAGTATTTTATTTTTAAACTTTAAAAACGTTCTCCTGAAAAATCAAGTATTTTGATTAATGACGTTCTTGAAAGGAGTGAGCGATATATAGAACTTCCAAGAATTTGAGTAGTGTAGTTGTCAATAATGGATAGCATTGGTGAATTTTACACGTGTGTAAAGTGATCACTTAAACCAGTCTATGACGGTCATCAGTCCCGTCAATGCCCAGACTTCCATATTCTTCTTCATCTTTGATGAGATGTCAAAAAAGAATATTGTATAATTAGTTTTTTTTGTGTATATTATAATATGTTAAAATAGATAAACAATAAAAATCATGTAAAAAGAATACCCTAGACGAGGACGCATAAGGTGGCTTGGTGAGTCTCCCCAAAAAGTAATAAAAATAATGTTCATGTATGCATACATATTAATATATTTTCATCACATAAACGAAATAATGAAATAAATTAAAGAGGGCATATGACTAAATGTATGGATGTAAAAAAAGGTAGGAGTGTATGTCAGGACAAACGAGTGTGGCGTTTGATCCTCTCTGCCTACCGATGCAGTGAAAGTGTCAGCTCCCTTGCATCCTCCAACGAGAACTGCCGACGGATTTTTAGCAGTGAATTCCCTCTGAAAATCGATCCTGGGACCTCCAACACGACTACCAAACGCGCTAACCTATACACTACAGAAGCAGACACAGTACAGTTAAATTCAGCATATCGAAATATAAAAGTAAACCTTGGAACGAGTGGATAACAAATAACGATTGAATGGAGAAAAGTTAAGTAGCAAATTAAACTTGCATTGCAAAACCACAATAAATCGTTGTCATCGTTATATTTTATTTAAAATTGTGGGTTATGGGGTCAGGTTAAGGAGGTTACACCTAGTTTCAGGGATCGTAAAACATGGGCCTGCTGGTTAAATGAATTAATTGTTCATTTTAGTGTCACATTTTCGTCATCGGTTAGGAGTAAAATTTAAAAAAAATGTTAAGAATATATAAAAAAAGTGTATACTATCTTCTCTTAAAAACAAAAATGAAATTTTTGTATAAGACAGTTTTTGAGTTCATTTTTGAGAACTACAGAAGTCCTCATGAATACGTTATAAACCAAACTGCGTTTGTATTATCAACTGTTGATCGACAACATCCGTTTTTCTCGAAACGAATTTTCGAGAAATTCATGGGTGCTACAATAAAATGACCTTATTCGAAGGTATGGCCTAGGTGATGTTGTCTATGATAGAAGGACCTACAACTTGAGGACGAGGAGAACCAAAGGAGGTAAAGCTTAATGCGAATTTGATTAACTTAGAACATTTCAGATAAGTAAAGTGAAACTGTTGTTTACACCTGAATTTTCCCGGATACGTAGAAAGCTTTGCATGCTTCAAAAGGAGCCATTAACCTCCCTTGTTCTAGTTCGGACTATGAATACAGATAGAAGTAAAGCGGAGTTTATAGCTTTCCTTGAGGTATAATGCTAATAGACTCCGCCAATCTAACTTCGCCGTAAAACCAGGTGTAATTCTATTTACGATACCATAATAAAACGCCCGTTTCACGCTTAATAACGGCCTGATAATAACTGCAAAAGGTTTTCTTTATTAAAATGTTATCATCTGCACCCTATTCATGGTTATTCAACGTAATAGCTATTATCATTTATTACTTTAATTGATTCACTTTTGGTAATATCAACCCATTAATAATTTAAATTTTACTTGGTAAATACCACTATTTATTAAAAACTATTGTGACACATGTTTCGATGCACTCCGCATCGTTTTCGAGCACCGTAACACAGTTGATTTTAAGAAACAGCGGTATTTACCAAGTAAAACTTAAATTAGCAGTGGATAGATATTACTACAAAATGATTGCCGAATCAATTAATAAACATTTAAATAAAATATTTAAATAAAGCATTTGTGACAATTTATTATAACTAATTGGGGGTTTTAAAAAGTGATTTTTTCACTGTAATATTTATTCAATATTATCCTGGACTGGTACCTGAAGCGAAGGGCTGATCACTTTTCTTTTATGTGTCAACGATCAAGATAACACGGATGATGCAGTGCCTTATGCACCATCGGGTGCGGATGAGGGTTTGAAGAAAAACATCATATATTTATTTTGAGTCCCCCTGTACTTCGACACTATCGAAGCAAACATTTACGTATAACGCGCCATAACCTTTCGTTTAATGGAAGGCTCATAGTGTGGAAAGACACGTTCAGTTTTGATTTTTAAGGCTTCAGGTATCAGTTCATACTTATTACGATATAATAAATAATAAAAATATATTTAAAAAGCATGGTTAAGAGAAAACAAGGTAATTTGAATAAAAAATAGATTACGTTTGGCGGAAACTGGTCATTAGCGGTTTTTCCAAAGATATTAAAAATACGTTTGGGAATTTAACTGCATCTGGCGTTTATGGTTAATTATATTCTGATTTATTCTTTAATTTATATCGGGAAAAGGCTTTTAATTGATTAATAAGTAAACAAATTATGATGAGCAGAATTTTCAATCATAAAAAAAGTTTTTTTCTTTAAAATATTTGAAAGTACCGTAAAGTGGGTATACATTGCACCAAAATACTGCATTTTTTCAAAAAATTGTCTATTCAGATCAGGTTTTTTACTTTTTCTGAGGTTTCGACTATTGCAATGTAAT
The DNA here is from genome assembly GCF_059751285.1 of Brachycentrus maculatus. Taxonomy (NCBI): domain Eukaryota; kingdom Metazoa; phylum Arthropoda; class Insecta; order Trichoptera; family Brachycentridae; genus Brachycentrus; species Brachycentrus maculatus. The sequence goes on along the minus strand of NW_028280937.1, from coordinate 559,082 downwards.
AACACATATACCTGTAACATGTCTGATACATTTTTAAATTTTTATTTATTTTGCCTGTATTTTTTTTTTATATTTATATTTTGGTGCAAAGTATCCCGGGGTAAAGTACAACTTTGCACCATGATATTTTCTCTACACTTTTCGTACTAGAATCCAAATTAATGCAAAGTAAAGACTATCCTACAAGTTTCGTTGCATCTTATGAAGGGTTTTAGCTCACAGTTCGTTAAATGCAGATTATAATATCGTATAATTTTGGAAAAATAAGACACTTGAAAGAATTTTTTTTTTTAAATATTGAAAAATCTAACAAAAACTTTTTTTTCCAATACTGAAGGTTTAAAATTATATAAAATAAAAGGTGGATATTAAAACATATTGTACTACATAGGTAATAGGAATTAAAATGAAATTAGGTCTAAATATGGTCAAGTTTCGGGACGGTAAAGAAACCTCTTTTGGATTGCATTTTCGGTTTTTTTATGGAACCCACTACATCCTTCCAAGAATATTGAAGGAAGTTATCCTTCATCGGCCACTTCCACGATTTGAGACTCTGCTGCATGGATTTAACAGCTCTGTCTTTCTTTATTTCCAAAATCTGTCCCGGAAATTTTTCTCCTTTATAATGAAATACGACATATTTTCCCACCCTCTTTTTTACTGGTCCTAATGAAACGGAAGAACAAATACGATAACTGGTTTCAGTCATCGTTTTTGTTCTTCTCCCTCTTCCTCAAACTATTATCAGTTAATGCTAGATATTCTGGAAGTTTCGATGCGGAAGGTGGGATCATTGATGTACAATACTTGGTTCAGGTAGCATTTATGTCTCGTCAACGTTCATTTCGACATTTGGATCGTGAGCAATGGTCTTACCTGGTTCTATCGGTATCGTTTTCCTGCGTTTTAAGACTGAATTCTTTGGGTTGAATCTGTTTTCTTCCAAAAACTGTTGAAAACTCTGGCGCACGTCATCGTCAAACGCTTTTAATGGCAACCGATTAAGCAACTGACTAGTTTTAGTAACAGTCAAGGTTTTATGTCTTTGCAAAAATGATCTTATCCATTCAGACCCTGGTACGTTGTTCTTTAATATTCATACTTTTCTGCCAAATCTATCCTAATAGGCTATTAGAATGTGGTGAATGTTAAAAACACTCACTGGGAAACCGTACTCACTCATGTCTACTATGCAGTTTACGAAGGATTGCTCTTCGCCCTTGTCACATATCGGAGGTTTTCCCACAGGTTTTGTGTGCTGACCTTTGAGCTTATAGTTAATCGTCCTTCTGGGGATTTCGAAAATTTCTTCAGCCTTTCTCTGAATGATTGTACCATTTCGAATGGCCTCCAAACACTGCTCCACTCTCTTTGGTGTAAAATCGCAATATCGTCTGGCATATAGCCGCTGTTTGTGTGTTCTTGACATTTTTGAAAAAAATATACCATCAGGAATTAAGTAAGTACACAAAACCTATAGATATTTAGCAAAAATGTCAAGTTGTATTAGCCGTTTTAAGACTTTTCATGAAATTAATTAACTATGGCCTTTTGTGGATACTTTGCACCTGGTGCAATGTTACCCCAAATGTGGTCAATACAAGTCAGTTCTTAAAAAAAATATTTTTACATAAACTTGACAACGTAACTAAAAAATACAGCATTTGAGAAAAGCAGGGTCTACCTATCTATAATTTAGAGACCACTCACTTATTGTAACTGGTTTCAGTATACTGATTACACTGGATTTTTTCAGACACAATTTTCAGACAGAAAACTTTCTTTACGTTCGGACAGGAAAAACGCATTGAAGCAATAGCCACCGACTGTTACTTCTGTAAACTAAAAAGTAGATTGAAGTCCCATCTATCAGAAACAATAGAAAGTAGAATGAAAAATGACATGTATCAGAGATGACCAGCTCCACAATTTCTTTACAGAAGGTGGTGCAAAGTATCACCCATGGTGCAAAGTATACCCACTCTACGGTATTACTACATAATTCTACCACTACTACTAATACGCTGCTTTTTTATATGGTAGGCAGAGATAATAAAACACCTCATTAGTTTGTTCTGACATATAATATTCATTCCAACCCTTATCCGCACCCCAAGGTGAAATAGAGCACTGCATTAAACAAACACAGTGTTATCTTGATCGTTAACACACGAAGGAAAGGTGATCAGCCGTCTGCTTCAGGTATCAGTCCAGAGTAATAGAGAATAAATATTAGAGTGAAAAAATCACTTATATTCATTTTACCCCCCTTGGGAATCGAACCTGGGTCCTCCAGAACGGTTGCCGACCGTGTTGACCATTACACTACGGAGGCGTACATATAATAAACCTTTACTTAGATACAAAGACATGCATGCCGTCCGGCTACATAGACCTTTGACAAACTTTTTTTGTTCCTGATTGATTTTGTCACGCCAAGTTTTCCTTGCTGCCCGCTTTCTGTTCTCCCATTCGTATTTGTCAAATATACTTTCTTAGTCAATCTCTTATAATCCATTTAATCCATATATTCAAACAATCTCAACGAACCTTTCTTAGTCTTTTTATCCCATCCTACATTTCTTTCTAACGTTTTCATTTTTAATTCTGCCACATAGAACATCGATTTTCCACAAAATCGTATAAGAGATCAGTATGATATTACAATTTTTAAGAAATTAAATTCTGAATTCTTGAGAAACTGTCAATCATTTACTCTTTAGAATGTAAATCCACAAATAAAGAATAAGATAGAACTCCTAATCCTTCCCCATCAATCAACGTACAACTTATGAATTTAATATACGTGTTACAGAAAGGTACCACTTATGAATTTAAAAAATGTTTGATAATGATGCTGAATGCATCGAAACACGTATAATAATATATTTTAAGTAAATTTTTTATTTAATACGGATGGATTCTACACGAGTCTGCTGAGTCGATTAATGAAGCTTTTGAATGTACTTTAAATTATACTATAAGTTAAGTTCGTTTCAAAGTTACTTAGATATATTTTTTACACGAGCTTTAAACTTAAAAGTTAACTTCATCTTGGTAAAATAACAGCTTTTTCCGCTAGAAAAGCAGCGGTGAGAATATTACATTGTAAATATCAGGACATTTTATAATATCGTGGTTGGTTGGGGCAATATTTGAATAAATTTAGATAATGAAACTCTCAGAATAAAGCGAAATTTTAAAGGACCAAAAAATGTCAGTTTACGTTCAATATGTCCCTTTATGAAGTAAATTGCTCGATAAAACGTGATACAGAGAATCGTGATGAAAACTTAATAGAGCTGAAAAAGTAGCTATAAAAGAAAAATGATGGACGAAATATGAAATAAAGACTGTGCCACCCTATCGGTATTACGGTCTAGAGTCTACAGGTTCTCAAAGTTTTCAACACCATGCCATCCAAATTAATTTCTTTAGGAAAACAAAAAAAAGGTTTACTGATAAATTTATTATTAGAATTGGCTTCTATGAAACTTTGTATGAAAACAAACAAAAAGTATAAAAAAACGTACCCGTACTCCTGCATATGAATACAAGGTTTATATATACTACTGACACTTTTTTAAGTGCGACCAAATTATTGTTCACAAGTCTTAGATTTATTCCATTTAGGAGTTGTTAACAAAAATATTTTATTGTTTTATTACCGAAACATCCGCCTTCGTAGTGTATAGATGGTCAGAACGCTCAGCTACCGTTCTAGAGGTCCCGGGTTCGATTCCCAGGGGGGGTTAAATAAATATAAGTAATTTTTTCACTGTTTTTTTATCAAATATTACCCTGGACTAGTACCTGAAGCAGAGGGCTGATGTTTACGATCAAGATAACACTGCGTTTATATAATGCAGTGCCCTATTCACCATTGGGGTGCGGATAAGGGTTTGAATGAAAAATGAATTATCGTTTTTTTTTTAAAACGGTAGTTTTCTAGTATTTTAATAACAGACATGTATATTGTATTATTAGTTCGCCTCAATATTGTAGTAGTAAATGCGTTTGTTTTGCTGGGTTCGATATCTAGGGAGATAAAAAAAAATTAACAAGAAATATTTCACTCCGGTAATAATTTCACATTATGATGTACCTTATATGGACGACTGAGCTTATTGCCTTCATGTAATCAACGATCTCGTGATGTGATGCGTTGCCCTATGCACCATTGGGCGTGGATAAAGATAGGAAGAAGAATAATAAGAGTCCAGAAAGTTTTTTTAAATTTAACACGTAAATAGAAAAAAAAACAGTGCCAAAAGAACAAAGATGAAAATGGTGGTCAATTTTAGTCATATATATTTTTAAATGTGCACCCTAAATAAAAAAAAATTAAATTGAGAACCAAACTCAGTTTTATTAGAAAGGGTATGTTATGTATTGATTTCAATATGAGTATATTTATTTTAAAAAAAAAGTTGTTCCAAAAGGATAGCGATTAAATATTGTAGAAATTTAAACGAAATTAACATAACTTTTTGTTTTAAAAATGTGTTAAGGATTGTTTTTAAATTCACAATTTTATATTTCTGAAAATACTCTTTGACGGCCTGGACAAAAAGCTAACGTCAGAAACAACAAAAAAGTAAAACCGAGCTAACCAACACGACACATACCGATATACAATGAATTCCTGTCCAGAGATCGTTAAGGGTTCAATGATAGTTATGTCCCATAACTGTTGTAAGCATGTCGCATAATAAATACGAAAGAAATGAGCGAAATATGGTAATTTGTAAACGCGAGCCACGTTTTTAATTCCGCTGAAATCTGAATGATCTATAAAGAAGGAGCGGTCAGCCATTTTAAATGGCGACCCCGTCCTACACCATTATATCTGCAGTGTTACACAACTCCACTCTTGCCTATTACGTAGTGCGAGGTACCTACATACAACTATCCCTTGTTCCGCGCCACCCATGCCTGCCCTACGCAAACATTTAATGACGTATTCTTTATGAAATTAATGTCAACATCACGTACTAAGAGTATTTAAAATAAAATGTAAGAAACCTCTTCTTATTATTTGTTTAACCCTGGGGCACTGCATCATATAAACGCAGTGTTATCTTGATCGTTACACACGAAGGAAAGGTGATCAGTTCGCTTTAGGTACCAGTCCAGGGTGAAAAAATCACTTTATTTGACCCCCCCTGGGAATCGAACCCGGGACCTCCAGTACGGTATAGCCCAGCGTGCTGACCATTATACTATGGAGGCAAACACCTGATAACCTCTTAGTCAGCGAAAATATGTGTGAAGAAATAAGTCGATCGAAAGCAAAGGAAACCAGGGTATGTCAAATACTTAAAAGCGACCGAGTTAGGAGTCGAAATAATCGGCGGGTATGTATGAGGAGATGCATGGACGTGAAAGGGGCGAATATTTTTTGTAATGACAGAATGGTGTAGCGTTCTATTCTCTCTGCCTACCTCTGTGGGGAAGCGGCGTTATGATAAGTTAGTTATTTATAATTCTAAGATAACGAAAAACTTTTATTTTGCTAAAATTAGTATAACAGTAAAGTGTGGCTTTTGTTTGAGTTTAAAAAAAGCTTTCGGTGAAATTCGTCGTATCTACGAGTAAATTTCAACCTAACGACACAAAAAACTTTTCCTTCTAAACAGTACTAATGATGCCTAATAGCGTATCATCAATCAATCCTGTTTTTTGTAGATCTGAAATTATCCGCAGGGCGTGTCGTTTTGCTTAATGCTTGAGCTCTAGTAATTTCTATAAAAAAATATTTGTAAGACGTACATATATACCTGTATCAACTTCACTACGCTTAATTTTCATAAAAGGCTATAACACTGATTTATAGCCAACATTTTTTAAATATACATATACATATATGAACATATAACATATTTATAAAATAATCATTCACAAATTCACATATTTATGCCAAATACATATCATATCGCTCGTTTGGTACACACTCCTTTGCCCCAGTGCCCTTTTCACCACGGGGTGTGAATAAGGGTAGGATAAAGAAGATCTTGCCTCCATATAAAATATTATTTACCAAATTTCAAACATTGATATTGACATTTTTTTAGTTTCTGTTTATTTTTGGTATATTTTATATTTTTGACTTTTGTAAATCTTAATATTTTTTTTTTCAATGTTATTTTATTTATTATTATAAGAAATCCATATTAAAATCATCTGTAATTAATAAAACTAAATAAACTGTATTTAATAAAAAAGAAAGACATATAAATTGAATTTTACTCAATTGTATAACATATCTTTTTTTGGTGTTGCAAACAAAACATATTGTATGATTTCCAATAATAAGCACCTTTTTATGAAATTAACTGAACATTAACAACCAAATTGACACCGCATCGATCCGATGAGGTTCTCTTAGTACCATGGCTTTTTTTTCATGCAACGTGGTGGAACGGCGTTCCGACACCTTTTTTTCACGGATTTTTTTAAAAATTATCATAATCAAATAGACGAAAAAATGTTGGCACTTACGTAATTACAATCTATATTTATATAATAAGTCAAAATGATAAAATATGGTATAATGATATCATTTTTTTAATATAAAGCTGGCATGAAGTGAGTTCCGGAACCTTTTTTTGTTAAAAAAAAAGCTCTGCTTAATACCATTTAATGCAAATAGGGGTAGGGAGAAGATATATTGCGTCTTAATAAACTGGAGTGAATATATTTGTATGTATCGTGGGTGTAAACTATAATACAATGAATGTATGTATCCAAATTGTTTTCGGTCTCAGTTTAGTTTATATTGCTGTTGTAACATTTAAATTAGACCGAGGGAAAGAAAACGTCCCGTAAACTTTGTTATCACACGATTTCCCCACTCGAGTTATCCTTCCTCATCCCAGACTCGGGGACATTATCAAGCGAGTGCAAGGACGGGAAGAGCCGGGAACTATCTCCCGGCGACCTTCGCGAGGAGGCCTTCCCGTTAGTGGGACAGAGGAAACGTTTCCCCGGGGTGGCGGAGATACGGCGCTCTCTATGGTCGGGGGTTGCGTAACTCGGGGTGGCTGTGAGTTGGCGCGAAATAAAAGCTGAGTTACGGTCCTATCCCGCTCGCCTCGGAGACAAAGATGGGATGATATCAAAAATTGAAAAATATAAATGGAATACGATGAAAACTTATGAATATTTTTGGGAATACACACACACACACTATTTTTAATTTAAATTTTACTTACTAAATATCACTATTTCTAGAAATCTATTGTGACACGTTTTTCGATGCATTCATCATCAAAACGGTATAGAATTTAAGATAAAGTTGTATAAACTAGGTAACAAAAGAATATAAATCATTATTGTATTTTATACATTGAAGTGAAAATGATCATTTAATTACGAGAACGTAGTTTTAAATGTTAAAATTACTGTGAATCGTAAAGCGATTTTTAAATGATGAAAACGGTGCTAAATAAATTGTTCGGTAAATGCATTCATTCATTTGTATTGTTGCAGAATTTGAATTAAAACAATTGGCATTCTGAAAACATTATACTAATGAAGATAAATTCCATACAATAATTAATAAAATATTGAAAGGTATTCATTCCTTGAATGAAAATCCTGCTCTCATTATATTTTCTTCTATTAAATTACCGTCGATCTGTATCCCACATGTAAAAAATCAACGTAAACGCAGTCTACTTCGTTAAGCTTAGCGAAATTTACAACGGCAATAAGTAGAAGTCTAAATGAACTCTATCATTCTCGCAATGCTCTCTGTCTTTGCTTATTTGAGAAACGCCAGCTTAAAAATTGATTTCTTGTTATAAGTGAAAAAATTGTTAATTGCTAATCTATCTAACAATTATTTTCATTTATATAATGCTATTAGCGACCAGGATATTTAAACAATAATTATTTCATAAATTAAAATATTTGTGGCAGGTAAAATTTTTAATTTAACCATTACTTTATTCGCAGATAAAAATATTGAGACAATTCTTTTGCAATTTTGAAATATGAAGAGAAAAACAAAACGTTTATTAATATTTCCATTTAGGAACACAACGCAAAATAATGGAATATTCAAACAATTTTCTTTTACGAAATCCTTTCCAAATTTCTCGCGAAATTAAACCAAGTGTCATTACACATTACCGTTTGTTGGAGACAAGACGAAGAAATCCTCCGTTTCGTGGGATATTTTATGAAATTAATTCTAAGAACGAAGAGACAAATAGATAGGCGAAGGTGATTTGAATACGAATATTACCGCACAGGCAGGATTATTTCCTCATTCCACCCCCTTTCAGACACTTTAGATTTCGAGGATTATCGAAAGTAAGACGTTTTCTGATTTTAGATATTTATAATTACCTTAGCGTATAAATCTCGCAAATACGTCAGAAATTTAAGCCCGGGACTCAAAATACAAATTAGCTGTCAACAACATAAATATCTGAATCAAAATTATAATTGGAGACTTTGGGACAAAAAGTAAACAAAACCCTTTTTTTAATGAAACGGTATAAACCAAATATTTTAGTTAAATGTCAAATAGCGCCAGACATTTTTATACCTCATTTGAGGGAGATGTACATAATTACAAAAAGTATATATCTTTTTACATTTAAGGAAATAGAAAGGTCTCGTTGTGTGTTTTCATGAACAAAAAAAAACACTGGGAATTTTTTTGTGTTTTTTTAAAGACTTAAATAAATATTAAAAGTGAATTAGTTTAATCAGTGATGGAAGTGCTTTTGACAGGGCATATTTAATTATTAATATAGTCGTACATCACTATTAATTAAATGTACGTAATTAAAATTTGTGATGACATAAACTTTAATTAAGCACATTCAATCAAGCATTTGCAGAGTTATAAACCTGGCATCATTTTGAAAATCAATATGAAATTTATTTATTGTAGATATGTTTTGTAGTATCACAGGCATGTGTTCAAAATAATTGAGTGAAACATTGTAACCTTCATCGCAAATTCATACGATGTAGATAATTCCTTTTTTTCATAAAGTAAATATTAATGAACTCAATAGAGATGAATAGGAGTTTTTTGAAAAGGTAATATGGAAGCAAAAGCATTTACAGAGGGTTTGACCTGTTACCAGCTGGTTTCAGTGATAACAATTCAGAATGAAATGTTAATTTATTTGTTTTGATAATAAAATGGTTAATAACAAGTATTTTAGTAGTATTACACAAAGTGAACAATGAATGATAAGGAGAGTATTGAATATATTAGGAGCAAATTTGTACACTGGTTAGCGTTAAATTATGGGATGAAAAAACAGAATTAATTAAAGAATGAATTATTTTACAGATGTCGTAATTTTTATTTTATTTTTTAAATTCCATCGTTCATGTTAAGTCCCAGGTCTGAATAGGAAGATGGAAAGGAATCACTGTTTCCGCCAAGTATTGCGTACGTCGCAAAATTTATATTTTAATAAGATAAAAATAATACTGACGCGAGCAAATAAGCCGTCTCCAGTTGCGGGATAAAAAGGCTGATGAAAAATTCATCTTGACAAGCGGCGGAAATTGGTCGGGCAGGAAAAAGGTTAATACCATCGGGGAAAACAATGCCTGAATGGCTTCCAGAATGTTTACACGTTTTTTCCAATACAGACAGCCCAATTTTTATTTACCCCTTTCAGTGCGATGATGGGTCCACGAAGCCCATCAAAACGGATTTAGACTGGATTAGCCAGAGGAATATACAGGAAATATGTGCCAAATGCTTTTGCCCTTGTTAGTCCAACGAGCGTTGAAAACACAAAACTGATGTATTTTTAGGAAAAAGCCTACAATAAGGGCGTTTGTGCACTACACGGAATTACACGGAATTTTACCGTCCGGCACGTCAGTTAGCGTTTTAAAACGATGATAGGCTAGATTGGCTTGTATTTTGTGCTTTTGTCCATCTTTCTTCGGATCGGTGCCTGAACACGTTGCGCGTTAATTCAATCACGCTAAATTGTCGTAGTCACTTTCATTTTTCGAAACCGGACTACCTGACGGTGAAATTCCGGGTAGTGCACAAACGCCCTAATGCTGAAAGACAAAATGCTGGAAAATGCGAGAGTATTGGAAATATGAATATCTAGCTGCAATGAATTCTCCTGCATCGAATGCATCTCATTCAATGAACAATATATAGTTCTGATGACTTGGCATGTTCAGGCAATATGTGATAAAGTTTGAAGTTTTACAACATTTTGAGTGTGTCCAAATACTTGTTCACAAAATACTTGTTCACTAATATAAGAGTTTCTGCTTAATAAAAAGCTTCTTTACATCTCACCAATAGATGTCTCTAGTGAAGTTCTAGTGATTCAAGAACAAGGTTTCTAAATTGGTTCATATATATAGAACTGCCAAGAATTTGAGTAGTGTGGTTGTCAATAATGGGTAGAATTGGTGAATGTTACACGTGTGTAAAGTGATCACTTAAACCAGCCTATGACGGTCGTAAGCCCCGTAAATGCCCAGACTTCCATATTCTTCTTCATCTTTGATGAGATATCAAAAAATAATTTGAAGTTTTACTTCAATTTTTATTTTTTTTCGCATTTCGGCTCAAAAAAATCTTATTTGAAAAATTCATTCGGCGTATGAATGAATTTCTTGGAGAAATTCATATTGATGGTGATTTTCTTATGATTATAATATTATTCCTAATTGTGTTTCGACACTTATTTTTAACTTAATCTTATTTTTAAGTTAATCTTATTTTACATCTATTCTGTAATTCCTCAATTTCGTACAATTTCACTGTTAACTTTATAATTTACTATTAACTATTGTTCCTGATGTCCCGTATTTTTTTCTTATTCAATTTTTTATTCTAAGATTGTTGGATTTAACCATGTATATTTATAAATTAATTTTTATATCATCATACACTTGAAAATAATATTTTACATATTGACATTTAAAAATAAAACTTGTGAAAAAAATTGTGCCCTCAGCTCGGGAAAACTAAGTGAAGGTACATTATTGTGAATGTATTATGAATGTAGTGTGATATAATTTTAAACAATTCATATTTTTTAACCTTTATTCGCACCCAATGGTGCATAGGGCACTGCATCGTAGCGACGCAGATATTAAATAAATATGAGAGCGAAAATCACCTAAATTTATTTTGACCCCCGTGGAAATCGAACCCGAGACCTCCACCATTATTACACTATGGAGGTGAACATTTAATTGGGAAACCGAATAATCATAAAAGGCGCAAGTCAATATTTTGGTGTGAGAAAATCTCCGATTCTACAAATGATGTTTACGGTTATTTGATATTTTTTCTTTTGGCAACATTTTTTCTCCTTCAATTTTGTTTGTAATCATCTCTAAAATGATTACAGAGAATTTTAATTTTTAAAACAGCCTTAATTTCTTAAACGAAAAACATCGAGACATAAAATTTTGGAGAATTAATTAAAAATGCTAATGAATCGTCTGAACGGGTTCTGCGAAGTTGATTTTGTGAAGTAATTAACGTATTCTAGAGTAATGAAGGAACCTGAAGTAGGCTTGTAGTGAATAAATACCAGAATTTCACTTGAGTTCTAAATCAACCCTTTCAGGAAGAGTCGGTATTCTACTACCCCCTTTCTGTTTTGTTTGTTTTTAATATTCAAAGCTTCTTAGATACTTTGCGAAAACAAGCTTTACTATTCACAGCTCACGGCGCGGTTAAAAATTCAAATAGAATTAATTAAACCTATAATAAACAACGATTTCGCTAGTACAAATGATGAATAGGTTAATTTAAGCCGAGTGTCCTTAAAATCTTGCCAAATTGCTTAAGATACATTTCCTTAACCCAATTTTTAGGTATTTTGTAGGATTGTACATTTTCACCGATGACAAATTACGAGAAATAAAATTGGATATTTTTTGATGGAGAACTAACGATTTTATTCTCCATTTGTGAATTGGTGAAACTACTCTATCTTTAAAATACAAGTAATAAAAAAAGATAAACGATACATGATGTTCAAATGGTGTTATACAAAAAGAATGCAAGGCTGAGAAGAGCATTATCGATAAAAACAAAAGAAAGGTGGGTTGAGGTAATTTGGGCATGTGAATCGAATGAGTGAAGAAAGAATATAATAAATAATAAAACCCTTATCCGCACCCCAATGGTGCACAGGGCACTGCGTCATATAAACGCAGTGTTATCTTGATCGTTTACATATGAAGGAAAGGTGATAAGCCCTCCGCTTCAGGTACCAGTCCAGGGTAGTATTGAATAAATATTACAGTGAAAAAATCACTTATATTTATTTTACCCCCCTTGGGAATCGAACCCGGGACCTCTAGAACGGTAGCCGAGCGTGCTGACCATTACACTACGGAGGCGGACGGGGGGGGGGGGGGAAGAAAGAATAATGAAACAAATTAATGAGGTAAATTTGATTGGTAATAGAAGCAGCTGAAGACCGAAAAAAACTTCTTTTCGTCTTTGTAGACTGTTGTGGTCGGTTCTCCTCATCCTCAGATTAGAGATCCTTTATCTAGAGTAACGTCACCTAGGCAATGCTTTCGAATCCTTGTTTTCTTTCAGCAGCATCTGAGATTTCTTTTGTTTTCCTATAGATGTTTTTCGAGGAAGATCCACAGCAATTGCTTGGTTCACAATATGATCAGGTTCTCTGGGTCCTATGTGCCTATACAATCTCAATTATCTTTCCTCAATCTTAATATTGATGTCTATTTCACACAGGCTTCCAGCTCCAGGCTTCGTTGATAACGACGATATCATCTGTCCTTATAAAACAATTCAGTGAAAATTGTACTTGACGCCTTACCTTAGCCTCTGAAAGTAACATAGTACTTTATTGGACCCAATCCCAATTCTTTGGGTTCAAACATAGAAGAGGGTGTTGAAATAAAAGTTAGCAAACGCGAGAAATTCGAAAAAAGGGTTTGGGTGTTGCCATCAATGCTTTACACCCCAACTGTTCGAAACAACGCAAAAAACTTTTAAAAAGCAATTTAATTCAAAGAAAAGAGAAAAAAAAAGTTGGTACAAGAGACATCGAAAAGAAAAATTTATATCAGTGATATTTTAATTTTATTAAATTCGTGAATCTTAACACAACTTTTAAAAATGAATTATGAAAAAAAATATTTGAAAGGAAATGAAATATTAGTTGGATAATCATTAATTTGTCGGCCTTTATAAAAGTGGTTAGTACATTTAGCTAACTGGTCAAAATAAATAAAAATTCCCTGATTATGATTCTTAAAACGATAGATTTCATATCAAATTGAGACACCTATATTAGTAATACCATAGCTAGACAACATACATTTTTATTCTTATTACTATGCCAAGCCAAATTAAAATCATAATCGCCATTTTGATTTTGCCAACAGTCGCTCTTAACAGTGACTTACTAAACAGTACTGTAGTTAAATTACTCCCTCAAGTTTTTAAGTCAAAATAAACAACTTTTTCATACGTTGCGTTTATCTTCGATTTTGTCTTGTAACTTGTTGCAAGATTAGTAGCAAAGATGATATTTCTATATTAATATATTTTATTACATTATTTTTATTTCTTATCATTCTGATTGCCTCTTAAATTGTATATGAATGTAGGTATAAATTCAAGTGTGTACAACCATACGGTTGTATATAAATATGTAAGGTATATAAACCATCTAACTAACCGTCATCACGCCACTTCCCCACAGGGATAGGAAGAGAACGCCACACTACTCTGTTCTTGCTATTATTCTTCGTCTCATCCACATTCATGCATTTTCTCATATATACCCGCCGATTATTTCAACTGTTAACCTGATCGCTTTCAAGTGTACCATATATAAAAATATCTAATAAAAATAATAATTATGAAATAAAACCTTATGTGGTGGCCGAACAAAAAAAATATTAATGTAAAATTATTATTAAATATATCAATGTACGTATTATTTCGTAAATTCAACCCTCATACAGTATTCTAGCTTTGTTATCTTTCTAGTGTCTATAACAGCTCTCTCATTTCCTATGTGTTCTAAAATATCTTCTTTTCGAACGTTGTTAGCCCGAGATATTAGGAGCATCTTTCGTTTCTAAATCTAGGAGAATATTGTAATATTTATCTCACGACGCCCGGCTGTGCCAATAAACGTTCACCTCTTCAAAGGATGCGAATTTACCGACAACCCTCACAAATGGTAGCGTTTAAACATTGGACAGGCATCCTTAAAGGACATTTTATTTGCTTTGAAGTCCCGTAACTGGGGTCTTTGCATTAAGTGAGGTGGAAATAAAAATACGCCAATATCAGGAAGGCACCAAGTTTACGCCAGAAGAGGTGGTATAGAATTACGTTATACGCGAGCAAATATTTATTTTGAATGGTTTGCGAAAACTTACTCAGTCATTTTATATTAAATATATTAATTTGTATTACATGATAGTAGTTTGATATTTTGCTAGGCACACTCAAAATATCGAACCAACCTTCATGTAATACAAATAAATAAACACTTTCAAGTATTTGAAATGCTTAATTTATTTTGAATGGTTTTCGAAAACTTACTCAGTCGTTTTATATTAATTATATTAATTTGTATTACATGATAGTAGTTTGATATTTTGGTAGACACACTCAAAATATCAAACCAACCTTCATGTAATACAAATAAATAAACACTTACAAGTATTTAAAATATTTGATCCTGCCAAGTTTTCCTCTGTCTTCCACTGCGTCTTTTACCAACCACATTTGCCTCAAAAAATTGTTTAATTATCCTTTCTTTATTCATTCGATTCGCATGCCCAAACCATCTTAACACAGCTTTCTTAATTTAATCGATAATGCCTCAGCCTCAAATTATTTCCTAATATCATCATTCTAACATCTATCATACAACTTTTTGCCGCACATTCGTTTATGAGAACGTATTTCGACTGCTCTGACCACTTTCAAGTGATTGAAGATTGAATAATTGAAAATGCCAAGTTTACACGGCCCTACTCTACTTCTAATCATATTTGCCTCATATATTTTTTTACTCTCCTTTTTTCAAGTATTCGATTCAAATGCCCAAACATTCTCAACACACCTTCTGAATTTTACTGATAATGCTTATCTCAGCTTCATATTCATTATTTACATTACCATCCGAACATGTAAAACGTGGTACAACATTTTGCCGTACAAAAAATGTTTTGAGCATTTGGATTTACTGTGTTTTTCTTCATACGTAACTGAAACGTAAGCCGGGGTCAACTGAAAATCCTTCACTCGCCTGTAAACATATTAGGTTTCAGCAACTCTGAGCGCGGCTCGTAACTAACTGGTCAGAAGGAAAAGTTTTGTTAGCAAACCAATTAGGTACTTACATATTATGAACTGCTAAACACAAGCGAACACGGTGTAATACGGTGTCCACACTAGAAGCTCTTTGAAAAAGAACTTTTTAAAAATTAAAAATGGAATTGGCGGCAAAACTATGTATGATATATAGGTGTGTTCGAATGGTGATATTTATAAGGAAAGAATGCAAGTTCATGTATTAATTCTAAATCAAACACAATTTTTTTTGAGTCTACTAAATTGTATTTTATTAACAAAAACTCATAAAAAATTGTATTGTGACAATTGTTTCGTCTTGTTAGGGCATTACCAAACGAATGACATTCGTTTGATAATGCCCTTACAAGGCTAAACAATTGTCACAATATAATTTTTTATGCGTTTTTGTTAATAAAATACAACTTAGTAGACTCAAAAAATCTGTGTTTGATTTTAAATTAATACATAAATCAAAATGGAGTTCTACAAATTAAACGCCAAATCAATAAATAATGAATGCAAGGCTGAGAAAATCATTATATCGTAGATTAAAAAAAGTATGTTCTGGTGGTTTGGGCATTAGAATCTATTAAGAGAAAACATAATATAATATTAAAACATACTTATGAGGCGATGTGGTTTATAATACAAGCAGAGATAGGCCTAGGAAAACATGACATAATCAAGTATGTCTTATACTTGAAGTATGTATATTTATAAATGCTTTTTTCAATTTTAAAGGAAAACCCAACAGACAAGCCTCTACTTTAGAGGTTTGTCTGCAGATAGGTTAGTAATAATAGGGAAGGTAAATGGGAAAAATACATCACAAATACCCAGACAAATTTAACATAAATCTTTCTTGGTTTTATTTTACTTTTGGCGGGAATCGAACCCAAGACGGAGTTTCGCAGTCTTGCATCTACCCAACTAAGCTACGGCACCTGTATAAAAGATAAATACAAATACAAGATTGTATCGAAATACCAAAGTCATCGGTGAAAAATTTTATATTTTGAACAAACGAATGAATAATTATTTTTATTTTCATAGATGCCGTGTACGAGGTTTTGAGTGGGCACAGCACGCGACCTGGAGACGTTGATTAACAGTTTGGACGAATTGCGGGCAACTTTTGGGAGAAAGTTTAGTTACCTGGAAACATTTGGGAGTGAATTTGAATAAACCGTCGGACCGGAACGGTCACATGAAGCCAAGTGTTACCGGCAAAGCGGAAACGGAAGTATAACTACTTTTCGGGATGTTGCTACAACCGAAACTTTGCCAACTGATCCCGTTATTTATCGTCACTTAGTTGCAAATATAATAAAGTATTCACAATATTTTGAGTGTGTCAAAATCTTTGTTAAACAATCTATGTTCTTGTTCACTTAGGAGTTATTTGTATTGACATGTCGACAAACATGAAGAGCGTTATACGTGTGACACTTAAATTATTCATATATGTTGCGTGATCACCTAAATTCTTCGTCTGTGTTGAGATGTCTATATAAATAATTCTTAAGTGGACCAACCAAGATTTGCAAACAAAGATCGGAACACATTAAAAATATTGTGTATAAAATAACTGGTCAAATAAAAAAAAAATCATGTTATAAAGTATGTCCTAGTATGTAAAATAAGTTGGCGAGCGTTTTACATACATTTTATTAAAGTTTTTTGAAATGAAAACTTACTAATTTGAACCATAGATCTCGCTGAAGAAGTATTATATGCTAGATTTTTCAATTGAAGCATAAATACTCGTACAACATACGAAATTCGAGGTGTGTGATTGTCAATCATGGGCAGAATGGTGAGTTTTACACGTATATAAAGTGATCACCTCAATCAGCGTATGACAGGTCGTAAGTCCTGTAAATTCTTAGAGCTTTATATTGTTTTGGATTATGTTTAGTTGTTAATATAATAAAGTATTTGTAATTTAAGTTTTACTTGGTAAAAACAATGTAAACACGTGTTTCGATGCATTCTACATCATTACAAACACAATATGCATCAAAACATGTGTCATAATAAATGTTAAGAAAAAGTGGTAAAACATTTTCATTAAAATTCAATTAAATTAAATTAAATTAATTTAAAATGGATAGATATTACCACAAAGTGACTACCGAATCAATTAATGAAATAATTAAGTATATTTGGTGCACGAAGAGCTAAGAAGACGAAGAAGAAAGAATTATTTATTGGTAAACTAATATACTGCGTGAAGTGGAAAGGTAAGAATAAGGCGAAGTTAGAAGACGTAATAAATTTAATTAAAATTTTGTTTTAATCGTGGTATTTAAGTCACCCCTGTTTCATTACTTTTTCGCCAAAATATTAACGAGCGATAATATTTCCGCGGGTTGAATCTATAATTTGAGAATGGAAAGCAATTATGCGGAAGGCTACTTCAGATAGAAGTGAAAAGGCAGAGTGGAGAATGGAGAAGGTATGAACACTAATGAGAATGCTGGGCTGATGAAAGTTTAAAGGAAGGGATGTGATAAAAAACTGAACTAATAAAAATGGTAGAAATATAAAAAATAAAATCAGAATGATAAGTGAGGAATAATAAAAAATACAAACAATTTTCAAGTGATTGTGTTTAAATGATTCAAGCTTAAATAGTAAGCTTATTAATATAATTTAAGAGGCTGTTTTTTGGTTTAAAATTTGTAGTGTGGTTTGTAATTTAAACCATTAGCTTATAAATATAATTTGAAATATTATATGTTTTCTTGCTTAATAATTTTGTCCGCCTCCTTAGTGTTATGGTCAGCACGGTCGGCTACCATTCTGGAGGTCCCGGGTTCAATTCCCAGGGGGGGTCAAATAAATATAAGTGATTTTTTCACTCTAATATTTAATCAATATTACCCTGGACTGGTACCTAAAGCGGAGGGCTGATCACCTTTCCTTCGTGTGTTAACGATCAAGATAACACTGTGTTTATATAATGCAGTGCCCTTTGCACCATTGGGGTGCGGATAAGGGTTTGAATAAAAAAAATAAATTTAAACGGTATTTTTTTGGTTTCTAGAGCAACTTTCCGTTTCTTGAATATTTTTTGCAGACTTAAAAAACATAAAAATGTGGCACATTTAATTGAAACTATAGAATAAAACTAAAACTTTGTTTCAAACCACATTTTATACTATTTTCCAACCAGTTTAAACAAGCGCCTTGTCATTTTCAGGGATTGATATGTATTTTACATCGACATATCCATACATATATATATATATATATATATATATATATATATATATATATATATATATATATATATATATATATATATATATATATATATATATATATATATATATATATATATATATATATATATATACATATATATAAATATATATATATATATATATATATATATATATATATATATATATATATATATATATATATATATATATATATATATATATACATATATATGGATACATCAATAATTCCTGAAGATGACAAGGTGCTTGCTAGAAGGTCGAAAAAAGGTCTGTTGGAAAAAAGTACCGAAAATAAAAGTGATGTAAAAAAGGTTAAAGTTTTATGGAGTTAATTTTCTATTTGCTGGACATTGTAAACGTTGACCTTTATTTCTGCGTCCCCTTTAACAAAGAGGGTATAATTATAAAATGAGGCATAGTAACCCTGTAATTTTTCAGTTCAACGAGCAGTGGAGTGTAGCGTTTGCTGTTTTCAGGTATTTCTGTCAGGTGAGAGTTATTACCACGTAAATAAGGCTGTATTTCAAGGGGTATGTACCATTGGCAGTGCTCAGACAGACCTTGTAAAGGGTCGTGGTATATATTGTAAAAAAAAACTGAGAAAGGCGTCTGCATTCCACACATTGGACCAGCAAGCGACCCCAGCTGATTGATTTGCAAATAAAAATGGGAATCATACCTTACTCGTATTAGGTATAAAAACTTCTTCTAACCGTAATCCGCACCTAATAGTGCATAGGGAACTGAATCGTTTTGACGCAGTGTTATCTTGATCAATAACACAAGAAGAAAATGTGATGAGCCCTCCGCTTTAGGTATCAGTCCAGGGTAATATTGAATAAATATTATGGTGAAAAAATCACTTATATTTATTTTACCACCCTGGGAATCGAACCTGGGACCTTCAGTACGGTAGCCAAGCGTGCTGACCATTACACTACGGAGGCGGGCAAAAAGTGTAAATACTTAATAATATAACAGCAAAAAAAATACGCACGGTACCTTGAAGTAAAAGTTTGACTGAAAAGTTCCATTGTAACACTAAGTTCTTGTTTAAAGCAAATGCAGACAAAATGAAAACTGTAATGGAAATTATCAATCTTCTTCGTAAAGTGGCAAAATAATAAAGATTTTTGTTGTTGATACATTCATTTTACATTTCGCTCACTCCTTTCAACAACGTCATATATTAAAAAAACTAGATTTTTCAGGAGATCGTTTTTAAAGTTTAAAAATATAATTAAATTTATTTAAAATATAAATCAAGCCACTTATTGAATTTTTTACTGTGCAACTGATCTGTTTAGGTAAAACCTGAATATTTTTCATCCATTTGAAAATTATATAGTATATTTAAAAAATAATAAAACAATACCTTTTTTCAAAATGCAAAACAACACTTTCTGCCCTGTAGCGGATAATACATTAAGTTAAAAGTAGGCCGCTTTTGCTGAGATATAGTACATTTTCTGGGCATTCCGAAAACATGAAAAACTGAAAATTGTCGATTTTTGATATGTGACGTTGTTGAAAGGAGTGAGAGATGTAGAATGTAAAAAAAGACAGTAATAAAAAATGAAAAAATTAACTATAATTTACGCAAATCACGCACGTAAATCGTATGGGCTTTTGATTTTATTTTTTGTTTGTTTGTGAATATGTTTTTAGTATTGATCGACTCAGCATATTGTATATTAAAATAAACAGACATGAAGCTCAAATCACGACCTAATTAGGCATACTGTGATGCATAAGGGTGGCCATCTACCCGCCAATTAATAGTGTACAGTAAGCAACGGCTAACTTTGCATAATTAAAGCCTTCAAAAGGCTTTCATTCACCCCTAGAGCGTAGGAGAACATTGTATTTAAACCAAAACACCCACCTCTTGAAACCGCCATTATTTACCCCACCCTTTAAAGAAAATCTGGACTTTTTAAACGAGTACCTACTACCCACTTATTATTAATAAAAACTTTGCATTTATACACGAGATATTTGACTCTATTACAGGTTATTAAAAAAAAAACATTTATGAATTAAATAGGGCTGATATTTAGGGAAAAATAATATTTATGTATGGTATATTGCTCACTCCTTTCAAAAACGTCATATATAAAAAAACTTGAATTTTCAGGAGATCGTTTTTAAAGTTAAAAAATATAATACAATGTATTAAAAATAAATATCGAGCCATTTATTGAACTTTTTATTATGCTTCAGATCTTTTAATGTCACACCTGAATGTTTTTTCTCCATCTGAAAAATATTTAGTACAATATATTTAAAAAAATAATTAAACAATACATTTTCTTCAAAATGCAAAAACAACTCTTTCTGCCCTGTAGCGGGTAAATATTAAGTTAAAAATATGCCGCTCTTGCTGGGATACAGTACATTTTCTGGGCATTCCGAAAACATGCACAACTGAAAATTGACGATTTTTGATATGTGACGTTGCAACGTCAACGCGTTGTAAAAAGGAGTGAGCGAAATGCAAAAAACTGACCACTTCATATTTGGTTTCACAACATTTGGAGCGTGTCCATATACTTGTTCACAAATATGGGTTTCCCCCACATGGAAATTATTTTTACTTTCATTTGACATCTCAACATGGATGAAAAAAAATTCGGATGTCTAGGTATTTCCAGGGCGTCATAGACAGGTTAAGTGATCACTTTACACACGTGCAACATTCACCATTCTATTCATAAGTGACAACTTCAACTAAAAATTTGGAAGTCAAAGATATATGATCCATCTCATGACGTTGCCAAAATAGTCATATATGATTGAATGTAGAAAGCTTTTATTTAGCTGAGACCTATAAAGAAATATTCATAGATATTTATATAAAATAAATTACAGAGATATTCTTCTAAATGCAAAATTGTATATATAAATAACGAAGATATTCTTCTTTATCTTCGATGAGATATACTTATGAAACTCCTAGATATACGATCGATCTCATGACACAGTACAATGTCATATCTCAAGTATGTTGAGACGTCAACAAAAAAATGGCTTCGTTTCTTCGTGAAATTGGTCGGAATTCCCCAGGGATACCTGAGGAGGTGACGTATGCTGACGGGCGACAAAAAAATAAAATTTTGTATTATAAACATCTTTTGGTCCACATTGGTAAACATCATTTTTCCATTTATTTTATTTATTCATTAGGTTTTTTATTAATTTCATAATATTTCTTAAAACATACTGAAATACCATATAAACAATTTGTCTGACCCTCTTGTTATAATTCATCGTTCACTTTGTGTAATACCACTTTAAAAACAGTACTTCATGACTTAAAATGTAGACTAAATTTAATTTGTCATGGTCTGCTATTTATTTGAAACTATACATATATTAAACGTAAGTATTTATATTTCTACACACAGTGAATGACTACGAGAGTGTTTTATTACCACACCTCAAAGTTAACAAT
The DNA here is from genome assembly GCF_059751285.1 of Brachycentrus maculatus. Taxonomy (NCBI): domain Eukaryota; kingdom Metazoa; phylum Arthropoda; class Insecta; order Trichoptera; family Brachycentridae; genus Brachycentrus; species Brachycentrus maculatus. The sequence goes on along the minus strand of NW_028280937.1, from coordinate 537,049 downwards.
GATTTTAATATGCAAATACTTACTAAATTGTCTGACTTAAGACAGGAATGACCTAGTTACATTATAATATTGATAAAGGGTATGCCATCCAAAATTTTAATTTGAATTTGCTGTAATAATAACTTACAAATATTTATTTAAAACTATGAATAAATATTTATTGGTTTTATTAAAATGATTTAACTTTTTCAATTAAAAATAAAATACAATGCAACATCATTCAAACGACTGAGGCGGCTGAACTTATAGTACCCCTTTCAATCAACCCAATTTTCAGTATATTTTCAATTGTTTAGGCTTCAATTCCATGAGTACTAACTTCGATTTCGTGTTTTAAGGCCTCAATTATCTCTTGATAGTAATCGTAATAGACAGAGAGAGTACAGCGTTTTTTCTTTCTAAAAATAATTAAACATATTTTGAGTTATATCCTAATTGAGCAAGTGTATTAATAATTGATGAGACAAACGATAATTCAAATAATAATAAGAAAACAAGAAAAAACTTCAATGTATTTTCATAAGACCAGTTATGAGTACGAAATACAGGATGGCATAAAATTAATCCCTATCGAAAGATGTTATATTTTTTTGCAAATGGCGTCGTACGTCAATCATATTTGACATTTGTAAACTGGACAGCTGCAGTATACAAACAAATTGATAAAACGAGCACACATGTGTATCAACACTGGAGGCAGCCACTTGACGGCTATCATCTTTTCCACTTGACAGAAAAAAATAATTTTTCATCATTATTTTCATCACTGTTTTTTTTTTATTTAGTTGAAAAGTTATACAAAAAAAATTTGGATGACTAATTTTGAGCCACCTAAAATATGTTTGTGTACTGCATCTAGCTCACAAATGTCAAATATGACTGACGTACGACGCCATTTGCAAAAATTATTACATCTTCCGATAGGGTGATTAATTTTGCACCACCCTGTAGTATTAATAAGGTTAGGTTAGGTTAGATTGAGGAAGGCAAGAAAAATAATAAAGTTGGGGTTGAATGTGAAGTTTATGGGAAACATTAACTCGTGTTATATACAAAAATAGCATCTATCTTAATTAGGCATCACACAGATTCAAGAGGGAAGCTAAAGCAAGCAACAAACTTTTTTTTTGTGTTCGTGAAAACCGACATTTGTTTTTATTACTGAGGCACTCCAGAAAACAGAAATTCTGCGATGTTGTTAATAGGGTTTTTAACTTACTAAACAAGTATTTTGCGTCCTTGTGTAGTGTTGAAAAGACTTGCAAGTCAAAAAGTTATTTAGGGTTACTAATAATAAGGAAATACTTAATAATAGGGAAAGAATGCAAAGCTAACATTTTCGATAGTATTATTTATTGATTCGGCATTAACTTTGTGGAATGACATGTTGATTTTTAAAAAAAAATTAAACACTTGAATATACCACTTAAAGAGTTTTATTTATATATACGACTTGTTTCGAACTTACAGATGTTTTCAAAATCTGGTAAAAATTAAAATTAATGTTTTAATTTTTAATTTTAATTTTAATTTTTACCAGATTATGAAAACATCTGTAAGTTTTCGAAACTATTAATGTTTTAATTTTTAATTTTAATTTTAATTTTTACCAGATTATGAAAACATCTGTAAGTTTTCGAAACTAGTCATATATTTAAATAAAGCTCATTAAGTGGTATATTCCAGTGTTAAATTAAAAAAAAATCGACAATATTAAGAAAGGTGTATTGAGATGGTTTGGGCATGTGGAACGAATGAATGAGGAAAGAACAGTAAAATGAATTTATCAGGCGAATGTATGTAGTTGGAAAATTAGCAGAGGAAGGCTGAGGAAAAATTGGCGTGATCAGGTATGTCAAACACTAGAAAGCCAAGTGGTTTTATAAGGTTTTATTTACATTTAAATAATTTAGAGATTATCAAATAAAATAAAACCGATCTCTTTAAAGGAACGCTTAAAAATTGACGCAACCACTAATTCGTGGATAATCTTGGTAAATGTTTGAATAAAACTCTGTCGTTTTCATTTTGTACAGCCTCCCTGAAAAGGTAGCCACCCCCGAGTATATCGTAAGCTCCTTTTATTCTTTTATCCCGTTAAATCCTTATGAGACCTTTTTATTCCTTTGCAATGTAATTTGACCTGAAACGTATTTCAAATATAAGACCCTTATAAGTTTTAAGGCGTACGGATTCATTCTTGATCAATCCATAAATCCTTGTTTTCCATTTGTGAGGAACCAATATATTTAATTAGACTCATAGTCACGGTATCAACTTTGTAACTGTTCACAATTACTTTACATAACATTTCACGGTCAACTATAAGGTAGAAGTTTAGATTATGAAAAAACTACGTTCTGATAATAAATTAAAGGTTTACTTGCGGAAAAGCCACTTGGACATCGCGGTTTTAAACCGTGCGCTTTCGAGTCAAGCTAAGACTAATATGTTCGCTGCGTAATATGAACAGTTACATTTAAAAGGACTTTTAAAAAAATCATTAAGATAAATTGTATAAATTTATTTAAATCACAATTAAAAAAAAAATTGCAGAGACCCACCAAGCAACCTCGTGTGTTTTGTCGGCGGAGTTTTTTTTAAATACATTTTTATTCGTTTTTAACTATTTTAACCTAAATACACACAAAAAAGAGAGAAAATTAAGAAAATAAACATTTTACAATTTTCATAAAATTAACTCTTGATCATTTACCGATTCCGACTTGAAATAAAGAATAAATAAGCCATAATAATTTTATAAAAATAAAGTGTTTTCTTTTATGGTCATTTTGCTTAGACGTACAGCTGGAGAGGGCTTAAGATCACAAAATAAAGAATTCCCACATTCGTGGATGACTGGGTGCAACTAACATCAAAAGAAAGGCAGAAGAAAGCGAATTGAGATGGTATGAGCACATGAGACGCAGAGAATCTGATTATTTTGTGAACTATGGAATTGTGAATTGCCATGGATCTTCTTCGAAATACATCTACAGTAAGACCGAAACATTCATGGATGCTGCAGAAAGAAAACATGGTTCGAAGGCATGGCCTAGGTGGCGTTGTTCAGAATAGAGGGACCTGTGTACAACTCGAGGATGAAGAGACCTGACTCCAATAGTCTACGAAGACGACAAGTTGGGATGGACCCCAGGAAGAATAAGAGTATTTTTGTCATACTATCCAAAAAAGGTACTAGCATTAACACAAAAATTTGAGTTCCAAAAACGTAATATTTTTATTATATGCAATATATTTTTTTAACGAAAAATAACATGCGTGCATTAGAGCATAATTCATGTCAAAGAAAGCGAAGGCAGAGAATTTATGTTACAATGTAACACGTACATTTATATTAAATTATATGACGAATTTTGTGAACACGAATTGGAAAAGTATGATTTGATTCAGGTACCTACTTTTCAGGTGATGGCATGGATGGAAGCTTCCCAAATAAAAGCACGCTAAAAAGTTGTCAAGTCGTCTTACCTGCGAAAAGAGAAATGAAGATATTAGAAACGTTACAAGGAAATTTATTATTTATTTCTTCTTACTGCATGTGGAGGCTTTGTGTTGGCAAAAACGTGTTATATCCTCATAGCATATTAACCTATGTGTGTGTATAAATATGCGTACGGCAGGGGTAGGCAGAGAGCATAGGACGCCACACCGACCTGTATTTGCAAACAAACCACTGACCATTTTCAAGAATTTTAAATACTTGATCACTCCAAGTTATTTTCGGTCTACCTCTGCTTCTATTGCCAACCACATTCGTCTCATTAATTTTTTTTTTCTTTTCTTTCTGCACTCATTTTATTCAGATGCGAATACCATCTCAATACACCTTTCTTTCTTTTTATCGATAATGCCTATCTCAGCATTACATTCTTTCCTTATATCACCATTCGAACATTTATCATATCGTAGTCATACAGTAGAATGTGACCAAGTGCATTTTTTACAAAAACAAGACCATTGACTGTTTGATATCTTACTAGCTTTATATTACCCTGGAAAAAATCCCAAAGGATTTTAAACTTGGAAGTTTAATATATTGACTTGTTAAAAATGACTAACTGGATTGATGTTTATTTTCTTGCTAAGCAAAAGTGACTTGAATGACCCTCCTGAACATTTTACGTTTTGTTAGATGGTCACTTTCTCCTGTACGACTACGATATATCTCATTTATATACATTTATATGACACATGAGTTTTAATGTATTTTATGCAAATATATTGTTAGTGAAATACGAATTTAAAGTTAAAACGACAAAACACAACTCAAAGTTCAGATAAATTTAGTGAAATTTTGATGTGGTTGTTTATGAAGGGGGTTATGAAGGATGGAGGTCGTTGTATACTCCTATTCTCAGAGGGTTGGTGAAGTATGTACATATATTAATATTTCAAATGAATTTGTACCATAAAACAAATTATAAATGTTGTTCTCGCGGGAAACCGCACATCAAAGCGAATTGGTGAACTTACTAAAATCTTTTATAGAATTTATATTTTACAAAATATGTTAATTTAAAATAATATGCTGACAAAAAAAAAACGATACAGTTCAGGCATGAAGTAAAACCTCAGTTTAAAAAAAAACATAATGAAATATTTTTGGTCAAAACATGATGAGCGTAATGTATTATTTATTGACTTTATAAAATAAACGATTTTCTTTTCACCACTTCTTTATTTTAAGTTCACTTTAACCTACCGGTTTCGACAAGAACCTTGTCATGATCAGGGTTTATTAAAATAAAAATAATATTATTAAATTAATAATATTGTATTATATTAATATGTTTATTAAAAATAAAAAAGTGGTCAAAACAAAGTTGTTTAATTTTATAAAGTTTATAAAATGTGCCACAAAGTATCTGCGAAAAACATTCAAGAAAAAATATTATTTATTGATTTATTATTATATTAAAACCAATATTTTTAGCTTTTCCACTTTTTTATTTGACCAGCGACCGGGTTTCGTCGTTACCGACATCATCAGACTGGTCTGATGATGTCGGTAACGACGAAACCCGGTCGCTGGTCAAATAAAAAAGTGGAAAAGCTAAAAATATTGGTTTTAATCTAATAATAAATTAAAAATGCAATTCCATCACGAAGTGTCAGTGGATAATATAAATCTATTATTTATTGATTTGGCTACATTTGACTTGATTACGAAACGATTACTCCGAAACCGGTAGACACGAAGTAGTATTTTTTAAGCGGTATTACACAAAATGAACGATGAATGATAGGGAGAGTGTAATATTACCACCATACTACAAAGTTAATAATGCTTGTTATATAGAAAATATATTGATTTGGCATTAACTTTGTGGAACAAAATAACGATTTAAATTTAAAAAAAATAAAACACTTCCATAAGACCACTCAAAAAAGTGTTATATTTAAAAAAAATGCATAAAACATATGCATATGTATATTTAACTCAGCTATTACAAGATTTAATTTGGCCGAATAAAATATCAAATAAAGTAAACGAAACCGGAAGAAATGTATGTACATATGACTCTTCATCAGAAATGTTTAAAAAAACACTGCATAGAAAAAAAAAATCACAAACTACCCCCGACTCATTTATTTCAATAATTGTGTTCTTAATTTATTTATTTTTATTTCACCGTAAACATAATTACAAAAAACAAATAAAAAAATGTACATTTACTGAGTTTTGCCGTGCCGAGGGCACATTTAACAATATTTATTTATAAAATTATGATTTATGAAATTGTATATGCAATCAAATACGACATGACCAAATGATGCGATCTATTTCAGATATCCTACTTCCATTATCCATTTGTGAACAGCTCTTTTATGGACTTTATGGATAATTGAAGCAGGTGATACAACTTTATTGCAAAATAATCATAGTTATTTATTGATTTGACGTTTAATTTGTAGAACTCCATTTTGATTAATGTATTAATTTTAAACACAGATTTTTTGAGTCTACTATGTTGTATTATTTTTGACATCTCATCAAAGATGAAGAAGAATATGGAAGTCTGGGCATTTACGGGGCTGACGACCGTCATAGGCTGGTTTAAGTGATCACTTTACACACGTGTAACATTAACTACTATGTTGTATTTTATTTAAAAAATACATAAACCATTTAAACATCAGTCTATTTAATCTTTACATTCGTTTGAAAATGCCATTACCAGGCAAAACAATTGTCAAAATTTTAATTTTTCTGTTTTTTTTTTAAAATGAAATACAACTTGGTAGACTCATGAAATCTATGTTTGATCTTAAAATGAATACATAAAATAATCATAGTTCTTCTGACCAAAAGAGTGTAAGTTGTGTTAATGTGTTAGATTTTGTGAAAAGACGAAAAAATATCTTGCATTTTTAAATAATATTTTCTATAAAGATGCGCGTGTTCATGGACCCCTTCACAAGAATTAATCGCCGAGTGTGGTGTTACACCCAATACAAAATAAAGCAGGTATTTTAAAAACAAACTCCCAGTGTGTTATCTTTATATTCAGGCAACGCGCTAAAATGGGCGTTATTAATATTCTGCTTACAAACATTATTTTTTGTGGTTACAGCGCTCTGTTAATAAGCCACCGGCGTTGATGGATGTGTGTTATGAGAGAGACCACAAAAACACGGTAACGAAAAAAAAAAGATTTTTTAAAACATAATGAATATTTGAAGCATTAACTTGAAGAAGAAATTAAAAGAAACCGGTAGATATTACAATTAAGTTATGATAAGACGTAAAGATAAAAAAACTGATATTAAAAAAAAAAATTTTTTGAATAGCACGCAAAGCCTCTACTTTCAGAGGCTTGTCTGAGGGTAGGGTAGTAAGGATAAGAAAAGCGAAGGTGAAAAATACCCCACAAACACCCAGACTAATTATAAATAAATGTTTTTGAATTTAATTTGCAATTAGCATGAATCGAACCCGTGACGCCAGTTTCGCAGTCGAGCATCTACCCAACTACGCCACAGCAGCTGTCCCAACTAACCATAACACCACTTTCTCGCAGGAGTTGGTGAGAATAGAGCCCACACCACTTTGTCTTTGTAAACAATCTTCGCCTCTTTCACATTAATTCTAATTCCTAATACATACCCGCCAATTAATTCTACTTCTGACTTGACTACTTTCAAGTATTTGACATTTCCGAAAATCATCTACGTCTTATGTAAAAAGAAATGAAATTCACGAATACATAATACAAACCTGAGAATTGTATACTTAGATATAATTAAATAATGAATATATTTAAAACATAACTTTGTTTTGTAATCACTATAAAACAAAGTTAAATATTATATTTATAGTAATTTAATTATAAACTGAGCATCACAAAGTTATTGCTTCAAATATAAATTGTAAAGAGTTTAAAGAAGGTTTGGTTAATCGATTTTAAATTATAAAGAAGTACTTACTGTCTGGAAGTTTAAAGTCGTGATTTTTCCAATCTGTGTACATTTAATAAATAGATTTATTTAATTCATTAATTAATTGCTTGGAACAAATTTTGTACTAAAATACATATCCTGTTATTTTTCTAAACAGTTTGATAATGTTTTAAAAACAATAAATAAATTCATACAATCAAAATTAATGAAAATTTTCAGGAATTCAATTTTATGTACACCGTGTTCACACGAACAAAATGATTCAGTTTGTTGGGCACGCGCCTGAAAATAAACAAGCTTTTGCCAACACATCCCATATCCTAATACTTCATGGTATAAAATTTTCTACAAGATAGTCAATATGTTTGAATTTCCATAAAAATAAGCTTAAATCCAGACTTTGTACAACAGATCGCAAGTATGCTGAATTAATTTGTGAAAAAAAGCTTTCGGGAAATTAAATGCCTTTAATTTGAATTTATTGTATTTCGATCAGTATCAATTCAGAAGCCCTTGATGGTAAAAGGTTTCAAAAGTTTAATTGATTTGGGTACCCTTTTAAAACGAAATCAAAATGAATATCATGATAAGAAAAAATGCTGACAATATAATTCTGTTCATCATAAAATCGTTCTTTAGAAATACTAAATCACATTTTTGATAAAGATTTCCGATAACTCTGATTTCTGACAATTAAATTAATCAAAGACAGGCGCCTTGGCGTAGGCGCCTGTCTTTGATTAATTTAAAGGCGTAGGCGTTGGGTAAACGCTCGACTGCGTAACAGGCGTCGCGGGTCCGATTCCCGCCAAGTGCAAAATAAATTCAAGAAAGATTTATTTTCATTTGGTCTGGGTGTTTGTGATGTATTTTTCACATTTACCTTCCCTATCCTTACTATCCTACCTGCAAACAAGCCTCTAATAGAGGCTATGCGGATTATTCCTTTAAAAAAAGCCTTGTGTTTGTCACTTGCATATGCATATGTATATTCAACATTTCGAAGTTTTTATTATGGGTTGAATGATAGTTGCACTGTTTCCAAAAGGACAGCCAGTGACAGAATTTCATATTATTGCAATATACTTAGAAGTGTATTAACCCTAGATAACTAAACATTCGTCCACGCGACGACGCCCTTCTCCGAAAAAGTCAACTGCAATTACTTCCCTACACCCCGCGCCCGCAAGGCTTTGTTTACGGAATAGGGATTTATTGTTAAATGCCTCTTACATTCATTCCTAATAAACCAAACTTAAGTGTCACGTAACCGGTTACTATTTTTAAAAAAACACTTATGCTAATTTTCACATTTTTAATTGCGTAGTCCGCCTGTCGAATGTTTGGTTACTATGTATCTACAAATATAGTTTAGTTATCTACGGTTAAATAAAGAACTATGTTGAGATATCAAAGAAATCGTGCCTAAGTAATATTTTGATAAATTGTCCATTATTATTTTTATTAATATATATTTATATTATTTAATTTTTATTTATTTATTAGATAAAGATCTACGCTGAGATATCAAATAAATCTAGCTTAAATGATATTTAAATCTATTAACGGTGGTTATTCTTCATTCATGGGGGTTCGCGATATTTTGTTAATAAACAGTTAATTGTGATTAAAACTAGACAAGAAGGCACTCAAACCCTAAACTATGGCAGGCTGTCTGCTAAAGTGGGGAAGGCATCAAATCGTGGTTCAAGGGTGAATCTCTTCTGGCAAATTAGTGATATAAATCCTTAAGGTGCTACTGAAAGGAGTCTAGCGGAAAACTAGCGATAGTTTGTTGGGCCGCAGGCGCCGTGAAGTGGGGTTAGTTGGTATTGGAAATGTATGGCAGAAGTAGAAAATCATATTCAATTTAAAAGCCCTGAATACCTATAATTTTGGACAGCTTCCAAAATATTTAAATACATACAAGTTTACGAACAGAATATCTTTTTTGGAATAAAATCTAAAAGAGATTGTATCAAATAAACCATGTAACAAGGAGAGTCGTCATGGTACCAATCCAATGTGTAAATGTGAAGCATGAAGGATATACTCCCTACAATTGGAGATAATCCAGATCTGTGAACAAGTATTTGGACATACTCAAAATGTTGTAAATAAATTAACTGGTGAAATTTTAAACTAAAACAATAAAAATGAAAATTATATTTTCTGGCGTTTCTCATGTATGTGATTATGATTCAGGATTCGGATCTCACATACTAATATAAGAGTTCATAAGTTTCATCTCACCAATAGATGTCTCTAGTGAAGTTAAAGTGATTCAAGAACAAGGTTTTTAAATTGTCTATATATATATATATATATATATATATATATATATATATATATATATATATATATATATATATATATATATATATATATATATATATATATATATATATATATATATATATATATATATATATATATATATATATATATATATATATATATATATATATATATATATATATATATATATATATATATATATATATATATATATATATATATATATATATATATATATATATATAAATTGTATTCTTCCAGTTCCCTTTATTATAACCTAAAATAATATTTTTACCCACACAGGTAATGACTTCGTGGGATCTTTTTTGTTCTATTAATAAAAACAAATAACTGCGATAAAATCTTCAAGGGAGGTTAAAATTATACGTTAGAAATTTTCAATTTCAGCCCTGAAATACGTATTTGCACAAAACAAAAATTAAAGTACTTGAATTAGAAAATTTTACCGCATATGCGGGTTAAATGGTCCTCATTACGACTCAATTACGCTTTTTGGTTCAACTGACCCCGCATTACGCTAGGCGTAATAACACTAATATTAGATATTATGTGACGGTCGGTCAGATTGCTGGAGGCAGGTAGTGACGTCACGCCATGCATAATCATAAGGGAGAAGCAGTCAAATCTGCCCTTAATGTTGGTAGCACATTTGGCGAATTGCGATTAGATACATTAGTTGCATTTAGCACGATTTTCAATTCTACAGTAGGGTAACACTACCCAATATTGGCACAGTTCAATTATCAATGAGGGAAATTAAAATTAACATCAAGGTAAAAGGTTAAATGGGAGTTTTTAAATATGTATTATAACAAACACTCCTTAATTACGAATGACATATTGTAAATATAAGTAAAAATAAATACATGAACGTTTAAATTTTTTGACAGTAAAAATTATAGGTTTTTAATAACAGACGGTATTTAAAATTTGATTCGTAGTTATAGAATTTTTATGTTTTTTTTATTCATTTATTTTGTAACATACCGTTAACAAAATGAAACAAAGGGACATTTTTAAAAGTTTGTACTAATATTTCTTGGTGGAACTGCTTTTACATAGTAAAATATCAATTATGTATACTGTTTTTATCCACTTTGTGGAAAACACGATGATTTAAATATAAGAAATAAAACACTTCTATGTAAATAATATACAACTTTTTTGAATTAATTAATCTGAACACAACTAGTTCCGAAAACTACACGTATTCTCGAAACTAGTCGTGCTTACATTAGTAAACTCAAAACTGGTCTTACAGAAGTGTTTTATTTTTATTTTCATAAATTATTATGAACATTATTTCATATAAAAAAAGGATTTGAGAAATACAATGTGTGAAAATACTTCACTGGAATGCCCTTCAAGGAATTCTGGGTGTTGAATATTTATATCCAGCCAAAAATGCTAAGCGAAATGAATTTATTACAAGACTCGAGGTTCGGTCATGTTAATCAAGAAATAAATAAATCATGTCCTGTTCAGTAGAAACGTGCATTTGTTATTCTTAGACGAGCGTGGAAAAGCAACGTCTCGAAATAGGAAAAATGTTATGTATTATTTAAGTTAGTATAAGTCTAAACACGATCAACGATTCTAGAGAATTTATCTATTTTTCTGGAAGGTGTTTCGACTGAGAAGATTTATTAAGCGAAGTTCATTGTTCAGATGGTATTTAATCATGCACATATTAACAGTTAAAAATTTACAATAATATGTCCGTATTTTACCACACTTTCATTATCAATCCACACAATATCTATCCATTCTTAATTTAACTTTAACTTGATTAGTACTAATATTTCTTAAAATCCACTTTCACACGTGTTTTGATGCACTCCACATCATTTTCAAACACCAATTTTAAGTGGTACTCGTATTAACCAAGTAAAACTGTTATTAATAATAGATACATATCAACCCACAAAATGACTGCCGAATCAATTAATGATAATATTTAGTTACATTAGCAATTTACAATCAGTTTATAGACGGGCTGTATTGATCAATTATAAATATGATCTCTGAGAAGAATGTGTATTATAGATGTTTGAATGGTGAAATAAGAAAAAGGACTCATAATGATCATTATTTAAAATATCAAAGGTCCGTTGAGATGGTTTGGACATGTGGAACGAATGAGTGAGGAAAGAACGGTATAACAAATTTATGAGGGAATGTAGTTAGGTCAAGTAAGACCAAGGAAAACTTGGCTTGATCACGTATGTCGAATACTTATTATCATAGCAAGTGGTCAAGTCAGGAGTTGGAATAATCGATGGGTATGTATGAGAACATACATGAGTGTGGAAGAGACGTAGTATGTTTATAAGACAGTGTGGTGTGGCGTTCTATTTCTCTGTCTACCCCTTCGGCGTATTAGTTAGTACAATTTTAGTAAGTAAAAGTTGTTAGTTAGTAAAAGTACATGTCCATCCCTAACGATAACAAGGTGCTTGTTGAACAATTTATGCTTTACGCTATGCTAATATGGCTAATTGCACTGCATCGCAATAAAAGGCATCTCACAATAATGACTCGTACCTATTTCACCTAGTACCTATTTGGGATACCCTCATGATAGAATAGAACCCCCCAAAGGTATTCCCGTCACCCGCAGACTAAGATAAAATATAGTACGCTCACCACTTACCCCATTTCTTACTAAATCGTCCTTAATGACGTCATTTGTGCGAGGGAATATCTCTAGGAAATGTCGCATCTCCGAAAGTACAAAAAAAACTAACAAAATTATTACCCATTATTAAAAAAGCCTCATTGAAACGTCTCGGCCTGTTGAGATATGTGAGCCAATCTGGGGAGCTTTTTATGAGGGGCGAAGGATAATGTGGAGTTTTCAGCCAGGCTGAAGGGATATTAGGACTCCGGCACCTTGAGTTAAGGTGACAATAAATACTATTGCAAGGACTGAATTCGTAAAATGAAATCTTAAATACATCTTAATGTTCAAAGAATTTAATAATGCTAAACCCTAGATATTCGATAGCTTAGAGATGGTGTTTTTTTCACAATACGACGAAGAAACGGAATAATATATTTCGAATATTTTTTTACAACATATTGTGTGTGTCCGAATACTTGTTCACAAGTCTGGGTTTCTCAACTTTAGAGTTATTTTACATTTTTGACATCTCAACATAGATAAAGAAGAATACGAAAATCTGGACATTTACAGGGTTTACGACCTGTGATGGGGTATTAAGTTATCACTTTACACACGTGTAACATTCGCCAATTCTACCCGTGATTGACAACCACTAATACTCAATTTTTTGGTCTCTAAGTAGTACGTGTCTGAAGTAGTACGTGAGATCATAAGAGCCATCTACGTTAGAGTGAGGATAGCTTTTGTTAAGCAGATATTTTTTTATATTCTACTTCTTTCCATATTCATCATCATCTTGAGATATAAAAAGAAAAAAAAACTCCTCAGTGGAGATTTTCCAGATTTGTGAACAAGTATTTGGACACACTCAAAATGTATGTTTAAATACATAGTATGTTTTCAATGATTGAAGAAAACACTTCGTTTTTTACCACTTGAGTTTTATTATAGACTACATGTTTCAGAAGTTAAACTTCCATCATTTAGGTCTGTATAGTTATTATACAGACCTGAATGATGGAAGTTTAACTTCTTTAATCATTGTAACATGTCTTACCACAAAGTTAATGCCGAAACAATAAATAAAATATAGTATGTTCTCATTTACAAACAGATTGGTAAAAAACATACATTCATTTTTCTTTCAAAATCTGAATGAGCCGATACTAAACGATTCAAAGATAGGGCGAGTGTGATCGTTTAAATCATTTTTCAATATGAAAAAAAGGAATAGGGTTATGAAAAATTATCCATAAATGTCCGATTGCACGTGGAAATTGACAAATTATTCAAAAAAGCGGTTTTCCAAAGGGTAAAATGGGAAAAACACTTCAGTTCGTACCAGATTTACGCATTTCAGATGAATTATTTAAATAACAAAGGGAGCCATTATTTCATGTAATAAGGCGTTAATTTATAAACGTATGGCATATTTTGTAATTGAAAAATATTCATATAATATAATTGAAATGTAACTTTGTTTTAAAATAACTATAATTTTTTTATTATAACTTAATTTTAATGTCTACCGCTTCTTTATTAAGACTGATTAATACTAAAATACTATCTACTTTAAAAAAATAAAAATATTTTGACGGTAAAGCAAAGGAGCTTGGGTCGATCTCAAGTGGCTTCATTTTTTTGTGTTGATTGGCAGTCACAGTCAAAACGTATCAGGGATGATGAGTGCTTTGAAACATATTTAATAACGGACTTTTAGAAAAAATATTTACTGGTGTATTTATTAATTGCCTTTTTAATTTCTAATATTTTCAAGTAATCTAATTCAAGTCCTCTATTAGATGTGTGTATTAAATATTCATAACATGTTCAGTAAATAAGGAAGCTGTCCTATAAAAATTTTAAGAATTTACTTTGTGGTAAGTCATTTTCATTGTTTTTCTTTTTTTCAAAAATGTTAGTAATGTTGGTACATAACCACTCACCGCATTAAATAAGACTTTTCACCACCCACTTTAGAACCCCCCCACTCCTTTTAACATATATAATCTTTACCTATTTTGATAAATCGCTCACTCCTTTCAACAACGTCATACATCAAAAATCGTAAATTTTCAGTTATGCATGTTTTTGGAATGCATAACTGAATATAACATAACATAATCTTGGACGATCAAAAACACTGAAAATAGGATCAGAGGAAGACTCACTAAAACTTGGCATGATCAGGTATTTCAAACACTTAAAAGTGGTCAGATCAGGAGTCGTAATAATTTGCGGGTAGTGTGAGGAGACGCATGAGTGTGGATGAGGCGAAAATTGTTTGCAAAGACAGAGTGATGTGGTGTTCTTGTATATATATATATATATTGTTTTGCATAAAATCTTATGGTATGTGTTATTGAAGAATGAAAGTAGTATTTTTAGGACAAATTTTCGCTACAAAACTTCAAAATGAAATATTGTCCTACGCCATTGCGAAAAACTTTGCGTCATCTGAAATTGCCGCCAATTTGGGAGAGTGGAGACTTGCCAAGACTGAGTGAATGATCCATTAAAAAAACAATTAACAATCTGCTCACATATAAAATATTGTGATATATGTAAAGTACTGTGTATGTTAGAACTGAGTATTGTCCACGATATAATTAAATTCGATTTAATGGAGCATTCCCAAACGAGTCCATTAAACAATAACAAGATATAAAGCTTTATTCTTATAAAGATATACCAGTTATCTTAACAGAACTGAATCATATTTTGAAATGGTAAACATAACATGACGTATAAATTAACAGCTTGAGCCAGTCAATGCTATGTCGAAACACTTTTGAAACATCTAATATATCTTGAAATACGCATTTTTTTCTCGAAGTATCACAAAGTATCTGCGGAAAACATTCCGCAGATACTTTGTGGTACATTTTTAAAAAAACCTATTTTTTTAAAGATTTTTAAGGAGTGTGTGTAAGTTTTTGGTGAAAGTATTTAATGTTTTTGATTTGAAATAAACCCTGGTGATGACAATGTATTGTTGAAACCGGTAGGTTGCATTGTATTAATACAAAAAGCTAAAAAAATAAATTAATTTTATTTTTTAAGATTTGCATTTTTTGTTTACATACTATCCACTAGTAAAATTATGCTATAAGTTTATGATTAAAATCAATATTTCAGGCATTTCTAAAGATATGAACAATCAATCGAAACATTATCTCTTTTTTCTGTGAAGGAAAAGCTATTTACTTTACAAAGTTATCAAGAGATGGCAGGTCTAATTGAGATATGATTACGGTGTTATGATATTGCATATATACAACGGAAAATGGAGGCAAATGGATATTCCTATGATAGACGAAATGGTAATGTTTCACAGCGTATAAAGTGATCACTTAAGCCAGCCAAATCCTAGGTTGTAAGCCCTGGAATGCTTATACTTCCATCTTTAGTCGGAACACCTATACAATTACAAAATGTCAGCCAATGCTAGATCAGAAGCCCTGTGAATGACCAAACTTTATATTATAAGAAGTTTCGTCTATGTCTTTGCCTTGTATTTTGGTATATCGCCCTCAGAGTCAAATCTAGCGGTTGAGTATAATCAAATAAAAATATGTTTTTTTTGTATCTAGTGAGTATACGTCCAAAAATATTATATAAGAGATATTATAAAACCCTTTTTTTCCAATAAAGAAAACAGAAAAGTCTACACGAATATTTGTAGAAAGGTTCCAATATCCGGATGATGAGTAAAAAAAAACTTCCATCAGGACTGTTGAAATGAAGAAGCCGAAAAAACCAAATACGGAAAATAATATATTACCATGAAACGTTCCATGTGCTACAGTAAGGATCGATAAAGAATTTTGATGTCGAGCTTTATTGAGATGTTGTGGGCTACCAACGGTCAGTGAATAAAATAAACGAGAAAAGAAAAGTATTGTAAATATCGGAAAAATGTAGAGATTTTGCCTGAACTTAAAATAATGAGTTTTGTTCTTGGAAATGAAATATGTAACAACATGAGGTCAGAACGTCTTGAGGTCTAGATTATTATCCGTATTTGGAAATCCCATGAATATTTGGCTTTGGAAGAAAAGAAGGTCAATCCTCACTAGTTTTGTGTAAAAGGTAATTGTTACTTTTTATTTTGTCATATAAAGATATAATTTACAACATTTTTAGTGTGTCCAAATACTTGTTCACAAAATCTGGATTATCTCCAATTACAGGTCCGAATCCTGAAATTGGAGATAATCCAGATTTTGTGAACAAGTATTTGGACACACTCAAAATGTTGTAAATAAATTATCTGGTAAAATTATAAGCTTAAATAATAAAAATGAGAATATTTTTTTCTGGCGTTTCTCACGTGTGCGATTATAATCCAGGATTCGGACCTCACATACTAATAGAAGAGTTTCTGCTTAGTAAAAAGCTTCTTTACATCTCACCAAAAGATGTCTCTAGTGAAGTTCTAGTGATTCAAGAACAAGGTTTCTAAATTGGTTCATATATATAGAACCTCCAAGAATTTGAATAGTGTGGTTGTCAATAATGGGTAGAATTGGTGAATGTTACACGTGCGTAAAGTGATCACTTAAACCAGCCTATGACGGTCGTTAGCCCCGTAAATGCCCAGACTTATATTCTTCTTCATCTTTGATGAGATGTCAAAAAATAATATGATATTATTTGTTGATTTTAACCGGTTAAAATTTCGTTCCAGTTTGGTTTTTATTTTATTTCATTAATTCATTCGACAATTACTTTGTGATAATAGCTATCCATTTTTAATTTAAATTTCGCTTGGTTAAGATCACTTTATATTAAAATCTATTTGTGCCATGTGTATCGATGCATCCCGCATTATTTTTAGATCATAATAGTATTTGAAAACGATGAGGAATGTATCGAAACACGTGACGCAATAGATCTTGAGAATAGTGGTATTTACCAAGTGAAATTAATATTAAAAATCTATTCTTTAGGCAAGAAATCTACGTTATAAATAATGTTATAACGTAGATTTCAACGTTATAATAAATGTAATCTTTATACCGGTTTAAATTTCTTTACAGTTTAGCATTTTTATTATTTCCTTTATTAAATGACAAGTTGCTTTGTGATAATACCTATCCACTTTCAAATTAAATTTTACTTGGTAAATACCACTATTGTTTTAAATCAATTTAAAATTTGCGAATAAGAGAGATTAAAAAAAAGAATTCAAGTACAGAGTTATATATTCTTCTATTTTTAAACTCAATTTTGCAAATTTTCACTGTTTAGTGGTAAAGAATCCTATAAAGGACATACATACAAGCAAAGAAACAATGATTTTTGTAAACTGATATTAATCCAGAATTTTTAAACTATTTGTAATAAAAAAAAATATATATTATTTTTTATACAAAATATAATGAAATCAAAAACACAATACTTCAGTCATCTAATTGAATATTATGGGAAAACCGTCGTCATAACTTATTCAAACAACCCTTGACGAAACTATAATACCTTTTCAATTTAATTTAAGGTCCTTCAGTGTCCTTTTAAGGGATAGGTATCATCTTGTCGGAATATTAATACGAAGGGATGAATATCCTGGAAATTTTCAAAAATTTACTTTCAATTCAAGACGATCAGTCCTCTTCGAATTTCCGTATTTGCTATCAGACCTCTAGAGGTTTTAATTGTAGTATTACATTATACGTCACGCACTGTTTACTACTGACATAGGGTTAAAATTTAAGGGTCGGAACGGAAGGCGGTACGACACCGCAAGGGTTGTTTTATAACGGGTTAGAATTGATGAAGTATTTAATTATGTACAAAGCAGGATATTGATATTAATTTCCCAAATAAAATTGAATAATTTTCGTATAAAATCATTAAGTATTCAGTTGGTTTATGGAATTATTACGAGGCATTTAGATATTGTTTTATGAGCTATCTGAAGAGCACATTTTGCATGACTTGGAAAATGGAGAAAAAAATGAATAAAATTTAAAATAACTTTTTTTGCCTTTTTCTGGATATTTCATCACGCACCAATCCATTATTCAGACAGAAAAAAATAATTTTTGGCTTTTATAAGGCACAATGTTTTATGGCTGGTTTGGGATATTGCTTTATACAGAGTCTAACATTCACAGATCAAAAAAAATAATACAGTTTGACATCTCAACAAGTGTAAGCTTTTGTGAACGAGGATTTTGACACACCCAAAATGTTGTGAATGAAGTAAGTGGGCAAAATATAAGCTTCATAAAAATTTTAAATCATTATTTGAGGCGTCATCCAGTATGTGAAATAATTCGGAAAGTTTCTTGCCTACATTTAAAGGGTTTCTACGAAATAAAAAAGGTTACTCACATCAACTATAGACGCTGCCGAGAACTCACACAGGAAAGGTGAGAATCATATAGTATCCATATATATATATATATATATATATATATATATATATATATATATATATATATATATATATATATATATATATATATATATATATATATATATATATACGTCCGCCTCCGTAGTGTAATGGTCAGCACGCTCGGCTACCGTTCTGGAGGTCCCGGGTTCGATTCCCAAGGGGGTAAAATAAATATAAGTGATTTTTTCACTGTAATATTTGGAAGCGGAGGGCTGATCACCTTTCCTTCATGTGTAAACTATCAAGATAACACTGCGTTAATATGACACAGTGCCCTATGCACCATTGGGGTGCGGATAAGGGTTTTATTATTATATATATATATATATATATATATATACATAAATAAATAAAGTTGTGTATAATAAAACAAATAAAATCAGCATGTTTCATTACCCAGAATACATTTAAACTAATGAATTAATTATGTAATATAAAAAAAAAACTGTACGGTTTAAATCAAGATAAATAAATAAAATAAAAGAATAAATAAAATAATCAGAATTTAAATGGTCGTGAAAATCTACGGAATTTAATATTAAGTAATATCATAAATTTTTTTCGACCGTAAAATAGGTCGCATTAAAATCCTTCGCCTAATTTTCATTGACGTATCTCGTTACGACTTCAAAATACACATTTCAACGTAAAAATATTCAAAGTCCTGAAATTCAGGAGCCAAATTAATTGACTGGCGTCAATATTCTTTTTGATGAAAACGGTACAGGATATTTTCGAAGGAAATGACATAAAAATAAATTGAATTTTAATACGCTTAACGATTGTAATACTTCGCGCTCGAGATTAGAGTGTTTCGTTTGAGTCGACAGATGTCAAGTGGGGTGGGAGTTCTATATTTAAATGAGGCAAGGGGGGGTTTGTATGGGAACACTATGGGGTGAGTTTTGGGAAGAGCGATCGGTATTAAAAAAAAATTATTCGGACTTCAAACGAATTTGATTCAAATTGTCAAACACATAAACTAAAAATTAAATATATATATATATATATGTGTATATATATATATATATATATATATATATATATATATATATTTATATATATATATATATATATATATATATATATATATATATATATATATATATATATATATATATATATATATATATATATATATATATATATATATATATATATATATATATATATATATATATATATATATATATATATATATATATATATATATATATATATATATATATATATATATATATATATATATATATATATATATATATATATATATATATATTTATATATACATTGTGGCATACTGATTAAAATATAAAAATTTACCACCGCTATGAGATCAATTTTGAGTTAATTGATGTAAACACGACCAGTTTCTAGAACTACAGATGTTCTTATCAACAAGTGAAAAGACGAACGTATACAGTTTTGCATTTTCGACACAAGTCACGTTTACATTAATAAACTCAAACGCAGTCTAAAACAACTGTTTTAATATTAAAATATTAATATACGTGGAACAATAGATTTTAGTAAAAAGTGTAATTAACCCAGTGAAATTGTAATTGAAAATATAAAGATTTTATCACAAAGTAACTGGTGAATCAATTAATAAAAATATAATAATAATAAAGAACCGTTGCGACTCTGTTTAGAGCTGTCCGAGACATGGACAATAACTATCAAGTATTAGAAGACGTTGAGGAGACCTGACATGGCACATTAAAAATAATGGATATATATTACCACAATCTGCTGGATCAATAAATGAATACATTTAAGAAAACTATAATTTTTTAAAATTTAGATACTAAAAACAAAAAAAAAGAAGAAAAAGTCTCTCTCCAAGCACAAGAACTTTTTTGGAGAGGCTCAGTGCAATTAGAATTATAAGATTGTAAAAGTAGCAATGTATAGAAATTGTATAAATTTGTAATTATATTAAATAAAAAATAAAAAAACTTCTAAAATTTTGCGCATCTCTAGTTGTAGAGAATATTGTTCTTCTGAAAATTGTAAGTTGCTCCTTAATATTGAGGTAATATGTTTCTTAATTTTTGCACTAGCAAAGCTCCACTTTTGTGCAGTTGAGGCTTATTAAACCGTAAACATCCCTGAACTTATATTACTTTCCAAAAATAATACAGACTTCCGCGGCGTCTTTAGCGATTAGCATAATTCCCATAATTTGCATCAGAGATGATGAGGAAGACCATCCTTATACTTGAATAATAGGAACAATAAATTTGTTAGAATTTTGATACGAAAAAATTATGGTGCTTGGGTCATGTAAACCAGACTACACACATTATGAGTCAGATATTTTCGAAACAGGACTGCGATTAGTCGACAAGTTCGGATTGACATTCGAACGAAATACAATGAATGTCGATTTATTTATATTTTTAAAAATCTCAACATACATGAATAAAAATATGAGTGATCAATAAAAGTGTCTCTTCTAATTGAAAAAACTTTCTCAATCCAACATGGCTGCTGTGAACTCATATATCATTAAATTGATAATATATCACGGAGTTGGTGAAATTATAAACAGCATAAAAAATCATTACGTAAAAATAATCCGGGATTCGGATCATACATACGTCCAATTGAAAGGGTCTATTCTAAAAACAAGCATTCTCAATCCAACATAGATGGCTCTATATATACAGTGTCATGAGATTAGTTGGAAGTTGGCCATCCACAATGACGAGGAGCTCAACAAACAGCGTGACTAAGGGAGACGTCCTGCCCAACACCTTGGCCATTCTCCAGCCCATGGGGATCAAGAGGAAGGCGTTTTAATTTATCGGCTCATCTGTTCCCCGCTTCAGACTCAGCCCACTCGATGGTCCGGGACCGATTGACGACGTTTTAATTTATTTATTTTTTGTGTATCAATATCATCATCATCCTATTATTATTATTATTATCCATGACTTTATAAACGCCCTTGAGAAAGTATTTTAAGAAAATGGAGCTTTAAAAATTATCCAAACTATTATTATTATTTTCATATTATTTTTTGACATCTCATCAAAGATGAAGAAGAATATGGAAGTCTGGGCATTTACGGGGCTGACGACCATCATAGGCTGGTTTAAGTGATCACTTTACACACGTGTAACATTCACCAATTCTACCCATTATTGACAACCACACTACTCAAATTCTTGGAAGTTCTATATATATGAACCAATTTAGAAACCTTGTTCATGAATCACTAGAACTTCACTAGAAACATCTATTGGTGAGATGTAAAGAAGCTTTTTATGAAGCAGAAACTCTTATATTAGTATGTGAGATTGAGATCCGAATCCTGGATTATAATCACACACATGAGAAACGCCAGAAAATACCATTTTCATTTTTATTATTAAGCTTATAATTTGACCAGATAATTTAATTTCACCCATAGATGTCTCTAGTGAAGTTCTAGTGATTCATGAACAAGGTTTCTAAATTGGTTCATATATATAGAACTTCCAAGAATTTGAGTAGTGTGGTTGTCAATAATGGGTAGAATGGTGAATGTTTAAAGTGTAAAGTGATCACTTAACTAGCCTATGACAGGTCCTGTAAATACCCAGACTTCTGTATTCTTCTTTATCTTTGCTGAGATTTCAATTCCTTTCAACAATAACTCCCAAGTGGAAAGAGAAAAACCCAGATTTGTGAACAAGTATTTGAACATAGTAAATGACGAATGTGGATTTTATTTAAACGCATTTTAAAAATAAATAATATAAGACCACTTCAATTATAAAATGATTGATATCAGCTAAAGATTACAGCAAATAATTGAAGAGGGTATTCTTAAAATGATAATTGAGTAGGTATTCTAAGATAACCAAGAAAATCGGAGAAACCGCCAGAAACGATGAAAGAGTACAAGTTAATGAAATAATGGAAAATAAATCTCATCGTTCGAGGAAAAAAAATAATTTTAGGTACGCCAATTTTGGTTTCACAACTCGTGAAATAAATACCTGCCTTTTAATAATGAAATGAAAACTTCCTGAATTCTCAGAAGCAAAAGGATCCCCCCACCAGTGGGCAAATTAATAATTTCTTGAAAAGGATAGCAAACATCTTGATTTACAAAAGAAATGGAAATATTTTCAAGTATTTCATTAAATTGAATCCGAAATAGAGGTTTCGACGTGTATGTACACACGCACATATGTATATATATTTATATGTATATGTATATATTATATATATATATATATATATATATATATATATATATATATATATATATATATATATATATATATATATATATATATATATATATATATATATATAAATATATATGTTTATATGATTTTGAAAAACAAATATAGCGCCATTTTTGTAAAATACTACTTTATGGAAATGATTTAGCAAAAAAAATATATTTGGATTTTCTAAATTTTCAATCACACTGTTTTAAATTGCTGGTGGAAGTGCAGTCCATGCCGATGGACCGCAACAGCAAAGACACGCTCGCCAAACTTAGTGCGCTGGTAAGACCACTTCACCCATAATTATTACATTTGCATTTATGTTTGAATGTGGTGAAACGCAATCTGCATTTTTACCAAATTTAAACTGTAATAAATATTTATGAACGACACATGATAAAATTTAACAAGACTTAACAAGGTAATATAAATAAATTTATCAATAAAAAGTAAGGGTATTTAAGTAAGTTTAATGTGCTGTAAGTATTATGGAAAAAATTTAAACCAAACAAATCAACTCTACGAATGTGAGAATTTCACGGTCTCCGAAATAATATTTTTTTCAAGAATTTTCACGTTACAAAAACAAAGGTAATGTTTCTAATTACAAAACGTTCAAAGCACAAATTAATTCAATGTTTGGTAGTATAAATGAATTTTAAATTGGCGCCGATCTACACCGACGCCGGCGCCATTTGCAGGTATGACGTCGGTTGGCGCCGTCCAATTAAAAACATCACAATACAAAATGCAGAGTTCCATGCTTCACTGCTTTTAATCCGCAAATAAGGGTAAAAAAATAACCCCGACGTAGAATAAAGTTCGTTTTATAGAAAACGTATGTTAAAAAAGAATTATAATACTCAAATCAAAATACTAGAAACTTCTAACATTACCAACAGAAAACTACAAACAAAATAAATAAATAAACTCTTCCTCTTGGCACGCAAAATGATTATTATTTCATTGAAATACCAACCAAAAATTACAGAATTTCACAAAAACAAAAATCCATTTTGAGATTTCATTAATTTTATTCGGCAGCACTTTACGGTTATTAATACCTAGGTTTTTTTATGTAACACGGTGGAACGGCGTTCCGGCACCTTTTTTCATGGATAATTTTTTTTATTTTTTTATTTTCGAAATCAATTAGACGAAACAATGTTTGCGTCTACGTAATTACAATACATATTTATATAATTTGTCAAAATGATAAAAAATGGTTATTTTTTGACATCTCATCAAAGAAGAAGAATATGGAAGTCTGGGCATTTACGGGGCTGACGACCGTCATCGGCTGGTTTAAGTGATCACTTTACACACGTGTAACGTTCACCAATTCTACCCATTATTGACAACCACACTACTCAAATTCTTAGAAGTTCTATATATATATGAACCAATTTAGAAACCTTGTTCTTGAATCACTAGAACTTCACTACAGACATCTATTGGTGAGATGTAAAGAAGCTTTTTATTAAGCAGAAACTCTTATATTAGTATGTGAGGTCCGAATCCTGGATTAAAATCACAAACATGAGACCTCACATACTAATATAAGAGTTTCTGCTTAATAAAAAGCTTCTTTACATACAACAAGGATTCTAAATTTAAGAACAAGGTTTCTAAATTGGTTCATATATATGTATAGAACTTCTAAGAATTTGAGTAGTGTGGTTGTCAATAATGGGTAGAATTGGTGAATGTTACACGTGTGTAAAGTGATCACTTAAACCAGCCGATGACGGTCGTCAGCCCCGTAAATGCCCAGACTTCCATATTTTTCTTCATCTTTGATGAGATGTCAAAAAATAATATGAAAATAACTCCTGTAATTGGAGATAATCCAGATTTTGTGAACAAGTATTTGGACACACTCAAAATGATGTAAATAAAAAATGGTATTGTAATGAATATTTAAATGATATTCGAACATGTTATTTTTAGTAAAAAGCTTTATATGAAGTGAGTTCCGGTACCTTTTTTTTTAATTCGTTAATATATAGGCATTTTTAATTTACCACTTAAAAAATATTCTATTGAGACACGATTTAGAAGCATTTGTCATCATTATCACCGTTCATTAAGATACATTTTTAAGTAATTTTTATTTTAATATCACGTTAGCAAAATATATACATAAAATAAAAATATAAAATAATTTAAGTTTTTTTCGCAATTTTTTTTTTGATCGTGTTTTTTATTTTCCTTCAGCCCATATATGGTAAACATAAACGTGGAGTAGAAGCAGCGTTGTATAAAACAATGTTTACGATAAGTGTAGAGGATTTAATTAAGATTACACAAAGTACATATATCACAGGGGTGTTTTAAGGGGTTTTACGTCGCAATTTACGCTCAGTGTACCAAAAAACTCACTATGCAGGCGTGGGGCTGTTTACTTATACAGAACAGCTCCACGCTAGGATATTAATCATATCTTCTCATATGGAAAGGCTTGACGGATGATCTGGGAAGCTTTTTGTGGCTATCCGTCTCCGAGGATTTGTAAGAATCCTGCGGAAGGCCCCAATAGCATCTAAAATGTGGTTTATTGTTCCAGAACCTTGTGTGAATAATAATAAACCAATTTGGGAACTTCTGAGTGGACATAAGCGAATGAAATTTCAGAAGAAAAAAAATATAAAAAAATTCTGGACTGGTACCTAAAGGGTACCTTGCTTTCAACAGTCGAATTACATTGTATCAATGTGATTTAATACCTTTATGCACTATTTGGTACGGATAAGGGTTAGAAGAAGAGAAATACCTAAGATTATTTGAAAAATTATGACAAAACATAAATTATTATTAATAGTTTCATGGTGAAAATGTATGTGTAAAAAAAATAGAAAGAATTTTTAAATATTCATTATAACACTCCTTAAGTACGAATGATGTATTCGAAAATAAGGTAAAAAAAAGAATAAACGAATAAAATAAAAATCAAGTTAATAAAATAAAAATAAAGGTTTAGTTATAGGTTAAATGAGTATCAATTGACGGTTATCCAATATTCTTGTTTTTTATATTACATTAGAAAACTCTACGATGCCTCTCAACTAAGATTTTATTATTTTTAATTTAAGTTTTACTAAGTTAATACCACTATTTCTTACGATACGTGTTTCGATGCAATCATTTTCAAACAACGATAGATTTTTTTTATTAAGTGACTGCCGAATCAATTAATGAAAAGATTTTATTGCTTAGTTTCAAAATTAAATGTTATATAACAACAGTACATCAAGTAAAATTTATTTTAAAATACTAAAAGAATACTAAAATTTATTTTAAATACTACGTAAACTAGCAAAATAAATCAATAATATTGTACAACAAAATGAATAAATTTAAAGGTGAGCATTAAGGGAAACTTATGAAGACGTGAATACTTATTATTTTTTGACATCTCATCAAAGATGAAGAAGAATATGGAAGTCTGGGCATTAACGAGGTCATTTTGAATAATAATTTGAAGAATTTGAGTAGTGAGGTTGTCAATAATGGGTAGAATTGGTGAATGTTATACGTGTGTAAAGTGATCACTTATTACACACGTGTAACATTCACCAATTCTACACATTATTGAAAACCACAAATTCTTCAAATTATTATTCAAAATGACGGTCGTCAGCCCCGTAAATGCCCAGACTTCCATATTCTTCTTCATCTTTGACAATAAAAATATTGTACGTGAATACTTCATCACACATTACGTCAAAGGATGAAAATTGCAAGCTAATGTTGTTAAACTTCATGGAAGTCTGAAGCATATTCTGATCTCGCCCTGGCACGAGAACGGGTGAAGTGACGAGCCCCGAAACGTCTCAAACGAATAAAGTTCCTTGTATATGAGGTTTTACCGAACCGATTCAGAAGTTCGAGGCAGGAAGAAGTTAAGGGAAAGTTTATTCGAATAAGGAACTTGTAAACTTAACGTCAAAAGACTGTCTGGTAGGCAAAAGGTTTTGGAATTGAATGGATTTTCTTCTAGCAGGTAAGAACCTATAAATCGTGAGTGGAATCGTGTAAATTCGGCGAAATAAATTCAGGTGGTTTACGCTAGTCAAAAAACGAACAAAGGCCGAACAAATATACAAGGGTTAGTCCACAGTATTTAAGTATTCGTTATCAGTATTTGTGGCCATACCAATAAGGTTTGATATTTAAAGCGCATTTTAACAATTTTAAATACACCAAAAACCGGGTCAGGCGAAATTGTTACGTATGGTAACGTAAATAAGACAGCAAGGTTGAAAATCTAACATATCATAGTCGTACAGGAGAAAGTGA
This sequence comes from Brachycentrus maculatus, assembly GCF_059751285.1. Lineage (NCBI taxonomy): Eukaryota > Metazoa > Arthropoda > Insecta > Trichoptera > Brachycentridae > Brachycentrus > Brachycentrus maculatus. The sequence goes on along the minus strand of NW_028280937.1, from coordinate 509,745 downwards.
CCAACTAACAAAACGTAAAATGTTCAGGAAGGCCATTTATGTCACTTTTGCTTGGCAAGAAAATAAACATCAATGCAGTTAGTCATAAGTCACAAGTCAATATTTAGTTGGGATTTGATGAGATGACATAATAAAAATCTTAAATGAAAATTAATGAGATAATAGTAAAATCATTAATGTTTTAATATTGATACTGGTTTCGAGTCACCATATATGTAAACAGTACGTTCACGTGCGCACGTGCGAGATGCACTCTCTCGATTTGTACCTACGTCACGATTTACCAGGAGATCAAGAATACCGAGGAGATTTCCTTCTGCGCTTCTAGTCCGATATGTCTTCAAAGTACAATAAAAGGCACTCTTTGTACGTTACTTGGATGCCTTATAAGGTACATGTCCTTTTCTGTAAAAAACCGAAAATACCGCAAGACCGCAATAAAAAAGAATGCATTAAGGGTTATGAGATTTTGAGGAAATCGTCCATCATAGGATTTTTTGCATTATCTTCTTCTTCTTTTAACCCTTATATGTACTAATGGTGCATATCGACGCAGCGTTATCTTGATCGCTATCACGAAAGCAAGGTGATTAGTCCTACACTCCTTTTACCAGTCCAGGGTGATATTAAATAAATATAAGAGTAAAAACAGTTTATATATTTTTTTGACTCCACTGTGGGTCGAACCGGGACCTCCAACACGGTGCTATACAACGGAGGTGATCAAATGGTGGTTTTATTTAAGGTAAATTGAATTTATTTATAGATTTGGCATTTAGTTTGGAGAATTCCATTTAAATTATCTATTAAATGGTAAATCAAACACTGATTTTTTAGGTCTACTAAGTTTTACTTTATTGTTTGAAAAAACACATCAAAATCAATTTTGTCCACAATTTAAAAAATCAAATGAACGCCATTCGTTTGAACTGGGCGAAATTTTTTAACAATGAAATACAACTTAGTAGACTCAAAAAATCAGTGTTTGATTTAACATTTAATACAGTATTATAGTATATTTAATTTTTTAATATTCTTTGCTACTTAAATCACTACCACTTCTACTACTATAGAGAGGCAGAGAGCATAGAACGCCACACCCTTCTGTTCGTATATATATATATATATAAAATATATATATATATATATATATATATATATATATATATATATATATATATATATATATATATATATATATATATATATATATATATATATATATATATATATATATATATATATATATATATATATATAAAAGATGCATACTATTCTTGGCATTATTAAAAATATAATATATCACAGCTGATTTTGGATGTACGCCTAGAATATTTGATTAAATTTACATTATACCTGTGAATAATTAAATTATTTGACGAGACACTGCGGTATATGGTACATGTAAAGTATACGAGTGTCATCTCAGGGTTTCGTGTCTTTGGTATGGATTTATGTAAATATGACTGATAAATATCTATGCTGATATTTCCCCCCACATATATTACAGCGCTCACAGTACTGAAGGAAAATCTGACATAACCAGGTTCTACGTAAACTTCCATCAATATTATTATTCGTTCATCTCGTAACTTCTCGTTTCATCTTGAATTATATTCAATAGGGGAAAATCAACTGATCTTATGTACATTACTTCGGAGAATATGTACATCGCTTCGGAGGAATTATTTATTTATATCATGACTGCTGCTTTTTAGGTGTCGGTCATGTTTTTACCCGCTTCGTAAACAAATAAATTTAACCCTTAAGCTACTAAAATCCGATATATCGGCTTTCGTTACTCTGGATAGAAGAACCGGATCCGTCGGATCTTCGGATAAGATGTATATTTATGAATTTTATATATTTTTATTACTTTGTCTGACTAAGTAGTCAGTAATAAAAAGGTCAGACAGTAACCGGTTCTAAGTAAGACAAAACTTCGATTATTTATATGTATGAGAAAATCTTTCAAATCACATTGAAATATTTTTCAATTGAAATATTGACATATTATAAAAATAATATTATTTCAAAGTGATAAACGTAATTCGTACTATACGTTTGTATACTTAAAGTTTTTTTTTTCAATTGTTCAGGGTGTTTGTGACATATATTCCCTTCATTTACTTTCCCTATCCCTACTATCCTACTTGCAGAAAAGCCTTTAATAACAAGACTTTGCGAGTTATTCATTAAAAAAGAGTTTCACCAGCTAATGATAGGTCGTAAGCCCTGTTAATGCCCAGACTTCCATACCTCACCTCATCTCAATTCGGTTCTTATTGAGATATCAATGAAATCTTTTCAAATTATACAGTACAAATGTCAAAAACTTTAAAAACAGTGCGTGATTTGAATATTTCGATGACGTAAAATGAAGGAAGGTTTTCATTCTAAAATCGACAATGACAAGAATAATCGATAAAAATCTGAGTATAATCCTTAAATCTGGGATTTTAATTCAACGCCTCCAGTTAAAAGGCTCAGAAAATAAATCAGTTATGCGATCATTCTGCCTCGAATTGAAGTCAGTAGAGTTTATTACGGAAGCTCATCCCTCGAACGGCAGTCATCCCACTACGCCTCGTCTGCCCCGTATTAGTGGTAAATAAATTATTCAATCGACTCGAGTGAAATATTCCGAGATTACATTTCTGGAAAACAACAAGGGTCTTCAGATGTAGCCGTGAAGCGGGGAGGTAAATCTAGGGTACCACTTCCTACCCTAACTGGATAAGGGAAGCTTTTGGGGTTAGAGCTTAATATTGTGCTTCTGTTATGTATTTACTGGACGACGCTTATAAATTACAAAACTTTCAAACTAGTTTTGGAAATTTCACGAATAAAGTTCATTGTTTAGATCAGAGGTCTCCAAAATCAAAAAGGATCTGAGCTACTTTCAGAAATTGAACTAGTCTGGTGAGCTACCTATACAAATTCTTTTTTTACAGTTTTTTATCTTCGACCCTTATCGTAAAAAACATTTTTAACTGAAAATATTTATTGTAACTGCAGACAGTTGGTCTAATTCCATTTTAAATTGTTGGAAAATACATCCAAAATCAAACGACGTTATTGGATTGAATTCTACTTTAATACGAGTGTATTTGATAATATGTGACGCGTTTCGTCTTATCGAGAGTGTTAGATAATGTCTTTATAAGACGAAACGCGTCACATATTATCATATACATATATGTAAATAAAAGTAGAATTCAATCCAATAAACTCGTTTAATTTTGGAAATATTACCCAACAACTTAAAATATGTTTTGAAAAAATGTAGGAATAATGCTTTAATTGGAGTTCTGGGAAATAATTAAGTCGTTAGTTTGGTTTTCTAATCCCAAGGGCGAGTTTAGATTCTAGGAAGTGAGACTAGACGTAATGTGGTGAGGGATGCGGGGGAGGGGGAGGGGGGGTGAGGTGAGCGCAGAGGGTAGTTAGCTGACAACATACAATCTACCCCTACGCTAACTTGTTCGTCTTTATTATAATATGTGGGAAGAATATAAATTAAGGATAGTTTATAAATGTAATTTGTTCTTTCTTGTGGAATATTAAGAAACGTATGAAATAATATTAAACGTCCTTAAAACAATTGTCATTTATTGTAGGTTAGGTTAGGTTAGGTTAGGTTAGGTTAGGTTAGGATTTATCAAACATCGTATCATTTATTTTCAGGAACCTTCACCTCTTCCCTCTAAATTCCATAATTCATTAATTTCCTTTTCGTTCCTTGCTTTCATCAATTGACAATTTATTAACACAACATTTTGGGTGTGATTCTCCAATATATAGTTTTTTTTACATTTTGACATATCAACAGAGATGAAGAAGAATATCGGAGTCTGGGTTATATGACTGGGTTAGTCTGGGAAACTTATAACAGGTAAAAAATAATATTAAAAAATATATTTATTTAAAAAAATACAGCGACATGCCTATCAATTCGAGGTTTAATAGTCTTTTAATAATGTTATGACATTAAAAGATTTAAAAGAAAAATATTAATTATGACATAGCTCTTTACAACATTTTCAATAATGGGCAGAATGGCGAACATAAAAAGTGAATAAAGTTAGTGCCTACCAGTACCAGCTTAAAATATATATATTTTTTACTTCATTCAACATTACGATATCATCACATTTTTACATAAAGTCGATACAAAACTATCCCTATCACCCTTATGTAATGCATAGGATACCACATCCAATTGATGCAATGCTAATTTGATCATTGATTATACGAATGCAAGGCGATCAGTCTAACGATTCAGATACAAGTCTAGTATTAACCTCCTGGGAATTGAATTCGGGGTCTCCAGCATGATTGTCAAATACGGTAACCTACACTTTGGTGGACATACAAGTAGACTAAAACGTCTAAAAGTAATATCAATTCACCATTGATATAAAGCGCTATTAACATCTTAAAGAACTTTAATGCGTGTAAAGAACCGAAGAATTTCCTTCGTTTGACAAGTTTAGTATAATGTCCCTGGCTAATGTTGGAAACGAGAGGTGCGGGGTAGTTGAATGCTTGGAATATCCTTTAATCCCTCCGTATCCTGAACCTCTCGAGAGAAGAGCGAGGACACGTTATGTGCGGGGCTAAGTGCTTTCTCGGCCAGATCGTAAGAGAGAACTATGTGACAGTTTTGTTCAGACTGTAAAACAGAATGATACACTATAATATTTTGCAGAAACCAAAAATATCCAATAGAGAATTGTTTTTGTCAAAACTATAATAAATTTAAAACACTTATATTTACGCATCGAAGCACGTGTCAGAGTAGATTTTAAGAAATAGTGGTATTTACTTACTAAAACATTAATTAAAAATGGATATATTTTAGCACGAATAAATGAAATAAATTTTATATCCTAGAAAAAATCTTTATCAAGCAATCATCCATTGCACACCCATTTTATTCTTCATTGTTTTGAAAAATATTCGAGTACGCTTCACAATTGAACAAAGTAAAATTTTACTAATACTACACGCGACTATTTTTTCTTCTTATTTTTTATACATTTAAACTACATTGTCTGACTAACTGGGGTCAGACAGTAACTTGTTGTGAGTTGAAATAGCAAAATTTCGATTCGTTATGCAAGCAATATTATACAACAAAAGTTATAGAAAAGAATATAGAAAATTAAACTGATTTTTATAATAAATATATTTACATGTTGTAAAAATAAAAAAAAAATTCAAGTGATGGGCGTAATTCGTACTATATGTTCGAATTTTTTTAATATTTCGAATTTTCAAATTTGAGGTTAAAGTGTCTAATTTTCTAAAAAAACCTAATAAGGTTTAAAATGATTCATTAAAACGTAATAACTTAATAAAAAAAACTGCCTTGGGGACGATGTAAATAATGAAATATCATTTAATCTGATTCGGGGTTGAAATTAAATAGTCTAGTTAAATCGGGTGTAGTTAGTATGACTGAAAAATAAAATAGTTTTTATTTTATTTTTATGACTGTATATAAAACAAGACAAAATCTTATGTAACCAAGTTGCCATATCTCCTAAGTATCCTGGATATTAAAAAGGAAAGATAAGGGAGATGACGCCTTATGGTCATAAAATGATTCGAAGGGAAAGTAGAGTGCAAGAAGTGTGAGGGGTTGAAGAAACGAGTGCGGTGGAATGTCGCTAAAGGGGGTTGGAGAGGTGGGGCGACTGCGTAGGGGAGGGAGGCGGAAGTGCGTTATGAAAGAAAATTGCAACACTTTCATTCTGACTTCAAAAGGGAGATTTGTCTACAGGACAACTAGAAAATATTAAGAAATTTGACAATAAATTTAAAAAAGTGGTCTTATACATTCTTGAAAACATGCGACTTCTTCATTTTGCCTTCTATAAGAATCAAGATTTGCCGAAATTTGATATTCTGTAACTTATGAGTATTTCTACTTAAGTTTCTTCTTGTAAAAATATAATGTATGGTATAAGGGGCAGCATTAAATCGACAAAATGTCAGGGAAATCGGTTTTTATATACGTATGAGCGAAAAGTTATCAGTCAGGTACTTGAGGTACAAGTCCTGTGTATTGACAGTGAATTTGAACACTCTCAATGTTGAGGAATAAAATGAAATACTTGTTTAGATCACTTTTGATGTTAATTATGTAAATACGACTAGTTTTGAGAACTTCAGATGTTCTCATCATATGGTGAAAATACAAACTAGCTGTTAGGAACATCTGTTCTAAAAAACTCATAAGCGGTCTTTAACACGCGTTTTATTTTTAAATGTACTTTGAATTTTGAAATTAAAAAAAATATATGTTGCGTTAGATGCTGTTCTCTATGTTTTAAAAAAAAAAAAAAAAAAAAAAATATATATATATATATATATATATATACATATATCATGAAGTGAATTAACATTTAATGCAATTAATATATATATATATATATATATATATATATATATATATATATCATGAAGTGAATTAACATTTAATGCCTTTTTATGAAGGTTTATATTTTATTAACATTTTTAGTGTAAGTACTTTTTTATTTTTATTTAATGTTTTACTTAGTAAATACCACTATTCATTAAAAATTGATAGATTTTACCACAAAGTAACTACCGAATCAATTAATGAAAATCCTTTATTTATGTTTGTTATCAAAATTTGTTGTTCTCAAAACTGGCAGTGTTTTCATTATAAACCGAAAAGTGATCATATCCAAGTGTTTTATTTTTAAAATACATTTATATAAATGAGCATAGTTGAGGTCACAATAAAAATGTATGGTATCTAAAATATAAGAAGAGTTACTTGTGCTTTTGAAATCTATGATGATACCGTAATAGTCATGATAAGGGCAATAAAATTAATTTCCAATTACCTTTAAACAAATTTGTTTTACAACCTTCATTGTACTCGTATCTGAATTAAATGAATTTTGTCGATAAGTATACTTTCAAATTAAATTGATCAAATATTTTCACTGATAAATGGGTATTTTATAGATAAAATAAAGGAAAATTATTAATTGCTATGAACCGAACGAGTAATTGCATTAACATAATTAAATAAACTCGGGTAGGGTGTTATCATTTAATACGTTTGAGCAAAATTTTACACAAAAGTTTTTATTTTATTTGACTACATCGTATCGAGTTATTTAAAGTTTAATACAATATTTGCTGTATTTTGTTGGTGTAATTTAAAATTAATTATTATTTAATAGTTATTTCAAAGGTTTTCTAATGATAGGTTTTCTTGATACATAAAGTAATTGAATATCAGAAGTTCTGTTCATCAGAACATACTGCAGACAAGTAAGTTTTATTACAAATTTTTATTAATTTTGCTGACTTTACTAATAATACTCGTATTGGTCAATCAGGAAATATATTCAATAATTACTCGTATTGTATTATATTACATTATTGTAGTGTGTTCATCAGGGGTAAATCTAAAGGAAATAATATATTATTAGATTTAAACCAATATTTTTAGCTTTTCCACTTTTTTTATTTGACCAGCGACCGGGTTTCGTCGTTACCGACATCATCAGACTGGTCATCTGGACTGGACATCATCACCAGTCTGATGATGTCGGTAACGACGAAACCCGGTCGCTGGTCAAATAAAAAAGTGGAAAAGCTGAAAATATTGGTTTTAATCTAATAATATATTAAAAATGCAATTCCATCACGAAGTGTCAGTGGATAATATAAATCTATTCTAAAGGAAATAGATAAAAACTTTATCCACAGTATAATGAGTGTGTCCTAATCTTTGTTCTTATTTTAAAAAAAAACTTTCTCAAGTGAACTGTACATGGCGCCGAGTACTGCATGTGAAGGAATGTATCAATCAAAGGGTAAAAACAACTTCCGAAAATTGAGTAAAATGGTTAATGTTACACGTGTACAAAGTGATCATTTAAACCAGCCTGTGATAGATCGTCGGCTCTGTTAATAACCGGATTAAAATGTTATTTTACATGTTTTTAAAGATATCAACACAAATCATCAAAAAGTGTCATTAAATTATCATTAGAAAATCAATATAAATCATCAAAAAAGTTGATAAATTATCATTGAAAAAATAAAATAAAATAAACATTTCCTAAAAAAATAAATCGGTTATTAGATTCGATCATTTAAGTGTAATCGTGCCAATTGGTGCACAAATTTGGATCTATATTGCCTATTTCAAGTTTCTAATATGTATATACTTGTATATGACATTAAAAACTTAAGCGAGAAAGAAACATAAACCGAGAAAAAGTTAAAAATACCATCTCAAATGCGTAACCGACAAAGTTACAGTTTCTCGTTAGTCACATTTCTTTCTTTGACACAGTCTCAATAAATCGACGTAATTAATGTACTCTGAGCAAGCTGAAAAGCTCTGATGAGATATTAAGTACAATATTCTAAAGTTAAGATTTCAGCAAATGAATAATACATGATTACGAGAGAGTGGGGTTATTGAAGTTATTTCGCGAAAACACAGTTGAGGAAACAAAAAGGCGACGCCGTCATTTCGGTTGTCTATTGTAGCACTCACTTCATATTGCGACTCCTATCTCCACCCCTCACCCCTTGTCTCCGAGTGCGAGTGCAATAACAACCCCTAGTGGTTGGGGACGAATGGTCCGATGGGCCAATAGTCCCCATCGCCTAGAGGACTAAAACCATCGGAAGACGTAATGGCCTGGCAAGGCGTATTTACAAACCCTACTAGTGCCAATAAAAGTAAATAAACGCAAGCAAAATTTTACAACAGGCTAAACATTGGGAAGAATTTCACAGTATCCAAGTTTTTCATTTAAAAAAAGACGCCTTATAAATCAAATTGGACGTTAAACAAATCGAATTGGTTTAACAAACCAAATTGGAGGAAGTATTGTATTTTATTAAAAAATTACAATGCTTAAAAATATATTCAAAGTAGTACTCATCATTTCAATTAGTATTGAAAATCTTGTCTGAAAACTTAAGTATACATCGTGCGCACAGGCTATGACAGCGCGTTTATAATATTTTTGTAAAAAAAATTATAAAAGCAAGAATATTGTTTTTCGAATAACCTTTTGAAATCTTGTTTTACGGGCTCACAGTTGACAGGTTGAGCTCTAGCACAGTGGGGTTTGTAATAACGGCCCTTACAAGAAGCGATGCAATTTTCCCTTCGGGATAGCTTCATGGTCGGTATCACGATTTCAATTATTGGTTTATTTCTCGATATAAAAACAAAGTACTGAAAAAAAATGGCAATCGGAATATGAAATAAATTTTTACGATATTATTCTGCCCGAGCGCTAACCTGAAAATATTACGCAGAAAAAAATACATTTCTTATTTTTGAATGTTTAAAACATGTAACAACACAATACTTTAATAAAACTTTTTTTTAAGGTTGTTCCACCGTGTGTTTTAGCCATTATCGACGTACTTGTATGTTAATTACTAAGCTGTCAGCAGATTTATATAAATCATCGTCAGATAAATGAATAACCTCATAAAATTTCATGACAGGTTGAGGTGGTATTCATTTTAAATTTAATAATTAACGTAGTAAATACCACTAAATATTACCTGTAACACGTGTTTGATATATCCTACATTAAAAGGTGTTACTTACTTTTTTTGGTGAAATGGGATTGTATATAATAAAACAAAGAGTATTGACAAACCAAATGATGAATATACGGAAAACCAAAAATATTGGTTTTCCGTAAATTCATCTAAGGGATCTCAAAAAAGGGATTTGAAGCCAAAAAAGTTTACATAATAAACTTCTTTCTTTGAGTTTGAAAACCGTGTTTAAATAATTTTAAAATGGAGTAAAAACTACCGTATACGTTTTTACAAAACCTTTGACAGTTTTTACAAACCCATTTACTGGAGAATTATATTTTTAAAACTAATACCCACAAGCATACTCGTTTATTCAATAAAACTTTTGTTACTTTACTTTAGGAGCGAATAATCCCTCTAAATTACCTTTTTATTTATATTGAGTACAAAAGCTTTTCAGTAATACCCGTACAATATTTCAGATACAGCCTGAAAATATTGTAGTTGGCTTTCAACTAAAGAAAACACTCCGTTTAAAATATTGATGTTGGCTGTAGTCCTATATCCTTAAGGGAAACATTATTAGATATTTAACGAGGAAAGTCCTAGGCTCCATAAAGCCTCCAGGGTAGGTTATTAATACATATATTTAAACAGAACATTTAAACCTTATTGGAAATAGAGCCTTTTATTTCGTTGAATGGTGATTATGCTCGGGATATTAGAATTACTGGGTTTCGCAAAACTAATGAAAGCAACAGTCTCTACGGTGGTTTTCAAAATTGAAATACTCAAGTTAAATGAGGAAAGGGTTGATTAATTGTTTAGGCGAAATATTGTGCCTTATTGATTCTTGAGGGTGTTTGTAATTTACCTTACAAACAGCTTTTATTAAAAAAATTGTCAAGGTGTAGTTAAATTGTAATTAAAAATACTTTTGTTATAACTAACAAAAAAATATTTGGTGTATTTTGTTGAATTGATTAAGGAAACACTTGTTTTTATACCACTCGAGTTTATTAATGACTATTAGTTTCGGAAGCTAAACTTCCATCGTCAGGTCTGAATAATGAGTGACTAATAGTTATTATTCAGACCTGACGATGGAAGTTTAGCTTCCGAAACTAGTAGTAATTAATAAACTCAGGTGGTATAAAAACAAGCGCTTCTTTAATCAATTTAACATGTCTAACCACAAAGTAAATGCCGAAACAATAAATAAAATAAAAGTTAATACTTAAACACTTAAATAAATAAAATAAAAGTAAAATGTTGATGCAACAGAAAAATATTAAAACGATTATTTCAAATGATTTATCAATTTATTTAAATAGGTTATTAATTTATTTGAATATGAGAGGCTCTTATTTTAAATTGAGTAACTAACCATCACATCACTTTCCGAGGGGTAAGCAGAGAAAATACCGATTATTCCGACTCCTGACATTAAATTAAATTAAATTAAATCCCGAATCGACCAATAGAAAGGCAATTCGACAAATTTGGCAAATGGACATTAGAGACAATTCATAAAAGGTAGGTATTGACATAAATTATCGTTGGGAATCTCGTTGAACATAGCGTATGGTGACTCGTTCGTTATCGGTTTTCAACACATGGGTGTTGAATATATGGTAATTTTAATCGGATATGGGTAGGATATACGTGGTTGGAACCGGATATATATATATATAGAACGCCACACCACTCTGTCTTTGCAAACATTCTTCGCCTCTTCCACGTTCATACATCTCCTCATACATACCCGCCGATTGTTATAGGAGGGAGCGACTTGTTTCGATGCATTTCCCATAATTTTCAAATACCGTATGCGAAAAACATACAGTTTCACGATAGATTTTAAGAAATAGTGGCATGTTTCAAGTTAAACTTAAACTGAAAGCGGATTGATATTACCATAAAGTGACTGCCAAATCAATTTATTAAATCCTTGTTCACAAATCTGGGTTATTCTACACTTTGGAGTTATTTTTACATTTTGATATCTTCACATAGATGAAGAAGAAAACATATTGTTTTTTTTCTTTTCTTTCTTTGCGTTAAAATGTCATATTGTGAATACGTGCATAAGTCAACATAGGGATTTCCACGCGACAAGCATACAATACCAACGGTAGTCGTATAGTGCGAGTAAAAAAGACCAATTACATTCCATTCTACTTCTGTACATACTTTTCAGCCGTCCTCGGTCCTTTATCGGTCGTTCTGTTCTCCCGCTCATATATGAATATAAGCGTTGGTTATTTTACGAAAGGCAATTAGCAATTAACATAAAGTTAGAAGCTATTTCACACAATGTCAGCATTCTGTAATACAATTAAGATCCCTGCTGAAAATTCGCGTAATTAAAAATATTTCGCTTGCCTATAAATTGCGATGAAAGTTGTCGAGAGCGATCAGAAGTAGATTTTATTACTGAGCCGCACCACTAAAAACTTTTGATGGAATTACTACCCAGATTATTATAAGGGTTTAGTGGGAGTGTGCTGGAATGACGATGTAGCAACGCACAACCCCTATAGAACTACAGGGGGTGGGTCGGGAGATACTTTGGGAAACGCTCAACCGGATAAAATCAATCACAATACAACAGCGATGCTCTTTATACAACTAATAAGGGTTTATGACGAGAAACGTACTATTTTGACTTAATCAATAAAAACAATAATAAAAAATGTTATTATTTCTTAAAATCTATTTTGACACATCGCTCACTCATTTTAACAACGTCATATATCAGAAATCGTCAATTTTCAGTTGTGCATGTTTTTTGAATGCCATATGAAGGCATATTATTAACTTTATATTTACCCGCTACAGGGCAGAAAGTGTTCTTTTGCATTTTGAAGGAAAGGTATTGTTTTATTATTTTTTTAAATAAACTAAATATTTTTCAAATGGAGAAAAAACTTTCAAGTTTTATCTAAAAATATCTGTTGCACAGTAAAAAGTTCAATAAGTGGCTTGGCATTTATTTTCAATATATTTTATTATATTCTTAAACTTTAAAAAAGATCTGAAAAATCAAGTTTTGTGATGTATGACAGGAGTGAGCGACATATTGCCACAAGTAAACTTCCAAGTTTATTCATGAATATAATTTATTTACAGCATTTTGAGCGTGTCCAAATACTTGTTCACAAAATCTGGATTATCTCCAATTACAGGAGTCTTTCAACAAGAAAGGAGTGAGCGACATGTTACAATGCTTTCAGCATCGTTTTCATGCGATGTTTGATAATGATTCTGAAAGCATCGAAACACGTGTCATAGTAGATTTTAATAAACGTATTTATAATGTAGAAAAAAAATTGTTTCTCTTGTATTACATTTCCTTCGACTTTGCAGTCACAGAAAACGTCATAATGTTAGGTAATTAGAGTAGTTTTGTACTCTTAGCTATCGAAATGTATTAAAAGTATTTTTTATTATAAAAACACTATTTCCGGTTTCGACAAGAACCTTGTCATCATCAGGGTTTAACATGTACATTAAAAGTATTTTTTATTATAAAAACACTATTTCCGTATAAAACTTTGATCGAAAAATTGTAATCAGATCCGACAATGCGAAATTTCATCCGTATAGATCCGTGACATCCGGCTTGATGCTCCCGCCGGAAGATCTGAACTGGAAATCAGTCACAATAGCGCGCGCTTCCGGTCTGCGCGTATGTCCGTGAGTCACGCTGTGTCCGGGTTATCGCCACGTGGTTCACACGTGTCACGTGTTTGCCGACAAACTCGACACGGCTTCTGTAGCAGCAACACACGCTTCCCGTCCGAAATTGGCAAGACTAATGCCGACAAATAACGGAGTGGGCGAATTGTGCGATAGTTGGGAGAAATGAGCGAGGGTTGTTAGAGAAATGTATATGGGGTAGACTTAAAATATCGTTTATAAAATGAAACAACTTTGTTTTTAACCACTTTTTTATTGGTACATTTTTTCTCCAACCGGTTTCGACAAGAACATATACATGATAAACCCTGATGATGACAAGGTTCTTGTCGAAACCGGTTGGAGAAAAAATGTACCAATAAAAAAGTGGTTAAAAACAAAGTTGTTTTATTTTATAAAGTTTATAAAATGTGCCACAAAGTATCAACGAAAAACATTAAAAGAAAAAATAAAAAATCGTACTTAAAAGTCGATTTTTTTCTTCTAATTTTTTTGTACCTAACTAAATAATTAAATCACCATGATGCCGCTTCCTTAAGTTTATAATCTTTTACGCTACACGTTTTGAATTGACATGTGAATAATATTACCATATACAGTCATGAAAAATTATAGTAATTCTGTTGATTCTAAAAGCCTCCAGATGGATTTTCGTACAAATATCGAAGCAGTGGGGCACATGATTTAAAAAAAATTGACACGTGTCCGATTAGTAATTTGGTGGGTGAATGAATTTTTTGAAGATACTTAAAATCACATTGCTTTCTACAGCATCTGATCTGAGTAATATGGTTTTCAATCATGGGTAGAAAAGTGAATATTACAAGTATATAAATGTATCACTTAAACCAGTCTACGCCAGTTCGTGGGCCCTATCACAGGTCATACCCAGACTTCCATAATTATTTCTTATCGTTATTGAGTTATTGAGATATCAATATAAAAATAATTTCCAATCTCCAAAAGGTGGATTAACCTAGATTTGTGATAAAAAATTAGGGCACAGTCAAAATATTGTTGGAAATGTACAAGTAAATGAGTCGTTCCGGGTTCGGTTCCCAGGGGAGTCAAATAAATAAACGTGATTTTTTCACTCTAATATTTATTCAATATTACCCTGGACTGGTACCTGAAGCGAAGGGCTGATCACCTATCTTTCATGTGTTAACGATCAAGATAACACTCCGTTTATATGATGCAGTGCCCTATGCACTATTGGGTGCAGGTAAGGGCTTGAAGAAGTAGTAGGGATAGGTATTAAGGTAACTAATTTATGATAAGGTAGGTAAGGTAAGTTAAGGTTAGAAAGGGTAAGGTAAGGTAAGGTAAAATGAGGTGACATAAGGTGAGGTGAGGTTAGGTAAGGTAAGGTTAGAACTTACTTTCTGCCTATATTTCTGTTTGATGTATTGCAATTTTATTTTTTATTTTTCCGATCTTACGAATATTTAATTAAAAATACCATATATGAGCTGTATTTACATATGTAAATTTACTTACATTGATGCCGATTACATATATGTATAACTTTACGGATAGAGTTGACGGTAAGTTTTTTCCCCGTAGTATTTCTTACCTGTAACAACAAAGAAAAATATATCATTAATAATGGAAATAGAATACTATCACATGAATTACCACAATTTTCATGACTGTAAGACATTAAGGCCATTTTAAATATGGCGTCAGTAAGAAGACAATTGGATTAATTATTTTAACGTTTGAAATAATTTTCACCAGCTGAAATATGTGTATTTTGTAAGCTATGTTCATAAAGTATATCATAATAGCACTTTACAAATGTTAATGAGAAACAAACAACTAGACTTAGGCATTTCTTCGACTAAATGAAACATAATCAGCGTTAAATAATATTCACATAAGTAATTAAAATTAATAATCAAGTAACCAAAAAATGATTTTTCTTTATGCCTATACAAAACAAGGGTTTATTGATAACATAACCAGAACTTAATTAATTTAAAATGTAACTTACAATGATTAATGAAAACACTTATTTTTTACCACTTGAGTTTTATTAAAGACTACATGTTTCAGAAGTTAAACTTCCATCATTCAGGTCTGTATAATAATAGTTATTATACAGACCTGAATGATGGAAGTTTAACTTCTGAAACATGTAGTCTTTAATAAAACTCAAGTGGTAAAAAACAAGTGTTTTCTTTAATCATTGTAACATGTCTTACCACAAAGTTACGAAACAATAAATAAAATAAAATGTAACTTAATTATAAAATCACTATACATTTAAAGCGATTTTAATACAATGTTACATTTAAATTAAAAAATGATAAATCACAAAGTTAGTGCTTCAAATATAAATTATATTCTTTAATTAACATGGAAGATTACTTGTGGCAATATGTATCAATTTTTAATTTACACTTTACTCGGTAAATACAATCTATTATAACACGTATTTCGATGCATTCAGAATCATTATCGGTGTTTGATAATGATGCTTAATGCATCAAAATACGTGTTTCAATAGATTTTCAGTGGTATTTATTACGTGAATAGTGATATTCACCAAGTAAATGATGGTTTTTACCAAGTAAAAATTAAATTGAAAATGAAACTGGGAGGTACGGCAAGTCTTTTCTTAAGTGCACGCAAAACATTTACTTGAATCAGTAAAGTTAACCTGACATTCTCGCTCCTTAGCTTTCCAGGTCAAACGCCGTAGACGTACCACACGTGTTGTCTAACGTTACCTTAACATCAAGTCTAACTTTGCCACTTAAACATGTTTATATGAACTTAATGTCAGTAGTCGGTATGTACTCGCATACTTGTAGGGATGCTGTGCCTGGAATTACGCCATGGGGGACTTATCAGTGCACCATTCATGGCAGGATTCCTCTCCGGGTGGTCAAATCAGGGATTATGTAGTCATGGGGTGAGGGAATGTTTTCAAGGCCTAATCATGGTTTAAGGGTGTAATCTAAATGTCAAACAAATAATATTACCATCGGTCGAGAATTCTGTATGTTTTATGCATGATTCTACGTTATACGAGATAGAAATGACCATAATAGCAGAATGTGACTGTTATTTTTTCTCCGTGATATTCGTTATTTTTTCTAGGTTCATATTTCTTCACAGCTTAAATTTTTTGTCTTTGTATTATTAAATACTCGGCAAAGGCATAGGCTGTTAAACAATCGGCGGGTATGTATGAGGAGATGCATGAACATGGAAGAGGCGAGGAATGTTTGCAAAGACAGAGTGGTATGGCGTTCTATTCTCTCTGCCTACCCCTGCAGAGAAGCGGTGTGATGGTTAGTTAGTTAGTTAGTTAGTATTGTTAAATATATAAGAAGCTAGAAATACTGAATACGCAATTAACTTTCTGCATTGATTAGCGTGATTAGTATTAAAACGTTTTAAGTGTATCCAAATCCTTTTTCAGACATTTGATTTATTCCATTTTAGAGTTACTTTTTACAATTTGACATCACAACATTGATAAAATAAAATGGAGTTCTGAGTACTAACTGGGTTTATGGTCATTTACCAGCCTATGACAGGTCTGTCATAGGCTGGTAAAGTGATTATGAAATACAATTTTATATTTATTTTGAACACGCTGAGAATCGAAACCGGAGCCTCCAGAACGGCTGCTAAACGTGCTAAACTACACTTTAAGTATTTTACACAGCATAAGCGAACAAAAATTAGCTCTGAACTAGAGCTTTAAAAAAATATTATCGTAAACAAAACCCATTTAGAAAATAAAGTAAAAAGTTATGAAAACCACCCCTTCAGAGAGGTGGGGTGATGTCTTCTATTACAAAATGGCTAAAGAATCGTTTAAGACAACAATTTTATTAGAGGAAGTGGGGAAAATTCTCATTTCCACCCTCCCAACCATCCCTTAATCCCGTGTCAACACCCTTTAATATTGTAATGTCTGCTGCAAGAGTGGATGCAAATTTAATCACGTAAATGCAGTTTTAATTTTCTCCACCCCCCACCCTTGGAGTTTTAACATCCCTCGCTCCCCGCTGCACCGGGATGTAAAATTACTCTATGAATAATTTCGTTTCATGATCCGTGTTTTGTTTTGAAACTGTACGCTGAATCGTGTTTTGATGAACAGAATAGCTGAAAATAATAATGTATGTCATCCTTTTAACGGAGATTTGGTTATGTGTGAAAGGTATTAATAGCATGCTACACGAATTTCGGTATTAAAACGGTTGAAAACCTTTGGCTTAGTGTGTTTTCATAAAAGATGTAAAAAAAACTTTTTTGCTCAATAACCGCTGATCAAACATTTCTCTTTGAATAGAGGTATACTCGTATAAGAAATAATACTCCCCATTGAATATTTTCTATAAAACGCTTTTGATATATATTTTTTATAAAATGCTTATTTCAATAAGATACTTTCATGTACAGTTTAAATTAAAACTCATAGATGGAAACTAGTCGTAACAATATAATGTATTATATTGTTACGACTCATAATTAACATTTTGTAAATAAAATATATACAATATTATGAGTGTGTACAAATCCTTGTTCTCAAATTCAGGGTTTCTCTCCACTTTTGATAATATCAACGTGCATACATTTCAAAAAGGTCTCTGCTAATTCAATAAAACTTTTCAACTCAATCAAAGATGGAAGCGAGAAAAAGCATGTAAAAGGTGTCAATTAAAGCATAAATACAATTTCCGAAAATTGAGTATTGTGGTTATCAATCGTGGGCAGAATGGTGAATGTTACACGTGTATGAAGTGATAAGTCAAACCAGCCCATGAGAGATCGTAAGCCATTTGAATACCCAGACTTCCATATATTTCTTAATCTATTTAATTTTGAAATTATCAAATTCCAAATATTAATAAGATTTTGTAATATTATTGAAGAAAACATTTGTTTTTTTACCACATGAGTCTATTTTTGTGACGACTAATTTCGAAAGCTAAGCTTCTATCTTCAGGTCTAAATGTAAACTTGAGTTTACATTTAGACCTGAAGATGGAAGCTTAGCTTCCGAAACTAGTCGTCACAAAAATAAACTCAAGTGGTAAAAAAACAAGTGTTTTCTTTAATAATATAATCATGTCTTACCACAAAGTAAATGCCGAACAAATAAATAAAAGATTTTGTAATGTTTTAACAAACTCATATAAGTATGTATATGTATTTTTTTGTATGTTATAAGCATTGATAAATTTGTGGTATGGTTATAAAACACTTTCCTTACCATCCATTGTTTATTTTGTGTAATACCACTTTTTTTAAACACTCATTTGTGACTACCGGTTTCGGAAAATTTCATTTATATGTTATTCGCAATGTTTTTATTGTAGCCATTAATCGAGCAAGATCTACATGTCATATATATTACTTGAATATGCAAATACAGGTATGATACAGAAAATTTAACAGTATCATGTATTCGTCGATGTGTCAGGAATTAAAAATAGCTGGCAACCAGCCTTACGTATGGGAAAATGACATTAGAGCGGTATACCTAATGTGCCTTTGCCACGCAATTGGGGGTGAATTAGACGCAAGTTCACAAAATACAGAAGTGTGGCACTCTTCCATTAATTCCGCAGTAATAGACCGAGCATAATGGGTGCATTATGTACACAGAGAGCGTTCAGTAAGCACAGCGACTTCTCACGACTATATGGAGTATTATCCAAATAGGTACCGAGTTTTGAAACGTAAACAATAAAAATAAATAGGATTGAAGCAAAGCATATCATACGTACAGTATAGTTTATTCATCGATAGCGTGCAATAAGGCAAACAATTTTATTGATTGATTCGGCAGTCGCTTAGTAGTAAAATCTGTCCTTTTTTAAATTGGGTTTTACTTGATAAATACCATCATTTCTTAAAATCTATTGTGAAATCTGTTTCGATGCATTCAACATCATTTTTAAACACGAAAAATGAGTCACAATAGATTTTGAGAAATAGTGGTATTTATCAAGTAAAACTTAAAAAGTTAATAATATTTTATTATAAAGCATATTGTACCCGCCCACGCGTTACTGTGGCTCAATCTGGTTAAACGGGCAAGAAATGTAATAAGAAGTGTCGGGTTGTGGTCCCGTGGTTAGTGTTGCGGACTCTTAAGTCAGAGTTTCTCGGTTCGAACCCACTCTACCACAATTTGATACTGTTTCTAATAATGAGCCGCTCAGGCTCACGGAAAAAGTATGAAATTGAAATGTTTGTGTAAATAATAAAAACACAAATATTTCTCTTTACAAAAAATGTAAACCTTTCTAGCATGTTTTATTTCACAATGCTCACCATGCAATGAAAATATAATAAAATCTATAAAACAATAATGCCATCGAAAACTATAAAAATGCTAAGTGAAAGTGCCTATCAAGAAGCAAGCTGTCTGCCATGAGAAATTTTTTATTACTTTTAGTTTAGGTGTAAATGTTACGTTCAATAGATGGCGCTGCCATTACGGTAATAAAATGATATAAAAATTCCCCTCACAGGTCAAATCACCTTTCACAGTCACATTGCAAAAGCAATTTCAAAGAAATCTTCAAAATATTTATGATTTAGAACAAACGAAAATTTAGATTTTTAATCTATTCAGATAGGAAAATGGAAATGTCTGCGCATTTACATGGCTTAAGACTTGTCTGGCTGATTTCAGTGATCGTTCAAAACATACTGTAACATTCATCATTTTACAATACCCATCTATAATTGACAACCATATTATATATATTTTGGAAAGTTCTTTTCGAGTTTAAACTTTAATTTAAAAGGATTAATTTTAAATCAATCAAAACTACATTTACAACAGATTTACACGGTCTGTGAAATACTGGACAAACAAATTGTAAAAGTCAGGGTGAATCATCATCGTGAAACGAGTATAGTTAATAATAGTATTGTATGCAAATATAACGTTTTGGGTATATTAGGGAAAAATGAAATAAGCTTCTAAGGTAGGGGAGACTCACCCTCGGTTCTACCCCCCCTAGTGACACCCCTGTCACAATAAAAACGCACCAATTGTGATGAAAAAATAAACTAATATTCCCAACTTGGCAACGGAATTACATAAATAATTGCGTTGCTGTGAAAAATGGGTGCGGGTTTTGCTGTGTGAGAAATGCAGAAAAACCTTTTAAGAATGGTAAGTTTAAAATGTAATATGCGTTTTAAAATTTAACCTATTCAATAAAATTAACGTATTATTTTTTTGACATCTCATCAAAGATGAAGCAGAATATGGAAGTCTGGGCATTAACGGGATTGACGACCGTCATAGGCTGGTTTTACTTGATCACTTTACACACGTGTAACATTCACCAATTCTACCCATTATTGACAACCACACTACTCAAATTCTTGGAAGTTCTAAATATATATGACCCAATTTAGAAACCTTGTTCTTGAATCACTAGAACTTCACTAGAGACGTCTATTGGTGAGATGTAAAGAAGCTTTTTACTAAGCAGAAACTCTTATATAAGTATGTATGATACTAATATAATTAACGTGTTTGATCCGAATGAAATAACTAACTAACCATCACGCCGCTTCCCCGCAGGGGTAGGCAGAGAGAATAAAACGCCACACCACTCTGTCTTTGCAAACATTCTTCGCCTCTTCCACGTTCATGCATCTCCTCATACATACTCGCCGATTGTTACGACTCCGAATAAAATAAAAAAAGAATATAAAGCTTCGAAAAGAATTAAAATTTTGATTCGAATTCGTAAGATAGAACATAGTTGAATGTCCTTGCCGCGTAAATTACGCATTTAGTTTCATAAAAAATGTCATTTTGCTACTTTTTCTCCTGTATCAAAGGCACGACCCGTGAATAAAACAACAAATAAGCCCCTCGACTCGAATTTCAAAGGAAAATGGGTTACCCGGGCGTGCTCAAATTATCCTTCAAGGAGGAAATCCCTTGGCCGAAGGAACGTCCTGACTGAAAAATGAGGCGGAGGACGTCCAGTCGATTTATTTATGTGACCAAAATACAATGTGCACTAATGGTGGGACTGTTTTGTATGCCTATCAGAAACATCTCGACGAAGTGGACTTTAGAAAGTTAATGAAATAATTTTAATTCAAGTTTTACTTGGTAAATACCACTATTTCTGAAAAATCTATTGTGACACGTGATTTGAACCATTCGGCATCATTTTCAAACACCGTATGTGAAGCTTATTCTTAATTTTAGAGTTGTGTCCTTGGGACGTTGAAGAATAAAGATGGGTAGGAGATGCATCTTTATTGTCATTATTATCATATTTTTTATGAGTGGGAACATGGATAATAAGGGGAGAGTTTAGCTAAGTCATATTCTCAATTGAGTTTACATTTACATACCTTTTCCATAAATTCAGTGTTTGGAAATGACGTGGATTGCATCGAAACACGTGTGTCAAAAGATTTTAAGAATTAGTGGTATTAAATAAGCAAAACGTAAATTAAAAATGAATAGATATTACGACAATGTGACTGCCGAATCAATCAATGAAATAAAATAATTTTATCTACCTTCAACACAGATGAAGAAGAATATGTTACATTATTGACATCTCAACATAGATGAAGAAGAATATGGATGTCTAAGTATCGACAGGGCTAACGATATGTCATAGGCTGGTTAAGTGATACTTTACACACGTGTAACGTTCGCAATTCTCCTACATTTTATTGACAACTATCCTGCTAAAATTTTGAAAGGCAAACACATACGATCAACCATGTATGTATGGAAAACCCCACATTTATGTACAAGTATTAGGACAGAATGTAGTGAATAATATTTTGAGTGTGTTCAAACACTTGTTCACAAATCTGGATTAAAGGTGTTATTTATCATATTATTTTTTGACATCTCAACAATGATGAAGAAGAATATGGAAGTCTGAGTATTACCAGGGTTTACGATCTGTCGTAGGCTGGTATAGTTCACTTTACTTACGTTCAGTTTACTCACGTGTAACATTTACCATTCCACCTATGATTGACAATTAGACTACACAAATTTTGGAAGTCATATATGTATATATGATCAATCATATACGAGTATAAGTACTCGTATATTGAGTAAATCTCTAAAATTAGGAAAATGCGTAAAATATAGTTACATAATGTATATTAATATAGTAACGTATTTACATTTGACAAGATTTTTTGTCCAATATGTATCCGAAGTTCGTTAAATAGAGATCCATTATATTAAGGTACGGTACTACTGTAATTGATTGCTGTTAATTGACAGATTCATTGATAAACGTTGAGATATCTCTGTAATTAGGTACGAGTGGAACTGTAGATTTAAAGGTGCTGTTGAAATCTGGAGGCATCTCAAAACACTCTAGCGTTACAGGGTTGACAATGTTGCTATCCGATCTATGCTGTTAATCTTAGCGGAATCTTTGTATCGTGTGTGTTTACTAGTCCAAACAGCAAATTGTGAAGTAGTTTGGCTGTTGCAACAATCTCCACACAGTGCAGGTTGGTATCTAGTACCTACCCCTAGTCGTGTACAGTCGCTCCGTGGGAGGGTAAATAAGGCTTCGCTATAAATTAATCAAGCCTGCCTGATGGCCCGTCTTCCGCAAGTCTCTCGGAACGGGGAAATTCAACTCGACTCGCACTTAATTGGGTTAAGTAAACACCGTGTTGAGTGCATGATGAGACAACATGAGCTGCCAATTAGGAGAAGTATTATTGTACATATGGTACAGTGCCTGTTCCTTGAGGGGGTATTACCAAAGTATACAACATGCAACGTGCAATTAAATGCACTAAGAGACCCGTAGTTTGATAGGAACAGGGTTATATTATTTTGAGAAATAAAAAGACTTTGTTTTTTGATCCACTCACATTTTTATTAACCAACTAGTTTCGGCAACAACCTGTTGCCCTCTTCAGGGTTTAATTTATGACTCCTGATTTAAACCCTGAAGAGGGCAACAGGTTGTTGCCGAAACTAGTTGGTTAATAAAAATGTGAGTGGATCAAAAAACAAAGTCTTTTTATTTCTCAAAATAATATATTATATCAATATGATCCACAAAGTTAATGCTTTCAGTATTCAAAACGGAACAGGTTTAAATTATAGACAACATTTTGAATGTGTCCTAGTAAAATGTGTTGTGGTCCCGTGGTTTTTTTTCTCTTTCACTTTTTTGCACCCTGCTTATAAATGCAAGGTCTACGGGTAAGGGATTCTTCCATTTTTACTATAGTGCTTTCCAGTATGTGGTCCCGTGGTTAGTGTCGTGAACTCGTGAGTAAGAGTTTCCGGGTTCGAACCCACTGTATCACAATTTGATGCCTATTTTTTATAATGAGGCGCTTAGGCTCACAGAAATAGTATGAAATTAAAGTATTTTTGTAAATAATAAAAACACATTTTGTTTAGTAAAAATACAAAGAAGGTCTCTGTTAAAGGAAATCAAAAGGTTTCTAAATCCAATCATAGATTGCTGATTGATGATTTATGTATTATTTAAGTTTTGTACTGATATTCATTGGTGCAACTGCAGTTTATATAATATTATATATTAAAATAACAACTAAATAACTTTGTATGAAGTTTTTTTCTACATGTATATTTTTAAATTTGATCAGTGACTGGGTTTTATCGTTACCGTCATTGGTCAAATAAAATATATGTGGTAAAAAGTATATAGATATTTTATTACACAAACAAATGTATGTATGGTAACCAAAATTTGAGTAGTGTAGTTGTCAATCATGGGTAGAATGGTAAACGTTACACGTGTATAAAAGAATCATGTTTTCAGGCGTTTGCAATAAAACCGTTTAACATTTTCATTAAATAAAAGGGTCTCTCTATTAAACCAGTTTATGATAGGTTGAAAGCTCTGTAAATACCCAGACTTCCATATTTTCTTCAACTATGTTGAGATGCCAATAGAAATTATGCTTAAATTATGGTTGCTTATTTTTAAAAACGTAGTGAATGCATGAATGCATGAATACGTTTAAATTATTTTTATTCTACATATCGTAGTCATACTGGAGAAAGTGACCAAGTGCATTTTTACAAAAACGTGATCATTGGCTATTTAATATCTTACTAGCTTAATATTGCCCTGAAAAATGCCCAAAAGATTTTAAACATGGAAGTATAATATATTGACTTGTTAAAAATGACTAACTGCATTGATGTTTATTTTCTTGCCAAGCAAAAGTGGCTTAAATGGCCACCCTGAAAATTATATGTTTTGTTAGTAAGTCATTTTCTCCTGTTCGACTACGATAAATATATCTAAAACAAAAAATATATAGCATACAGGCTTAGTCTATGGATAAGAATACAAAATAATACAATAAACAACATGGAATGATGTTTTATATAAAACAAAACGTAACTGAGTCTGTTTTCTTAATTTTTCTTAACAACAACGTTAAAAAGTTAAATATTAACTATAATCACTTATTTTATTTATTTATTTGAGACCTCGAAAACGTTTTATTATATTAAAAACGAAACATAACTGAGTCTGGGTCCTTAACTTCAACAGTCATAAAGTTAAATATTTACTACAATCACCTGTTTTAGCGTTTTTTTTGTGTAAAAAAATAAATAAAACATCGCTTGGCAACACCAGCCGATTAGCATACCAATAGTAGGGGAACCGGACACAAATTGGGCCTCTGGACCCATCTGGGGTCGTCATCCGAGCGCCGCGTCTCGTTAGGGGTTAACTTATGCAAATTAAAGCAGTCTGTCCATACTTAGCGACGGATTATTAGCCAAATTGGAAAAGGAGAAGGTGCTTTACCTAATAATGAAAAAATGTCTTTTAAAATGCATAAGTCAACACAAAAAAATCGTTGCAGTGTGATCAAACAGAGGCTAAACGTTTTCAAGCAGAAAATCTATGTATTATATGATAAAATAACAATGAAATATGTATTAATTGTTAAATCAGAGTTTTTTTTGGTCTAATAAGTTGTATTTTATTGTAAAAAAACACATAAAAATGAGTATTGTGACAATTGTTTCGCCTAGTTATGACATTTTTAAACAAATGTCTACATTACTTAATATCTTAATTAAAATGGAGTTCTACAAATTAAACGCCAAATCAATAAACAATGAAAATGTTAAAAAATATCAATATTATTCATTATAACGGGCACTAGATTATTTACCTACGGATGTCAATTTTAAAGGCGTCTCAACTTGATATGAAACATGTGTAATTTTTCCCCTTTTTATGAAAGAAGATGGAAGTGTGAGCATCCCATGGCTTATGACCTGGCATTTGGCTTCTGATTTCATAAAAAGGGAATAATGATACATGTTTCATATCAAGTAGAGACACCTTTCAACTATAAAGTTTTTCCCATATTTATTTTATTTGACCAATGACCAGGTTTCGTTGTTACCAACATCATCAGACTGGTGGGAAGCTAGACAAAATTTGATGTTATACGCCCAACAAGGCAGGGGTTGAAAACCATGATTTTATATAATATTACCGACAAAATGAATTCAAATTGAATTAATTTAAGTAGTGTATTATAAAAATAATTACACATAAGTTAAAGTAAGGATTTTAAGTATGATGAATTTTATTAAAGAAACGGATTTTAGTACGTAAATTTAAATAATATATGGGTAGATCTGGAACTGCTGTGACAACTCCTTCTACTGCAAATTTGTATAAAATAATCTAACATATATCTGACGTTTAATATTATTAATTGATTTGTAAAATTTAAATTGAAAAAGCAAAACACTTCTAAAATATCACTTATGAGTTTATCAATGAAAAGTCCACTAGTTTTGAAAACTACAGTCGTTCTCATCAAAAGTGAAAATAAAAACTGGTATACCAATACAAGTTATAAATGATTTTTTTTGTCGCTAGATATAATTTTCCCCTAGTCAGGTGTGTATCTCGCAAAATTAATCCGTGGAAATGAAAATATTCACTAGGACAAAATACGTATAGATCTAACTCCCACATTACTTTGGCTCTCCTCTTTTTTCTCATTTCTCTCTCTTTTATTTCCTATTATTTTTCCCACGCTTTGAAGACTGCGAAAACACTTGAGACAAAACATAAAATAATAGAAACGAATAAAGCCTTCAGGATAAAGACGACTGACACATTCTTAGTAAATGGATTATTATTTGATAATTGATTTCACACATGTCTCAATACAATACGATCAATAAAATTGTGTACATTTTCTCTATATACACACCAACACACATACACAAATATACACATGCAGAGAGAATACAACGCCACACCAATCTGTCTTTGCAAACAATCTTCGCCTCTTCCACATTCCTACATTTCCTTCATTCATGCCCGCCAATTATTATGACCACTTTCATATATTTAAAATACTTAATCATACCAATTTTTCTCGGTCTTCTTCTGCTTTTATTACCAAAAACATTCGAATAAAGAAATTATTTTACTGTTCTTTCTTCGGTCATTCGATTCACATGCCCAACACACTGTTCCCTAATTTATCGATAATACTTTTCTCAGCCTAGCATTCTTTCCTCATATCACCATTCGAGCATCTTTGATACATCGTATTGCCATTTTGACTGGAATCAATCTAAATTCGTCCTTCTTTTTCCAATTCCATATATTTAATACGTATTTGTATATTTTGTTATTTTGTTCATAATCTATTATAAAAACGGTAAATCCATTATAACTGATCAATAATTATAATTTATATTTGAATATAATTAATATTGGAAGCACTAACTTTGTGATTTTCCATTTTTTAATTTAAATGTAACTTTGTTTGAAAATCACTATAAATATTTTATTATAACTTAATTATAATGTCTACCAGTTTCGAAGCTAACCGCTTCTTTATCAAGACTGATTTAAACTAAAACACTTTCTACAAATAATAATAATAATAAAAACCCTTATCCGCACCCCAATGGTGCATAGGGCACTGCTTCATATAAACGCCGTGTTATCTTGATCGTTTACACATGAAGGAAAGGTGATCAGCCCTCCGCTTCAGGTACCAGTCCAGGGTAAAATTGAATAAATATTAAAGTGAAAAATCACTAATATTTATTTGACCCCCCCCTATGAATCGAACCCGGGACCTCCAGAACGGTAGCCGAGCGTGCTGACCATTACACTACGGAGGCGAACACTAAACAATATTCTATCTACTAAACAATATTCAAAATATTTTAACAGTTAGGGAAAGAAGCTTAGGTATATCTCAAGTGGCTTTATTTTTTTGTGTTTATTGGCAGTAATTATTTAATGAAGGCAATAATTATTTAAAAAAAAAATGTTTAAAAAAGACAGCAGTTGCCGTGATTTTTTATACACCGTGTTTTTTTCAGTTTCACGTGCGTATTATACAATATACACATCGCTCGCTCCTTTCAAGAACGACATAAATCAAAATACTTGATTTTTCAGGAGAACGTTTTTAAATTTAAAAAATATAATACAATGTATTAAAAATAAATATCAAGCCACTTACTGAACTTTTTACTGTGCAACAGAACTTTTTAGTTAAAACCTGAAGGTTTTTTCTCCAGTTGAAAAATATTTAGTATATTTAAAAAAATTATAATATATACAATACCTTTTCTTCAAAATGCAAAAACAATACTTTCTGCCCTGTAGCGGGTAAATATTTAGTTAAAAATATACCGCTTTTGCTGGGATATAGAAAATTTTCTGGGAATTCCGAAAATATGCACAACTGAAAATGGACGATTTTTGATTTATGACGTTCTTGAAAGGAGTGAGCGACATATGTTTCTTACCGCGGCGAAAGAAATCAATATTTACGCGCGTTTTTGGTAAAGCCATGACTGTATTCAAATTTAACACAAAACAAAAACGAACAGAAAAATCATACATGAGAAAATTGAAAGATAAAAGAGAGATGATTGATATGATAATATAAAATCTCTGAGCCAAAGGCGGTAGGTAGTCTTGTCGATATACATATACAGCCTGTTGAAAACAAATTTGATTTCTATGGATGGATTACTGTCAAAGGCAATAAATATGATAAATATCCGAGTATATTTTGTTCAACTTGAAAATTCGGCAGAGACTTATAAGGTAATCTAAAGCTCCCGACACAGTCCCAGGTGTGGTATAGAAACTAATGGTTTTCACACATAAATTAAAAAAAAAACCCTTAGATGTATGGAAGCGAGCTATGGAGTTGGCAAAAAAAGGATGAAAGCAGACTAAATGCAGTCGAAATACGATCCCTCAGACGAATGTGCGGCAAAACGATGTTTTATAGATGATCGAATGGTGAAATAAAAAAATAACGTAAGTCTGAGATAAGAATT
Source organism: Brachycentrus maculatus (assembly GCF_059751285.1). Classification (NCBI taxonomy): domain Eukaryota; kingdom Metazoa; phylum Arthropoda; class Insecta; order Trichoptera; family Brachycentridae; genus Brachycentrus; species Brachycentrus maculatus. The sequence goes on along the minus strand of NW_028280937.1, from coordinate 481,124 downwards.
ACCGATAAAATTAAGAAAGGTGTGTTGAGATGGTTTGGACGTGTGGAACGCATGATCGAGGAAAGAACGGTTAAACAAATTTATGAGGCAAATGTAGTTGGAAAAACAAGCAGAGGAAGACCGAGTAAAAATTTGCCACAATCAGTTATGTCAAATACTTGAAAGCGGCCGGGTCAGGAGTCCAAATAACCGTCGGGTATGTATGAGGAGATCCATGAATGTGGAAGAAGCGAATAATGTTTGCAAAGACAGAGTGGTGTGGCGTTCTGTTCTCTGCCTACCCCTGCGGAAAACGCGTGATGGTTAGTTAGTTAGTTAGTAAAAGGTATTTGATCAATCGTGGTAACTAAAATATGATAACTAATGATTTCAAAATCCCTATCACTCTCATTGAGTGAAGAATACTGTGAAAAAGGGAATAAATATAAAAATGAAAAAAATATAACGTTCATATTTCAAAACCACATTAACATCATGTACGAGTATATCGACGGCCCCTACGTAAAGTACTCTATCTGCAAATCTGTTACTTTACAAGAGAGAGCTTAGAATATTTTTTCAACGTATTATTTTTTATTAATTAACGGTTTTATCTGAAATTATAAACTAGTGTTATTCATTCAAAAACACGATAAAATAATGTATTAAATCGTTTTAAAACTTTATGCTTTGTCAAAATAAGGTAGTTAGCGTTTTAGGAGTTCAGTTCATTTCGAAAACTCCATGTAGATAGCGCCTTATAAGCCTGAAAACTAGGCGTAATTTATTTTATATATTTTTTCTTTGTTTATATTTTTAGATAACGGTCAGTTGATAACGTACACCAAATATCTCAAAATTGATGCGTTAGAACGCTTTACGTAGGGCACGTCGATATCGTGGGTGAATTCATTATGAAGTAAATAAAACAAAGGAAGCGGGGTTCATTTTTCAGAAACCGCTGAAATTCACGACGAGGACTGTTACAAGTTGTCGGTCTTGTCGTGTGAGACTGAAGGCAGTCGGCGAGGGGGTCGGATCAACTTCCTGTCGCCGTCGTACGACGTCGCTCCGTGGCATCAACCCCACGAGCTGCAGGGGTGACCAACCCTTCAAGGTCGGGCAACGCAGTTGAGAAAGGATTTGGGAAGGATTTTGACCTAAATTGACCTAAATGGTGGCAAGTCGGATCGATGGAGAGTTCAACCCAATCATAAATGTATTATTATTTATTTATGTTATTCAATACAACATACGGTTTGTTTTCAACATTTTGAGTGTGTCCAAAAACTTGTTCACTAAATCTGGATTATCTCCAATTACAGGAGTTATTCTCATATTATTTTTTGACATCTCATCAAAGATGAAGAAGAATATGGAAGTCTGGGCATTTACGGGGCTGACGACCGTCATAGGCTGGTTTAAGTGATCACTTTACAGACGTGTAACATTCATCAATTCTACCTATGATTGACTACCACACTACTCAAATTCTTATAATGTCTATATATATGGTTCAATTTCGAAACATAGTGACTTGAATCATTAGAATTTCTCAAGAGACATACATCTATTGGTAAGATAAAATAATAATATAAAAAATAACTCCCATAATTGGAGATAATCCAGATCTGTGAACAAGTATTCGGACACACTCACAATGTTGTAATATTTAACAGCTATATCCTATAATGTTATAAACTTAAATGCAATATTTTTTGCTACAGTATAATACTAATTACTAGAACCTACAATAAATAAAACATTTATTTTCGAATTCATTACGTATTCATTTTTTTTACTGTTTCTTACATCCAATCATACGTGTTCGGTTACACGAAGGTAAGGGTTATCAATTTTCCGGACCGATGTAGTGTAATATTGATAGTAAATGGCATGAAAGCAGCCCTGTAATCAAGTTTCTAGGATAAGGGAAGGAAATATTATTCTATGGTGTACAGATGACGTAAATGAACCGAATTTGAAAAAAAACTTGAATTTCATGTTGATCTATCATCCGTAGGGTGAAAACTTCAGATTCTGAAAAAAGATATGGATTTAAAAAAATGTACAGATATACTATAACATTTACATGAAATAAGGAATAAAATTATAATTTAATGTTTTGAATATTGAAAGCATTAACTTTGTGGATCATATTGATATATTATTTCGAGAAATAAAAAAAAAAATAAAAAAAATGTGAGTGGATCAAAAAACAAAGTATTTTTATTTCTAGAAATAATATTATAATTTAATAACTAAAATTTTAATTTTCTCATACATTAATTATTCATTTATTTGATTTTCATAAAAACCTGCAAATCATGTCTCGTGATATATTTTTAATGATATAGTAACAAAGAGATGCTAGAATGATCTTCAATGAAATAAAATCTAATAATAAAATTAACAATTTTATGTTTGAAATCCACATGGTTTTGTATACATGACTTATAAAGGATATACTTGTTGGCTGTTGTGGTTCTTTTTTAAACAAGTCCTGGTTGGGGATCTCCTTGTGATTTATGTGCCTTTAAATGGCCTATATATGTATTTTCTTAGATTGCTTTTGTTATTGATTGCAGAAGTTTTTATGCGATGGCTTTCATAAGTTTTTGCAATTGATTTTCCGCAAATGCCAAAAGAATAAGAATGTTATATAAGCTTTCGTGTACTCGTACATTAAGGCAATACGATATTTTTATATTTATTTTGCAGAAAAAGCAGTTTATATATATATATATATATATATATATATATATATATATATATATATATATATATATATATATATATATATATATATATATATATATATATACACTGCATCATATTAACGCAGTGTTATGTTGATCGTTAACACATGAAAGAAAGGTAATCGATCAGCCTTTCGCTTCAGGTACCAGTCTAGGGTAATATTGAATAAATATTAGTCAAAAAATCAGTAATATTTATTTGACCCCCCCTGGGAATCGAACCCGGGATTTCCAGAACGGTAGCCGAGCGTGCTGACCATTGCATTACAGAGACGGATAAGTATTATTTATTTGAATATAAAATTTAGTCAAATTTTAATTTTTTTACATAACTGTAAAATTATGGACGATAAAAATAGTTTTAGAACTTGAGTGGTAGGAATTTGCTAAGATTTGAAATTAATTATCCGTGAAATATGAATAAAAATATCCCTTTTGTGCAATATTTTATCTGAAATGTGTAGGTGGAGCGAGTTCGCATTTGTTAAGCCAAGATGATTTAAACGCGTTGCGTTGTATTGAATATAATTTGCTTATTTAATAATCGAAATTTGCGTAATTAAGGAGATTATTTTGATGAATTCCTAAAGGCTTCTCGGAGGCTTTGCGGGAAGCTGTCAGTTTTCTATAATCAATCACCCAAAGGCATTACATTGAGTTAGATGGATGGGAAATATTAAGAAAAAACTTTTCTGATAAGCTATACAGCTCAACGGTTCATGATTGTTGTAACAATCAGACATTTCCTAAAGAAAGTATGTTTTCATTGAAAAATAAAGACCGTCTGTGAAATACAATTACAAATTTTTATTTTCAATTTTGAAATTATACTATGGTCTGTTGTCTATTGGATACTTATACTTGTAAACTCACTTGTATGATAAATAACAAGTATTATATGTAGTTTTTTCCACATAAATCCATTATATATGTGTAAAAAACTATGTTTTATTTTGGTCCGCCTCCGTAGTGTAATGGTCAGCATGCTCGGCTACCGTTCTGGATGTCCCGGGTTCGATTCCCAGGGGGTTTAATAAAATATAAGTGATTTTTTCACTCTAATATTTATTCAATATTACACTGGACTGGTACCTGAAGTGGAGGGCTGATCACCTTTCCTTCATGTGTAATCGATCGAGATAACACTGCGTTTATATGAAGCAGTGCCCTATGCACCATTGGGGTGCGGTAAGGGATTTATTATTTATTATTATTATATAAAATGCAGTTCCACCAAGAAATTTCAGTACAAAACATAAATAAAATAAATTCATTTGTTATGAGTGTTATGAGTGTAAAAATTAAGTTTTTAACTTAATTTTTATTTATTTATTAAGTCTTCATTCAAAATTTTAACTCCATTGATACTCCAAAATAACTTTTCTTGGACATTTTTGTTCATTAAAATATCCCTTAATATTCTCTCATTAAATATAATGTATTCATTTAATTCATGAATTCAGCAGTCAGTTTGCGGTGATATTGATAGATTTAAAAAAAATACTTGATTAATATCACTATTTCTTAAAATCAATTGTAACACGTGTTTCGATGTAATCTGAATTCTTTTCAAAAACCTTATAAAAAAACAAGCGTCACAATAGATTTAAAGAAAAAGTGGTATTTACCGAGTTGTGTTAACATTAAAAATAATGTAGTCAAATGAATGACATTGTTTTGAAAACTAAGAAGATAAAACGTTAAAAAACAACGTGAGCATAAGAAAACGATAAAAAATTCCTATCAAAAGCTTCTCAATACCTTACTGGACACAATTTGAAATAATCATTATAAAAAGTTCTCACATGTATTTCATCCTGTGTTCAGTTTAATTCAAAATGTCGTTACATTATTATGTCACGAATTAAGGAAATATGAAAATTATGTGCTCTTTGGTCGTAAAAATAAAAATGTCACAATAATCATCTCATTTTGTGCATTTACGTCATGTCTAATAATATCTTCGGCCCCAATGAAAGTTCCCAGCATTAACTGTTTTCAGAGATATCTTATTTCCATAAATTTTATTTCTAGCGATATCTGAAGTAAACATGACATTGTATAAAACATACTGTTTAACGTTCTCGTGCAAAATATTTTTCTAGAGGAATTGGTTTATTATATTATTTTTTGGATGTAAAATGAAGTGAAATTTAATGATATTTTGACAGAGTTGTAAAATTTAGAGGTGTTTAATATTATTTCTTTGATATTTTGAATATTTAAACTTTATTTATAGGAAATAGGTAAGATTTGAAATTACCGATGAATATGAAGAAAGAAAATCTTAATCCAACAAAGATGGCTGTTGTGAACTCATATGTAATGTGTGATGAAATAAATAATACATTAAGGAGTTCAATAAAATACAGAGAGTGGTTGTCAATCACAGGTCGAATGTTAAATGTTGCACTTGTGTAAAATGATCACCAAACCAGCCTATGATAGATCGTAAATCCTAAAAATTCTATACCATATTCTCCTTCATCTATGTTGAAATGTCAAAAAGTAAAAACAACTCCTTTGTGGAAAAAACCCAGATTTGTGAACAAGTATTTGGACACACTAAAAAATGATGTGAAAAAAATCTTTAAATGAAATATTTTATCTAAAATATTTTAGGAGCTGCTTTTAAAAAGTTTTTTTATGAAATTCGTTAATTAATTTTAAGAATAAACTAATCCTTTTCAAGAATGTTCAACTGTATCTAAAACATACTTAAATTTTATGACGAACATATAGAATGTCAGTAATAAAAGTTACAAAACACACATACATAAGTTGGTAAGTGCGAATGCCTCTTGTTAGCTAAGAGAAGAATGGACTTTTGGATAAATAGAGAAGTTCGAGTTATATTTGGCGCCCGGCCAGGGTCGATATCGGGGTGTAAGATGAATTGTAAGAGGTTTTTTTGGAGAATCCGGAAGAGAAAACGAGGGGAACTGTAATAAAGGGATGTAACACAGGAAACTAACTGAGAAAAGAGAAAAAATGGCCATTAAATAATATTGATGCGTGGCTCCCAGTTATCGCAGACGAAGTTTCAGTAGACGTAATTGTGACCGCTATTTGCGAACGTAGTTCTAAGCAAAGGCTATGAAACCTTTATTTTATACGAATTAAGTCCATTCAATTTCTGGGGACCCAAACCTTTGCTCGACTCATTTAACTTCGAAGCGATTCGGGAGTAAATTATTTTAATGTTTTGTTTATTTATATGTCCGCCTCCGTAGTGTAATGGTCAGCACGCTCGGCTACCGTTCTGGAGGTCCCGGGTTCGATTCCCAAGGGGGGTAAAATAAATATAAGTGATTTTTTCACTGTCATATTTATTCAATATTACCCTGGACTGGTACCTGAAGCGGAGAGCTGATCACCTTTCCTTCATGTGTAAACCATCAAGATAACACTGCGTTTATATGACGCAGTGCCCTATGCACCATTGGGGTGTGGATAAGGGTTTTATTATTATTATTAAGTGGCTTGATATTTATTTTTAACACATTGCGTTATATTTTTAAACTTTAAAAACGTTCTCCTGAAAAATCAAGTATTTTGATTTATGACGTTCTTGAAAGGAGTGAGCGATATATATATATATATATATATATATATATATATATATATATATATATATATATATATATATATATATATATATATATATATATATATATATATATATATATATATATATATATATATATATATATATATATATATATATATATATATATATATATATATATATATATATATATATATATATATATATATATATATATATATATATATATATATATATATATATATATATATATATATATATATAAATAGGACTACACATTTTTCATAGAGTTATGTAACCGTCATACTTGAAGAATTAATGTCATAAAATTAGATCCCAAACGTAAGAAATTAAGTTACAAAACATAATACATCATGTTCCATTCCAACATAAGTTAATATAAATATAATATACCATATATTATAAACATTGTAATAAGAAATTTTGCACTCAACTATATTAAAATTTCGATAGCATTTTTTTTCGTTTATATAAAATGTAAAGTACTTACATTATATAAAATACAAATAAAAATGTGTTCTTTTTTTTTTTACCTAGATGCGGTCAAAATGTTTGTTCACTCTACGAAATTAATTTAAATAAAAATGTATCAAGTAAGTGAACAGCATACAACGATATATGTTTTAAAAAAACTTTTTACTTGTTTTTTACGCACAATTTTTGAGTTTATTTGTAACAGTTTTGAGAACTACAGATCTTCAAACAAACTAGTTTGTATTTACATATTTGTTTGTTAATGAGAACGTCTTCCAAATCAGTCGTGTTTACATAATTAACTGAAAAGACATATGCTTTATTTTCATCCACAATATTTTGAGTTTGTTAAAATTTTTGTTCACAAATTGGATTTGATATTTTCGATGAGTTATTTAAATCAAGTTTTGTGACACATGATGTTTACCACATATCAAGATGAATGTAATGCATTGTGTAAAGCAATCACTTATACCAGCCAATGATAGTAATTTGGTAGTTAAAATAATATTTATCTTTCTTGAAATTTCAATCAAAAATCTTCACAGATATTTTTATTGCTCATAACCATTGTGAAATTACACATTTAAGAAAGGGGTCTTTTTTTCCTCTCCTTCTTCATTTAAACAGACTGAGCCACTGAAACGCGTGATCGGGTACAGTTAGAAAAAAAAAGAAAAAAAAAAAGAAAAAAAAAGTTTTTTTTTGGTATCACAGTGGAAACCTTCCTTAAATCTAAGACAAACCATATCAAGTTATTAGTGGGAAGAAGTCGTACCAATAAGTTTGTTCGCGGATTAATCATCCAAAATTAATAACCCATCTCCGGATCTTGGAGTTCGACTTAAACTTACGCGGAAATAATAGGGTTTAAATTATTGGCTGATTGGTTTAAAATACAAGTTGTAAGTCAATACTCGTATTATGATTAATTTATGGGTTTGATTTAGGAATTAACTTGATAAATCAAACAATGATTTATTATTTGGCGAAAATAGGGTAAAAGCCCACTATTCGTTTGCCTCTATATTCGTACCTACACACCGTCTTCGGTTTAGCTCTTGTTAAAAAGATAAGAAAGAAATTCATGCGTTTATATGGCATTATGTGCGTATAAAACGATATCAATATTGGCCGGGAATCGAAAAATATTTCCTGCACATTTTCCCCTTTGGTAGTGTAAGGGTTTCCACATTAAGCCACCGTGATTGAGGCCCCGGGTTTGATTCCCAGGGGGGAGGGGGTAAAAATAAATATCATTGATTTTTACTAAAATATATATTGATATTACCGTGGACTGGTATCTGAACTGCGTAGGAGTGATCACCTTGCCTTCATGTAAGTAACGATCAAGATAACAGAGCGTCAATGTTAATATTTGAAAACAAGAATTGTTATATTTTTAAACTAAACGAAATGAGTTGGGTTCACATTTAAATCAAGCATATGGAATACAGAGTGATGGTAATTTACTAGAAGAAAAAGTAAGGGTAAGATACAGAAGGCGAAAATCAGCGAAATCTCGTTTAATAGATAAAATTTTAACAAGATTTGTAAATATAGACATAATAAAATAAAGAAAAATAAAAGGATAACACCGTTTTTCCCTTCATCTGAACTTCTTCAATAAACATTGGTAACGAGTGAATGCTGACACTGAATTTAGTTTTAGCAAACTTTAAAGTTTAAACATCGCATTGGCAATGCTAAGAAAACGCAAAAGTGCAACAAAGCAGTTTAAAATTAACAGGGATTGTAAATTTTTAATATCTCAGCATTTATATTTTTTAATTTACTTAGTTTTTCTTCGTGTAAAAGCGATCGTGAAGGATTAAAGTATACTGAATGCAGTCATGCGATCTCTCAGACGAATGTGCGGCAAAACAACGACTGATAGATTTTCGAATGGTGATATAAGGAAAAAATGCAAGTCCTAGATGAGCATTACCGATAAAATTGAGAAAGGTGTGCTGAGAAAGGTGATTGAAGAAAGAATATTTAAACAAATTTATGTGGCAAATGTGGTTGGAAATATAAGCAGAGAAAGAACGCGGAAAACTTGGTATGATCAAGTATTTTAAATACTCGAATGTGGCCAGGTCAGCAGGATGAAATGCATGAATGTGGAAGAGGCGAATATTGTTTGCAAAGACATTTTGATGTAGCGTTCTATTGTGTCTGCCTACCAACAACAACAGAACGCCGTAAGATAGCTTTTTATTTTAATTTCATACTATTTTCGTGAGCAAGTGACTCATTATTTGAAAAAAGTATCAAATTGTGGTGTATTCGAACCCAGAATTCTTACACATAAGTCCACGATACTAACCGCTAGACCACAACCCAACAAACTATCTATTTACCACACTAATTCTTATAAGTAGAAACAAATTATGCACATTCTAGTAAGATTCCAATGTATACCATATTAAGGGCTAAATATTTGAAATGGTTTTGTTTTTAACTAGTTTTTAGTATAAATTCAACTTGAGGAAGAACCTGTTTGCTTTGAAAACGGTAAACTTTACAATGAAGTTTTAATGTAGTGATTCTACAAAAAGTTATTTCGTAATTTACAACATAAAATTGGATTGAAAAAATATGAGTATTCATATTCGTTTCAACCCTAAATTGTTCATACATTTTCCGGAATTGAGACGCCTTATTTCCTTAACTCCGTTATTTATTTATACCTTCATTGTGAAAATAAACATGATAACAAAATATGAACAAAGTCTCGAATATGAGAATTCCAGATTTCAAGATTTTGCTGAAAAATTCCTGAAAATGAGATTTCATCACAGGGATGGAGGCATCCAATTTACCGACTTATTCTACTTGAAAAGTTCCTGATTTGAATGAAGATATCCAGAGAAATGTTAATGGATTGAGAGAAATCTGCTTTAAAGGATTCATCCATTTAATGTACGAGATACATCAAAGCGTTTGGTCTCAAGATAATATATTACATATTATAAAATTTGTTTTTTATATTTTTATACATAAAAATACTTATGGTAAATACGAAAGAAAACATACTTAAGTTCATATTCCAAATCAATTCAGAATTTTAATACGAGCTTTTTGGTTTCATAAGCTCGATTTCAGTAGAATGATGTTGTTTTTTTTTTGTATAATTTTGGTATGCAATATGGAATGACGGTATAACGTCTGGATGATTTATATCGTTATTTATTTTTCTGTTACGTAAAATATAATAAGACCCCATAAAAGAAAGGGTATGGTTATTTTAGAAATTATTATTTTAAATATTTTATTTGACGGAAAACTACAGTAAACATATTATAAACAAAGGGTTCACGCATTCGTGGAATTCGGGTATAACAGGCATCAATAGTAAGGTAGAGGAAAGGCTATTGAGTTGGTATGGGCACATAGGACGCAGATAACCTGATTATTATATGAAAAAGACAATCATGGATCTTACTCGGAAGACATCTAGAGGAAGACCAAAGAATTCATGACGCGAATGCATGGCTCAGGGTGACGTTGTCAATGATAGAAGGACCTATAACCTGAGGTCGAGGAGAGATGACACTAACACTCTACAAATACAATAAGTTGGTATGGAGCAAGAAATAATATATAAAAAAAAAACAAGTTACAATTTATCAGAAACTAGTTTTATAAATTTGTAATTGTGGAATTTTACAATAGATGTACTTTTAGATATGGTTACTGATGTATGTACCCAAAAGTACATTCTTTACACGATAAGTAATGATTACTTACAAATAAATGCGTAGTTTGAACGAATTACAAAAATAAACTTTTCTTCTTTGAACTCCACTTTCACTGCATATTTTATAACTTGACACATTGTGCTGTGTGTTGTTGTGTATTTATTATAAAAAAATAATAATAAAAAGATGTTGCTTCAACTATTTTTAATACTATACAGATATTGGTTCTATAGATATACCATACATATACTATTTGGAAAGTTGTACATAATTGAAATCATCAGAAAATGGGCTTGGGATCTTTTTTCTTGAGGACTTCAAATGCATGTAGACTTTTCATAATCTACAAGGAAATGCAAACAAAGTCTGCGCCAAATTTTTCATTCCTTGATATCTCAATTAGTATTAACACAAGTATGCGTATTTCAATTTTCCATCTCTTTGTGTTGACGAGGATTCGGCAGGATTTGAAATACGTAATGGGTTCCTTACAAAGGATCCTGTGATCTAGGATTTTGCCCTTACCCGAGGGGATTTTAATATTCCGAAAGCGCTTTGTATATATACTGGTATTATGCCACGATTTAAACAAGAAAGTTTGTGGTAAATACTACTTTATATCAAATACAGCATGCTTTGATATACGCGTAGAAAAGAAGAAAGTAAATTATTACGGAAATTTGGCGATAGCCCAAAATATTTATAACTTATAATTTATATTTGAAGCACAAACATTGTGACTTTCCATTTTATAATTAAAATGTAACTTTGTTTTAAAATAACTATAAATATTTAATTATAACTTAACTTTTATGCCTACCGGATTCGAAGCAAACCGCTTCTTTATCAAGACTGATTAATCAAAAAAGTGGTATTACCAAAGTGAAGGATGAATGAAACGAGAGATATATTACCATACCACAAGTTAAAAATACTTTAAAATACAAAATAGAATAAATAAATTTTATATGCGATAAGATCGTTTGGACCGTTATTGTACTTGCGTTCGGAATTATTAATTTGTAGGTAAATTTTCAAGTTGTTTGAAATTAGCGCTCCCTTCTAGGAAACTGATACGATACATTAATAATTAAGTGTTGTTTTCCTTTGAAATACAAACTTGTCACCTTTAAGTTTTGGCAGTTCGTTAACCCTTTAGCTACCAAAATCCGATATATCGGCTTTCCGTACTCTAGCGAGAAATACCAAATCCGTCGGATCTGACGTCATGATTAATAAAATTATCAGGTACATTTTAGACAGTATGTTAGGGATTCGTTCAGGGTTGTGCTTAAATTCTCGATTTATATTACTTTTTTTTTTCTCAATAAGCTAAACATAGATATTCCAAATTGAATAATCATTTATATTTTACATTAGTTGTAATATAACAAATATATATATATATATATATATGTATATATATATATATATATATATATATATATATATATATATATATATATATATATATATATATATATATATATTCATATATATATATATATATATATATATATATATATATATATATACTCGTACACATATACCTATGTATATTGTTTTTGTGTTTATGAAATCAACATGAAGTTGAAGGCAATTTCACCAAAAGACATAAAAAAATGTAATTATGAAAAAAAAGGTTTTTGAGAATGGGTAACTTGAAATAATAACATTTTTCCTTCTTTTTTTTTTACGTACACAGGCACGGGTGACGACGAATCCGTACAAATAAAATATCAGTAGGTACTGAATAAATTATTAAATGGAATTACGTTTGCGGAAGTTTTGTATCGATGTTTCTTATTTGTACGAAAAAATGATGAAAATTCTAAATTATTTACGAGAAAATAAGGTGACATTTAAGGAAAGTCCTTTGTTGGATCCTTTTAAAACATTCATAAGGGTAGAGTTTCTCAAACTCTCTTATTTTTCGAAAACCGGTCTTTTTACACATTTTGCTGTCTACGATATTTTGTTTATATTTAATCTGCACACATTGCAATTATTTTAAAAAAAATAGTTATATATCAATATGTACATTCTTTCCTCCTTTTGATCCTTATCTTATCGTTCAATCTTCATTCTCTCTGTCATCTCATCGTACATTTTTAACCCTTTGTACATTTGGCAATTATTTAAACTTTATAATTTAACTATTAAAATATATTGCCATTGCATGATTATATTTTGCGTATAAATATGACGGGTGAAGCTGTGTATTGATATTTTTATTAAGATTTATGAATTAAATTGTTTTTGGGAAAATCAGCACTCATAAAGATATAACTGTGTTTTTGATATGTGTTTTTTTAAAATTATTTAATACTTTTTTCATGAACGCGTTTTTCTCTCGATGATTAAAAATAATAAAAATTTTAAAAGAGCTACACTAATTCCACATTCATTCATCTCAAGTGACCAGTTCCAAGTATTTGAAATACTCGATCAAACCAAGTTTTCCTCGGTCTTTTTCTTCTATCACCAACCTAATTCGCCTCATAATTTTGTTTCACTATTCTTCTTCACTCATTTGATTCATATGCCCAAACCATCTCACACACTTTTAATTTGATTTATATTGCTTATCTCAGACTTGGATTTTTTCCTGGTAATTTATATCACTATTGGAACAGCCTTGGATCCTTCCTTATATCACCATTCGAATATCTATTATACAACGTTTTGCGGCACAATTATCTGAGATTATGCATTTCTACTGCATTCAGTCTCCTTACATCCTTCTTTTGCCAACTCAGTGTTTCGTTTCCATACATTATTACATAAAAAAGGCCGAATTCGAATAACAAAATAATTTTTAGATTTTTACTCAACAAAGTATTCTTAGCATTTTGGTACAAGGTCGCGACTCTTGTATTGAGAATCATCGCAGTACAGAGTAACGAAAACGAGCTTAATCTGGGTTTTCCTAATAAAGTTGACGAATAAGTTTATTTCGCCGATTAAACTTGAAACGTAAGAGGGTAGGCAGTATTAAGGGAAGCATTTCTTTGGTACAAGGTGGTAGAGTTTCTTATTTTATTCCCAAATAAAAGAAACCGCCAGGTTTCTAGCACAAGAGGTGGCCCAGCTGTCGGCAGGGCGCAATTCCACAATCTAAAGCCTAACTTAAAGGTATTAAAACACAAGTTTTACTGTGAAGTTACGAACAAGTTTTGGCTTTTTGACCCCATGGAAACGGAACGTTTTGTGTGCCTCAAAAGGGTTTCGAGAAACGGTTTTATAGCTAAGTTGTTTCCCTGACAACGCATACATTAAACATAACTTGAGGATTCGTATGGTGAATTTTGATGTAAGTGTTAAAATTTTAAAGTTGACTGCTGGACGAATTTTTAAATGGTAGTTTAAATATTTTACTACCTAAATATTATATATTATATTTTTTTCAAAACATATTACATACATAAGTCATATATATAATATTCCCGATGAATAATTTCTATTTTTGATTTTAATAAATACAACTATTTCTTAAAATCTATTGTGACACATGTTTCGATGCATTCTGCATCATTTTCAAACACCGTATGTGAAGCTAATTCTAAATTTTAGAGTAAGGACACAAAGTGACTGCCGAATCATTAAACGAAATGATTGTATATATATAAATTTGAGAAAACGTAGCTTAAAAATGTCTTATTCTCTTTTTAGCTCACTTTTACTCCGTAATAACTTTTTTCATATAATATTTATTGGAATTTTATTATTGAGAATTCTTACTACATCCATGATTGCAAGCTTGCGATTTTGAAAATACCGTGTTATCCGCTAAATGCATTATTGATATCATTTGCAAGTGTGTATACCAGCCGTTATGGATAACATAAGAAATTTTAATTTTCCTTTATAATTTTCGGACAATAATTTGGTTTTGATAAAAAAGATAAAAAACTAAATATTAAGGTTCCGGTAAAAAAAATATATTCATAAAAAAATAATAAAATCCTGAAAGAAAATCACTGAAAAATTAGCGTAATTTCTTGATTCGATTATACGTGACTTTTCTGAGTATCTATTGTATATTGCTTTAATTTCATGGATCAGTAAAAGGTATGAGAAGTGATGATTAGTAAAGGGTAGTATAAATACAGCATGCTGTCTGATAAGAACAATATTATTTTTTTAAAATAAAACACTTGAATAATCCACTTTATCGAGTAGTTTCGAAAACGACAGTTGTTTTCATCTTCTGGTACAAATTAAAACAAACGAATAAAAATATATTAAGGTGTATATATAGGTTAATAAACATAGTCGTAAATAAAAATAAAACTCGATAAAGTGGATTATTCAAGTGTTTAATTTTAATAAAATAATCATGTCATTCCACAAAGTTAATGCCGAATCAATAGATAATATGAGAACAATATTGTTTTATTCGTAAGAAGTATTAAATTTAACTATTGTTTCAGATTTTATGTGGGAAAATTTTCAAGAAAAAAATTAACGTATATCTCAGCTGCAAGTGAGGTGAATAAGCGGGAAAATTGGATTTGCCAATAAATCGTGAAGAATTTTCGTTTCATTTAATTACAATTCTAAATATTTGTTTTCAAATTATGTTTGAAAACAAATATTCAAAACAAAAGTAATAAATATTATATTTTGAGACAAAGTCTTTTCATCTGAGAATCGTCAAAAGTCGAGTTATATATAATTTTCTTCTTCTTTTTCACATAGAAATAGAAATTTGAACATACTTACATCATCATTTAGATACATAGTTGTATGGTTTTAATTTCTTTAACTAAAAAATAATTAATTTTAAATGAGTAGAAGCAAGTGGAATTTCATACCTAGTCTAAGCAATTTTTCTTTAGATCCTTATATTTTATTCTGAAAAAAATATGTCCTTGTCTATTTTCGAACGTTTAATAGCTGCTAGAGTTTCGTCCTGGTCGTTAACTGTCCACTTTGGTACTAGGAGTTAAGGCTCTCTATGCTGAGAAAGCTTCAAGTGATTGTTCGTTTTTGGGCGTTTACCTCAGAAATAAAAACTCAAGAACCGTCTAAAGCAGACGAAACCCTGTCTGGGAATTGAAGAAAGAAAAAATATGAAAAAAATGAGCATGTCGTACATGGAAACTTTTATTTGTACTAAAATGGTAAAGTTTCGTGGCTTTATTTCAGATTTTAGGAATAAAAAATATTTTATTGCGTAAATAGTTACAACAAAGAGATGGATATACGGTTATTACATTATTTATGACCACAAAAATATACTCTGAATTTCTCAAATTGTACTGATAGTAAGATAGACGTACTCGTATAAATCAACTCTAGTATCGATTAAGATAAAATGAAAACCTTGAAAATATTTTTTTAACCAAAAATATTGTAAGACTATAAAGTTGAATATTCGTTACAAGTTGTTATTGAGAAAAGGCAGATAATTTTAATAGCTTAGTGTGTTATGTGTTCAAGGCGACAACATAATAAAAAAATCTCTTCTTACTTTCACCAGAACATTAATAATGCATAGGGCACAACATAGTATAGAACAGTATTATCTCGAACGTCAATTATGTAAAAGCATGTTGTCTCCTGCGATCCAAGTACTAGTGGTATATAAAATAAATATTAAAGATTCAATTCCTTCCTGAGAATTGAACTCGAGACCTCCAAAGCGCTGACTAGTACACTACGAAATTGGGTCAAATATAATACGCATAAAAATGGCTAAGGTAAACCAAGTTTAAAAAATAATAATACGCCTAGTCTGTAATAAACAAAATAGAGTAAAAAAAAATAGAATAAACACATTTGTGAATAGAGTTTAGTATGCCTGTGGTGCTAGCTAAATAGGATTGAAAAAAAAAATAAGGGACGTTCAAGATCTGGAGTCCGGGTAGCATTTAGATGGGACGAATGCTATTTCCAGCATAAGCTAATTAATTGAGGCGATTTGCCTTTGTTGGATTTTTCCAATTATCTAAAAATATACCTTTTTCAAGGAATCTTATTTTAACATCATTAAAATAAATATTGAAGAAGGAAATGAAAATTAATAATTAAAATTTAACTTTGTTTTAAAAAATGTTTATTTATAAAACATCGTAAAATCTTTGCAAATAAGTATTGTCTTACCAATTTGGAGCGTCTTTCTCTGCTCAATATATTTAGAAACAATATTGACATACCTGTAACAAAAAACAAAATACTGAATTGTGTTTATTTTTGAAAAAATCATTCTAAAAATAACAGGGAAAAATAAATATTTGTTTTGCATAAAAAGATAAAAATCTCTCAAGACTGTATATACACGATGACATTAAATAATATTTCATTATAATAATTTTAATTATCATCAACAATGGTATGAGAGCTGTTGTTATTTTATATTACTTTTTTACATTAAAGGTATAAAAATGTTTCATAAAATTGAAAATGATATTTTCAGACGCCTGAAAATTAAAATTCCACGAAGATTTCTTACACGTTAGTAATTTTAACTAATGATGTCGTAGACGAATTTTTACACTAAAAATTTTGATATTTGAAACTTATATCTAACTTTCCAGAGTTTGAGTATTTGTACGTCAATCATGAGTAGATTAGTAAATGTTACACAGTGTATAAAATTATTGGATAACCACAATATTTTGACTGTGTACAAATCTTCGTTGACAAATCTGGGTTTCAGTTCTTAGGAGTTATTTATAGTATATTGATATTTCATCATATATGAGAAGAATATGGAAGTATATGTGTTATGAGGGATAATGACCTGTCATAGGCTAGTCTAAGTGATTAATTTAAACATGTGTATGATTTACACTTCTAAACATTAGAGTTGGAACCAGGACTCCATTTATTTACCAAAATATAATAGGTAAAACATATAGCGCGTTGATCAAATATTACTATTCATATATATATAGGTACATTCCTATCTTCGGTGAACAATGACATTGTATAAATTTATCTGATTTAATATTCCGTTTCTTAGATAAGTGGAAGATAATACGTTTTGATAAAGGTTCTTTTCTTTATGGAGCAGGCTATAGAAGAACCCTTCTCGAACAATGTTTCCATAGAACGTGTCCATAGACTTTGCTGAATAATCCGGAAATCTGACGTAATCCTTACATAACGCTTTCAGGAAAATCTATTGCATATGTGTCTGAATACAATATGGATACTAGAGTCGAAACATGTTTTCTAAAAATAACAATTTCATATCTTTTAAAGTCATAGGGAATTGAATATTGTATTTTGAAAATGAAAAAAACAAAATGTTATCTTTCCTATTTTTTTACAAAATTTTTGCAATGTTAATATAGGATAAAACCACACATCGAGATTTTTGTCTACCGGTTTAGAGACGTGTCCGTCTCTTCGTCGGGACAATTACTACATCAGTATGCAAGCAATACTACACTTCACTACCATAGTACTATTTACACACTTATAACTACACAAAATGATCACATGCGTTTTTGGTCGAAACCGAGGACCAACATGCACTAAGAATTGTAGAATAACATGCACTAAAATTCAGAAAATGCACTGTACTCTAGTGAGTGGTCATATACTAACATTTAAAAGAAAATGTTAAAAAACGTAGAATAAAAGTTCTTTTAAAAAAAAAATAGCCACAAAGTAAATGCTTTAAATATGAAAAATACTTTTGATAATATATAATTTTTACAATCCAATTTTAGTTTAAGGCATAAAGATAATTTGCCGTCGAAAAAATAGTTGTATTTAATCCTTCTTCCCTGTTTATCTCTCAGAAAGAGTTTTACCTTACTTTATAATACTGAAAATATACATTTTCAAAAAAAGGCGTGATATAAATTTCCAATACATATTCGTATTTCACGAAGGCTTGAATTTTTGCAGATTCATCAAAATATTATATTTACAAGAGACGAATATTGTAGTAGTAATTGTTTAAGAGCAATGAATTTACTGTCGGAATTTCAGGGTGCCCTGAACCCTGAAACTCTGATGGGATTTGACGTCGTTTCAGAGCACAGAGGCTGAAAATCCACGCCCAGAGGAAAGGCTTTAAATCAACCCTTTGAATACCAAGCAAAAATATAATTATAATAAACCTAAATCCGGTAGGCTGTATCGGAAACACATCCCCAGCGGAGAGCGTAAACGCCTTGTGCATGACATAGAGGGTGGGTACTGGATAGGTATGAGAGTAAAGATATGATGTAATCAAATACACAACTACGTTCCTCAAACATGTAACACTAATACTGCTTATCTTAAAAATCTTATTTAGTTAACGTTTTATCGAGGAAATACGTCGTTACTCGATCATGCACGAGCAACGTGCATAGACGGCGCTGTTGTAACTTCACGTCATAACGCAGTTGGTATCTTTATTCTCGCGCGTCAGTGAGGAGTAGCTCGGCAGTACGTTTGTCGATCCAAGAAATAATGTGAGCCAAAGTATGAAGTTAAATATTTTTCTAAACTATACTAAATAGAAAAGAATGAGAACCTGATATCTAAGGAGATCACGACGCCAGCCATACTTCTAATCGATAACGTTAAATATTCATTGTAGAGTGGATATTGGATAACAATCTTTAAGTGAGTTTTGTTCAGCTCAATTTAAAAATTGTTACAATAATAATTTAGACCACACTATCTGGATGATCGCAAAAAATCAACAGATGTGATATTTTGTAAATTGCTTGACTCGCGTATTGGTTCACCGGAATTGCTGGATCGTATATGTTTAGAGTTCATTCCAGTCCAATAATCGGGGAAACTGACACATTAGCGCTTCATAATAAAAGAACAAACTTTAAACAAAGTTCCTTTATTTATCGTTCAAAATTGGGTAACGATGAATGGGGTTTTGATACGTTTAACTCAACATTGTTAGCGCTGAGATCACTAACATTGTAAGTCAACATCGATATTGTGGTGTGTCCCTTGTTTCGTACAATTTGTCTTTGACTGAGCTTTGAACTTTCCCCTTTCCTTCCTCCCGTCCCTCTTCCAGGTATATTTACATATTTACAAATGTGGAATATTGTAATTGGAACAGTACAAGTATTTATTTTGTATTTTTTTGTTTTATTCATTTAATATATTAACTAACTAACTAAACTAACTAACCATCACGCCGCTTCACCGCAGGGGTAGGCAGAGAGAATAGAGCGCCACACCACTCTGTCCTTGCAAACATTCTTCGCCTCTTCCACGTTCATGCATCTCCTCATACATACCCGCCGATTGTTACGACTCCGAAACAATCGGCGGGTATGTATTTACTACAATTGCGACTACGAAATATATTTACATTTTTATTTATAACAAAATACATTTGAATCATTTATACATATAGAGAACTTTTATATTTCGATTCGCTGTGCCTCTCCATAAAAGAGACTGTGCTCTTGTGCTTGGAGAGGGACTTACACTCGTGGTTTAATGTTATATAATAAAAGATATAATAGTTTTTTTTAAATATTTTTTCAAGATTCAAATGTATGGAGCTTTAATTTTTTCTTAAGTATTTTTATATCATCTATTTTTTTTATTTCTTTAGGGAGTTTATTAAAATGTTTGACAAATATTTGGCATATTTGAAGTTTTGCTGAAATTGCTTGGTGTTTCATTTTGGAGTAGAAAAATCGTTTGAGAATCTCGATAATAATTTTTTTGTTAAATTTAAAATACTTGTTTACGTGAATGACTTCATGTAACTGTTCAGTAAAATTCCCAAAAAATCTAAAAATGATCTCTGCCTTTTGATGGAAGTTAAAGCTTGGACATGAAGGTGTTACATTGAAGCAATCTGTCAGTACGGCAATAGCTTTGTTTGTTACATAAAAGCAAAAATAAAAGTGCTAACGCTAGGCATGTTAGTCATTGCCTTCATTTGCAAAATACGAGTGGACCCCAACTCGGAATAAAACATTTAATGGGATCACAAACTAAGCGAAAACGATTGATCGAGAACTTTTTTATTCAAATTTATTTACATGCACGCTTTGAAATAAATATATACCCTTTCACGCATTTTATTTTTAAAGTTACTTATCGTGAAACGGTTTTTATTGGAATTGAAGCAAATATTTTTTGTAAAAAAAAACATAAAAAAATATTTGACTCCTTTTTTTATTTCACTGTTTAAAAAAATACAAGCTAGATTTAATTATCTGTTTTTCCCGTGTTGATAATTTGTACGTTTTTGTAACATTTATTTTGGTTGGATTTGTTTAGTAAACAAAAAAATCTATATTGACAATAATTTTTTATGTGAAAGGTACATAGTGTGATGTTAATTTTTTTAAGAAAAAGAAGAGTACCTATGGTTAAAATGGATAAGGGATCTAAAAAAACAACTAATTTCTCCCATATCTATTCAACCTAATATTTAACTGATTATATTTTAACTGACGGGTAGGTGTTAATTTGGTTTTAAAAAAGACTAATACATGTATTTTTTTCAAACATATCTGTATCGACATATCTGTAAAAAAAGGTGAGTACTACCATTACCCATTTTTGAAAATGATTGTTACAACATATTTAAATCGTTAATGTATGGCTAATAACACACCACCAAACGTTCATTAAACCACAATATCAAAAACGTGGCAACAAATAAATCAAAATAAGACCTCATCATCTATAAAGTCATTAATAACAAAACTTATTATAAAACAACTTTAAATAAATCGGTAATGTTGATGGGTAGAAAGAGGTAGGGTAGAAAGAAAAAGGTCGTGTTATTCGGCCACGCTATCCATTTCTCCATAGCAGACAAGAAACTAATTAACGTATCACCTTATTAATTGTCTGAGATGCATAAAAGGCGGGAAAACCTGGTAAGGACACAGTATATCAAAATTTTAAATGGAAATATGTATGATTTTAAAAAAAGTCAGGCACACATCAATTTGCAAACTTAATCGTTTCCAAGCGCAGATGTATCCCAAGTTACAAATAACTTCAGCCGAGGCTTCAACGCGTCTACTGAAAGTTTTTGCTCTTAAATCGCTTTGAAGCGGAGTATGTTATGCTATACTTACACGTTATTATTAGTGCCATGAAAGTGTGTGGTAGAACAAGCATATACTCGTATGTAAGGAAACCTGCCACGAATAACAATGTTACATGTTCTGACGTCATATGAGTACAGGACGCAAAATAAATATGAAAAACTTTGCTAGCGTTCCGACCCACAAAGAGAAAAAATAGCTTTAGCAATCCATATATGTTATTAACATAAAAAAATAAGTAAAAATTGAAAAAAATTAAGAAAAGTTTAAAATATTGATACTGACACGATAGATTTATTTACTTTTCAGTGTATTTTTAGGGTATTTTCAGTAATATTTCATTTAAATTAGAAAATTATTTATGTTTTTCATTTAAATTACCAGGGAGTTTTCATTTAAATTACTAGGAGCAATTATGAATAAAATTAAAAAACAAATATGTAGAATTTTCCACATGAATTTTATTTGAAGCTATTTTTATGGCTTTTTATGTGAGGTTAGTCATATATTTTTTCCTCACAAAATGAATTTATATTGAATGAGTTTAAGCAAAAAATAAATTCATTCAGTTTAATGACTTCAATCATTCAATTTAAACTCATTTTGTCCGTTTAAAAAAAAAAAAATCATGGTTTTCAGCTCCTGCCTTGTTGTGCATATCGCTCACTCCTTTCAAGAACGTCATAAATCAAAAAACTTGATTTTCCAGGAGAACGTTTTTAAAGTTTAAAAATATAATACAATGTATTAAAAATAAATATCAAGCCATTTATCGAACTTTTTACTTTGCAACAGATCTTTTTAGGTAAAACCTGAATGTTTTTTCTCCATTTGAAAAATATTTAGTATATTTAAAAAAATAATTAAACACTACCTTTTCAACAAAATGCAAAAATAACACTTTATGCCCTGTAACGGGTAAATATTAAGTTTAAAATGTGCCGCTTTTGCTGGGATATAGTACATTTTCTGGGCGTTCCGAAAACGTGCATAACTGAAAATTGACGATTTTTGATTTATGACGTTCTTGAAAGGAGTGAGCGATATAACATGTGTATATATGTGATGATGTCGGTTACAACGAAACCCGGTTGCTGGTCAAATAAAATTCATGTGGGAAAAATTACATAGTTGTCATTTTAATCTATAAAATGCAGTTCCACCAATAAATATCAATGCAAAACTTAAATCTATCGCACTCTAATAACGCAATTAACGCAATAATCTAAATCACATTACTAATAAATAAAGAGCCACGAAATGAAATAACGTATACACTTTCCACGCTTGATACTCTACACTTCACCAAGGTTGTAAATGAATTAATTACTAAGGACATAAATAATCAAAACCACGTTAACCTCTGGATATTAGTAAGCTATGCGATAAATCGAGATTTCAGTGGTTTCCGGGTTTTGGCGCTTCCTATCCATCTCATCAAAACCAACATAATCTCCCATAACGTACGTATCTACGTAACCTAACCTGCATACTCAACTAGCCTTACCTACATACGAAATTCTAATTGCCCATTGATTTTTACGCAAACAAACGTGCTGTTAAAACAAGCTCTGGTATAACCCTTATTTCGAATTTGCGAATTATTAAATATCAAATATTATAATATATATGATTTTCAACAGATTTAGTAAAAGTAATACAAAAAAGGGAAAGTAACGTTAATAAATTATTCATAATTGTAAACATAGAAAGTACAAATAAAACCGGAAAAAATGCACACGGTAATAATGCAATGAAAAATAAACGCATTTTATTAACCAAATATTCATTGTATGTAAATTTAAATTATTACAAACCATTTTTGCTTAAATCTCATGTTTTACGTGTGTCGATGCATTCAGCATGCTTAAAAAACACCGTAAAGCTCGACAATGATTTGTTTGAATAATGTTTGATTTATTCATCATATTTATTTATAGATTTTGCGTTTAATTTGTAGAACTCCATTTTAATTACATAAATTAAATGAAACACTGATTTTTTTAGTATAAATCAACTAGGGTTTTTTTTGTTAAAAACACATAAAAAATAATTTTGTGACAGTTGGTTCGCCTAGTCATGGCATTTTCAAACGAATGTCAGAATGACATTCATTAAATGAATTTTTTATGTATTTTTTAATAATAAAATACAACTTAGCAGACTCAATAAATCAGTGTTTGATCCAAGATTTAATACATTAATTTGATTTTAACATTTAATATATAAATTAAAATGTAATTTTACAAATAAAACGTCAAATCTATAAATAAATTGTACGAGTATTTAATATGTGGGGATAGAACAAGAGGTCTGACAAGTGATTGACAATTGGATATAAAATATAATACGAGATAATTTTAATTTAAAAAAAGTAATACCAATCGATGGGATAAGTGACTATAGTTTACGATAGTTCTACGGAAATAAGCGTCTGTCCGGTCTGTACTCTCAAGTTCCGATCCAGAAGTTTAAAATTTCCCTAATTCCAACTTTTAAATCTCTTTTCTAACTTGTATATAATTAGTTTTGTTCTTAATCGAGAAAATAAAATTAACAAAGCACTCGCAGTGCCATCTGTGTAATCGCTGGAAAGCATAAAGTTTAGAAAAATATATAAGAGTTATGAAAGTTCGCCTTTTCCGAAACAAAAAATAAAAAAAGGACTAAGTGCTCGCGTCAAAGGAATTTAATTTATTTGCCAGAGGAGCTTTCGTTTGACGACGCCAGAACTTCAAATGCTACAAGGGTAGTATTTTATGCTAGCACGGAATATTTTAAGCTTGATTTTAAAGCTAGTTTGGAAACTAAATAAAACCACCCGAAAAATACTAAAACACAGTTTTGTATAATACTGTCCAAGTCAATTTTAGTTTTTAAAAAGAATGACATATTACTTCTACGTACGGATATACGTATCATATGTGTAAGAAAATAAAATAAAATCGCATGCAATTTATATTAATTACACAAAAAAATAATAACTTCTTCATCTTCTTACTATTATCCATATTCGATGATCCATAAGGCACTGTATCTTATTGATGCAGTGTTATCTTGATCGTTACTTAGATGTATCATTACAAATAAATAAATAACTTTGATACATAATATATCTCAAAAAGTGATGGAAACCCTCGTCCGTAAAATCCAGGTTATATTTGAGATTAAGTCGGGTGTTGTCTGCCTTCGGACCTCGGGTTTGACTCCGTGGGGGCTTTAAATAAAAATGAGTGTTTTTCACTATCATATTTATTTAATATTAACCTGGTGTGGTACCTGAAGCGCATCACCTTGTTTTCAAACAGTAAACGATCAAATTAACATTGCATCAATTTGATGCAGTGCCCTTTGCACCATCGGGCGCAGATAAGGGGTCAGTAGTAGAAGTTAAGGTTGACTATAAACTTTTAGTTTTGTTATTATTTATTGATTTATAATTTTATTTTACTAACTAAACATATCTCGGCTATGAATTACATATTTCCTTGTTCCACCGTTAGAACATCTATCATACATCGTTTTTGCGTACAATCGTATGAGTGATCGCATTTCGATTGCATGTAGTCCACTTAAATCTTTCTTTTACAACTCTTAGCATCAATTCCATACATTGGGTTAGTAACTTGACTTTTGGTTAGTACTGTACTGATTAGTTTTTCAAATGTCTAAAAAAAGACTTCACAATTTATAAATTTTGTGTTCAGAGTTTATATTTTATGACATTTTTAAAATTCGCTTTAAAATTCTTGTGATTTCTTTTAAAGTTGTTTCGACGTGATACCTCATTGTTCGAAGCTGGAAATAAGCTTAGTGAAAACAAAAAAAAACAAAGAAAATACTTCCGCGCTTCCCTTGGGACTCTTGAGTAATTGAAATAAACATAAAAAAATATCCTAATGAAAAAACGAAAACGTAAAAGAAATTCATTTTAAATTATTTTGGCAATTATAAAAATGTAACCATAAAAAAATGGATTCTCAGAAAAAGAAAAACCGTTGTTGAAATATCTTTACCATATTTATCCAATTCTGAAAAATTACCTTAATATTCCGCACTTGTCTGATTTGTATAAAAGATAAATATTTCGTTTTCTTATTTTCTCATTCTTAAAATAAGCGAAAACGTATTTCTCGTGATAAAAAAATGGCAAAAGGAATAAATAAAAACATCATCTTTATTCATAAATCATTTCGGCGCGCCTAGCTGATTTCAAAATATACGTATTATTATAAATTATTTCAATATGGATAAGTAGGATATTACTTTTTCCTTAGTTTTACTACAAAGAAAAATGAAATATAGGCATTGGCATATTAATATGTTACATTAAAGAACCAACCCTTACGGGAAATTTATGTATTAATTGTAAAACTTCAGAAAACGACAATTACAATCTTTTGTAATTGAATCGAATCGATTTTTGTTTTTACTATCATTATGTCATCACCCACCTCGTCTTTATAAGCGCCCTTGAGGTACTATTTCATGAAAATCCCACTACGTAAATTAGCCAAAATTATTATATCATTAATTGATTCGGCAATTACTTTCTGGAAATATCTATTCATGTTTTATTTTTTTACTTGGTAAATACCACTATTTCTTAAAATCAGTGTCACAATAGATTTTAAGAAAAAGTGGTATTCACCAAGCTAAATTAAAATTTATTATTATTATTAGTTGTACATGGCCACGCAATACTAGGGCTCAATCTGGTTAAAAAAAAAAAAATACAAAGCACAGATTTCTAACATGTTTAATTTCACAATGGTTTTGAAGCAGTGCAAATGTTAAAAGTGCATGAAACAATAATGCGATCAAAAATATTGAAAATGCTTAGTGGAAACATATGTCAAGTAGAACGCTGTCCGCCATAGGTAATCGTTAGAATATGTTTCTGTTATGTTCAACAGCAAAAAAAGCTGTTTTAAAAAATCATGTTTTTTTACATGTCATAATTCCAAAGCAATGAGTGAATAACTATTTTGATTTACGATTTTGAATTAATGAATATTTTCATTTTTATTTCTAGTAAGTTGTAGAAGATTAAGCCTTGCTGTGGCTCAGTCTGAAAAAAGAAAAAGATTTATGCTTACTTTTAAAAATACTTTTGAAATTATGAAACCATTAAAAATGAAAGGAAAAAACGATTACATTTTCATCTGTTGATAGAACATCAGTAGTTCTTGAAACTAGTCATGTATACAAAAGATAACTCAAAAAGTGGTCTTACACAAGTTTTATTTTTTTCATCAAAATTACCATGTTATTACACAAGGATGAAGCCAAATCAATAAATAATTCACTATTCATGTCACGAAAGACACCAGCTCTTGTATTAATTCGTGATAAATTATCACAAATTCGGTGACATCGTTTCGTTAACGCAAGATCTACTTGTTTCCAATTTACGTCATGCTTAACTCGGTGTTAATTCTTTTAGGGTACGTTGCTCAGACGAAATAAGCACATCATGCGGGATGGAAAAATAGGGGGTGGTCTTTTGTGATTCGATGATAATAACGGTAAGATATCAGTTTCCGAACAATACGCATTAGGGATGTTCGGCGCTTCCTGTCTGGGGGGTGCGAGCCATTGTTCGCTAATAAGATTAGGAATCTGATCTGTTACTTATGTTCTGATAATTTAAATACTCACCATCAAACATATTCCGTTTTAGGTTGCACATTTTTTCCTTTAATTTACATTTATTTATAAAATAAACACGTACATATTTCATATTATTTTTTGACATCTCATCAATGATGAAGAAGAATTTGGAAGTCTGGGCATTTACGGGGCTGACGACCGTCATAGGCTGGTTTAAGTGATCACTTTACACACGTGTAACATTCACCAATTCTACCCATGATTGAAAACCACACTACTCAATTTCTTGGAATATATATATATATATATATATATATATATATATATATATATATATATATATATATATATATATATATATATATATATAAATATATATATATATATATATATATATATATATATATACATATATATATATATATATATATATATATATATATATATATATATATATATATATATATATATATATATATATATATATATAAATATATAAATATGATCCAATTTTGAAACATTGTGCTTGAATCACTAGAACTTTACTAGAGACATCTATAGATGAAAGAAGCTTTTTATAAAGCAAAAACTCTTTATTTTCTTTACACTACGGTGAGGTGTACCGTACCTTCAACCCGTTGTTATTTTAATGGCAGAGTATAATGTAATATAGGGTGTTTTTCTCTTCAAATTACCTTTACTTTGTTTCGCAAGTAGTAAAAAATGGCAGTACTTTATAAAATTCATGAGCGTTCATTTCGGAAGACTAAACTCACATAATTAATGTCACGATAAAGTTACTTTAAGGTTTTGTTTGTTAAGGGAGGCAAAACATTTATCTGTACTACGACACCAGGCAATCATAATATAACATATATTATATAAAGGTAACATTCAAACTTTCCCCTTAAATTAACTTTTAAAGTCTAAAAATGATTCATTGAACTAAAAATAATCCATTTTTATATTTAAAAAGCATTTTTATCATTGTAGTATGGGAATATAACACACTTCTTATCATTCGTCATTCACCTTGTGTATGTAATACCACTTTGAAAAATACTGCTTCGTGACTACCGGTGTCGTAATTATCATTCCATCATCAGGAACGACTAAAGTGAAATTGTTAAAGTCTGACATTTATACAAAACTAAAATTACAAAGTGAGAGAGAATTTCATTAATCTGTCTTCTAACATATCCACAAAATCGGAAAAAAAAATCAGAATAAGTTTGATATTTCGTGTATAAATGATCACTTAACTCATCCAATAACGAGTCGCAAGCAAGCCCTGCAAATATCCAATAACCTATTTGATTTGGCGTTTAATTTGTAGAACTCCAAAGTTTATATTTTAATAAATATTAAAATCAAACACCAATTTTTAGGTCATCTTAATTGTACATATATTTTATTTTTAATAAAAATACTCATTTTTTTAATGCGTGAAAATTTTTTCACCTTATTAGGGCACTAGTGTATTAACGACAGTAGTTTGATAATGCCGTAACAAAGCGAAACAATTATTACGATACCTAATTTTTTATGCTTAAAAATTTATATATATAACAGTGTTTCATTTTAATATATAAAATATACACAATGACTTCCATTTTCCTTTTCATTCATTTCTTCACCTCCGTTACACATTCATACACGTATAACAAACCATTAAAATAATTAAATTTTGTGTGAGTAAGACATCGTACGTCAACCTTCCCATGGAGAAATAATCTTTATTGTACAATGGAAGAAAGGAACAAAGTAAGGCTGCTTTCTACGAGTTAGAATGAGAAGAAAACACAGAGTGGCGGAAGAGAGAACACGAAATGTACGTCTAGTAAATGTAAGTCAAGATCTGTTAAGGTAATTGAAATCTAAGCACTGGCAAAATGTTTGTATGTAGGAATTTAATTAACAGAAATAAAATATATATTCACGAAAATAAATACAGATACATACATACATAATACACTCATGTGTGTATATTTAAAGTAAGCTCAAATTCAGGAGTATCATGACATGAAAATATTATGAACAAAGAATATTCCATAGATCCGATTCAAACTCCGCCCACTCCTTTCAACCTACGATATATAAGCTCGTTGAATAATAATTTTTAACCCTAGTGCATGTTTGACCTCGGCTCTTAACGCATGTTTGTGCTGCAACCCTTAATGCATGTTGGCCTTCGGGTCGACCAAAAATATCATGTGTTAAACATTTTGGTAGTGAAGGGTAGTATTGTTTGCATGCTGTGATAGTGATTGTCCTGACGAAGAGACGGGTACGTCTTGAAACCAGTAGACATAAAAATCTCGGTGATTGGTTATATACTAATATTACTTACATTTTTGTAAAAAAATAAATAAGTAAAGAATATTCACATTCATTAAAAAAAATTAAAATTTAAGACTAAGCTTCACATACTGTGTTTAGAAATGATGCGGAATGCATTGAACCACGTGTCACAATGGATTTTAAGAAAGAATTTTATATACCTAATAAACAATAAATTTACAAACAAAAAATGCCATCTATGGTTGCTTTGAGAAAGCTTTTATTTAGCAGAAAGTCTTTCATTTAGATGCATGCAAGATCCTAACCGGATTATTTTACACACTGGGAAATGCCTATAATATGTTTGAAATAATTAGATATTTAATTACTTATCTACAATAAGTAGTTAAAACGTCAAATTCAATATTTAATCGACGCCTAGTTGTCCCTTTTATCGCATAATTTATTATGACTAAGAATTGTTAATGTTATTTTGTCCACCTCCGTAGTGTAATGGTCAGCAAGCTCGGCTACCATTCTGGAGGTCCCGGGTTCGATTCCCATGGGGGGTAAAATAAATATAAGTAATTTATTCACTGTAATATTTATTCAATATTACCCTGGACTGGTACCTGAAGCAGAGGGCTGATCACCTTTCCTTCATGTGTAAAAGATCAAGAAAACACTGCGTTTGTATAACGCAGTGCCCTATGCACCATTGGGATAAGGGTTTAAAGAAGAAATTTTAAGGAATCGAAATAAAGGAAGATTAATGATTGTAATTTTGAGATCGCAATAATGAACAGCGTTAAAACTATTTTTAAACGAAATGTCAACATTTCGACTGCATAATTTTCTATGGATTGTAGGTGCTAATTGGCCATCGACAATTTAAGCGAGTAGAGTTTAAACAAAAGAAAAATCTCAAATAGGTAAGTACCGTTATAAATTATTTATGAAAATTTCGTTAGCCTAAACGAATCGCCATCTTGAAAGGTTGCGTTCACTAGAATTTAAAGTATATAATGCCTGCGGGACGGTAAGTTACTAGGGAAAATAATGATTTTAGATGGATGTGGGTAGAAAATAAGGAGTGAGGATTCGTTTAACGTATTTTGTAAAAGGAATTTTCGTTATAAAGTTAAATTTTAACAAATTTATGAATTGGAAAAAGGTATATACATTTACACGGACATATTTAAACTGATACTTATATATTATATACAAATTATTTGAATAGAAAATTAAACAAAGCATGTTAAACGTTTTTCAGGAACATGCACTTTTAAATATGAAATATGGCGCAAAAAAGGTTATTTATAAATGAAAATTACATCTAGGCAAATGACTCATTGGGAATAGTACAAATAGTTAAATTATAAGTCAGGGAATGACGTCATTACATATCTTTCACTCATAAAATGACATGTGAATTTACAATTTAAATGTAATAAAATAACTAGTTTACAAGCATAAGTTGAACAGATTGAATGTTATTAAGACGCAAAATTTGGTCTTATAAAAGACCACAAATGTTCGTTTGTATTTTTATTTTTTAAAGAAGCAAAATGTTGCAACGTTTGGTTTAAAAATAAAATTATGATGGATGCCAATAATAACTTTATTTGCGTCTCTGTTAAACATTAAAATTCGCGAACGTGTTTCGTATTATCGACGTAGGTATTCAAATACGGAGTCTTCAATCAAATTCTCATAAAAAACCATACATTCCATCATATAACTTTCACGTTTCGGCAATATCATATAATTTATTGCATATTCAATCCCTTCACATTACGCGAGGCGGCCAAGGACATGTGGGTATCAAACGTTTCACCCATAAATCCCTGTCGATTACAGCGCCATGTTGCCATTTATGTGCGAAAACCAAACTAAACAATGTCATAAAATTCGCGTAATAAATTGGCGGGAAGCGGGAACAAAAGAGAGCGGGAAAAGTGACTGCCGGTCCGAAAATCGACGTGACCCTGTTCAAATATGCGACACAGCAACAACGTGAGTTTAGTTCACGAACACGCCGACTTTTCTTTGGAGAGCTTTTCCGAACAGCGTCGTCTGAAAAGTTCGTGTTCAAAGAGATTTATAGAGATCTTATAAGGGCTGCGCCAAGAAGTTTGAACATAGATGCGTGTACTAATTTACATTTTTGCACATTAGTGTGCATATTAAAGAGAAAAAGGTAGATTTATACGATAATGTTCCCATCAAAACCAGTATCATTTTGAAAATTCAAAATGAAGATAGGAGAATCACGATTGCAGATAATGCCGTAAATTTATAGTATTGTTATCAAGAAATGTATCAAACAAATATTTTAAAGAGAGAGTCATTGAAAGAAATCTATTTATTTTGAAAAAATAATAAAATCATACATGTAAGATCTTGTTTGCACAGTAACTTCAATCACTGCCTGTACAAATCCGGGTTTTTAAAATCTTTATACGACAATACTGTTTACCAAATAAGATGTGAAAAATATGTTGCGCTACGTAATTTTATTATGATAAAGATATTTGATTTATATTGTTTGGTACAAAAAACGGGTTTATTGAGATGTGTAGTTTTTGTCCCTAAATTTTCAATGACAATAGCTGATAATCCAAGACACATTTTAATTTGCTTTCAAATTAGGTTATTCAAGTATTATTATTATGATTATCAAATTAAGTATGTGGTTTTATTTCATATATTTCTGTGTTATGTATCTTATAGTTGTATATTTGAAATAACAAAAAAGTACGGATTGGCTCATTACACGCTTTGTATTTAATATTGGCAAAGGTTCGACCTTAATACAGTGGTTAGTGGTATTGCGTAACGCGCTTTAATTATTCCCAGTGGGAAATTAACTAGAGTTAATTGAACTCTGCAAATGAACTCGTGTTGCAAATTTGTATGAGAGGTATTTTATTTTGTTTCACGGAAGTTGTTATAGTCGGTAGCGGGTAAATATTAAGATAAAAATATTCTTTTTTTGCTGGGACATTTTGTGGGCATTCCGAAAACATGCACAACTGAAAATTGACGATTTTTGATTTATGACGTTCTTGAAAGGAGTGAGCGATATAGTATTCGTATTTACCTGTTTAGTAAACTACACCTCAAATTTATTTGATTTATTTTTCATGGCTAATTTAACGTAGCCCTACGGGAAACCAAAAATACACATTTTAAAAAAAATTTTGATTTCCCTTTGCTTTTACTGCATACAATATTTTTTCTATCTGAGAGGAACATAGAGTATTCGAAGATGCATATCCATTCTCGTACAAGCTTGTACAAGCTATCACGAGTCCCATTTTCCCACAGTCCCACAGGATTTTTTAATTTAATTTATTGATTTTGACTAGTTGAACGTAGGATGTAATAGAAGAGGTTCACATACTAACTAACTAACTAACCATCACCTTGCTTCCCCGCAGAATTAGGCAGAAAGAAAAGAACACCACACCAATGTATCTTTGTAAAAAATCTTAGCCTATTCGACGTAAATGCATCTCCTCATACATACCTGTCGATTATTGCGACTCCTGACCTAACCATTTTCAAATATTTCAATAAACATTTCTTGATTTTAACGATAAAGCTTATCTCAGTTTTGCACTGTTTCCTTATTTCACCATTCGAACATTTATCATACATTGTTTTGCCGCACATTTATCTGAGGGATCGTATTTCGGCTGCATTCGGTCTATTATCATACTTATCTTGCAAAATCCACCCATCACTTCCATACATTAAGGTCGGAACCTGGACGTACTGCCAGTTTAGCTTTCGGTGATAGGTTTTTTATTTGCTATAACTGATTTCAATGCACCATTTACTCTTTTCCCAGGGTTCACTCTCCTTTCCAATCAAGTTTTTTTTTAAATTTCTGGACATGAATAAATAATGATTTCCCTATTTTTATTATTAAGGTAAGGGTTTATGATAGCAACATACATGCCTCATGTACATACACAGGCCGGTAGTAAATTGTACCACACTATTAAAAATGTAAACCGGCTTTTAGTACGGGTTTCTGTTCACTAAAACATTAGCTTCCTACATTCGAAAGCACTAACACCCACAAAAATATACAAAGCACTTACGTGTAACATTTATACATTAACAATATCTAACATTTTGAGTGTGTCCAAATACTTGTTCACAAATATGGATTATCTTAAATTAATTAGATATAATCCAGATTTGCGAACGAGTATTCGGACACACTCAAAATGTTGTGAATAAATTAACTGGTCAAATCAAAAGCTAAAATAAATTAAATATAAAAAAAATTATATCAAATATTTTAAGTATTAACCGTGCAATACTTAAATAAAAATGGATAGATTTTATCACAAAGTGACTGCCAAATCAATTTATGAAAACAGATTTTTCGTTAAAATTATCGTCATATATGTATAGTGTCGGGTTGTGGTCCCGTGATTAGTGTAGCGAACAGATTTTCGGAATTAAGTCAGATTTTCTCAGTTCGAACTCACTCTTCCACAATTTGATACCTATTTCTAATAATGAGCCGCTAAGGCTCACAGAAATTGTATGAAATTGAAGTATTTTTGTAAATAATAAAAACACAAATATTTCTCTTTTTCATTTTAATAATAATAAGCAGTGATAAGGTTAAATAAAAAATTTTAATGATAAAAGTTTAACGTTCAGTTCGTCATATCGGTTATGTGACGACAGAATACGTTTTTATCAGTGTTATATCGCTCACTCCTTTCAAGAAAGTCATAAATCGAAAATCGTCAATTTTCAGTTGTGCGTGTTTTCGGAATGCCCAGAAAATGTACTATATCCCAGAAAAAGAGGCATATTTTTTACTTAATATTTACCCGCTACAGAGCAGAAAGTGTTGTTTTTGCATTTTGAACAAAATGTATTGTTTAGTTATTTTTTATAAATATACTAAATATTTTTCAAATGGAGAAAAAACCTTCAGATTTTATCTAAAAAGATCTGTTGCACAGTAAAAAGTTCAAAAAGTGGCTTGATATTTATTTTTAATACATTGTATTATATTTTTAAACTTTAAAAACGTTCTACTGAAAAATCAAGTATTTTGATTTATGACGTTCTTGAAAGGAGTGCGCGATATGTGGAGGTCCTCACCAAAAAGTTATATTTCCAATATTGCACAAAAAAATCCTTTCAATGCAAATCTGTTCTGCTATTTATATATTATCGAAATCTTAATTAAAGTTGCGACAAAACGTGACAAATTCTGTGTAAAATCAATTTGAAATCATTAAATCGCACCAAAACATAACAATTTTACAAGCTAGAATTTCTGATGACTTAAAATAATTTAAAATGGAAATGTAACGTTTGGTGAGGACCTCCACATATATTATAAGGGGGTGTTTATTATGAAAACAAAAATGTCTCTAACTAACTAACTAACTAACCATCACGCCGCTTCCCCGCAGGGGTAGGCAGAGAGAATCGAACGCCACACCACTCTGTCTTTGCAAACATTCTTTGCCTCTCCTATATTCATGCATCTCCTCATACATACCCGACGATTATTACGACTCCTGACCCGGCCGTTTTCAAGTATTTGACATACCTGATTGTGCCAAGTTTTCCTCGGTCATCCACTGCTTCTTTTTTCAACTACATTCGCCTCAGTAATTTGTTTAACCGTTCTTTCTTCACTCATACGCTCCACATGTCCAAACCATCTCAACACACCTTTCTTAATTTTATCGATAATGCTTATCTCAGCCTTACAAAAAAGGTCTCAAAGTGATCAAATATAATATCGGCCATCTTGAAATAGATGGCACATCTCTACTGCGATCTACAAAAATGTAACATGTTTGCGAGTGATTGACAAACCCGGCCAACGCTAAGCGTGACCTCAATTCACACATAGGTGGGTATAACTACAAGTTGGTATAGTTAAAGAGGAAATGGCACTACGAATCATCAACAAATGACCGAAATTATGACGTCATTAAATGTCCCAGCGTTGCGCGGCGTCGGCTTCGGATCGATAGGGTTGTTATGGTACGAATCGATATCCCGGGGTTTGATCGACATTTTATGTTGTACAATTATTTCGCCCGTTCTTTTCACTTTCTGTAAGAAAATTAAAATGGATCAAATATACGTTATTAAGATAACAACTTAGAATAACTGTGAATATTTTAATTTATGATATCGTTTTGATAGGTGTGGTACACATAGTTGGGTAGACGATTTTTCGAACCGACGTTTAGGTTCAATCACCGTCAATTACAAGTAAAAAAAATACAAAAAGGATACGGTTTGGGTAAGCTAATGTCCTATCAATTAATTAATTGCATGTGTTCTTAAATATTATATTATCTCAAAAGTATCCCACCAATAAGCACAAGTAAAAAAGAAAAAGATCGAAAACAAATAATTATTATGGATTTGTTTGTGGTAAAGATGATAACTTTTCAACAAATAAAATAAGTAATATGGTAATATAATTAAAATAAAACTTTGTTTTAAAATCACTATAAATATTTTATTACAACTTAATTATAATGTCTACCGGTTTCGAAGCTAACCGCTTCTTTATGAAGACTGATTAATACTATCAATCAGTCTTGATAAAGAAGCGGTTAGCTTCGAAACCGGTAGACATTATAATTAAGTTGTATTAAAATATTTATAGTGATTTTAAAACAATGTGTTACTTTTATTATAAAATAAAATAATCGCAAAGTAGGTTGCTTCAAATAAAATTATAAATAATATGGTTTGGTCCAATGGAAAAGAAAGCACACATTTCTAAGATGTTTAATTTCACGATGCTTGTAAAGCAATGAAAATATTAAAAATCTTTGAAGCAAAAATATACAAAATATATTAAAAATGTGACATCTATGGTATGTTATTCAAAACAAACATTATTCTTCCGTTGTCAAATCTGTTTGTTAGCAAATATATCGAGATATCGATATAATAAAATTGTCATCGATAAAACAGGGTTCGCCTCGACGTATAAATTCACGTATGATTGAATGTAAATACTATATTAAAATTGTACAACATTTTTCAAATATCTTTATTGAATAAATAAATCGAATGAAATATCCTTTCAAACTTTCACGGAACGGTAAACACAAAAATTCATAAACACAGAAATTCAAATTCGAAACACAAATTCATACGTTTCGATCGAATGTGAATTTGGTGCAGTTGAAAAACACAGTTTTCTGGAAGATAAATTCGGAATTTTGTTCTCGCTACCCTCGGGACGCTGGCGGAATACGGGAATTACTGGATTGCATTTTCAGGTAAATTTACAGTCGAAGTTGGAGTGGAGTAAGCCTTGGGGGCGATGTTTTGAACATTTCGGAAGCAAAACGGTCGCAGATATTTGAGACGACGCACTAACGGGTATTGTGGCAATCTAGCCGGCTATAAACAGGGTATAACTAAGCTCAGACCCTCTTATCACTAGCTTGAGTGAGACCTACTCCCAGAAATAAGACGATGCCTTTCACAAAAGATGCAATTGAGTTATTAATTCCTGGTAAATCTCACTCAGAGAACATTCGATTCACAGGATGTTCCAGAAGATCAAGAGAAAGAACAGGATGATGAAGAACCGTAGTATTCATCATCATCACCATAAATAAATACATTTAAATTTAGTTTTGACTAAAATAACAATTTAAAATTCGAATCATAATTTTATAATGTAATTGTAAGAAAATAAATAATGAAAACTATAATTTTAAAGTAAAAATATTATAGATATATAATATAATATACAAAATATAGGTCCTAAAACACATTCTAAAAGTTTCGTTCTGACATTTCTTGGTGGAACTGCATTTTATAAAATGAAATAACAAGGTTGTAATTTTTTCCATATGAATTTTATTTGACCAGCAACCGTGTTTCATCGTAACCGACATCACCAGTCTGATGACGTATATTACGACGAAACCCGGTTGCTGGTCATACAAAATTCACGTGGAAAAAATAGGCAGTTGTTATTTTATTATATAAATCTATTTAGACTGATAAAATGGAAAAAAATAATTATGTCCGCCTAGATTTGCTAAATACCCGTCAGTGCGACGTTGAACTGAAGTAAACTTTGGAATAAGTATTTAAAAATAAACAATAAGTATCAGTATTCTGTATCAGTACTGTAGGTGTATTCCGAAATTCTGTTAAAATTAAGGTCCAAAGTAGAAGATTAACGCAGCATAGAAAGAAGATGTATGGTATATCCTGACTTTAAAACTTGGAAGTGGTTCTAATATATCGCTCACTCCTTCCAAGAAAGTCACAAATCAAAAATCGTCAATTTTTAGTTGTGCATATTTTCGGAATGCCCAGAAAATGTACTGCATTCCAGCAGAAGCGGCATATTTTAAACTTAACATTTACCCGCTACAGGGCAGAAAGTGTTGTTTTTGAATTTTGAACAAAAGGTATAATTTAATAATTTTTTTAAAAAACTAAATATTTTTCAAATGGAGAAAAAACCTTCAGGTTTTACCTAAAAAGATCTGTTGCACAGTAAAAAGTTCAATAAGTGCCCTGATATTTATTTTTAATACATTGTATTATATTTTTAAGCTTTAAAAATGTTCTCCTGAAAAATCAAGTTTTTTTTATTTATGACGTTCTTGAAAGGAGTGAGCGATATGCAGAACTAAGTCACCGTTCAGAGCGCAGCAAATAAACGGAAAATTATCATGATGATATAACCTTTAAATTATTGAAACTTTAAAAAATGCATATTTATTACCACAAACTGAGTGCATTTCAATTCAGAAAAAAATAATCCCAATGAACAAACAAATGAGAAAATTAAAACACACATCGGAAAAAGTACACTAAAATGCATTAAATGAGAATTGAATGAAATTCCCGCACCATTTTCAACTGATAAAAAAAAGTTAACCTATCCTTCATTTCAAATTGTATGTTTATTTAAAGCGGAGTTTGTATGAAGTGCATAGCCAGACCGACGCGCAGTTGATCGAATGTTGGCACAAAGCAAATTGAAAAGCGAAAGAGGAATTCAAACGCAGTAATTGGTGAGGTGCTTAATAATTCAATACAAACATATCGAGACATTGGACTCCAATAAATAGAGGCAATTTGCATTATTGGTGAGGTGCTTAATATTCCGCCTTTATATTTTTCCGCCTCCGTAGTGTAATGGTCAGCACGCTGGGCTACCGTACTGGAGGTCCCGGGTTCGATTCACAAGTGGGCGGTCAAATAAATATAAGTGATTTTTTCACTTAAATATTTATTCAATATTACCCTGGACTGGTACCTGAAGCGGAGGGCTGATTTCCTTCATGCGTTGACGATCAAGGTAACACTGCGCTTATATGATGCAGTGCACCCTAAGCACCATTGGTGTGCTGATAAGGGGTTGAATGAAGTTAAGTGTTCTTTGTGTGTTGTGAAATATGAATACCTTGCTCTCT
This sequence comes from Brachycentrus maculatus, assembly GCF_059751285.1. Taxonomy (NCBI): domain Eukaryota; kingdom Metazoa; phylum Arthropoda; class Insecta; order Trichoptera; family Brachycentridae; genus Brachycentrus; species Brachycentrus maculatus. The sequence continues at coordinate 442,259 of NW_028280937.1, read as the reverse complement.
TACACTCACCAGAATATTGCTTATATATGAAAAAAACGTACTTGATCATAAATCACATACATTTTATTAAGTACTTACAAATAGTACCTACATAAAACAGTTCTACCACCAGATGTCGCATGCGTCGCACTGAATAAAACAAAAGACATCAGATAGAAAAAATATAATATTGTTAACTGTCAGAATCAGATAGATAGAAAATTATTGTAAAGATTAATTAAGAATAAACTTTAATCGTCGTTTCTTTAATTACAAAGCAACCAATTGTTTATTTTATTATTATACACCCACTTTACATATTATTTACACCCAATTTACAAAGAAAAATATTACCACGTGTTATATATATATATATATATATATATATATATATATATATATATATATATATATATATATATATATATATATATATATATATATATATATATATATATATATATATATATATATATATATATATATATATATATATATATATATATATATATATATATATATATATATATAAACCAAAAGAACAAACTTTTCAAGAGGAACCAAACTCTAGAACTTCCTGAACCGGTATTCCAGTACATAAATAGGCATTTCCCCCAAACTTTAGTCCAGTGTACCTTCAAGTTAGACAATCGGTGAGAAGGGTAACACACCTTTACACAAACATATTGTATTATTAACATATTTTACATTGGAACAATTTACGTCTCCTGTTATTAAATAGTTCAAGCCTTAACTCATTCCCGACCGTTCATGGGACTTTAAATGATCTCAAATTCACTCAAAGTCACGCGCTTTTAAGTGATTAGATAGATAAACAGCTTTAGAAATTTGAGTTTGATGAGTATAATGGTGAATGAAATAAGGTGTTTAAACTGATCACTTACGCCCAACCAACAACAGGTCGTAGTTCCTTTAAATACCAGTACTTAAATATTCCCACTCCATTAAAGAGTCATATTTATATTTTATTTATCTCTACCGGAGATGCATGAACGTGGAAGAGGCGAATAATGTTTGCAAAGTCAGAGTGGTGTGGTGTTCTATTTTCTCTGCCTACCTTTGCGGGGAAGTAGCGTGATGGTTAGTTAGTTAGTTATTCATCCTTACCCGGCCACGTAGTCGTCTATGTGTTGCTATGGCTTAGTCGGGTTAAACAGAAACAAAGAAAAAGAGAAAGCATATATTTGCGATTTGTTTAATTTCACAATTGAACAAATATAGTTAAGAGGTATGTGTGTTGCGCGTGTTGCTGTAAAGTTCAACAGAAGGCGCCGCCATTACTATTATCTCTGATGAAACAGAAAAACACGCGCGTATTAAATGCAACGTTGTGTGAAATTTTAACGCAATCAATGAATTACTTAAGAAGTTTTAAGATTTTGAACAAACTACCATTAACATTTTTATTTATATGGATTAATTGAAATATCCAGGGCTGAGATTTCTGTAAAAAGATCAAGTATTAACTTAACAGTGTAGACAACATTCAATTTACTTTAAAAAAATCTTCATTAATTTTCTTTGTGGTATCATTGACTTTTTGACAACACTGATCTATTATCATTTTCATGATTCTATAGTAATAAGAAATAAAAGTTCAGAAGTTATGTGAACGTTATCTACACTACGTAGTTAATGCGTCAACTTCCCTACGACGAAATCGACGCTTAGATGTTGAATCTTTGAAATCTACGACTTATTTATACGGAGGCTTCATCTTCCAAAACATCTAAGGTGAAGAATAATTTAAGGAAAAATAGACGTAAAAAACGACGCAGAAGCGAAACGCAAAAGTTATATCAGTGTTTACATAACGTATGAAGGTATAGCGTTCCTACAAACGTTAAGCTCTCTTCATACATATGAACGTCTTCATACATAGGGTTACTGATAATTTAATATTTTTTGGAAGACGTTGGCACTAGCCGAGATGAGGATAGATATAATATATTTTAACCTTTTTTTTAAAAAAAGTTGAAAAATAAGATTGTTTTCGGCCCATTCACCGAACCTACGACGCGCATAATGGTCATTCAGTCTTTTCATAGTGAAATGGCAAAACGTACACACTACAAATCAACTGTCAACTGTCAAATTGACAGTCTGTAGAAACAATGTTACCAGTTTTAAACTGTTTCTACATTGTTTCCAAATTGTTTTTCCAAATTTATTTTGAAAATCAGGGCTCAGTTCGCCAAACTTATCGTGCACTACGCCCATTTTACGCAAAAAAATTCACCGATGAGGCCTATTTTTGGTTAAATGGCTAAAACAATTAGCAGAATTATCGAATTTAGAATGGAGAAAACCCAGAAGCCTATGTCGAGACGCCGTTACATCCATTAAAAGTCACTATTTGGTGTACTTTATAGGCAGGTGGAATATTTTTTTTAGAGATGATGACGGCCAAAGTGTTACGGTCAATGGAGAGTGCTACAGAACCATGATTACTGACTTCTTCGTACCTCAGTTGAATGGCATTAATGTGACAGAGCTGTGGATTCAACAAGATGGCGCAATATGCCACACGGCGGTTGCCACATATTTGCTAAAAAAACTCCATATATAAGATGAAAATGATCAATAAATTCCTAATATCGATGTATAATTTATTGAATAATAAAAACGTACTTTAAAAACGCATGTAGTGTTAAATTAATTGAAAAAAAAGTATGATTTGAATATAAAAAAAAAACAGTCTTTTTATTTCTCAAAATAATATAGAAAGAAAACCAATTTGGGATAAGAATAAATTTGCTATTACCCACATTTTACTGGTACATTTTTTCACCAACCGGTTTCGACAAAAACCTTGTCATCATCAGGATTAAACATGTTGTATATGTTTAACCTTGATGATGACAAGGTCATCCCTACGACCTTGTCGAAACCGGTTGGAGAAAAAAATTACCTTTAAAAAAGTAATTAAAATCAAATTTGTTTTATTTTATAAAGTTTATAAAATGTGCCTAAAAACATTGCGAAATACATTCAAGAAAAAATAATAAGAATAAATTAGTTAAATACATGGAAAATAACATTTACCGACACGTTAACTCATGAAATTTTCAAATAACCTGTAACCGTGTACTCGTATATGTGATCCTGGTAGTGAAAATATATACAGAGCGGAAAAACAATCCCTTTGCACCCCCATTTCTTCGAAGCAATACATGAAGTGAAGGTAAAGCAAACATTTCTACGTAAACGCAATAAGGGATGGAGAAAAGGGGTTTCATTAAAAAAATGGTAATTCTACGGCAGCCAAGTTTAGCCAAATGTTTACTTTTAAATAAAAACTGGAGCAAATATTTCAAGGCCTACTATAAAAAATACAGCCATCATACGAGCAAGAAGCTAAAAAATCATTATTAAAATCCTTATCGCACTTAATGGTTTACAATCTACACAGTAGAATCACGAAAACTAGAAAAATACATGAATATAATATGTATGTGAGTATATGTGGCTTGATGCTAAACGAAGCTTTGATCGCAAATGCTGAAAAAAACTCCAAGAAGTATGCCACAAAAAATATTACTAAGTAAAAAATACTTATTCATATTTTATTTTTATTTTAAGCATTTACTTTGTGGTAAGTCATTTTTACTATTTTTATTCGTTTTACAAAAATGATAGTATATTGACCATTCACCCAGATTTTAGTCTACCGGTTTCGAGACATACCCGTCTCTTTGTCAGGACAATCGCTACATCAGCATGCAAACAATACTACACGTCACTACTTTAGCACTATTCGCACACTTGTATTTACATATATTACTTGTATTTACGTATATACATGTAAAATGCAGTTCCATCAAGAAATATCACTACAAAATTAGAAAGTGTTTTTGTAAAACACTGAAATCGTTGGTCAAATATAAGGTTAAATAGTACCATGCGTTCTAAAGTCAGATCAAAAACATTTTATTAAACCGGTCGTCGGAATGGAAAACGTAAATGATCCTTTCTAAACAAATTTCAGAATTTTCCACTTGTAACAAACATCCAACTTAAGTAAAATTTTAAGATAATTCTGAAGTTGATTGTATATAAAGATAAAAGTAAATAAGAGAGAATAAGAATGGAATGATAATAAATAAATTAAGACATCCGTTTTTACACACCGCGGAAGCTGAAAAGGCTCTTAGCTTTAACCCAACAACGGAGTAGCCTAAAAAGTTAGACGTAAGTTGGGAAACGATAAAAGATATTTCAGAATCTCGTGGGATAATATAATTAAATTCATAACTTCTTTAATAAATCCTTTGTCGAGACGAAAGGAAGGAAGGACGAAGATGGACACGCTGTTATCGAGTGAACTTTTTTCATCAAAGGAGGTTTACCAGGACTTTAGGATTTGATTATCACAAACAAGATATTTTTCCTATTAAGCACAGTGGAGACGTCTGGCAGTGTAGTAGACCGTGTGAAATATCGTAGACAGTCAGTTTTCCCATGAGAATTAGAAGAGCGGCTCGCTAAGTTGAGTTAGTGGGGAACTATAAAAACTATTTGCGTAAAGAACATTCATTCGAACCCTTATCTGCATCCCAATGGTGCATAGCCCACTGCATCATATAAACGCAGTGTTATCTTAATGGTTAACACATGAAGGAAAGGTGATCAGCCCTCTGCTTCAAGTACCAGTCCAGGGTAATGTTGAATAAATATTAGAGTGAAAAAATCAGTTATTTGCGTAAAGAACAGTAAAACATATTTACTAGGCGAGTGTAGTTGGAAATATGAGCAGAAGAATCCCGAAGAAAGCTTGGCATGATCAAGTAGGTTAAATACTTTAAAGCGGCCAGGTCAAAAGTCATCGGAGGTATGACGAGATGCATGAATGTGGAAGAAGTAAGGAATGTTTGCAAAAACAGAGTGGTCTGGCGTTCTGAATAATATTTGATGCAGTTCTCTATGCACTATTGGGTGGATATAAGGGTAAAAAGAAGAATAATAGAGGTGAAACCTTTATAGATATGAGGTTCTGTGAGAAAAAACCCCGGAATTATAAAATAAACGTATGTATATCACACTTTTTCTACTACACTTTTACTTTAAATATTTTAAACATTTGAGTGTGTCAAAATGTTGTTAATTAATTAACTGGTCATTGAATAAGCTTAAATACAAACAAATTAAAGGATATTTTTTAGCGTTTCTCGTGTATGTAAATATAATCCAAGATTCGGACCTCACATACAAATGAAAGAGTTTCTGCTCAATAAAAAGCTTCTCTCATCCTACCATTGATGTCTCTAGTGAAGCTCTAGTGAATTCAAACATTATATTTCGAATTTAATAAATATATATATAAATTTTCCAAGAATTTTACTGTGGTTGTCAATCATTGGTAGAATTAATGAATGTTACACGTGTGTAAATGATCACTTAAATCAGCCTTTGACGGTCGTAAGCCCCGTAAATGCCCAGACTTTCATATTCTTCTTCATCTATGTTGAGTTGTCAAAAAATAACGTGAAAATATTTTCAGCACGTGTAAATTAAAAATTTAGTTTTGAAATTTTTATTTTACTCGTACATTAAATTTATTTTTATTGTAGTTACAACAACACGTAAAAAATGAATTATTTTAGCGTTTTGGTTGACTGTAAATCCAGATATCCTCTCTGTGTTTAGTACAGAGAAATACAAAGCTGAAATTCAGAGAGCACTGAAAGATAATGGTATCGATTTTCAGGATGTTTCGTTTTTAAGGGTGCGGATTGTGATAGGGAGGGGTGAAGGAGGCATTTGCATATAAACTAAGAAACTGTCAACATTCACGAGATGCCGAGCCGAGGAATAAGGATTGTCAAATAATTGTACAGGACTGCTTATCCGTCAAGAAAAAGTTAATAAACTTGTCAAAATAATACATTATTTCGATATCACGAAAGTATGACTTGGAAAGAGAATCATGGAACAACTTTTGGTCAAAATATTTATGAAAATTTCTTTAAAATGAACTTAAATAATTAGTTTTTTATTTGAATTTTACTTGGTTAATACCACTATTTTATAAAATTAAATAACTTTGTTAGAACCACTTTTTTATTGGTACACTTTATCCAACTGGTTTCGACAATAACCTTGTCATCATCAAGGTTAATGTACTAAATTCTAAAACTTTGAAATACTCATAATTAATTATCCTTCCCTTACCAAAAACCTTTACCCTTCCACGCTCTCCGTACACCATATGAAAATATGATTTACAAAATATGATTTAAAGAAGTGAATCAATAAAAAGTGGTTTAAACAAAGTTGTTTTATTTTATAAAGTTAATATAATAACAACTACGAGTATATTGTATATTTTCGTATAAACATAGGGCAAAGAAATATCATCGTCAGTTGTAGGTTGGTACAAGATGGTCTTATTTTCTAAGGTGATAAAGAAATTAATTATAGTTTTGTATTTTCTACTTGAAAAATATCAAGTAAATTTTTTGCAAAATTCTACTTGAAAAATATCATTGTTACTTTATACTATAATGGAAAGTGATGATTGATCTAAAATCCTATTTTTCTTTAAAAATCAATTTTATGGATATTTAGTAAAAAATATGTTTCCCCTCAAGTAAGCGGGATAACATGCGCATTTTAGAAAGAAAATACAAATAATACATAAAGCTCACTCCTTTAAAGAACGTCATAAATAAAATATCGTAAATATTCAGTTGTGCATGTTTTTCGAATGTCCAGAAAATGTACTATATCCCAGCAAAAGCGGCATATTTTTAACTTAATATTTCCCCGCTACAAGGCAGAATGTGTTCTTTTTGCAATTTGAAGAAAAGGTATTGTTTAATCATTTTTTTAAATAAATTAAATATATTTCAAATGGAGAAAAAACTTCAGGTTTTACTTAAAAAGATCTGTTGTACAGTAAAAACTTCAATAAGTGGCTTGATATTTATTTTTAGTACATAGTATTATATTTTTAAACTTTAAAAACAATCTCCTGAAAAATCATTTTTTTCGATTTATGACTTTGTTGAAAGGAGTGAGCGATATGTGTATTTTTATTCTCGAATTTCAAAATAATAAATTATGAGTGCCATTAAAATTGGAAGACCGCGAATATGCCAAAATCTTTTTATTATCTGCCGATAAGTGCGGGCTTCACTTAAAACAAATATACTGAGACTTCAGCACCGAATTTTCATCTTCACATGCTTTCTTAATAAATGGATAGAATTAATTAAAACTTTAATCATCCATCAATGTCACATGAAAACATAATAAACGTCACGGATTCAAAGAAAGTTAGGTGGCAAAAAAAGGAAAACCCACTGGAAAACTCGAGCGCTGAATAAGACCGATACTAAATTTGCCTGCTAAAAATAACGGATCGTTCAGTTGCATGTGAAAACGGGGCTGGAACTTGAGATTGAATCTCATGACTTAATCACTGTATTAAGTTTTGTTTCACCTCCCCTTCTGAGTTCAGAATTTTGATTCCATTTATGATACTAAGCATCGTTAGTGGATTAAAAGGCTTTCTTTGATCAGCTTTAAAAACCTTCTTTCAGTAACCGGATAACTGCGCACAAGACAAATGCTCAAATAGACAATCGGGCACATAGAAAAAAACACAAATAAACAATTTCCCCCATAGACAATTGCACACAAATATATCCACAAACAGACGATTGAGCACAAAGTAATAAATATACTCTTTTCTACGGAAATTAAGGTTAATAGTAATTATAAGGCATCATACAATCCTCTATATGATCCCAAGTGTCGTCATTTTACAAAAACATCTTCATTTCTACGCTGGTTTAAATATATATATATATATATATATATATATATATATATATATATATATATATATATATATATATATATATATATATATATATATATATATATATATATATATATATATATATACATATAATATATATATATATATATATATATATATATATATATATATATATATATATATATATATATATATATATATATATATATATATATATATATATATATATATATATATATATATATATATATATACAATATACAAAAGTTATATTTATTCCTACATTCCGATAACTTTGATTGATTTGAAATCTAAAATAAAATAAATTGCAACTTACTTTTATAGTCCAATTGAAATAATTTAGCAGTTATAAAATGGAAGATTCTTTACCTAAAAAAAGAAAAATGAAAAAAGATTAGAACAACGAAACAGAACATGATATAAAACAACATCTTAATCTCAATGACAACATTTTTTTGGATATATTTATTTCCAGCTTAAGTTTTCCGTGTCAAATTGTCGTTTAAATTAGAAGAAGAAGAGAATATAAAAAAGCAATATACAAGTAAATTTGTGCATTGATTGACGTTAGTGACTTTATTATTCTTCTTCCATCTCTTAGGACACTGCGTCGTAAGTTTTTCATGTCAAAAATATTGGGAGCTAAATGCAACCGAATTAGTGAACAGATTAAAGTGATTATTAGCTTTAATTGATCAAATTAAAAAACGATGTTAAGGAACGAGATTTTTATAAATAAACAAGTCTTTATGATTTTAACTCTTTGACGTCTCAACAAAGATGTAGAAAAATATGGAAGTCTAGGTATTAATAGGTCTTATGACCTGTCATGGTTAAGTGTTATGTGATCTTTACACTGTAACACGTGCAACATTTATCATTCTACTCATGATTATCAACCACACTACTCAAATTTTTGGAACTCCTAGATGTATGATCAATCTCATGACACAGTTCATATGAATGAGTTAACAACAGCCATCTATGTTGAATTAAGAAAAATTTTATCAAGCAGAAACCCTTTTGTTTGTATGCAAGATCCAAAACCCCGGATAATTTTTCGTAAAGTATTTAGACAAACTCAAAATATAATGACATATTTTGAATGAAATATTTTGGACATACGGACATATTTTCAAAAGAATGATGAAATAACAACGATTCCGCAAAAATTAATATTATGAACTAAAAAATATTTTACACATTCTGTACATATTTAAAAAAAATCTTTTAATAATTCCGCAATATCAACATTGTGAACATTTTTTTTTTAATTCCTGCACATATTTTCGAAATGATCTAGTTTCAATAATTTCGCAAAATTGATGTAGTTAACAGAAAAATATTAAAACACCTGTACATAATTCCAAAATTTTCTTATCACAATAATTCCGCAACATTACTCTTACGAACAAAAAATATTTTAAACAGCCTGTACGAACAAAAAATTTCGAAATTTTCTGATTACAACATTACTCTTACGAACAAAAATTATTTTAAACAGCCTGTACGAAGAAAAAATTTCGAAATTTTCTAATTACAATAATTCCGCAAAATTAATGTTGGGAAGAGAAAAATATTTTGAACACCTATACATATTTTAGAATTTTTCTTATCACAATAATTCCGCAAAATTACTGTTACGAACAAAAAATATTTTAAACAGCCTGCACATATTTTCAAAATTTTCTTATTACAATAATTCCGCAAAATTAACTTGGCGGTTGCTGTACAGAGTTAATCACGTAGATTAAATCGCTGATTAAATTCCGAAATAATACTTTCATTACGTCGTACCGCTCCGGCGTTTTATTTCAAGGCTGAGCTCGGGGGATGATATCTGACTAGGGGATGCTAATTCGGCTGATTCAGAAATCGGTAAACCAACAGAGAAAATATGTTGAAAATGCGAATTTTAAAATGCTCAAGAATTTATTAATTAAATTCAAAGCATCGCTGATGGCAGGGGAAGCGGTTGCGTTTTGGACACGGTGGCGATGTTAAATTGATAATCTTAAAAGAAAATTGTATACATTTCTTAACAATTTAGATACATTTACAGAAAATATTGTATTTATTTAGATTTATGGCAATTAGTTGCCGTGGGTAATTAGTTATTATACCCAATTAATATATTTTTTTTGAAATTTAAGTTTTACTTGGTAAAAACCAATAATTCTTAAAATCTACTGTGACACGTGTTTCGATGCATTCCGCATCATTTTCAAACACCGTATAATGCGTATAAATATATTTTAAGAAACAGTGGTATTTACTAAGTAAAACTTAAAATAAAAATGGATAGATTTTACCACAAAGCGACTGCCGAATCAATTAATGAATAATTAATAACTGTTAGCAAATCCAAAACAACATTTTTTGAAAGAGTTGAATGTAGATCTGGGTATGAAAAATTAACAAATGGTGAAATTATGGAACAGGTCGTTTATTTCGTATATTTGAAAAGTACGTTTTCCGCTAATGGAAAGATTGATAAAGATAAAGAAAGGAGAGTGGATGCTGGGAACAGAGTGAATAGTGCACTAAAATCAGTTATAGCAAATAAAATACAAACAACAAGCAAAAGCTCAAATGGCAGACAACGGAGTCACTGTTCCAACCCTACATAATGTCCTTGTAAAATGGTATCTACTAAATAAAAGTTATATTAAAAACTGTTATTAGAAGACATTATAATGTCGCGTTTGTAAATATACATGTACTTATATTTAAATAAGAGACCACCGACAAGACACATAGGGTGGCTTATATATACATGTGTATAAATATTTATGTATAAATATATGTATATATATGTATATGTATATATATATATATATATATATATATATATATATATATATATATATATATATATATATATATATATATATATATATATATATATATATATATATATATATATATATATATATATATATATATATATATATATATATATATATATATATATATATATATATATATATATATATATATATATATATATATATATATATATATATATATATATATATATATATATATATATATATATATATATATATATATATATATATATATATATATATATATATATATATATATATATATATATATATATATATATATATATATATATATATATATATATATTATAAAAATAGATAAAATTCTAAAAAAAATCGTTCAACAATTATCGTCAAACGTACTTCGAGAATCATCATGAGTCTACCGGTACACGAAAAAAAAAACCAACAATATGCCATTTAATTTTTTGTTTCTTTCTCAGGAAAACCTTTCTGTTTTCTTTTAATTGCTAGATATAATTGTCCCTTTCTCGAGTGTGTGTCTCGCAAAATTATTTCGTGGAAACGAAAATATTCCTAAGGGCAAAATGGATCTCGCAACTCCCACATTCTTTTGGCTCTCGTCTTTCTTCTCATTTCTCTCTCTTTTATTTCCCATTATTTTTCCCACGCTTTGAAGACTGTGACAACATTTAAGACAAAAATAAAATAATAGAACGAAAAAAGCCTCCAAGGAAAGATGGCTCACATGTTTTTATTAAATGGGTTATTATTTGATAATTGGTTACACGCGTGACTTAATTCAATACGATCAATCGTAATGTATACGTTCTTTCTTTATACACACTCATATATATTTGACGTTTCAATACAGATGAAGAAGATTATTGAAGTCCGGGTATTTAGAGAGCTTATAACTTGTCATAGGCTGCTTAAGTGATCACTTTATACAAGTACAACATTCACCATTGTACCGATTGACTTGATTGACACTACTCAAATTTTAGGAACTACAAATTTCATGAATCTCATGGTCACTAGAGCCATCTATGGTAAGATTAGGAAAAGTTTTACTAAGCAGAGACCTCTTTATTTAGCTGTATGCAAGATCCGAGTCCTAGATTATTTTTACGTACTGGGAAATGCCTGAAAACGTGATTGAATTTTTTTATGCAGCTTATATTTTGATGGCAAGAATTTTGAATTTCGAATAAATATTTAAATAAAACCAATATGACTTCGAACTCGGTTGATTTCTCATGAAATTATAAGTTTACCTTTATATGCTTCATAGCTTTTGAGACATTTAATATATCTTACAAGAATTTTATCTGCATATTACGAGTAATGTTAATTTAATAATTTTTGTATGACCAAATACGTGCTTCTTACCAATGTTTTCAATATAAATAATTAATTTAAATAGTAGACTGTCAATAATCGGTAGTCTGTCAATAATTCGTCGTGCCTCCCTATTCGTTATAAGATTTACATCGTGAACGCTTCGCTGAAGAACGGATTTTATAAAACAAACTAATATTATGCGAAGCGAAAATGTTATGCATAAAAAGTACCGTCGGAATATTATGATGGATAGATTGAGGGGGTTGTTTTGTCCACAATATGTCTATTTTTAGTACCTCCAATGCGTCAAATTGATTCATCGCTTCAATATAAACGAAAGCTTATTATGGAACAAAACACATCAATCAATTGAAACTATAAATACATTTTAAAATTTTATTTTATGGTTATTTAAAACCTTTTACTGATCTTTGAATGAGTGTAATTGAATATGATTTGTCATATTAAAAATAGACAAGTAATTTTGTAGAAGCAAAGTTCCCCGAAGCTTCAATTTTAAAGACTTGTTCGCAGGTAATAGAAAAATGATCAGAAAAAAATACATCACAACACACAAATAACTTTAAAATGATTTATAATGGACATTATTAATTTTGTGGAGTAACACGATGTTTAAATTAAAAAAATAAAATAAAAACACTTGTTTCAGACCACTTACGAGTTCATTAATGTAAAAACGAAAAGTTTCGACTACAGATGTTCCCATCAAAAGGAAAATATTTTTTTTTTCACACATTCGTGAGAACATCTGTAGTTCTCAAAACTAGTCGTCTTTACATTCAAAAACTTAAAAGTTGTCGTAAACAAGTGTTACATATATTTTTAAATTAGTATTTTTTATATTTTCTTAAGCGATAAAAGCAAGAAAAATGAACTGTTATTTAAATAAATAATAACGATTTGTTTTTTTAATTGAAATGAACAATTTGTGAAAAAAAATCTATGAAAAATAAGGAGATATTTGAAAAAAGTTAAGTACTAACATTTCTTAATGAAACATTTGCATTGCATTATATATGATATAATAACATAATAGTTTTTTTCCATATTTATTTTGCTGGGAACAGAGTGAATGGTGCACTAAAATCAGTTTTAGCAAATAAAAATCTATCAGCGGAAGCTAAACTGGCAGTACACAATGGAGTTCTGGTTCCAACCCTTATGTATGGAAGCGAAGCATGGAGTTGGCAAAAGAAGGATGAAAGCAGACTGAATGCAGTCGAAATGCGATCCCTCAGACGAATGTGTGGCAAAACGATGTTTGATAGATGTTCGAATGATGAAATAAGGAAAGAATATAAGGCTGAGATAAGCATTATCGATAAAATTAAGAAAGGTGTGTTGAGATGGTTTGGACATGTGGAGCGTATGAATGAAGAAAGAACGGTTAAACAAATTTATGGAGCGAATGTAGTTGGAAAAAGAAGCAGAGGACGACCGAGGAAAACTTGGCACAATCAGGTATGTCAAATACTTGAAAGCGGCCGGGTCAGGATCGTTGGGTATGTATGAGGAGATGCATGAATGTAGAAGAGGCAAAGAATGTTTGCAAAGACAGAGTGGTGTGGCGTTAGATTCTCTCTGCCTACCCCTGCGGGGAAGCGGCGTGATGGTTAGTTAGTTAGTTAGTTATTTTATTTGACCAGTGACGGAGTTTCGTCGTTGATGACAACCAGTCTGATGACGTCGGTAAAGAGGAAACCCGGTCACTGATCGAATAAAATAAATATGGAAAAAATAGTTGTTATTTAATTATATGAAACATAACATATGGATATCAATGTACGGTAAAATTAAATCAATTTAATCAACCTTTATGTACGGAAACTGATATGTATATTCCAAACGTAAGCAGGAAAATGTTATCTCGAATACAAAATATTTTAGTAGATGTTTTAAAAAAGAACGCTATTACGTTCAACCGCCTTTTTCAGCAGAATAAGGGTGTTTTCAATAGTCTTCATTTGCATTAAACGAAAAAGCAATTAAACGCACGAAATGTAATGTAAAAACTTACATCAAAGACAGCCCACCCCTAAGAGAAGTCAGAATTAGGGTAGGTCCTGTGGTATATACTAATGTTTTCACAAGGTTCAATTAAAACTTGACGCTTGATGGAATACGAAATTACTTAAAACATTTCATATATTCACAATATTTGACATAGGGCGAAAAAATTAACTGGCCAAAAGAGCCTAGGGAAATCTTTTAATTGAAAAAACAAATAATTGATATGAAGATAAATTAAGCTTGATTAAGCCATTATTCAGTTGAAAAAACTATGTGATATTACTGATATAAAGCACTGTCCGAAAAGGCAAAGGGAGAGGTTTTAAATGAAAACACCAATAATTGAAATGAAGATATATAAGCTTGATAGCCATTATTCAGTTGAAAAAACAAGGAATTGTCTACCGTTGACAATTTACCGTAAATATATTTATTACGGGGCTAGTTGTACCGTGAATTTTCCACTCATGGGACTGACGTCACACGTCCCCCAAACCATGGTGGCCGGTGTGGGGGGAGCGAGGGTGGGGGGTGCTTTTGGCAGGGGAGTAAGCGAGATGCGGTCCCAGGGGCGCAATAAAATAGAGGAATGACTGCCAAAGTGAAAATGTCAAAGCGGATCAGGCTTTAAAAGAATGTCTCAGAATCTGGGAGGACTTGAAGGAAAAAGGAAGGTGTGCTGACAGGTATGATGAAATTTTGCCGAAATGTGAGCAAGGTTAAAGTTTGCCCGAATTCTACCTTTAGTGAAATTTCACGTAAATACATCATTTTGTAAATGTTATTTATAGCTTTGGTGAAAAACAGAATATCGCGAAATAATTACTTAAAGTTTTTTTAAAGATGAAGAACAATAAGGAATTCTAGGAAATTCCAAATTTTTTATAAGAAAATTGAAGCTTTTTTTCATTTATTTAAAAATATGTATATAAATAGATGAAAAGAAATATTGTGAAGATATTTTTAATTAAAGCATAAATGTAGCTTACGAAATTTGGGTAGTTTTGTTGTCAATCATGGGTACAATGTATAAAAAATTTTACACGTGTATAAAGTGATCACTTAAACTTTGAATAGTGTGGTTGTCGACCATGGGTGGAATGGTGAATGTTACACGTGTATAAAGTGATCTTTGAGTAGTGTGGTTGTCAATCGTGGGTAAAAATGTATACAAAGTGATTTTTTAAATCAGCCTATGACAGGTCTTAAACCATGTAAATATCTAATCAAAGTATAAAATATAATTAATGTTCTTTCCACTTTACTACGGAGAGGTATTTCACTGTTAAAAATTGAAGTAGATGGAATAAGGAATATCATTATTTCTTTTTTCTTTAACAAGCAGAAGTTATCCAAAATTTCCATTTCGTCTACAAAAGTCGATACGTTTCCTTTGCTATATCGTGTTTTATAAATCGCAGTTACCGTCCGCGAGAAGCCCATTAGGGCGCAAACAATCCGGCATGGGCCCGGGGCCATAAAAGTAGGAAATATTTATTAGGCGCCCAATCAGGGGGTGGGGGTCTCGGCGGGGGTTAACGCACCCTGGGGAGGCCGTCGGGTAGAGGATATAAATATAGATCCCCCGAATCAAAGTGATTGGACACAATAACTAGAACCTGGCAGTCGGAAGTCGTTTGGCCAATAGAGAAAGAGTGAAAGGCGTCGAAATGTGTACTTATATAGTTGGTAATAAAACCCATATTAATTATTACATACATAGTTGGTAATAGTTTCATAGTTGGTTATGAAAGGCGTTTACTTCGAGTAATATTAATATAATTACCAAAAAGGCGACTTACAATTGTGCTGAGTTTATTTATTTCGTAATAGCTCTTTTGCATTGCGAGGGCGTTAATAAAATGTGTTGAAACAACCTAGGTACAGCTATTTGAGTACATTAGTTGTTAAAAGAGAAAAGTACATATATGACAGTAAAAGGCATAATAGTGCTTTCAAAGCTAGTATTACAAAAAGGTGAATAAAATAGTTACACAGTTGACGATAGAAGTCGAATAAAAAGTTAGATAGTTGGTAAAGATGGGGGAATAAAATAGTTTCATGGTTGGTTATGAACGGAATTTACTTGCAGTAATATTAATATAATTACCGAAAACGGGACTAACAATTGTACTGAATTTATTTATTTTGTGATAGCTATTTTTTATTGCTATGGCGTTTATAAAATATGTTGAAAAGACCTAGGTACACGTATTTGAGCACATTATTATTTGTTAAAAAAATACATTTATGACAGTAAAGGGCATAATAGTACTTTCAAAGTTAGTAGTACAAAGAATATTAATACACAGTTTAAAAAAAAAACTATGTATTACATATTTTCATACAATAAATAAAACAAACTTTTTTTGGTACTATATTCTGACTAGTTTCGACAAGCACCCTGTTTTCATTAGGGATGGATACGTACTCTACCCATCCCTGAATATGGCAAGTTGCTTGTCGAAACCAGTTGGAATAGAAGTACCAAAAATATAATAAGTGATTAAATAACTAAGTGTGTGTCTAATTTATTTAATTAACTTTTTAAAATTTGCCTCAAAGCAAAAAACATAAAAAAACTTTCATAATTGCTCATGAAAGGCATATAAAAACATATTTGGTATAGTTGGTTGTGAAAAGAATACCAATACTTAATAATAATAATAAAACCCTTATCCGCACCCCAATGATGCATAGGGCACTGCGTCATATAAACGAAGTGTTATCTTGACCGTTTACACATGAAGGAAAGGTGATCAGCCCTCCGCTTCAGGTACCAGTCCAGGGTTACATTGAATAAATATTACAGTGAAAAAATCACTTATATTTATTTTACCCCCCTTGGGAATCGAACCCGGGACCTTTAGAACGGTAGCCGAGCGTACTGACCATTACACTACGGAGGCAATACAATACTTACAGCTTGTTAGTGCATTTTCAGACTGTGATTGAATAATTGAATGCTTGTAAACACAAAGTTGCGGGAAGCTTTTGAAAAACAAACAAGTCACATTTCAAAATATACAATTTTAGAACTTAACTCAAAGGCAATCGCCATTCAATGCTTTGTAGATTTCGTTTGAAGTTGGTTCCGTTGCAAAATATTTTAATGACTTTAACTGCCGGTTTCAGGGGTAGTTGCAGACAGATATTTCAAGGGATTGTTTCGCCACCCTCGGGCAGTACAGTTCCCGATAAGCTCTCGTCAGTCTGGCGTTTCCGGCGACGCACAAAACCTACCGGATGTGACGTATCGCCGAGAGGACCTGACGCTTTCGGAACAAATTGTAGTCATTCGGTTCGGGAAATCGATATGAGATTGAAAGATAATCACTTGTAGGGCTTTGTTGATCTAGATGTGTATTTAAAATACTTTAAATATCAAAATAGAATTTCAACTGCAAAGAGAATATTTTTTTAATGTTGAATACATGAACAATTTTACCCTGAATTTTTCATCCTTCAGATAATATACCAATAAGTGTACATCATTTATACCCGCTGATTATTCCACCTCTAGTCTTTCCACGGCATTTTTTTTATTTATTGAAGTAAACGCGTATTTGAAATACTTCATTTTGCTTTTTTCAAAGTTTTGTTTGAAAGTTTTCCTCGATCTTCCTTTGCTTCTATTTTCAACTTAACTCGCCTAATATATTTGTTTTATCGTTATTTCCTCATCATTTGTTTCACATGTTCAAAAATCTCAATGCATCTTTTTAAATTTTATATTATAGATAATCTCAGTTTTGCAAAATGTCTTCACTATTCGAACAATAGTCATACATCGTCCCTGCTTTATTTGTCTACATAAGGGTTGGTCACAGGACTCCGTTGTTCTTCCAGTTTGGTTTCCTCTGAAAGGTTTTTATTTGCTACAACTGATTTGAGTGCATCATTCAATCTGTTCCTAGCATTCACCCTCCTTTCTATTTCATTATCAATTTTTTCACCCCTAGAAAACATACTTCCCAACTATATGAAATCTTCTTCATTTTTCATGTTTTTTTTTTCATTTACTACTTTATCATAGACATATTGATATTTTTCAAAAAACAATAACCTTGGATTTATCAACATTCATCAACAAAATCACACAACTTTCCTTGCACACATTATACACTTTTGTCACCAGCGCCTGCAGGTCTTCTCTACTATGGGCAAGACGTACTGCACTGTCAACATACAAAAGGCAACAAAGTAAACGAATTTCGACTGATAATTCATTCGATGAATAAATTTAATGATACTGAAACAGGGTTGTAACATCGTCACATATGTGTCAAATGATAGAGATCTCGCGTTACATTTCTATCGCCTTAAAATCAAAACGAAAAATCCGTTAACAAAAGCGCCTTGATATATCTGCCGTTAATTCGAATCACAATACGCTTTGTTGATCTTATTTACTAAAATAGATAACGTTATATTTCTATAGCACTCCAGAATTGTTACAAAACAAAGGTTATTGAATTGAAAACAGGAATGAATCCCTCCACGAGAAAAGGTCTTTAAAAAGGTGTATTTCAAAGATGCGTGGGATATTTTATTTTGTTTTCGTTGTTATATCAGTGGTCATCCTAAAGGAAAAGTAGTTTAGGAAAGTAATAAATTAAAGACAAATATATAAGCGAGCGAATCAGTCATGTAGAAGCTGCCGTTATCATTGAATCAGAACCTTACAAAAATACAATAGTAACATTTCCAGCACATATGGTTTAAAATTAACAGTGATCTAGAGACACAGTTTTTTAAAACGTATTCACATCTTAAAAACGACTAATATAATATAACTAATAGCGAATGATGAAAAAATCTTCTTAAAACCGTTACTATATGTCTCTGTTACATGTTAGATTTTAACAATATTACTAAAACTTTGTACAAAACTTTTCAATAATAGGCGTTAAGTAAAAATAAGCATGGTATAAAAATAATCTTACAAAGGGAAACAGCTATCACTGTAACAAAAAAACTCTGTAATAATCCATTTAAAATTCATTGGTTTTCGTTAAAAATGAAACCGAATGTGTCCTTTTTTTCGTGGAAGTTCACAATATTTTATCAGCGAAATCATCTCCCCTACTGGTGAATTAGTTCGGTTCTCGAGGGTGAACCATCCCTATGCTAAAAAGTAGTTCGTTACTTTAATTTTTTTTGAGTTAGTAATCGGATTTATGTATTTGGTTTTTACGTTAGACAAGCGATGGATGTACATTTCACTCGTATGTGGGAGGCATGGAAAACATAATTTATGCTACGGTGAAAACTTTGAAAGTCTAGATGCACTTCAAAGATACCCAAAGAATGTCAGAACTTTTATAGAATATATTTGATATATTTGATTCGAACACACGACTTCTAGGTATTCGTTTTAATATATGTGAATTGACTACTCATGTATGGAAAAGAAACGTAAAATTGGCAAAGGAAGCAGAGCGAATGCTATTGAAATTCGTTCCCTCAGACGAATGAGTGGAAATCGTTGTATGATAATAAAAACTGAAGATATTGCAAAATTATGTAAGGCTGAACCAAGAATAAATGAAAATATTAAGAAAAGTTATTTAAGGAGACATGGATATGTGGAGCGAATATATAACGAGAGAATGAATAAGAAAGTACATTTGGCAAATATGAACGAAGGAACAGAAGGAAGACGGCCAAAAAAGACTTGGGACGACCAGATCAAACAGAAGATAAAATCTGGTGTCGTCAAAAGTCAACGTAACTGGAGGGTATGTATGGCTACATGAATGGACGTTAAAGAAGCTAGGGGTTTATGTCAGGACAGAAGAGTGTGGCATTCTATCCTCTTTGCCTAACTTTGCAGTAAAACGGCGTAATGGTAGTAGTAGTAGTAGTAATAGAAGTAGTAGTGAATTATGATTTTCGCAATGCTTGCGGCTAAACTTAAATAAACTGTTTAAAAAATCAGTCGGTCAGGAGTCGGAATAATCGGCGGGTACGTATGAGGAGATGAATTCATGTGAAAGTGGCGAAGATTGCTTGCAAAGGCAGATTGGTGTGGCGCTCTATTCTCTCTGTTTACTTCTGCGTTGAAGCGGCGTGTTGGTTAGTTAGTTTCAGAGGTAAAAAGAGGAAACACGATTTAACAAGACGACACTCAATTTAAGTGGGTATCAAATGTCTTAGCTGAGGTTTATTTATGGGCGGGCGATATTGAATGATACGACAGTAGAAAAGGTATGAAACCGAGTATAAAGCTAAGAGCTTTTCGCAGTAGCCTCAGGATTACTGTTTTTAATAAGCCTAAGTGCTACCGAGAAAGGCAAAGATTAAAAAAGTAAATTTCAAACAGTCGTTTGAGAGTGACGCAAGTTGAAATTTTATAAAAGAAGGCACGGTTACCCATTAACGACATTTCAATGCTGTAAATACAAGGATTCTTGAAAACGTGTGCCTTATAATTTTCGATGTATTAAGTCAAAGAAATAATAATATTGACGTCTCAGCGGAAAAAAGATTTTGATTTGAGAAAATAAAGTAATGCTATTTTCTAATTGTATTGGCATACTATGTATAAAATTACTCGTGAATTGCTTAACTATCTCTAAAGTTTTAACTTTGGTACTGACATTTCTTAGAGGAAAAGAATTTTAAACGAGAAAACAACAAGTAATGAGAATAATCTAATATTTTTCTTTCTAAATACAACTAGTTCTTAAAACCTATTGTGACACGTATAATTTTTTAAATAATACGAAATGCATCGAAACACGCGTCACAATAGATTTCTAGAAAAAGAGGTTTTTACATTTAAATTAATTAATGGATAGAATTTACAAAAAAGTGACTACCGAATCAATTTATGAAAAACTAATAATCCTAGTTCATTTTATTTGACCAGTGATCAGGTTTCATCTTTACCGACATCATCAACAGACTTGTGAAGTTAACAACGAAATTAGAAAAGGAACCAATATTTTAACGCAATTTTGTAAATGAAAATACTGAGAGCATATAGAAAAATGAGGAAAGAATATCATTCAAACTATAAACACAATAAATTATTTACATTACGAAACTAATTAAAACTAATAAAAATAAACAATGTACGCGTTTTTCTTTGTTAATGGATAAAAACGAAACATTACGGTGTTAGGAGATCCTACCTTAACGATTTTAAGTGACTCGGTAAGTAGTTTAGCAGTTTCACAAGGTTTTATCGGTTTTGATACGAATTACTTATAGGATTCTAATCAAACTGAGTTCGGAGAAAGTATCAGAAGTACTACAGTGAATTTTAAATCTTCATCGACACACATTCAAATACGCGCGTTTTTACTTGTGACAGATAAATAAAGTATACGTTATGGAAGCTCAGTAACAGTGAGTTGAACGTAACAGCTACACACACAATACAAAACATTGCTCACGGTGAACAGCGTGCTTCTTGACAGCTGCGCCTCATTTTCAATTATTCTATCGCATTTTTGTTTCATAGATTTTTCAACATTTTCATTGCTTCAAAAGCGTGAAATTAAACATCTTAGAAATGTGTGCTTTCTGCGTGCTCTTCTCATTCTTTTCCATTTAACCAAACCGAGCCACAGCAATGCGTGGCCGATTACAGCTTGTATCAAGCAAAAGTAACCTACTATCACGCCATTTCTCCGCAGAGGCAGGCAGATAGAATAGAACGGCAGACAACTCTGGTTTTACAAACATTCATTCATCTCCTCATGCATACCGATAATTCCGACTCCTAACCTGACTACATTCAAGTATTATTTTTTGACATCTCATCAAAGATGAAGAAGAATATGGAAGTCTGGGCATTCACGGGGGTGACGACCGTCAAAGGCTGGTTTAAGTGATCACTTTACACACGTGTAACATTCACCAATTCTACCCATTATTGACAACCACACTACTCAAATTCTTGGAAGTTCTATATATATGAACCAATTTAGAAACCTTGTTCTTGAATCACTAGAACTTCACTAGAGACATCTATTGGTGAGATGTAAAGAAGCTTTTTATTAAGCTGAAACTCTTATACATTCAAGTATTTAAAATACTTTGATTATAACAAGTTTTCCTCGGTCTTTCTCTGTAATCAACAAATAAAAGCATAGTAAGCATTCGATGTTTGTTCGTTACATCCAATACACAGTCTTTATTGTTTGCCTTCGATTTTCTGAAAAATATTGTTTTCCCAACCCCCTGAAGACTACATACAACTTTTGCGAAAATCCCTCGATGCAGTCCGCATGCTATTTTCCCGTTCATCTTGTAGAAATAACGATCTAACAAGTAGCCTAGTTAGTAGATACACGGGGGAGGGGAAAAGGCGAACTACCCTAATGATAGTAAATTGCACTTTAAAGCATTCTTCAGTTCAATGCACCTAATTTTGCAACAGTCACAAATCAGGAATAAGCTTTTAACTTGATGCTTATCAATCGTAATTGCATGCATTGTCTAGATTAATTAAAAAAAATTATACACTTGATTTCAAAATACACATGCACACGCAAACAAGTGCGCACAAGCGCACACAAGCGAACACAAGCCCACACATGTATATTTGTGTATATTCTTCTTCATCTATGTATGTACGAGTATGTTGAGATATTGGTATAAAAATAACTCCGAAGTGAAAAACCCAGATTTGTGAACAAGGATTTGAACACACTCAAAGTACTGTATATTAGACTGCATTCGTGAACCAATTCGTGTTTCATTTAATGTAATCAGTATTTGAAATCCATGCCAATTAAATAATGGGGTAAAAATTAATATTTTTATTTTATTTTATATTTTACTAAAATATTAGCTTATATGGACGATCAAACACTTTAACGTCGTGAGATTATGCTCAAGTTGACACTGCATCGATTGGATTCATCATCCAGAGTGGATATATGTCAGAAGAATATTTTCTGATACGCAAGATTACAAATGAAGCTGAAATAAATTAATAAAAGTAAAAAAAATATATAACTCACATGTCGGTTCTTGTGCGAATTTGCGACGGTATCTATGGTTGATTTGAATAAGCTTATATCAGAGACTTTATGCAAGATTCTTACCGAAAACTTACATTTTTTATCGAAAACTACATTAATTTATGCAAGATACTTACCGAAAACTTACATTACTTATCGAAAACTACATTAATTTATGCAAGATACTTACATTATTTAAAAATGATTTTCTATTTCAATGATGCTCTTAAACTTTTTTAGCTTATAAGTCGTAAGCCCTGAAAAAAGCTAGAGTTAAATTTTCTACGTCATCAACGTTTAAATGTCAAACATAAAAATAACTCCAAAATGGAGAAAGCCAGATTTATGAACTATGATTTGGGCACACCTAAAATGTTGTGAATAAGATGAATTTGTATATAATAACTAAAAAAGCTTGAAGTACCCTCGATCTATGCGAGATACTGACGTATTCGACATTTTGAGTGTGTCCAAATACTTGTTCACAAAATCTAGATTATCTCCAATTACAGGAGTTATTTTCATATTTTGATTTGATGAGATATATTTCTTAATACATTTATTTCTTTTCATCTCACCAATAGATGTCTCTAGTGAAGTGATTCAAGAAGAATGTTTCAAAATTGGTTCATATATATAGATCTTCCAAAGAATTTGAGTAGTGTGGTTGTCAATAATGGGTACAATTGGTGAATGTTACTCGTGTGTAAAGTGATCACTTAAACCAGCCTATGACGTTCGTCAGCCCCGTAAATGCCCAGACTTCCATATTCTTCTTCATCTTTAATGAGATGTCAAAAATTAACTAACGTATTCGATTATAAAGGTAAAACGAACCCTGTATTGATTTATTAATTCATTTTTGAGTTACTTTATAATATAAGTTGCAGGTGCTCAATCTAACAAAATGCACGAGCAGTATAAAGGTGGATGATTTGAAAGCATGACACTTCACAGAGGTCAATTACCGATTCACGAGGGAGGGTAGACAAATAAGGGAGGTGACTCGGTGGTAGGATTCGTGGCGCCTGGGGGTGAACCTACCCCTTGTACAATTATACTGCAACGTCCGCTCGGTTACTTTTCTATTTCCGCGAAACATTTAGGTTGGTACACAGCAAGTTCGAAAAAAATATTTATAAAATAACTCGAGGTTTTCGACGTCTGAAGGGGGAAAATGTTAGATGTAAGAAGAGTAGTAAAATGTGTTTTTTTAACAATAAAATACACATAGTAAACTCAGAAATCTGTGTTTTATTTAACAATTAAAACATAAATTAATATGGAGTTCTACAAATTAATAAATAACGCAATACAGTTACAACAAAAAACAGCCATCTTTTCATCAGTCTTTCTCTGCAATTTACAAATGAATTATTGTGACTATTTCATATTTACTACGTTATTTTTGACATTTCAACATAGATGAAGAAGAATATGGAAGTCTGGGCATTTACAGGGCTTACGACCATCATCGACTGGTTTAAGTGATCCCTTTATATACGTGTAACTTTCACCAATTCTACCCATGATTGCATTTGATGTTTATTCGATAAATCAAATTTATTTATTTTTATCCTTCAACTTCCTGAGTTTGAGCTTCTATATTGAACTACATTCGCCTTATGTACGTATATTATTTAACTTTAGAAAACAAATAAATAAATGTTAATCTAACAACAATTTTTTAAGTAAAAATACTGACAGGTATCATGAATCATAAGAAAGTGATTAGTAACAAATAAGAATATTAAATGATCAACTGTTTCTGGTTAAACATCTATAATGTACAGCTTTAAAAAATAACTATATTACCACGAATACAAGGTGGAATTTCTCAATGAATTTGTATAAAATAATGCGTTCTTCCGTGACTTTGTATGCACAAGGAAATGCAATTTGACAGGAGTGGTGGGATTTGCAAATCGCATTAAGCTCCCGGATCCGGAAGTAAGGCGACCGGAAGTAGCAGCTAGTCTAGCGAGTGGAGGATAGCTCGTCTTACTTAAGTAAGTAAGATATTTCACAAACGGATTTGCTAATAAAACACCACTGAGAGGAATTTTTTGCTTGAAGCTTTTGGAAGAATAAATATTTGAACGAGGGCATTAAAAAGTTCAGTTTTTTTAAACATTTTAATCTTTTTATTTTTCACGCTTTGCCATTCGTATTATTATTATTATTTTTTAAATATTAAAGAAAACAGCATTTGGAATTAATTTTATCGTAATAAACAAAACAATATATAATATATATAAATAAAACCCTTATCCGCACCCCAATGGTGCATAGGGCACTGGGTCATATAAACGCAGTGTTATCTTGATCGTTTACACATGAAGGAAAGGTGATCAGCCCTCCGCTTCAGGTACCAGTCCAGGGTAATATTGAATAAATATGACAGTGAAAAAATCACTTATATTTATTTTACCCCCCTTGGGAATCGAACCCGGGACCTCCAGAACGGTAGCCGAGCGTGCTGACCATTACATTACGGAGGCGGACGAAACAATGTGCAGCAAATATTTTTTTCTACAGTAACTTCGATTCTTTTATGAATTATAAAATTTGAAATAGTAAATAAACAACTTGAACATAAATTATTTATTTATTTTGGATTTGGAAATTTGCGGAATAACATGAATATTTAAATTTAAAAATAAACCACTTGTATCATACCACTTTTGAGTTTAAAGTAAACACGACAAGTTTCAAGAACAACAAATATTCCCACCATAGCTTGTGTTTTCATCTGTAGTTTTCCAATAATAAATAATCAACTCAAAAGTGGTCTTATACCAGTGTTCTATTATTTTATTCAAATTTAGAATAAAGTTGTGATGATAACCAGAGCTGTACTTCTGAAAACAAGCGTAATTTTTACTTTTTAAATAATTTTTAATTACGTTGTCGAAATAACTAGAGTAAGCCTTTGTTCTGTTCAGATAAAAATAATGTTTAATAATAATGATATCCAAATAGAAAAATGATAGGGTTGATTCAGATGAGAATTCATATTAAACCACCAGAAAATACTTTCCGACATAAAGGGTAGATTTAAGAATAGCAACCATACTTAGTTTTTAATATCCCATTCCAGTTATTTCCCAAGAAGATCGGTCCAGATGTAATTGCTAGACCTAAATAATTTTTAACTTAAAATAACTAAGAAAAATGCCACATTTATTATCATTAGAACGTTCATTCTCTTTAAGCATGAAATTCCCTTTTTACAATAATTGAAACATAAAAGTCGTGTGGAAAATGGGTAAAGATTTAATCCTATAACAGGATTTCGTTGTAATATATGTGGGTTAGTGTAGCGAGTATACTGCATAAAAAATAATTACAATTTATTATTTATCATAATTTCTTTGTCATATTTAATATAAAAAGACTTCAATAATAGATAAAGATTTATGAATAAATATTTTTAATAGAGTTTAAACTCAAGTGGTAAAAAAACAAGTATTCTTATTTGTAATTTCATCATGTCTTACAACAAAGTGAAAGCCGAAGCAATAAACAATATATGTGTTATTATTTATTGCTTCGGCTTTCGGCATCTACAGATTTGTCAAGATTCCAAAAATAAATATAAATATTTATAAATTCTATGAACATTGTTGTGAAATATTTCGAAGTCAGATAACTCAGCAGACAGGGCAATACGTCACTAAACCTAAATAATCGAGAGATAACGGAAGCTTACAAAGAGGAGACCCTGCACTGCGAGTGAATTTGACATACTTACTTGAGGGACAAAATGTATTGATCAAATTCTTGATAATCATAAGGGCATGTTATTATCAAAAACTAGTTTGTATATATCGAGAATCAATTATTGGAGATATTATTACAATCGGGATTAAGTATGTACAATAATTTTGTAATCAAGATATTGAGAAAAGAAAATATAATAAATGGTACACTGAATACTGGCAGTTCACAGCGGAGATATCAACCACAATAATAATTATAAAAAAAAATTGTTTATAAAATTACTCATAGTAACGATTACTCAGTATTAAGTAACTCACTTAGTACTCAGTTAGTATATGTGTGTGTGGGGGTAAATATATATTGCGTGTTAATTTGGACTTTAAAAAAACGTTACCAATATCGAATTGTTTAAAATCTGGTTCCCATAGTGATTTTTCTACTTTCATTTGATTGTCGAAAACAGGAAAGAATTCGCAAAAGCTTTATTAAAGAATTCTAGCAATAGCCACCTTAAAATGATTTTTAATCATAAACATATATTTTTAATTACGTGTTTTACATAAAATAGTATGTGTTAAATACAAATAAAATTTTCTTATTGCTTTATATGAATCGTCTCACAGTGCGCCCAAGGGATCAATTACTTCCGAGTCCTCCAGGATCTTGAATCGACCGAAGGTCCAAACGGAGCCAAAGAAGTAAAGGCAAATTTAAATTGTTTGTATACCCATTCCAACCCTCTCGAAACGAAGGGGTCCAATTTAACAACGTAAAGGATGATAGAGATTAACCCCCTGAAGATGGATTAGTGCAAAACAACTCTGTACTGTACAGCCCATTGATTAGTTGCCATTTCAGAAGATGTCAGATCAATTTACCTGACATAAACTTGTAGAACTAATTGAAGTGAAATATTACTTAATTTATCAACCCCTCCCTCCCCTAAAAATGATTAATTATTGTAAATATTTGTATTATCTTCAGCCCGGAGTCGGTGACCTAAACAAGACTTCTTAAATTTTCTCAAAGGCTTTTTTATTTTTATTTGGTGGTCACTCAGTGAAAGGAAGGATGTTTTCTGATGTCTGTCAGTATTTTTATAAACAAAATTATATTAAAAAAACATAGTTTGAATGCGTTTAGCTATATCGTTTAAAAGATTTAGACCGCTATTCTAGAATTAGGATCAGTAAGAATGGTGTCTCTAGAGTAGTTTGAGGTACCGAGCCCCACCTGTTTTATATTTGCATTCACCGAACCCTTAATCGGAAAAATAAAATATGATTTTTTCAAGGTGCAAGGTTCAATACCCAATCCACATTCTTTACAATTGTGACGCACTCGCTCACAAACGAAGTCACATCCTTGGAGGACCTCTACTGGACTCCGAGAAGGTGAAGCTCCTACCACCAAGACAGGTCGTGAGTTACATGACTCATGTAGGTCTTGCCGGTGAGCTGTAATATAGAGGGAAGTCACAATAGACCTGATATGGTCGCGGTGACATAAGGGATGCAAGATCCCTTGACCCCCAAAGGGGAAAAAAAAGGTTTAATACGTAGGTCGACAAAATGAAAAAAACCATTAAAAACAAATAACAAAACCATTATAATTATAATTAAATTAAACGCTTGAATAATCCACTGCATTGAGTTTTATTTTTATTTACGACTAGTTTCGATAACGACAATTGTTTTCATCTTCTGGTACAAATTAAAACTAACGAATAAAAATATATTTAGGTGTATATATAGGTTAATAAATATAGGTAGGGGGGTTAAGGAATAATATACTAATATATAATAATTAATAATATACCGTTTCAAAATACGTCACCATTATTATCAATGTTTCCTTTTACAAAAAATGTTGTTCCTTAACCCCCCTACCTATATTTATTAACCTATATATACACCTAAATATATTTTTATTCGTTAGTTTTAATTTGTACCAGAAGATGAAAACAATTGTCGTTTTCGAAACTAGTCGTAAATAAAAATAAAACTCAATTCAGTGGATTATTCAAGTGTTTAATTTAATTATAATAATCATGTCATTCCACAAAGTTAATGCCGAATCAATAAATAATATAAACCATTATAACATGATTTTCACATAAAAACAAAAACAAAATATAGCGCATTTTGCAATGACGACACTTTAGGACAATAGATCTATGTAGTACATTTGTTTTGACTTATTTGTAAGTCTCATCCAAGTAAAAAAAATTTACGATGCGGAGTACGTGCATTGTTTTAGCGTTTGAGCTCTTATATTATTTGTATTGTTAGATTTATATATTCCTTTTTAATAATATACTACATTTATTGTTTAAATTAATATATCGGATGTCGTATTATTTTTCATAATATCGTACAATATGTCAGGTGTGTTTTGACATCCGCTAAAACCCGGGAGATTGACGCACCGAACTCCTGGGGTTCGATTGAACTCAGGTAAAGAACCACTGCTCTAGAGTTATAAGTTGCATTGGGAATTATAAGGCATATTCTAACAGGATTAACATAAAGGAAAAAAGTAATTACTTGTATTTTTCATTAATTGAATCGGCAGTCACATTGTTGTGATATCTTTTCATATTAAACTTAAATTTTACGTACAAAATTTTGAGTTTGTCCAAATACTTGTTCACAAATCTGGATTATTACCAATTATAGGAGTTATTTTTCATATTATTTTTTAACATCTCATCAAAGTTGAATTATTTGAAATAATTGATCATACCAAATTTTTATAACTGCTTACTTTGATTAAAATACTATTGAATACTGAGAACGTCAAAATGCTTAATATTATTGAAAGCTTCTCTTCATCTCACTAATATATGTCTCTAGTGAAGTTCTAGTGATTCAAGAACAAGGTTTCTAAACTGGTACATATATATAGAGCTTCCAAGAATTTGAGTAGTGTGGTTGTCAATAATGGGTAGAATAGGTGAATGTTACACGTGTATAAAGTGATCACTTACACCAGCCTATGACGGTCGTCAGCCCCGTAAATGTCCAGACTTCCATATTCTTCTTCATCTTTGATGAGATGTCAAAAAATATTTTAATTTTACGTAGTAAATATCACTATTTCTTATAAAAATCTATTTCAACATGCATTTTGATGCATTAAGTTGTTTTTGATGATGCTGAATGCACTGAAACACGTGTTACAATAGATATGAAGATGTACTGGTATATGCCATGTTAAATTTGAATTAAAAAATGCATGTATTTTTTTTGAACTTTTAAAGTTGGTATTCAATATTCCTTGCCTTTAAAACCGTTTGACTAGTGTTCATGAACGTTTCAAAATCTTAAATAAAAGAGCTTGCAGGTGACGCAAAAATTTGTCGCAGATTGTTAGAGATCCACTATGGAAATGGGAAGCACTGATTTGACAAACGGGGTAGGGAAATATGGGGTTCAAAGGAAGATGGTGTAGAGTGTAGACAGTACCGACACAAAGGGTTAAGACTTCCTACTACCACAAAAGGCTTTGACGCCAAATTCAAATTCCGACATAACTAACCTTCATAATGTGTGTTCGTACTTGTAGTCTGGTATTGTACACTTACAATGTGGTATGATTCGTGTTCATACTTGTACTACGATATTGTACACTAACACTATTGCATAATGTGTTCATACTTGTACTTCGGTAATCTCCACTAACAGTATGGCATAATTTATGTTCACACTTGTACATACTTCGGTATTCTCCACTAACAGTATGGAATAATATATGTTCATGCTTGCACTTCGGTATTCTCAACTAACAGTATTTCATAATATGTATTCATACTTGTACTTCGGTAATCTCCACTATCACTATGGTATAATATGCGTTCAAACTTGTACTTCGGTATTCTCAACCAACAGTATGGCATAATACGTATATGTTTATATTTGTACTTCGGTATTCTCTACTAACAGTATGGCATAATATGCGTTCAAATTTGTACTTCGGTATTCTCAACTAACAGTATGGCATAATATGTACATGTTTATATTTGTACTTCGGTAATCTCCACTAACAGTACGGCATAATATGCGTTTAAACTTGTACTTCGGTATTCTCAACTAACAGTATGTCATAATATGTATTCATACTTGTACTTCGGCATTCTTCACTAACAGTATGGCGTAATTAATGTTCATACTTGGATTACGGTATTGTACACCAACATCATGGCATAATACGTCTTCATACTTTTACTTCAGTATTGTACTTTACTTGTCCGCCTCCGTAGTGTAATGGTCAGCACGCTCGGCTACCGTTCTGGAGGTCCCGGGTTCGATTCCCAAGGGGGGTAAAATAAATAGAAGTGATTTTTTCACTGTCATATTTATTCAATATTATCCTGGACTGGTACCTGAAGCGGAGGGCTGATCACCTTTCCTTCATGGGTAAACGATCAAGATAACACTGCGTTTATATGACGCAGTGCCCTATGCACCATTGGGGTGCGGATAAGGGTTTAATTATTATATTATTATTATTGTACACTAAGATTTTGGCATAACATGTGTCCATTCTTATACTACAGCGTTGTAAACTAACGGCTAGGCATGAAATGTCCAATTCAATAATACTTTACAGAGATATTCATTATTCTGACACGTATAATCATGTTTTCAATGTTCACAAAGAGACAAACGAAATGTCAAAATAAGGGACAATCTGGAGATTTGGAGAGAGCAAAGGGTCTTATTTATATCATCCGTACAAAATTCTTCCGTTGAGATAAATGCTCTAAGCTCTTCGGAGTTCTATTTTTATAGGAAGAATCTCTTTCGATGGGCTTTTTTGTAATATTTAAAAAAACGTTCATTAAGAAAATATTTCAGAAGCCATCTTCTATTTGTAATTTTATTTTGTTAGTCAATATGTCTGGGAGCTCCGATAATTTGAGTACTGTGGTTGTCAATCATGGGTAGAATGGTGAATGTTGCACGTGTGTAAAGCGATCATTTAACTAGCCTATGGCAAGTCATAAGCTCTGTAAATACCCAGACTTCCATATTCTTCTTAATCTATGTTGAGATGTCAAAATGGAAATACATACATCTAAATTTGAATTGATATGGATTGTGTTTAAATGTTTACATTCGCTAATGTGTAATTAATAAATAAACGTCGTGTAAACATTTTTTGGATGTACTTTAATAAAATTAGTAAATTCGACAAAACTGGACAAACGATTTCTTTCGACCTTACAAAATATATGATTATTAATCATTTGTCTCGATATAATCATTGTAATAACGATATTTTGCTTTGTACACACTCATATGTCCAATATCAATACAGCTGACGTGATGAACGATTCACAATGGGTGCATTATATTGCCGCGTAATTTGTGCAGTCAATTGTGAATCGGCATTAATCTCTGACCGATAATGATAGCACTATTCTATAGATAATTGCATGTCCATAATATAATATTAAGGATTCCGTAGAGTTAAATGAAATGCATTTCTTTCAGTACATTAAGCGTTGATTAGGTATCGCATTTATCGAGGTAGCATTAAAATTTACATTTCATTTAATAATCCAACAATTTATTTCAAAAGTCAAATTGTCAAGGATACTATAAACTAACTTATCATCACACCGCTTCCCCGCAGGGGTAGGCAGACAGAAATAATATAGTAGAACGCCACACCAATCTATCATTGCAAACAATCTTCGTCTGTTTCGCATTCATGCACTTTCAAATATTTTGAATATTTTTTATGCCAAGTTTTCTTCGGTCTTCCTTTGCTTCTATTTCCGACCACATTCGCCTCACTAAATTATCCCTCCTGTTCCAAACACAGATTCAAATAAAAATATATTGAATTAGCTGGAAGAAACGAAAACCCACTAAATGATCTATAAACCTTGTACATAGTAAAGCAAGGTAAATAATAAATGCAATTCCCGTATGATTTAAAAAAAAAACATTCCCTTCTTAAATTAGTTTTACTGTAGGTACTTTCTCCATTCATTATAAACATGCAATCAATCTCAACACAGCTTTATTCATTTTAATAATGCTTGTATTGCTTGCATGTTATTATAGTGATTGTCCTGACAAAAGACGGGTACGTCTCAAAACCTCCGTGTGGACAAAAATCTCCGTTGTAGAATAATATTACTAACATTTTTGTAAAAAAGGTTACAAAGTAAAAATGACTAACCACATAGTACAATGCTACAAATATTAATAATGTATACCTCAGCCTTGTATTCTTTCCATTCGAACATCTATCATACAGTCGTTTTGCAGCATATTCGTTTGGGAGAATATTTCGACTGCATTCAGTCTAGTAAGTACGATACTATGTACAGCGGAAATAATAAATTATATAAATTAACAGAAAAATATGCCCCAAGAATGGAATATTCGATAAAATTAACATAACGCAGTTCTCGCATCGTTGAATTGTTGAATTATAATGATTTGCAACGGCTATTAAGGAGGGAGTCGTTATTTTGGGGGTGGAATTGAAATGGGAGATGACAAAACAAATTCAACAAACCCGGGGAAGTTTTATCGAAAAAATATCCGTTGGATATGTCAACCGATGAATGAGTGCAGAAGGGTGGATAGATAAATGATAGATAAACGATGAGTGGACACGTGGACAAATATATTGTATCGATCATGCGTTAAAAGGTCAACTTGAATATGTGAGATGTATAGCCCAATATTGGACATCGCAAATAAAATTATACTAGGCATGGCGGTGTGATTTATTCCCCTATTTCTATAATGTAAAAAAACCGTTTATTTATTTATTAGTATTGATGTGAATCTGAACAAGATTTATGATTCCACTCGTTTTTTTGTTGATAAAATTTTAGTTTTGCGATGACATTGTTGAAGTCTGTAGTTTTTATTTTAAAGCGAGATTGCTGACATAAAATAAATAAACTGAATAAAATCATACATACATTATTTATTGAAAAGAGATAAGCATTATTGATGAAAGTAAGAATGTTGTGTTGGGGTAATTTGGACATGCGGAAATAATGAGTGGAGAAATAATAGTACGAGGCGAAGGTAGTTGGAAACAGAAGCAGTGGAAGACCCAAGGAAAACTTGGCATGATTGAGTACTTAAAAGTGGTCAGGTCAGGAGTCGGAATATTTAGGAGTATGAGGAGATGCATAACTGAGGAAGAGGCGAAGATTGTTTGCAAAGACAGAGTGGTGTGGCATTATATATGTACCATTATGATTATGATAGAGAATTAGAATACCTTAAAATAAACTTCAAACGCCAAATATGTAAACAAATCGTAAATAAGTACTGAATTATAGTAAAATCCATAGAAAGGAGAAGGAAATAATAAAATAGTTGGTAATAAGGAAATAGCATTTAGTTAGGATTTCCGATACTGTTAGGTTCGTTGTCCGACAGGGGCGCCCCAAGACACTATTAACTGGATATAACCCTCTATTATTTTAGAGATTAGTCCTTATGGACACATTAATCTCTAAGGAAATCGGGAACTGGAACAGGAACATAAAAATAAATATCCTGAAACCCCCAGAGTCCTCTAGGAAAAGATAAATAGACCCTTACTCAACGATTGAAACGAGAAAATAAAGATTTGTGCTAAAAATAAAGGCATTCTTTGTTATATTTCAAGCGAATATTTTAGACTTTAGACGCTTTCTACATAAAATGCCCATAATAAATCGTTGTTTTATATCATGTCTGGATAGAAGGTAGTACAGCTTGATGACTGATATCTTTAATGTAGACATTTTCACAAACGCTGTTTTTAAAATGCCCCAACAAGGCGAAACGACCGTTAAATTTTAAAAATAAAAAACGTAGACTAAGTGGATTTATTTTGATTTGAGATAAATGAAGAAAAAAAAACATATTATACCTTTGCTTTTTGTCGGGAACAATAATTATTTGTACGCTTACCTGTAACAAAGAAAATAAAAATACATTAATACATATTTCCTTAAAAATTACGAAAGGCAAAAAAAGTATAAGGTTCAGAATAATAAAAAAAAACTTCTTATTCTCTTCTCTTGATACTTTGTGGCACATTTTATGAACTCTATAACATAAAATTGAATCTTTATTTTTAACCGCTTTTATTATTATACTTGTTTCATTGCTTTTTTCGATAATTAAAACATTATTAATTGATATTAGTAATGTTAGTAAATAACCACTCACCGACTACTTCTGTCTACCGGTTTCGAGACGTACCCGTCTCTTCGTCAGGACATACACTACAATTTAACAATCATGCGAACAACACTACACCACACCCACTTAGTACTATTCACATACACTATCACTACACATGCAAAACATGCAGAGCGAGTTGTTAGTCCCACCATGCTTTTGGGAAACTAAAAAGCATGGTGGGACTAACAACTCGCTCTGCATGTTTTGCATGTGTAGTGATAGTGTATGTGAATAGTACTAAGTGGGTGTGGTGTAGTGTTGTTCGCATGATTGTTAAATTGTAGTGTATGTCCTGACGAAGAGACAGGTACGTCTCGAAACCGGTAGACAGAAGTAGTCGGTGAGTGGTTATTTACTAACATTACTAATATCAATTAAAATGTTTGACCACAAAGTAAATGCTTTGAATATAAATAATAAAACATTATTAATTTCATGTAATTTTAAACATTATTTAAAGAAATAATAATAATAAAATCTCCACGCCAACATCCCATCTCACTTCAAACCTTAAATAATTACCCACTCCATTACCGCACCTTTTCACCTAACAGAAAATATTGGTTTAAGTTATCCGTCCAGGAAGATGACAAGATGCTTATCGAAACCGGTTGGAAAAAGTACCAAATGTAAAAGTGGTTAAAAATAAAGTGAGTTTTATTTTTTCAATTTAATAATTTTAAGGTTCAATTTATTTTACACAAATTTTCGTTTCATGAAACGGAAACGTATCTTAAAACAGGAAGATAAATTCATCCTATTTTATCTCCATTTATCTCCGATTGCTTTAGAAAGTTAAATTGATTTTCGCAAAGTTAAAACAAGTTATAAGTTTCATGCTAACTTTAGTCATTATGCAAGAAAAGGCGAAGATACGAGATACATAATGTTAGCTTCCAGATGATATAGTTAAGAGTCTTATTGGTACAACGCAATAAAATATTATAAAATTATTTCCATAACTTAACAGGCTTTTTTCTTCACTCATTTCAGTTTAGAACTTTTAACCATAGATGTCTGTTATGAAGTTTGTATGTAAAGTGTAATCTGTCACTTGAAGCATATGTAACTTTCGATATTTGAGTATTATGGTAAATAATATATATCTGGTGGGATAGTTGTATAGACGCCCCACTGCGATACTGGCCCGCCTAGTGTAAAGAAAATTCAAGAAATATTTATTTACAATATATTGGTCTGGGCGTTTGTGATGTAACTTTCACATTGACCTTCCCTATGTTTACTATCCTACCTGCAGACAAGCCTGTAAATATAGAAGCTTTGCGTGATATTCCTAAAAAAAAATAGTCAATTGAAAATTTACAATTTTATGTATGTGTTGAGATATAAATAAAAATTAGTTTTTTTGTTAAATATCAAGCAATAATTTTGTTAAATTAAATTTTTAATTTATTTTTTTTATTTTAATTTAATTGAAGAATTTAATTTAATTTTAGAATTTAATTTTTTCATAAATGGAGGGTTACATTTTACAATTTTCCTGAAAATTTCAATGAAAAAGCTAATAAACTGTTCGAAAGATTATTGAAAATCAAATGAAGGTAAATTATACTTTTAAAAACCTGTTACAAAAATCAAACTAGTAGTCGTTTAAGCGAATATTTGTAAATCGAGAATCGTTTTATTAACGTTATTTACATAATCCCAAAGTATTATTAATGAATATTTATTTTTATGTTTTGAGAAACACGTTCCTAACCTTAAAAAAGTAAAAACAGAGAAGAACAAAAGAACAAAAGACAACCATTAAAAATTAACAATAATTATTAATGTCTGTGACAAAGATTCAAAGGTTTCATTAATTATTTGACAAAAGTTCGACAGAAAAGGGTAGCGACAGCTCAAGAAATGAAAAACTTATATTCGGTTTCGGTCTCATGAAAAGTTCTAGTTGAACACGTATCCCGTACGGCAAATAAAACCACTGAAAAGAAGAGTAAGTGATGTACTAAACTTAGACGATTATGAGCTGTAACTTGACAAAGCTCTTTATGAACTTTGTCAAGTTACATTCATCTTTACGAAATTTCAAAGTCGCGCTTACTTTTTTTACGATTGTCAAAGTATTAAGGCAACCTTAAATGTATAAATATAACATTTCTAAATGATTAAAAAATATATCGAGGTTATTTTTGAGATATCGTTTTTTTATTATTATTATTTATTCTTCACTTTTTATTTTATTTTATATATTGTGCTTACAAAAGTTCTTTATAATTTTATTTCATTTTCTAAACATTTTAACTTACAATCTTCAAATTAAAAACGCAGTTCTCTCCAATAAAAGACTGAGGTCTTGTGCTTAGAGAGGGACTTGTTAGTTATTTTGTTGGTAATACAATTTATTTGTTTTGAAATTATAATTTTTTAAATGAACTTAAATCGTTATGCTATTGTTGTGAGTAAATCCAATTAAATATGCGCTTTTTGATTACACAATGAGAACTGTATATTAACTTTTTTTTAAATCAATGCATGATTTTAGTGACTGCTATTCAACTTTTCAAGAGCATTTTAAAATGTACTTGTGAGGCGAAACAGCTGTCACAATAGTTTGAAAAATCAGAAAACGATAAATCGTGTTTAAAAACAATGATATATTTGTTCCATTAGGTACCATGATATATCATGAAAAAAAATTAGTTGGTGTATATTAAGTATTTTTTTGAATACTTAAAATTTATAAACCTAATTTATTTGGTCTAAATTCCGTTCACGATTTTGAAATCTCTGGCTGAAGCTTCTCTTCAAATACCAATTTCGTTATGCGAAAACTTATTCGCGGTTTGGAAGTACTCTGAATATTCTCAGAGGTGATGAGAGACTGTGCCAGGCAGATAGGAGGTTTGAGGAGATGAAAATGGAATGGAGGTACGTAAACCAAACTGAATTCGCGTTAGGTGATACCACACGTTCCGTAGCACGCCTGCATAACATGAATTTTACATGTAAACATCAAAACACACGGACGGGTAAATTAAGTGTTTGGATCTTGGTAATTCATATGCTCCTGGTATTATGAATCGGTGTCACAAACCGAATTATAGTTTGAACGAGAAACCTGTATCACATATACTGCGGTTGAGATAGTTTGTACTTGAACTGCGTGGAAAATAATTTAATAAAATAAAATAATAAAACCCATACCGCACCCCAATGGTGCATAGGGCACTGGTTCATATAAACGCAGTGTTATCTCGATCGTTTACACATGAAGGAAAGGTGATCAGCCCTCCACTTCAGGTACCAGTCCAGTGTAATATTGAATAAATATTAGAGTGAAAAAATCACTTATATTTATTAAACCCCCCTGGGAATCGAACCCGGGACCTCCAGAACGGTAGCCGAGCATGCTCACCATTACACTACGGAGGCGGAAAATAATTTACACATTGAAAAACACTATAAAGTACTACCAAACTACCTTATTTATTAAATCATAAAATAACAACATGTTATTCAATTGAATTATTTTGTTTATTTTTTCACTCTAATATTTATTTAATATTACTCTGGACTCGACCTGAAGCGGAGGGCTGATTACCTTTCCTTCACCGATCAAGATAACACTGCGTTTAAATGATGCAGTGCCCTATGCACCATTAGGGTGCCGATAAGGGTTCGAAGATATATACGGGTCTACCAAAAATTATAAACAATGTAGTTACAATCGGACACATCACTCCGTCAAAATACAATAGTTTGTATTTTGACCTGTTGATGAAAAAATCTGTACTTCTCGAAACTAATCGTGGTTACATTACTAAATTCCAAAGTGGTTTTATACATTTGATTTATTTTAATATTTAAATTATATTATCTAGAATGTTTTATGATGCTACTTTGTTGCACATTTTATAAATTTTTAAAAGTAAAACTCAAACATTGTTTTTAACCACTTTTATTTTTTGTGCTTTTTACATTTCTACTTCATAAGATGACAGATGCTTGTCGAAACCGGCTGGAAAGAATACCCAAAACAAAAGTGGTTAAAAGCAAAGTTAGAGTTTTATTTTATAAATTTTAATAGTTTTAACTCTAGAAGGGTAAAAATAGAGGAAGGGGAAAAATAGAGGGTGTCTAAACTCTTTTTTGTATGGATATTTCATTATAAGGTAAATAATAACGTAAATTGTAAGTACGGGTATAAGTTGTAAAAATAAATATCGGTTAATTTTAATTTTCGTAGGTACATAAACACACGGCGCGAGTTTGTCAAAAAGCCACGAAGTTTGTCAAGAAGCCACAGAGTATCAACCGGAAATTAGGTACATTTGTATCACTTTATGTGCTTGCAAGCCGTGCGTATTCGTACCTGTTAAAATAAATTCCTCAACAAATATTCATCGAGAATTGAGATTGGTTATTTTTCTGTCAAAATATTTTTTTCGCGTGCGTGCGAGTTAATATTTTTCCCTGAAATTTCAGAATATAAATTTCATGAATCGGTATTTTGCGTAATATTCTTTGATCTGAATACTCGTACGTTTTGGGTATTATATTTTGACATAATGGAGCTCAGATATGATGTTACCGTCAAAAAAGAAATAAAAACGGAAATATCTATAAAACTTTTGAAATTATGTATTTTTCTGTACTAGTATAAAAAATAATAACAATTTTATTACACATTTCTGAAAATTCTATTCAAAATTAACATAAGCTGCTTTCACACACGTCCCAGGAATAAAAATAAAATGTCTCGTCGTCGCAAAATTCCGGTTCAAACGTTGTCGTGGGTAGTTTGTAGGACAAAGACCTGATCTGGCCCTGTGCTCTAACGATGCAAAGCATTATTTTACCATATAAAACGAATTTTTCTAGAAGAAACTAAAATAAAGTGCCGAGTTATGAGTAGTAAATAAAGAAATTATACAGTACCTAGGAAAATTATTTACTTTACTCCACTATGCGGTAGTATAAGGAAAACCTTATTTCGGTCCTGTGGAGCAGTGCCAGAACAAGTACATATTTTGCCCCCAGGTAGAAACCAAGTTAAAAACATGCGTTAAGTTGTTTGCCATGTAAATTTGAAGGTATATGTAAAATTATTTGTATATTTCAAGATGATTTGTATGTGGAAGAGGTAAAGATTGTTAGCAATGACTCAGACGTTAATTAGTTTGTGCATATTGAATAATGGTTCATAAAGGTGAAAGATAAAAGTATAATTTATTATTCTTTATTTATAAAATACTTTCTTGCTGACCTTGTTTTATTCGTGACAGCTGTATCGCCATACGAAGGTATCGCCAGATTGACAGTTCATTAACTCAAGTTAATATTTACCCTTGTGTTTGTGTATTGACAAATAGATAAAAAAAATTGTGGTGTGAGTTGGTTGGGGTGGCGCCGTGGCGCCGTGGCGGCGCCAGGCGTCGTATCGGCGCGGGGATATCAAAAGAGACCATTTCCGAAGTGGAAACAAAATGCAATATGCTATCTCAAAATGCAATGGTGGGTCGATGTTGATCCAATTATACGTCACTATTAATCTTACTTGATTTAACACTTTGATTTCCAGGAAACATGAATTTTATGAATGTGTTTTTTTATGTTTCTTACGTAGATTTTCCAATGAAATGCAATTTTCTATTCAAATAATTTTGATGGAACATGAACTTTATAAGTGTTGAAAAAATGATTTGCGGTTTTTTCAAAGACATGCAATTTTCTGTTGCTGGAAAATAAAAATGAAACCCATTTAAGAGAAAAATTTACATCAATAACCCCGGAATACTTGGGTTCGAACATAAGATGACTGACACGAAGTTGATAATTAAAATACGTGAACATATTTAACGTAAGTCTATTGCAAACTTAACTATTTTTAATAAGCTATAATCAGTTTAAAAAAATACCGTTTGTCGGGTTATGAACAATATTAGTTTTCTACAGTTAATTCAAATAATGATAAAATGTTTCGTTATTAAATATATACATTATTGTCATATTTGATTATTTTTACCATTGCATTTCATTATGTATGCAACTGCAAACGAAGGATGAAAATAGACTGAATGCAGTCGAATTGCGCTCTCTTTAGACAAATGTACGAAATAAAAATATCCAACAATGCATGAAAAATGTTCGAAGGTGATATGTAGAAAGAATGCATGGCTGAGATAATAAATTTCGATAAAATTAATAAAGGTGTATTGAGATGCTCTGGGCATGTAAATTTATTGACTGAAGAAAAAACAGGAAAAGAAATTCAAGAAGCAAATGTAGTTGGAAATAAAAGCAGAGGAAGACCAAAAAAACTTGGTACAGTTAAGCATTTAAAATACTTTAAAGTGGTCGTATCAGAAGTCGAAATAATTGGCGGATGTTTATAAGGATGCATGGCTGTGGAAGAGGCAAATACTATTTGAAAAGACAGATAAGTGTGGCGTTTTATGCTCTCAGTCTATATTTGGCGTGATGGTTATTTAGTTTTTAAAAAATTATTAAGTTTATTTATAAAGTCCCCCAGGAAACAGAAAAATAACGAATAAGATAGTTAAAAAGAAAAAAACACATTTAAAAAAAGTCTCCTATGTATCAGTGTTAAAATACGAAGAGTGCGTTTTTCTGTATAAACCGTTTGAATTTAAGATACGTTAAATTCACCATTCTGGAGGTCCCGGGTTCGATTCCCAGGGGGGGTCAAATAAATATAAGTGATTTTTTCACTCTAATATTTACTCAATATTACCCTGGACTGGTACCTAAAGCGGAGGGCTGATCACCTTTCCTTCGTGTGTTAACGATAAAGATAACACTGCGTTTATATGACACAGTGCCCTATTCATCATTGGGGTGCGGATAAGGGTTTTAATGTAACAAAGTGTTAAAACATGAAGAGTGCGTTTTTCTGTATAAACGGTTTGAATTTAAGATACGTTAAATTTAATAAAAGGTTTCAAACAAAGTTCTTCAACACTATGCGCGGGTATGTATATAAATCAATATACCTACCATTAACCATGATACAGCCTGTGTAAAATATCTGAGGTAGGATCGAGATAAGGTAAGGGTGGAAAAGTTATAAAGAAAATTTCACCCTCGAGTTATACACCTTATCAGTAATGAATTATTAAAGTAATGAAATAAGAACCGAGAAGGGAATAAATTGGAGTCGGCGAAGGAAAGACAGAAAGCTTGAAGAGGCATGAAAGGGCTCGATAATAAACAGGGGTGGATGAAAGGGTGAAACGTGCCGGAGTTTCCACATAATTTTTACTAGATCGCGATATGCAGCTTTTGCCTCAGCAGTTTCAAACAACATCGAAAATACAATGCAAAATTATAAATAGACACTGATTTAAGGTAGATTTATAATAAAACAACAACTATCTAGTTTTTTGTTTGTTTTATTTAAACAGTGACAAGGTTTCGTCTTTACCGACGCTATTAGACTAATGGAGGGCTAGCCAAAATTCTATCTTATTTA
Source organism: Brachycentrus maculatus (assembly GCF_059751285.1). Lineage (NCBI taxonomy): Eukaryota > Metazoa > Arthropoda > Insecta > Trichoptera > Brachycentridae > Brachycentrus > Brachycentrus maculatus. The sequence continues at coordinate 399,894 of NW_028280937.1, read as the reverse complement.
CACAACAAGGAAGGGGTTAAAAACTACGATTCATTATAATTTTTTGGAAATTATATTGAATCGTAAAGTATATTTTTGTTTCTTTCAAACATTTAGTATGAGTCGACACTAAAAAAAGAGGTGTTTATTAATTAATGTAAGAGATTAATTCATATGAATTTTGTATTTCAGTATTTTAGTATTTAGTAATAAATTTTAGTATTTCAGTAATAAATTATCTTTTTTAACGCAGTTGATAAAATTAAATTATTTATTATTTGAATTATTTATTTATTTAAACAAAAACGTACGATGGTTCAAAAGTATTCAGTAATTCTTCAATGTGTTTGGTTTAAAATATCAATAACTTTTGTAACTTGTAAACGCTGTTTATGATATAAATTATTTTTATTAATTTCGGCAGTAATTTTGTAGTAATATCTATCTATTTTTTATATTAATCTTAATTGGTGAATACCACTATTTTGTAAAATCTATTACGACACGTGTTTCAAGATAGTCAACATGTAGACTAAGCTTCACATATAATGTAAAATAATGGTGCTGAATATATCGAAACGCGTGTTACAATACGTTTTAAGACAAAGTGGTATTTACTAAGTAAAACGGAAATAAAGACGTAGTTGGTATTTTTTTACTTCAATAAAAAGCAACTCCATCAAGAAATGTCGGTCAAAAAAGTTTAAATGTGTTTTAAAAAACAAGGCTCACAACCGTAATGGTTTCAATATTTCATGTTAGGTACATAACATGAAATTTTATTTTAAAAAAATACGTTTTTTGTAACCTAATTCTAATATGGGAGCCAAATCTCTCATGTAAAATAATACAAATATTTTACGTGATAGTGAAAAAAATATAAATAAATATGTAATTGAATATGATGAATCAGTACATAAAATTCATGAAAATATATTCAAATAAAAGTTATTAATTTTCCGGTAACCTCGGAAAATTTATTGTTAGTCATGATACGCGTAAATATCAGATCCAGCCCTGATGGTATCCTACACAAATGGAAATTTACAACTTGGTTAATTCTGGCGGTTTCGATAATTTGTACCAAAGTCTAATAATGTGTACCAACTCAATTGTTTGGCAATTTACATTTAGATTAAATATATTTTAATAAGTTATTCGTCCGCCACTGAAGTTCGGTGGTCAGTCAGCAATATGAGGCTGGATTCCAAAAGTGTTTTTGTTAGGTAAACTTTAATGGAAACGCCTGTAGATTGTATTCTATTACAAATGAAGCCACATAGTTTATATTACCCAAATACAAATATACCATATTACCTAATAATATTTTTTTAAATTGTGACTCGAAAATTTGAGGCTTTTTACCCTTAACCCCTGAGCTTTTACTTTTCACCTTGCCTTCCACGCCTTCATATAATACTTCTTTACAGTATTGTATAAAGTATTATAACAAAATAAACGATCAAATTAATAATGTATCGATTTGACATCTCACCATAGATGAAAAATGAGACCTATCGTAGGCTGGTTAACTCAAAATGTTATTACTTGTTAATTTATCCCCTCACACACGTTCAACATTCTCCTTTCTACTCATGATTGACAACCACACGACTCACATTTTTGGAACTCATACATACCATTTATAATTAATCATGACACTGTACGTGTGAGCTCACTGGATCCATCTATGGTTGGATTAGGAAAGTTTTTGGTTACCAGAGACTCTTTTATTAGATGTAAAAATTACTGCCTCGATATTCTAATAACGTAAAATAAGAATTCAGTAATTTTATAAAGAGTTATTTTGCAAATTATCTTTCTGTGAGACGTTTATCTTCGCGTTCGTGGCCCAAGACTTGAGTCTCATTGACCACTACATGAATTGATTTCAAGGAGCCTATTGTTCAGCAACAACCGAGGTTCTTTGTTTATTCAGGAGATCTTAAACACATGCCGGACAGAGGTCATCGTCCTAATATGCACCAAACTGTAACACGCTGAAGAGGTTGCTTTAAATATCCCAACGAAGCGTGAAAAAATCCGGAGATCACAACTCCATTGCAATGTTTCATAGGCGCGGGCGATTTTGTATTAAAACACTCTCCTTATCATTCATTGTTCACTTTGTGTAATACCACTTTTATAAACACTTATTCGTGACTACTGTGGTTTCGGAATAATCATTCTAACTTCAGGCCATTAAAATAAAATTATGACTGTTTGGTTTTGTACAAAAATTAAGTTTGAAAGAGAGATAGAAGGTCGTCTTTTATTGATTATTCCGAAACCGGTAGTCACGAATAAGTGTTTATAAAAGTGGTATTGCAAAAAGTGAGCGGTGAATTAAAAGGAGCCAAATACATGTTCAAATAGAAAAAGTCGTCAAGTATTAACACGTAAGAGAAGTGTAATATGAAGGTTTATTGTAACGTGAATTTTACGACGTCATTTCGAGTAAGAGTATATTACGGTTGTAAAAAACAATGAAAAATTTACCTCCTCAGCATTAAAAGGTTAATAAATAAAATGAGTATCATCAAGAGTGAGTAACGAAAATGTTGCTCGTTCAGAAATATGTCATTTTTATTACTGTGTAATATTGAGAAAATGATGAAATTCAGCAAAAATATTTTACGTGTACATTTTTTAAAATCAAGAATACCAACATCGACCTAAATGCATATTGCTACTACTACTTATCCTTATCCGCACCCAATGGTGCGTAGGGCACTGCATTCAATTAATGCAGTATTAATTAAATAATTTGTTTTTTGAAGGCAAGGTGATTAGTCTTGCGTTTCAGGTGCCGGTCCAGAGAAATCTATTATATATGTAATAAAATGCCTAGGTACCTACCTATACATTTTATTAAGTACTTACATATAGTACCTACATAAAACAGATTTACCACCAGATGTCGCATGCGTCGCACTGAATGAAACAAAAGACATCAGATAGAAAAAATATAATATTCTGAAATATAAGATAAATTAAGAATAAACTTTAATTACAAAGCAACACATTGTTTATTTTATTATTATACCCACTTTACATATTATTTACACCCAATATACAAAGAAAAATATTACCACGTTATATATATACTTAAACACAATCTTAAATATTCGTCTGTTCTTAATATTAAATTTCCTCAAGTTGAATCACTGATTGCTTTGAAATTTTGATACAACGTTGCATTTGAAAACGCGCATATTTTTATATACTTTTAATATATTTTTACCTGTATGGTAGGTGCACTCATTAAAAATATGTTTTATTTACCGCTATTTTTTACCGTAATGGCAGCGCCATTTGTTGAACGTAAAAAAATATGCACAATACTCAACATTGTTTATGGTAGACATTTTCCGTCACTTTTCATAAGTTCAACACATTTTCAATATTTTCGGCTGCATTGTTGTTTAGTAGAATTTTATAACAAGTTTCATAATAACATTGTGAAATCGAACATACTAGAAATGTATGTTTCCTATTTGATTTATATTCCATTTGACCATTACATTATCTACATAGAGTATTTATTACTTTCATATTTATTACTTTATGGTTGTTCTGAAAATGAATTTTCATTAAGAAAAATTAATGTATTAATTCCAATTTGAATTTTCTACGTATAAAAATTTAAATAAATTTTCGTTCTCTGTAAAACGCGTTCAACCATATACTCATAACGAGAACTACAATATATAGATCGATATTAAATAGTCAAATTGCTATGGTAATAACTATAATCTAAAAACCCCACACCAGGAGAACAATGGACAATGGAGGTCGGTTTGTTCGACTACTTTAGTACTACTGTGTATCGAGTGGACCATTGATAATTGAAAATCCAACAAAATGTAGTAATTTTACATTATAATGAGGAGATGCGTTCGGATGTATGTAAATAAAATACTTTAATAAACAACTAGAAAATTTATATTAAATGATTCATCAATTGATTAATTTATTTTAAAAGTTTCATTCATTGATTCGGCAGCCATTTAATGATAATATCTATCCAGTTTTAATTGAAAAAAGTTTTTAATGAAATCGCTATATAACTCTATTTACTAAAATCTATTTTGACACGTGTTTCGATGTCAATTTTACAAATTTTCAATTATAATTTAAAGTACTAACTTTGTGATTTTCTATTTCATGACTAAAATAAAAACTTTGTCACAAAAATCACTTTACGTGTATCGTATCTCTTAAAGTAATTTAATTATAAAGTCTACCGATTTTGAAAGAAACAACTTCTCTTTCCCTTACCTTACCTTTCCGATCGAAATCGCGATTTTTGCAAAACCAAAAATCTAAAATTGGAATCCTGACAGCTTACAAGGATGATCGAAACTCCTAAATTTGATCTAATTAAAATATACGAAGACTACGAAATCTCGACATGTTAATATCTCAAAGTATAAAATCCGAGTAGAAATCTTGAGTACCTACTAAGAATGATATTTCACAATTCGAAAACTCAACAGTTGTAAAAATGTATAAAAAAATGAATTGCTGAAAATCCGCAACTCGAAATTTCAACAAAAATCCACTGGGCTTGTTATCCTCATAATGACATTTGTGCTATTAAATTAAACAACTAAAGAAACCAAATATTTTAATACAGTCCAAAATTTAGTTAAATAACCCCAATAATTTATCGAATTATTTCGGAATTTCATTAATTGATTCGCCATTCACTTTGAGGTAGTATGTATTCATTTTAAATTTAAGTTTTGGGTAAATACCACTTCGAAATATCACAAACTGAAAACCCGACAAATTCATTCCATTATACACAATTCAATGCTTAAACCTTTCGTTCAGTCATCATTTGAAATAACTTTCAATTATGTCAACTTCTTACTTAGAATTCGGACCCCAACAAATCAATCGCGATTATCGAGAACAACCCTCAAATTTATAGACCAACCTCAAATATCCAATCGCATTAGTCGCCCGAAAATAGCGTCAGGTCATGGATGATCTCTGGCAATAGGAAATGAAAGATCAAAGGGAATGACTGGACAAAAGGCAGTCGGGTCAGAGTTTAAGGGTTGGCTCGGGTCGAAATGACGTACCACTTACTCCGAATTCTTTCCATCCCTATGAATATGAGGGCCCGAATGTTAAGTGACATTTTAAAGGACTCTCGGAACACTTTCTCCGCCTTTCTTTGAAAGATTTTACTGAAATTATTTTTCTTTTGAGGTTAAAAGTTTGAGTCAAAAAGTAATATAATTTTTTATTGACGCATAACGGCTTGTGTGGGAGTTATATCTTTTTGTAGTCGTTTTTTTATGAAATCTGAATAAATAATCATAAAGATACATGAATTTAATAAATGTTTTTTCAATAGCTCTACGACTGTTTTTTTTTTTTAAATTTAATTACGCTAACACAGCGAATGACAAATAGAAGCTTATGTTTATCACAGTCTGAGGTTAAGAGAATTGTCAGGGTCAATGCGGTCAATTCTTACTTTGCCAATGCTTCGAAAGGTACCAAATGGCTCGAAATCTATTGAGTTTTGGTTAATAACGATATTATATAAAGTTTTTGGTAAGGGTAATTGACTCCGAGTATTTCAATGTTTTAGAATTTAGTACATAAACCCTGATGATGAAAAGGTTCTTGTCTAAACCGGTTGGAAAAGTGTACAAATAAAAAGTGGTTAAAACAAAGTTTTTATTTATTTTATAAAGTTTACAATATAAAATGTGCCACAAAGTATCTGCGAAGAACATTCAAGAAATATTATATTAAATTGAGGGTAGTTATACATATCACTGATCTGAACGTAAGATCAGATCAGAGATGTGTATATGTGTAAATATATAGTATTGCCAGTCTCCAAATACAATGCAACTCTTAAATATCGATTGTGAATTATGTTGTTATATCCCAGTTAATGGGGTGATTAAAAATTAGCGCTTGCACTGTCGATACGGATGCAGGTTTGCATTGTTCCCGAGGAAGCGGATGTGGAGTGACGAGTTCGGTCCAGTAAACCTGCATAGTATAGTCCTGTCAACCTATAGTCCTGTCAGCCTATAGTCCTGTCAGCCTATAGTCCTCCCAGTCCGCTGTTTCTGGACAAAGGTCAGGCGGCCACCCGCGGATGTGCATGATTATTTGATTGTCATAATATCAACATTCGGGGTAATATCGATGAGGGGGCAATATTGTGAAACAATTCATTCACAACATTTTTTGGTGCAACACAACACTCTCCTTATTATTCATCGTTCACTTTGTGTAACACCATTTTAAAGTGGTTTTACTCTATGAATGTAAAGTAGAGTATTATATTATCATACCACGAAGTTAACAATTCTTTTAATACACAAAATATTTTTGGGTATATCCAAATCTTCAAGCTGTCGTACGATCATCATTTTTTCCCACAAAAAACAAAGGTATAGCATATTTTTTCTTACTACCTTAGGACTTGTAGTAATTCATATGAAAAATATGATCAAAACAAAAAAAAAAATTACAATAATTCACAATATTTTGAGTGCCTCTGTTCGCAATTCTGGTTCAATGATGTCTTGATATTTACAGGGCTTGTGACCTGTCATAGGCTGTTGATCACTTTACACACGTGTAACAATTTAAATGTAAAATTAACATTCTACAGAGCATTCACCCTATAAATGGCAAAACTTTCTTATGGTTCTTAAAAAAACATAATTGACAAGAATCGGCAGATAAATTGTATTAATTAGCAGAATATTTATATTCATTTACATTATAAATTGAACTACTCCCATTTATATTATAAATCGGAGTAGTATTTGGACGTATGTATAAAAAAACAAAGATTTGCTCTTGTATTTTGAAAATCGCTTTCAGTAAAGAGTACCTTTTTGAGAACAGCGTACAGTATTTGATAATGATGAATAATGTATTGATACACGTGTCACGAAAGAATTAGAAAGAAATAGTAGTATAAACCATCCTTGTACAAGTCAACAGGACTCCATTACAAGACAAAAATAACGAAGAATTCACGCTGTCAGTCAATTTCGGCAGGAAAAACAAATAAATACAAAAAGCCTTGCATCATTCTTCTCCTCAGCTTAATTTTGTATTACATCTTCCCCACCCACACGAGATAGGCGTCTGAGATTTACATGCGCGTCGTCTGTGTATACGGAATACAGTTTAGTGGAACTTATGTCACGGTGTGGGCCGCGTAATAAATGGCTTCATTTCCTCCGAGACGAACTGTCCAATGTATCCGACAAACTTTTCAGCTTTTCCCCTCATTATACTGCCAGCCCCGTGAATTCTCCGTTCTTTTACAGAAAGATCGGGTCAGTTCGTGAATTCGTACCCGTTCCAGGGTCTTGTGCACGATTCGGCTCTTTTTTACTCGGTCTTTGGCCAAATTTAGCTTTTAAAGAATCAATTGTTTGGTATATCCATATTATAGGATACTTCTAGTATCAATAATATACAATACTCAATAAATTTTGGAGTGAAAAGCCATTCATATTTATTTTAATCCCTTGGGAATCGGATCCGAGATCTCCAGCATAGTACCCTAACGCTGTAACCACTACGCTATGGAGGTGGATGAATCAATATCAATGTAATATACTCTACGAGCTTATTCTAAGCTCTAAAAGATACTTTTTCGGACTTATTCCACATAAGTTATTATTATTAGTCATTGACTATTATTAGACGTTGACTATTAGACATAAGTTGATTTTTTTAACAAATCGAAGAATTTACGTTTTTTGCCCTAGTAATGGTGAATTTTTCAGTGTGTCCATTAAAACATTATCGCTTTCCAAACCTATGTATGATTCTAAATAGATACTGTTTTTAAAAAATCACAACATAATTATTTATATCATGGTCCATGTACAGAATGATTACTGCTTAAAATAATATAAAAAAATCAATCAAGTGTGTACTTTATCCATCATTCCAATAATAATAATAAAATCCTTATCCGCACCCAAATGGTGCATAGGGCACTGCGTCATATAACGCAGTGTTATCTTGATCGTTTTTACACATGAAGGAAAGGTGATCAGCCCTCCGCTTCAGGTACCAGTCCAGGGTAATATTGAATAAATATGACAGTGGAAATTCACTTATATTTATCTGAACCCCCCTGGGAATCGAACCCGGGACCTACAGAACGGTAGCCGAGCGTGCTGACCATTACACTACGGAGGCAGACAAGTATCATCCATCATTCTAAGTAGATACAAAGATTTAAAAAAATCACCACATAACTATTAAAATCATGTTTTTTGCTCTGCCGGTAAATACTGATTCGAAAACGAGATAAAAACTTAATTGATCTTTAAAAAGTGGTAAAAACAAAGTTGTTTTATTTTATGAAATTTATAAAATGTGCCACAAAGTATCTGCGTAAAACATTCAAGAAAAAATGCTCTTTATTTAAATTCATGTATGAGATTCTAAGTAGGTACTCAATTTAATTAAAATCGCCTTACAATCATTGATATCACATGTTAAGCAACAAAGTATAAATGAAAATCAAAACTGAAATTGCGTTCGGTATGTTTCATAAACATGCGGTACATCCATTACACATTTATATAGAAATCTATCTTAGAAATAAACAAATAAAAATCGTTTGCCCTGCCTTATTTTACAAATGTAGGAATTCGTGGTTTTAATCGATACAAATGACAAAAGTAAGAACTTTTGACATTCGTGATAACATTACTGATTCGATTCCCTTCCGGTCAGAGTGGAATAAAAAACGCGATCGGACAATGCACGATGAGTGACAGGGACGGAAGGTGAGATAATAAATTAGTTTCAGCCCTGACCACAATCAAGCCGTAATAATCACGTGACTTGTGACAATGAATCATAAGGAACGACGGATTACTAACCAACTCCTAAGTAACGCACTTACCCAGTGGCTAAGCAATCTTGATTTTTCAGGAGAACGTTTTTAAAGTTGAAAAATATAATAAAGGGTCCGCCAAATAACTTTTTTTTTTTTAAAACAGGGCGCAAAACATCGAGTGTAGCTTCGGCTGTGTGGCACGTAGCGCCGTCCTGTTGAAACCAAATGTTGCCAATATCCTCCTCTTCAATTTTTGTGAACAAAAATCCGTTCAACATGGCCCGATAACGATCGCCATTGACTGTAACGGCCACTCCTTGCTCATTTTCAAAGAAAAATGGCCCAATTATGCCTCTGGACCAAAATCCGCACCAAACAGTGACTCGTTTTGGGTGTACCGGCTTTTCAATGTATGCGTGCGGGTTTTCTGTGCCCCAAATACGACAATTTTGCTTGTTTACATACCCGCCAAGATCAAAATGAGCTTCATCCGAAAAGATGATTTTTTTGGCAAAATCGGCATCTTCTGTAAGTCGATCGCAGGCCCACTCAACGAAGCGAAAACGCATTGGATGGTCAGTTGGCTTCAACTCCTGAACCAATTGGACTTTGTATGGCGTCATACCAAGGTCTTTATGCAAAATTCGTCTCAATGATGTCTCCGAAATGTTCAATTGTTGAGAACGACGGTGAATTGATGTTGATGGCGCTTCACGCACACTTTCTGCCACAACATCGATATTCTCGGGTGTACGCACTGTTTTTGGCTTTTCACGCTTTGGTTTATCGATGAGGATGCCAGTTTCTTTCACTTTTTTCACAAGATAACGAACATACGGAGCTGACGGTGCTTCTCTTCTTCCAAAAACCGTACGCAATTTTCGCACACATTCTGCAACATTACCATGATTTTCAAAGTAATGTCGCAATATTTCTCAGCGTTGTTCAAGCGTATACACAACCATATTCGCTCAGCGGAAAGATAAAACTAATTATCTGTCAAATCAGACATGAGCTAAGTGTTACCATTCACGAAATAAGCACTAGTTGAAAAAAAAAACTTTAGATGGCGGACCCTATACAATGTATTAAAAATAAATATCAAGCCACTTATTGAACTTTTTTCTGTGCAACACATCTTTTTAGGTAAAACCTGAAGGTTTTTTCTCCATTTGAAAAACATTTAGTTTATTTCAAAAAATAATTAAACAATAACTTTTCTTCAAAATACAAAAACAACACTTTCTGCCCTGTAGCGGGTAAATATTAAGTTAAAAATATGCCGCTTTTGCTGGGATATAGTACATTTTTTGAGGCATTCCGAAAGTATGCACAACTTAAAATTGACGATTTTTGATTTATGACGTTTTGAAAGGAGTGGGCGACATGATCTATTAAAAAAAAGTTATTTATTTATAATTTATTTCTTAAATAAACATGTACATACAATTTATCTGCATTTTGACTCTTTACCCATAGCATGTGTTAAACCGAAATACTTACAAGCTAAAGTTTAATATACTTTAATACAATTTTAATACAATTACGAGGAAGAATGTAACTAGTCAGCTTTTTTTGATGCTACACAAACTTCTAAAGTTTTTAATACAGAATCGTTTCATTAAAGTACTAATAAATTAAATATTACGAATTAACATAATATTGTTATAACATATAAGTTTAAATTAACAAAATATAAATAATAATGAAAAGCTGTTTAAATGTTTATGTAATAATAAATAATGCGTGGATAGAATGAGTTAAAACAGAACGGTATCACAAATTTATGGGGCGAATATAGCTGAAATAGAAGCAGAGAACGTCCGAGGTAAACTTGGCATTATCAAGTATTTCAAAAACTGAAAGGTCAGTCCTGGTCGGATGGAAGAGGCGAAGATATTTTGCAAAGACAGAAGACGTGGTGTTATATTCTCTCTGCCTATCCCTGTGGCGTGATGGTTAGTAAGTTTAAATATATACATATACCGATATTTAAAAAAATGCAAATGCAGTAGGTAATAAGAAGTGAGGCAAACGATATATTTTTTTATTGAAATTTATAGATTAAAAAAAAAGGAATAACCCGCAAAGCTTCTACTTTAGATGCTTGTCTCCAGGTAGGATAGTTAGCACAGGGAAAGTAAATGTGAAAAATACATCACAAACACCCAGATTAATTGAAAATAAATCTTTCTTCAATTCATTTTGCAATTGGCGGGAATCGAACCCGCGACGTCAGTTTCGCAGTCGAGTGTCTACCCAACTACTTCATGGCGCCTGACTACGTTAAAACACCATTTTGTTTATCACATTGTTCTTTGAACAATTATATAAGTAATAAAGCATCTAAAACAGACACGCATTCCTTACCAGAATATCCAACTACTTTAATTAATGACTCATCTTCCCTCCTTTACGGATGGCCGCATTACAGAATGGATGTGGTCAGAGAGGACGACCATCGATTATAAAAATGGTGACAATAATTAATATGATACCGGGAATTACTCAAGAGAAGGGGACACAGTTAACGCAAACGTCATCGGGCCTCAGGAGTGACAGTTCGGATGGGGATCTCGACTGACAGCTCCATAATACATGCCAAGCAATTTCAGATCATATTAGGGATTCGTGTCTCACTCGTTCGCATGTCGAGTAACGCGAACGAATGAAATGGCATAGGAAGATAAAATATTTTGTTGGCCAAAATTGAACTGGTGCCAGCAAGGTGATCAGAAATACTCGATAAGGACGATAGAGTTAGTAAATCTAGGATTAAGATCATAAATAATGATTCAAGAATCTACGAGGATACCAAATGTAAAAGAAACTTTTCGTTCACACTGTAAAATTTTTCTTTGTCTAAGTTAAAAAGCAAAGAGTATTTTCATGTTGTTTATTTAATTAATTGTTTAATAAATTATTGAAATTAAAGGTTTTTCACTACAAATTGGACGTTTTAAAAAACAAATTGGACATTTTAAATGTATAGACGTAATTCGTAAGAAAAAGGTTGGAATTTTAAAAATACATTCCAAGCAGTAGTCATGATTGAAAGTAGTATTAAAGATCTTGTCTCAAATCTTCAATCCACATCGTGCACACAGACTGTGACAGCGCACCGCGCAGGCTTGCCAACTTGACGACCAACACACTTGCTAGTCTTAACGCACACCGTACGGCGTTTGAAAATGATGAGGAATGCATCGAAATACGTGTCAAAATAGATTTTAAGAATGAGTGGTATTTATCAAGTAAAAATAATAAAAAAATATGTAAAAATATATGTACAACATTTTGAGTCCAAATACTTGTTCACAAAATCTGGATTATCTCCAATTACAGGAGTTATTTTCATATTATTTTTTGACATCTCATCAAAGATGAAGAAGAATATGGAAGTCTGGGCATTTACGGGGCTGACGACCGTCATCGGCTGGTTTAAGTGATCACTTTACACACGTGAACAAGGACAAGGTTTCTAAATTGGTTCATATATAAATAACTTCCAAGAATTTGAGTAGTGTGGTTGTCAATAATGGGTAGAATTGGTGAATGTTACACGTGTGTAAAGTGATCACTTAAACCAGCCGATGACGGTCGTCAGCCCCGTAAATGCCCAGACTTCCATATTCTTCTTCATCTTTGATGAGATGTCAAAAAATAACATAAAAATATATGTTTAAAAAAAATCTAATATTAGTAAGGAATCAAAGATTTCACCACTATCAAGACAATTATAAAAGCTATTTTTTTCATTCGCATGTGAGCGTTGCAGTGCTCCTCCAAAGCGCTAGCAGGAAGCACAAACACACGGCATAATCACACAAAAGAATTCAATCACTTCCTGAGATTTGATTTCGTATAATACGGGTAGGCTATTTGGTTCACAAAGCCGAGATAACTTATTCTTAGATAGGATGCTGAGAAAACTGAGAGGATAGAATAATCAAGATATAGTATGTAGAAAACCTTAGCGTTTGGGTGAAATAAATAATACGTTTTCCACCAAAACTCTTAATATTTAATTATGATATATCTGACACTAGATTTTTCACCCTACGGATGAAAAATCAATATTTATTATAAGGTGTCCCAACTTACACGAGAAACCCGTTGTTTTTATGAGAATGGAAGATGGGAAGATGTTTAAGCATTCTAGGGATAATGACCTGGCATTTGGCTAACTTGATGATACTTGTTCATAAAACTGGATTATCTTCAACTATGGGAGTATTTTCCATATTATTTTTTGACATTTCATCAAAGATAAGAAAATAATTTCTGCTCAATAAAAAGCTTCTTTTCATCTCACCAATAGATGTCTCTAGTGAAGTTCTAGTGATTCAAGAACAATGTTTCTAAATTAGTTCATATATATAGAACTTCCAAGCCTATGACGGTCGTCAGCCCCGTAAATGCCCAGACTTCCATATTCTTCTCATCTTTGATGAAATGTCAAAAAATAACTTAAGTGAACACTTTATAAACATGTGTAAGATATCCAAGTCACAATAGACCTAATATGGTCGCAGTGACATAAGGGATGCAAGATAGAACTTTGACCTCACAAAAAAGATATCCATAAGAACACTTCCTATTGCGAATAATGCCATTGCATCTCCTTTGAAAGTTTTATCAAGTTAGGTTTGTTTGTCGTTACTATAATGTTAGTACGTTTCCAGGTTCTCTCAAATAAGACGATTTCTCAGATTGCTTTTAATAAGGTTGACGTGGTGAAACCACGTTTCTCCTCTAGCCTGGCAAAAATAATCAATTATCAATCGTTTAATTTAATTAGTCTTAGAAAAAAAAAAAAAAAAATCTGTGCGCTCAAATATTTTTTTATGGCTCCGACCTTTTATAATTTACCTGTCGTAAAACTAAAATGTATTTAAAAGGTTTGAATCATAAAAAAAAACTGTCGCCAACCCGCTGGCCTGTAAAGGGATTATTTGCCGGCGGTTTTTATGATTATAGTAAAATCATTTGTTTACGATATAGCGCAAATAAAATTATTGCTAATTGATGTCTAGACGTTGAAAATTTTGGGGGTGGATACAAGCGCACCGTCAGCCAATGAAAAATGGTTTCGAGGGCGTGATCTTCAAGAAGAGAAACTGAATATAACGGGAAGAAATCAGTGGGATCGATCTCTTGGAAGCCGGCAGTTGGTCGGAATAATCTCTTGGAAGCCAACAGTTGGAAGGATCAGTTGGGAGGAATCAGTCGTAAAAGGAAAGACCGACCAGTCGGACTGGTCGGAATAATCACTTGGAAGTCGGGGACTTAGAAGCCAGGACTTGGAAGTCAGACTTGGAAGCCAACAATTGGAAGGATCAGTTGGAGGGAGTAAGTCGTAAGAGGAGATCGACCAGTCGGACGGCTGGTCAGTCAGAAGACACAGAGAAGAAGAAGAGTTGGAAGGAGCATTCGGGAAATCAGTGGGATCGAGGAGTTGGAAGGAGCAGTCGGGAGAGATCAGGGGGATCGAGCAGTCGGGAGAAATCAGTTAGAAGGAGCATACCTACACCAGGTTTTAAGACTTAAGTGAGGAGAAGAGCGGGAGCTCTACGCAGGGAGAGAGAAGATAGAAAAAAGGGATTTACTCATCCGGAGTATCAAAAGCAGACCCACGCCGGGTCATAAGCAGCAAATTAAGAGCTGAAGCTCTACTAAGAGAAGAAGAAGATAAGAAGCAAGAATCATCGCACGGCGGCCCGTCATAAGAAGAACCTCATCCCAGCATCCAACGGCGCAGCTTTTTCACAAAGGATCACGGCCACCAGCATCATGGCGCATCTTTTCCACCAAAGGTTAGAATAAGTTTAATTTAAGATAGGGTTAATTAATTTTAAGCTAATTTAAGATAGCAATTTAAGATTAGTTTAAGTTAAAGTCGCTTTCGTATAATTATTTTATTTTTAATTAAATTAATTTAAGTATATTTTTTGTGCAGAATTTTCTTTCATCTCCCTACCCTTCCATCAATATTCCCAAGGTATATCAGCTTGAAAAGGTGGGCGACGTCAATTGGCGCCCAAAACGTGTCGGCCATCGAAATATTGTAAATTTCGAGGTTCGCGACCCTGAGAAAACTTACAAAAAAATTTATATGTATAGGAATACATATTTTTTTTTTATTGACAGTCCCATTTTAAGCTGATTACCTTGAGAAAGGGGTAGGAGATTGTAGAAGATAAAGAAAGTAAATATTTACACATTTTATGCATATGTTTTTTTTGTCAAATTAATTTTAAATGCACATTTACATATATTTTTTTGCTCTCTCTTGTTTTAATACAATACAGGTGTGGTGTTAGGTAATTCGATTTTTTTTTATTGATCGATTAACGTGACCGTAAACAAACAAAAATATGCCTCTAACTAGAAACGGCACGTTGCGTGAGCAAGGGGAGAACGAAGAGAGAGAAATAGATGCTTGGGAAAATGAGATAAAGAAAGATCTCCGGATACATTTATTAGGAATAGGATTTAAAGTCCAAATGCAAATCGGAACGCAAGGAACATTTTTGGTAGACAGAGGAAATAAATCTGTATACGACTTACGCGTAGCGCCGGGAGTTACTGAACCACCCGAATCTAGGGATAATTAGTTCAAATATTATATTTACCCACTAGTATAACCATGTACGAACAGAAGTAGTAAATAAGTTAGGAAATAGACAAATATTAATAATTTAATTGAAGATTGATTTTTTTGCCATTACAAGGCGGGGTGGATTGACGTGGTGAAACCACGTTTCTCCTCTAGCCTGGCAAAAATAATCAATTATCAATCGTTTAATTTAATTAGTCTTAGAAAAAAAAAAAAAAAAATCTGTGCGCTCAAATATTTTTTTATGGCTCCGACCTTTTATAATTTACCTGTCGTAAAACTAAAATGTATTTAAAAGGTTTGAATCATAAAAAAAAACTGTCGCCAACCCGCTGGCCTGTAAAGGGATTATTTGCCGGCGGTTTTTATGATTATAGTAAAATCATTTGTTTACGATATAGCGCAAATAAAATTATTGCTAATTGATGTCTAGACGTTGAAAATTTTGGGGGTGGATACAAGCGCACCGTCAGCCAATGAAAAATGGTTTCGAGGGCGTGATCTTCAAGAAGAGAAACTGAATATAACGGGAAGAAATCAGTGGGATCGATCTCTTGGAAGCCGGCAGTTGGTCGGAATAATCTCTTGGAAGCCAACAGTTGGAAGGATCAGTTGGGAGGAATCAGTCGTAAAAGGAAAGACCGACCAGTCGGACTGGTCGGAATAATCACTTGGAAGTCGGGGACTTAGAAGCCAGGACTTGGAAGTCAGACTTGGAAGCCAACAATTGGAAGGATCAGTTGGAGGGAGTAAGTCGTAAGAGGAGATCGACCAGTCGGACGGCTGGTCAGTCAGAAGACACAGAGAAGAAGAAGAGTTGGAAGGAGCATTCGGGAAATCAGTGGGATCGAGGAGTTGGAAGGAGCAGTCGGGAGAGATCAGGGGGATCGAGCAGTCGGGAGAAATCAGTTAGAAGGAGCATACCTACACCAGGTTTTAAGACTTAAGTGAGGAGAAGAGCGGGAGCTCTACGCAGGGAGAGAGAAGATAGAAAAAAGGGATTTACTCATCCGGAGTATCAAAAGCAGACCCACGCCGGGTCATAAGCAGCAAATTAAGAGCTGAAGCTCTACTAAGAGAAGAAGAAGATAAGAAGCAAGAATCATCGCACGGCGGCCCGTCATAAGAAGAACCTCATCCCAGCATCCAACGGCGCAGCTTTTTCACAAAGGATCACGGCCACCAGCATCATGGCGCATCTTTTCCACCAAAGGTTAGAATAAGTTTAATTTAAGATAGGGTTAATTAATTTTAAGCTAATTTAAGATAGCAATTTAAGATTAGTTTAAGTTAAAGTCGCTTTCGTATAATTATTTTATTTTTAATTAAATTAATTTAAGTATATTTTTTGTGCAGAATTTTCTTTCATCTCCCTACCCTTCCATCAATATTCCCAAGGTATATCAGCTTGAAAAGGTGGGCGACGTCAAGGTTAATGCTTTAAAAGATTGTTCACATGAAAACGTAGAGTCGAAGATCCTTCCCGCGGATGTCAAAGAGCCACACTTTGCCAACCTATAACCTAGACGTCATAAAAGACATATAAGGTATTTTCCAATATCTTATATTTTTTTTAAATTTCTCAGTTGATTTTTTTATTTTTTAATAAATATTTTGAAGAGTCGTCTCTTCATAGTTACCCGCCGATTATTTCTAACTAACTAACCTAACCTAACCTTACCAAACCTAACCTGACGTGACTTAATTTAAGTATTACTTGGTAAATACCACTCGTATTACTTAACAATTTAATTTAACCTAGCCGGCTCGAACAGAGGGATCGAAATCCCCCATATAGGAATTTTAATTAGATAACTTTAGTATTATTAGAGCTACTTACTCAATGTATTGTATTTTGTGATCTCAAAAAATATTTGAGAAAATTTTCCCTTTTTTATTTTTATAATCTCAAATCGTTAAATATTTCTAAATATTTTTTGACAAAACGTACTTTTATGATATATCGGGACGGTAATTTTTTGTCTGCTAGCGACATGTTATTTCTTTCATTCTAATCAATGGGATACAATCACAAGGAGAGCGAGACAATAAGATCAATCCACTTTCGTTTGATCCGATTTCTAGTGTCTCGCTTAGTCGGCGCTCGGCAGCGCGTTTGGAAAGGACGTGGAAGCTATGACTCTTGAGTTACTACGATTTCCACGCAAATTTTAACTGGGGTCTTTTGAAGCCACGCTTCGGTTCAAGTGTAATTTTTGGATGATCAGTGCGGGAAAGGTTAAACATTACTTGGTAAATACCACTATTTTTATAGTCTGGGGATTGAAAGATTGGAATTCCCGTGAGGTAGTCGTATCTCGTACTTGTACGTATACTTGTACTCTTAAAATGTGAATTGTTTAACTTTCTCAGCTCCGGATGATAGCTCTCCAACAATAGGTCGAGGAGAATAACTTCGCAAGTTGTAGTTTGACGTTAATAATTTCAAGTTGTGAGATGAACACCCCTGATAATGGCTCCTCTCACATGTGGTGGAGGATGGATAGATCCCTTAACACATAACAACCATATGAAGTTACTTAAAGTGAGGCGTAAACATTGTAGAGACGGGATCTTTATTACTTGAAAAGCGGTTTGCGGAACCTCTAGCACTAAATAAGAATTACTACATTTGACATTGGAACATATGAATAATTATTATTTACATTTAGGATTTTTGCAGAGTGTGTGGAAGTTTTTGGTAAAAGTATTTTAATGTTTTTGATGTTTTCTAATTAAAATAAACCGTATATTATTAGATTAAAACC
Source organism: Brachycentrus maculatus (assembly GCF_059751285.1). Taxonomy (NCBI): domain Eukaryota; kingdom Metazoa; phylum Arthropoda; class Insecta; order Trichoptera; family Brachycentridae; genus Brachycentrus; species Brachycentrus maculatus. The sequence continues at coordinate 381,668 of NW_028280937.1, read as the reverse complement.
AATATTTTTAGCTTTTCCACTTTATTTTTATTTGACCAGCGACCGGGTTTTGTCGTTACCGACACCACCAGTCTGATGATGTCGGTAACGACGAAACCCGGCCGCTGGTCAAATAAAAATAAAGTGGAAAAGCTAAAAATATTGATTTTGATCTAATAATATATTAAAATGCAGTTTCATCACGAAGTGTCAGTGGATAATATAAATCTATTAAAATAAACCTTGATGATGACAAGGTTCTTGTCGAAACCGGAAGGTTAAATTTTATTAATAAAAAAGTGGTTAAAACTATGTTATTTAATTAAATAAAGTTTATAAAATGTGCCACAAAGAATCTGCGGAAAACATTCAAGAAATTATTATTATTCAAATATTTTTTAGTTTTAAAGAAATAAGTTTAAAGGTAAAAGAATACGTTCATTTGTATCATACAATCGTATGTACATAAAAGTAATTAATTTTTATTATTCACAACATCTTGGGTGTGTCCAAATCATTGTTCACAAATCTAGGTTTCTCTACAAAGCAGGAGTTATTTATGAATATTTTACATCTCAACATAGATGAGAAAGAATATGGTAGCCTGGGTATTTACAAGGTTAACGACCCATCTTTTGATGATAGATTTAAGTGATCACTTTTGACAGGTGTAATATTCACCATTCAATTCATGATTGACAACCAGACTTATCAATTTTTTGGAACTATATTATAAAATTCACACCCGTTTCTTATGTGAGTTGGGGGCAGCATCTATGGTTGATTTGAGCAGGCTTTTTATTTAGCAAAAACAAAATTCTCGCGAATGGATAACGAGAGAATGACTAAGAAAATATATGTGGTGAATTTGAGAGGGAAAACAGAACGAGGACGACCGAAAAAGACTTGGCGCGATCAGATCAATCAGAACCTAAAATCTGGCGGCGTCAAAAGTCTGCGTAATCGGAGGGCATGTATGACTAGATTTATGGATGTGAAGGAGGCGAGGAGTGTATGTCACGACAGAAGAGTGTGGCTTTCTATTCTTTCTGCCTACCCCTGCGGGGAAACGGCGTGATGGTAGAAATAGTAAGTAGTTGCGGTATATTCAATGAACTTTATTTATTTAACATTAAAAAATGTATCCCATTATGTCTTGTAGTTATCGTTGAATTAATAATTCACCGTAATTAACTATAGAGCCAAACTTTAGTAAACGAGAAACTGTCCGAAAATATTAACCTAAATGAAAATTTCATGGAAAGTTACGGTTAATTGGTGGAGTCGTTAATAAACTTTTTAATCGGTCACAAGGGCGCAAAGAAAATTAATGGTCCGACCAAAATAAACAGAATCAAATAATAATGACGCACCTCCAAAGACACGGCGGACCTAGAAAATGACGATTAATTGGAGTTATACGATAGAAGGATATAGCAAACAATAATATACTAATTTTTTACCAAATTTATTATTATTTATTCTAAAATGTACTAGATTACTCACCGTATGAATGACAATATTATAGGTGTTTAATGGTCCGGCCAAAATAAACAGAGTCAAATTATAATGACGCACTGCCGAAAAAACGACAGAACTATAATATGACGATTAGATTTTGCAGTAATAGGATTCCTTTCACATGTTGGTTCAAAGATTTGCAAGTATGGCTAATCGTGGTGTCATCCGTTGAGAAATTTGCGAAGTTATATATATATATATATATACACATATATATATATATATATATATATATATATATATATATATATATATATATATATATATATATATATATATATATATATATATATATATATATATTTTAGGAAGAGTTAAAATTTAGCCAGTCAATACCATGTCGTAAACCTTGTGAAGGTTGAGACTTCCATGATTCCTTCGTTTAAAAAAACCATGTTTATTTAAGTTTTTCCTTGTTTCATCTGTAATAGTATTTAAGTAATAGTAATACATTTAGGTTTTGAATCGGGTGTTTAAAAAAATTGGTATAAATAAATCGTTTGATCACAAGATATGTAAGATTTACGAGTATAAGTAACAGACGTAAAGTCAATGATTCATGAATCGATGTGACAAGGCATAATAAGAATGCTGCAGGAACGGGACAATAATTTACGCGGTAATTTGCGATGACATGTTCCAGATAACTCACCTTTGATAATATTATATTTCTGCTGTTAGTCATCGAATACCGCATAGTAAACTGATAATTTTTACCTGGAACAAAAAATGTAAATATTAGAACTTAGTTTTATTTAAAAAACGTGTAAAATTAAATATGTTTTCGTAGATTTACCACTTTTCTCCTGTAAATTTAATGGTTCATAGGAAGAGATCTTTGGCATTAATTTTCTGACAAGTATTCCGGTGAATGAATGAATTTATTTAAGAAAATTCAAATTCATATGAATTAATGAATTCATACTCTGAACACCGTTGGCACAAAAAACGCGCTTAGAGTGTCAGAAATGAAGACTCTAAGAAGCATATCAGGCAAGAGTCTTCGAGATAGAATAAGAAACGCCAGGATCAGGGAAATGAACGAGATCGAAGATGTCGTTAGATGGGGAAGGCAACAAAGGAGACAATGGTATGCGCATGTGAGGAGAATGGAACCATCCAGACTCCCCCACATCGCACTGTACGGCCAACCCCATGGTAGACGACTCTCGGGCAGACCACCAAAGAGATGGGTCGATAGCTGGGAATCGACATCGCAGGAGGCTAATCCCTGTTAAAAACAGGTCACAAGGCCTATACCAAGAAGAAGATTTTCTGAACTGAATTTTCACACTTGATACAAAAGAATCATGAATAAATCTTTTAATTTTAAGTTAAAAAAACAAACTTGGTAAACGCAACAATTAATATATTATTAAAGTGTATGCTAACCCATTTTGTAAAATTACATAATAAACCGTCACGTTAAACCTTCCTGTCTGGAAGATTCGGGGAGATTACGTCATCCAAAATCGTCGAGCGAGTCGAGTCATTTCCGCTGGTTAAAATTAAAAAAAAAAAAAAAACATGAACCCCCTATAAGCCCCCCCCCCCCCGATAACGCGAAACTTATCTCAACGTTATAGGGGGGTTAACAGTAGCCACAATATGCAACACATGTTTTGAGGGACGCAACATCAATATTGTATAATAATAAATGTGGAGGTCCTCACAAAAAAGTAAAATTTCCAATATTGCACAAAATCCTTTAAATGCAAATCTGTTCTGTTTACTGTATTTTATCGAAATCTTTATTAAAGTTGCGACAAAACGTGACCAATCCTGCGTTAAACCAATATGAAATCATTAAATCCTACCAAAACATAACAATTTTACAAGCACGTTTTGGTGAGGACATGGTATAAACAAAGTATATTATTTATTGATTCGGCATTAACTTTGTGGAATGACATGATTATTTTAATAAAAATTAAACAATTGAATAATCCACTTAATTGAGTTTTATTTTTATTTATGACTAGTTTCGAAAACGACAATTGTGTTAATCTTCTGGTACAAATTAAAACTTAATTTATTTTTTTTTGTTTTAATTTGTCCCAGAAGATGAAAACAATTGTCGTTTTCGAAACTAGTCGTAAATAAAAATAAAACTCAATTAAGTGTTTAATTCAAGTGCTTAATTTTTATTAAAATCAAACATCACTAATTTTCGACATTCAGTACTTCAGGTTTGATCCCGTCATTTTATATATTGTATATGTTGGTAACTCACGTTGAACGATAATATCGCTATAAAATAATCGGAAATAAAATATCACAAGTTTCGTAAACAAGAATTGCGCTGAAAACGTTGAATATACTTATTAGGAACAGGTTAACAGAATAAGACTCGTTACATAACGCAGTACTGCATTGCGCTTGTGGAACGATGCTATTGCTGTGGGAAAAGCAAGTTTTTCCTACTGAATATGTTTTTAAAATCATATTGCACAAATATATTGAAAAAAAGTAGGGTTAATGGAAGGTTGTTGGGTAATATATTCTAAATTACACACGGTTTTAATTGAGTGTTTGAAAATGTCTTAATAAGACGAAACGCGTCACATATTATCATATATATGTTAATAAAAGTAGAATTCAATCCAATAACCGTGTTTAATTTTGGATATATTACCCAACAATTCAAAATGGAATTATACCAACAGTCTGCAGTTACGATAAATTGATGGAAGGTCCAGAAGGGTCTTCTTTAAACCCTCATCTGCACTCGATGGTGCATAGGACACTGCATCAAATAAACGCAGTGTTATCTTGATCGTTAACATGTGAAGGAAAGGTGATCAGCCTTCCGTTTCAGATACCAGTCCAGGGTAATATTGAATAAATATTATAGTGAAAAAAATCACTTTTATTTATTTGGGCCTCCCTTGGGATCGAACCCGGGAACTCAAGTACAGTACCCGAGAGTGCTGACCATTTCACTACGGAGGCGGACCAGAAGGGTAGGTGCACTCTAAGTCAGCTATCTCCAAGATGATATTCACAAGGAAATTAAAGACAAATTATACGAGTGAAATTTTTTAATTTTTTTTTGAGCTGGTTGCTATCCCAGATACGCATAACTTACTTCGACTGTATGGACCACCAAAAGGCATACTTACTTAAGTAATTACAAAAGTTAATTTATATTTTATTCATTGGCTCTCTGTTAACACTGCTACTACAGACGTTGCTTGAATGCAAATTAAAAATTAATGGATTTAATGTATTAAAACATGCGCGTGTTTATAGTGAAACTTTTAATACCGCTTTTGGTATTATTAAATTAAACATGATTTATTAAATTAATTAATAAACTTTATATTAAAAAGTCTTATGTAGTACAGCCAAAGAGAATCATAGGATTCATTTTTAAATTGATAAAGATAAAGAAAGGAGAGTGAATGTTAGGAACAGGATTGGAAATAAAAGCCTAACAGCGAAAGCTTAACTGGCAGTACACAATACAGTTCTGGTACCAGCCCTATTGTATGAAAGTGAAGCATGGATTTCACAAAAGTGGGATGAAAGTAGACTGAATACGATTTCTTAGACGAATGTGGAAGGTCTAGAAGGGTAGGTACCCCCTAAGTCAGCCTTCTCCAAGATATGTTAGTCAAAAAAAAATACAGACATACGAGTGAACATCTATTTGTGTCATGCGAGTAATTCCCATGACATAATACATATGAGTTCTCAACAGCCATCTATGTTGGATTGAGAAGGTTTTTATTTAGCACAGACCCGTTTATTTATATGCAAGATTCTTCTCCAATTATGTGAAGATGTCAACAAAAATATATGAAGTGGAGAAAACAGATTTGTGAATAAGTATTTGGACACGCTCAAAATGTTGTAAATGTAATATATTGTAGCTCCCATTAAAAGCCAGATTTGAACATAAATATGCAATTTCGTATACCGATTGGAAACCCCTAAAAAGCTATCAATAAAATTAAGGGAACCACCCCTTAAACCACACAAATCAACAAGAAAGAAAAAAGTTTGCATTCTTTGGGTGTTTAATCACACTCGAATAAGTTTTACGGATGAAAACGTTCAGAAAAACTTTTGTACTTGTTGAGTTCAATACAAAAGAAAAGTTAAGCACTTGTAATGCTTCCTACAACTCGGTAAATTTCCTTTGTATTTCTTTCCAAATTGTTTTATATTTAAAACAATACATGGATAAAATAAAAGAAAATTAATTTCAAAAACCAAATAATAAGGTAAAAGGAATTTTGTTCATTTTTACAATGTAAGGATTCCGCACTGTTTAAAACATAATGAAAAAAGAGTAAGTAGCTAATATTGAAGTACGAGGTATTGCACCTATCGTAAAAGGCAAAATAGAAGGTCGACGAGGTGTGGACAGAAGACAGGTCTCCTGGCTCCGGAATATACGAGATTGGACGGGGATCGAGACCGTCGAGGCGCTGTTAAGAGCTGCCCAAAATAAGGACAATTACTTTCAAGTGATATTCGACGTCAGAGAGACCTGATATAACACGAACACAAAGAGAGGTAATTAAATTTTAGATATTTTATTGCATTATTTCATGCTTTTGCGGTTACCAAAAACGAGTTGAAAATGTAATTTTACCAAAAAAAATGCGATTTTTTAATCAATTTATAAATGATTTAAGAAATTTTAAAGGTAATTATTAAAAAAATATAAATATATATAATACAGTGTAATTAATTGCTTTACACAATGAAACAACCACTTTTACATAGTTTTTTTCCACTTTTATACTATATGAAAGTAAAAAAATGACAAAGTTTTTGTTTTATTCTATAAAATGCAGTTCCACCAAGAAATGTAACATTAACAATGATAAAAAATATATTAAAGGCTTTCATTTTTACAGTGGAGTCATCGTGCATATGGTAGTTCAAATCAGTTGCAATTCGAATTTTTTTTCACTTATATGATAATTTTATGACGAAGAGAAGATCATAGTTATACTTTTCAAGAGTTTTAACAAGTTTGAATATTTAATTAACTAGTTTATGCTGGTTTAGGTCATAAAAAAAACTCGATAAGAAAGCAATTAAATACATAAAAAAAATATTTTAAACAAATGATAATGATCAATGGGCATGATTACGACGGTGAAATCATGCCCAATATCCTATTACATCTGACAGCGTAAAGGATATTTCAGAAAATAAGGTTGAAAACTCCTTGTGTTATAGTTTATTTTGACACATATTCCTATAAGTGACACTTTTTGTGATAGCTTTAGAAAGTTCGGTTTCAATTTATATTGAGGAAGAAAGTAAATAATACTACTACGAAGTACATAATTACAGTACTTTTACCCACGTAGTTTTTTTTTTAGTTTATATTTTAAAGTTTTAAAGCTTATCAGAAATCGTTCATTTGTGATCACTACTGAAGAGAGAATGGTAATTCAGAACTCAGAGATTTTATATGGCATCCCAAATAAATGAATAAAAGTTTAATTTCGATAAATTATCTACATTATACTGTCATGGATGTCTTCCATGACAGTGGGATGTTTGTGGTTTGGGCAGCTTTTCACTATCACTATTTATATAAATTTATTTGAAAAAAGAGTATTATAAAATGTGCCCTCGGCACGGGAAAACCCAATTATAAATGTAATTGTATTTTACTTATTATTACGGCATTGACTTTGTGGTAAGACATGTTCAATTATTAAAGAAAACACATGTTTTTTAATGGAAGATGGAAGCTTAGCTTCCGAAACTAGTCGTCACAAAATAAACTCAAGTGGTAAGAAAACAAGTGTCTTCTTTAATAATGTAATTGTAAATTGAAAATTACGAGAAATAAGAAACTTCTTCTTTAACCATCATCTGCACCCAATGGTGCATAAGGCACTGCATCGTATTGACGCTATGTTATCTTGATCGTTACTCACATGAAGGCAAGGTGATCACTTCTGCGCTTCAAGGACCAGACCAGGGTAATATGAAATAAATATTGTGTAAAATCACTAATATTTATTTTCACCCACCCCCCCTGGGAATCGACCCCGGGACCTCCAGCACGGTAGCTAAACACACTGACCATCAAACCTCGGGGACGGAAAGATGAACATTTTAAAAATAAATTAGAGAAAATGAAATTATTTCATTAATTGATTCGGCAGTCACTTTGTGGTAAAACCTATCCATTTTTAATTAATGTTTTACTTGGTTAATACCGCTATTTCTTAAATTTTACTGTGACACGTGTTTCGATGCATTCCGCATCATTTTCAAACACCGTAATCTAAAAAAATGAAATTACATAACTTTTAAGCTAAATGATGAGTAAAGTATGTTATTTCAAGACATAAAGATTACGTGAAGGCTATTTCACTGCCGTTCGCTAAAATAAGCCAAAAAACTCCATCTCAGGAGTGAAAGAGCTGAAAACCGAAAGGATTCAGAATCAGCTGAGCAAAAACGCAATGTAACATGGCGCGGTGACGGAAATGGATTGGTTCGAGGCAATTCCTTTCTTTTCCTTCCTTTGCCGGAGCTTAATGGTAATCATATTTAAATCTTTTGAGTGGCAGAAACGGGGAAAGGTTTCTTATTAAAATTCCAGACTCATAATTCATGACGAAATTTTATTTTCCTGCGCAAAACGACAGCGTTTTCAGACGGTATTCAATGACTGAAAATTACAAACTGAAAAATGTGTAGGTGCAGTGTCCTGTGATTGGCGAAATGAAAATTTTTTAACAAATATCGGAATAAGAAATAAGAGATACGAAACATTTTATATATTGTACGATCTAAAATTAAACTACACAACACTAGAAGATATATAAATTAGCGGTACACAATGGAGTTTCTCTGGTTCCAAACGAAATGTATAAAAGTGAAGCATGGAGTTGGCAAAATAAGGATGGAAGTAGACTGAACGCAGAGAAAATCGATATCTCAGACAAAAGTATTGTATTTTAAATACTTGAAAGTGGTCTGGTTAGGTTTTGGAATATCCGACAGGTATGTTCATACAATATTACCATGGACTGGTACCTGAAACGGAGGGCTGATCACTTTTCCTTCATGTGTAAACGATAAAGATAACACTGCGTTTATATGATGAAGTGCCCTATGCACCATCGGGTGCAGATAAAGGTTTGATTATGTTGATGTTCATACATGATTATGAGTGTATGAATGTTGAAGAGGCGAAGATTGTTTGCAATGACAGAAGTTTTTTTTCTGTATATAGATACTGTAATGTGTTAATTACATATATTGATATTAGAAATCCAATAAATGAGTATACTTTTCACGTTTTACAAAAACATTCCTCGTTTATATTGTAGGTACATGTTTACTTAGAATACACATAAAAATATAACAAAATTTCTGAAGAAGCCACACGTGATCTACATATCGGATTTATTATAACTGCGCTTCGTGACGCTACCAAAAACGTACCTATTGACGTAAGTCGGGATTCGACTGTGTATACATACCATATATGTTTTAATACCATTTAACATATACTTTAAGTAAGGCTTACGCTATAAAATACTGTTAAATATGTTATGAAGTTAAGTTTTACTTAATTCAATGTGTGTTTACTTACCCAATGAAGGAGGCGTGTGATGTTGTAAATGGCTCAAAAATTACTCTACCGTGTGAGGGGAGAATATTATTACAGAATATCAAGTTGATGGACTTTCCAAAGATCATTATTACTCATAGTACATATTATTATAAGTCATGATATTCAGTGCAAAGGCTCAAGATTTAAGTACTTAATTTATTCCTTAAATGATTATAAGCAGGACTCGGTAGTGTACTGCCAGTTTAGCCTTTGTATTGACTCGCATACTGTATTGTGAAATTAAAATTCAACATATATTGGACGGTGGTAAAGATTTTCATTGAAACATCACTTTTCACATTTCGCTCACTCTTTTCAACAACGTCATAAATAAAAAAAATCGTCAATTTTCAGTTGTGCATGTCTTCAGAATGCCCAGAAAATGTACTATATTCCAGCAAAAGCGGCATATTTTTAACTTAATATTTACCCGCTACGGGGCAGAAAGTGTTGTTTTTGCATTTTTAAGAAAAGATATCATTTAATTATTTTTTTAAATGTGCTAAATATTTTTCAAATGGAGAAAAAACATTCAGGTTTTACCTAAAAAGATCAGTTGCATAGTAAAAAGTTTAATAAGTGGCTTGATATTTATTTCTAAAACATTTTATTATAGTCTTCGAAAAATCAAGTTTTTTGATATATGACGTTTTTGAAACGAGTTAGCGATTTGTGAATCGATGAATCAGTAATTCAATAAACCAGTGAGCTTTTTTTTACTTTTTTTTTTTAGCTTTTTTTAACGTCCAAGTGATTCTAAAATCTTGTTACGGCTTATGCAAAACAGTTTGTCATATCCCTTATATAGGCACCAACCTCCATACCCTTGTAAGTGTGAAAGGGTTTTATTCATTGTGATTGTTAAAATAACTTAATATAATTTCATGTAATTAGTATGTGAAAAAATCTGGGCAAAACACTCGCTATCTTGTTAAAGGAGTAAAATTAAATAAATTCACTACATATTGAGATCTGTTCACTAAATCATTGTAAATGAACGGGTTCTCACGATCCGGTATTCACGAACCCACGTCTGCCCTGAATTCGCGTTTTGGTTATACCTGCGACATTGTATGTACATCATAATAGCCTAGGGATGTTTGAAACAAATGAGTTATAGAGAAGTTATTCATACAAATGAGAGGTTGCCAAACGATAATTAGTTGCAAACAAATACAACATGGTTGCGAATTTGGATTTATAGGCTAAATTCCTCTGGGAGCGGACTGCAGCACGATACGGATATTATTATGATATATTGCTGAAGTAATCCGATACATTTTATTACATTGGGTTCAGGAAAAAGTTTGGCAGTAAATAAAACTAAGCACGATAAGGTAAAGTGGGTTTGGAGTAAGGTTGCGCTAAGGTGAGACAACTTTGTACCATGCTTCAAGATTTTATTATACTATTTTTATTTTTATTTATTAAACATAATTACAAATAAATATTATAATTTAATTCATTTGCTAGATATTTCTACTTTTAACAATCTAAATATTAGTAACGCTGTTGTCTCCAATAAAGAGACTTAGCTATTGTGCTTGGAGAGGAACTTACACTCATTGTTTATTCATTTTGTTTATCACTCATTTTTATGAGTGATAGAATAGTTCTTTTATTTTATTTTCTATTTTGTGTATTTTTTTCGATTAATATGTATAAATAGCATTTAACATATTTTTTAGAATTTTTATATAATAATTTTTTATATCTGTAGTAAGGTTCCCTAATATTTAAAGTTCTGTTGGAATTGTTTTTTATTGCATTTTGGTATTGTCAAGTTGTATTGGTATCTCAAAGACGCACTTTTCTAAAGATTCAAGTATTTATCACCCTTTAATAGTTGAAAAATTTATGTTTCTTTGAAACTGGTTTCCACTTTTGGGAAGTCAGTATATACTTAGTATATAACCGCTCACCGAGATTTTTATATACCAGTTTCGAGATATACCAGTAACTTCGTCAGGACAATCACAACACCAGCATGTAAACGATACTACACGTCAATATCATAGTACTATTCACACACTTACAACTACACAAAATATGAATTAATAGCATGCGTTTTAAGTCGACCCTAGGACCAATACGCATTAATCGCCGAGGTCTGACTTGCACTAAGGATGATGACTTAAAAAATCTAAACAATTGACTGCCGATGAATTATTATCCAACGGGGATTGGATATTCAGGTTGACATGTTTTCGGCGAACTTGTCGCTCGTTGCTCCGTGTTTCCCGCCAAATGTGGTGTGAAGAGACAATTTGCCCTCCGGCTGAATGGTTCCGGACCTAATGACTCGTGTAATCGCGGGATAACAGCTTATATAGTAAAACAAAGGAGAGGGCCCGAGCGGAACCGGGCCCTCCATCGTGAGTACCAAATTTCGCTAAAACCCCAGTTAATGCGAACGCGTTTCAACCTCTAGATGTAGTTTTGAATTGAACAGTCTCCTACCCAGAGTTTTCAAATTATTGTATTTCCTATATTGAAGTTAAGAATCTGAAGTTGAGCACGATATGGAAAGTTATAAAAATTATATGTTTTACCCGTGCTGTTGTATGGTATGGAAGGCTGAACTCTTCAAATCTCCATGATAAATAAAATAGAGGTATTTAAAATGAAATGACAGATCGAGTGCCCAATGAAAGAGTCCTTAAAATCATACGTAAAGATAGAGAACAGCTAACCACTGTCAAAAGACAAAAAGCCACATACTTAAGCCACATATTCAGTTCTAAAGACTTTCAGACTTGGAATTTTATAAATAATAATAGCATTTACTTTGTGGCTAGTCATTTTCACTTTTTTTACAAATATGTCAGTTATCTCAGTTTATCACCAACCGCTCACCGAGATTTTTGTCTACCGGTTTCGAGACCCATCTCTTCGTCAGGACAAATACAGTGAAGAAAAATATAGTGATTACTTAAGCCAGCCAAATGCCAGGTCGTAATCTCTGGAATGTTCAGACTAGCAACTTCAAAGCCATAGACGCTTCGTCTTAAGTTGAGACACCTAAAATTTTGTTATGGAAAAATAGTCGTTCAAGTGATCCAAAAATTTATGATTATTTAATTTATCAATTTGGGTATGCTAAGATTTAATTACAGATATACACCAATGACAAGAAAATACGTAGGAAGTGAGTTTAACAAACTTTCAGGCAGTCTTTGATAGAGGTGATATTATTATATTCAGCCCAAGAAGACTTATAAAAGCTCGAAGCCATAAAAACATCCCCCTGTAATGCTATTGTTTGCTTAGCACACAAATTTGAAATTCGCTTCATTGGCTCAGCGGGTGGTATTCGATAGTTTGTGGTTGGAAACAAACAAATGACGTCTGAGGAAATTCGAAATACACCTTTGAGAGTCGACAAAATAATATAAACCGTATTGAAAATGCCTGTCTAAGACAGCTCGGTTGTACACTGTCATTATCCATATTGCACTCGGAGCGTCGATACAAATAGGAATACGGAATTTTTTCCTGAAAAAAAGGCATTTTCCTCAATACTGAAGTAGAAGAAATATAATGTTTGCATATTTTTGAAATACAATTTAATATCAAGATTCAATTGATAAAGTGCATTAAAATAAAAATACAAAATTCAGGGCATTTACAGAGCATACGACCTGCTGTCCATAAAATAGTAGCAAAGAAAGTCCAAAGAAAATTTGGTATGATTATTATGTATATGCTTGAAAGTAGTAGGAGGTCAGGATTCGGAATCACTACTGATTGTCCTGACGAATAGACGAATATTACTAACATTGACGAATAGACGAACATTACTAACATAAAAAAATAATGCAAGTCATTATTTTTATCATTATCGACCGTCAAAAATTCTCCGTTTTACATTTTTTTTGGTTTTATGAATCAATACTTCGCCTACGAGTACGTTTTCCAATAGTTATGGCGTCTTTTTCTGATGACAGTAGTAAATGCTTATTTCATCAGATATATTGTTAAGGGAGGGAAAACCCTTTACTGTTAGTGAGTGGTTATATACTAACATTACTAACATTTTTGTAATAAAAATGTAAAACTGACTTACTACAAAGTACTTACTTTGTGGTTTGCTATATGTGCTTTAAATATAATAATCGATTAAAAAATGTAACTAATCATAACTTTTAAGAAACGTCTGAGACATTACTATTTATCATTAGAATCCAAACTGTCCATCAAACCTCCTCCCTTAGTTTTTCCCTCTACCTCCTTCCCTAAGTTCCTATTTTCCTTATTCTCCTCAATTAGAAATTTATGTTTTTTTTTAATGTTCATGTACTATCTACCCTCTGATTGCAAACAGCTATATATAGTATCATACGTTTCGATGAATATCACTAGTCTGTTTTTGGTTGGTTGGAAGATATTGTTTTATAGCAATGAGGCCGCCAGCGTAATTATTTATTTTCTCTACATGAAGTTTAAATAATAATAAATAAATCGTTTTTTTATATTACTGATAAAATTATCAATATCCAATGTCAAGATATTACCGATTGTAGCCGGTGCAACTCCACGAATCTGTGAAGTTACGCGTACCACTAATTGGAAAACACTGCCCTTAACGGATGTCGCAAAAAAATTAACCCAAAATACATAACCTAACTTTACTTTCGTTAAATCGCTTCCATTAATCTTTCACACAGTCTTAAATCGTCGGTTAGTTGTGACCTCAATCCATTAAACATAACGTAGGTTTCTGTAGCAAAAAACCTGTCCATACGAGACATAGATAACGAGAAATCCATAATCCTTTCCGATCTATTTCACCCATTCGGATCAGAGCGATTAATCAAACTCTTGCGTTGACATTCATTGTAAAACCAATGTATGTATTTTTAAACTTTATAAAATTAAACAACTTTGTTTAATTTTATAAAGTTTAAAAATTAAACTTTATAAAATTAAAAAACCTACCGGTTTCGACAAGAACCTTGTCATCATATGTATTTTTTGTTCTTGTTTTATTTAATTACTTTTTTATATAATTTAATACAACTTCTATACATTTCTACTAAATACAATCTTATAATTTTAGGTGCGCTGTGCCTCTTAGAGAGGATTTTTTCTACTTTATAGTATCATGTAATATATTTTTTTAAAAAAGAGGTAGTTATCATGTTTAGTTTTCTATTAGTATAGTCTGTATATGTCTATAGTGTTTCTTAAGTTTATTTTTTAGAGTGAATGTATTTAATGAATTTACAAATATTAATTAATATTGGATAACTGAAGACCTCAAATTGTTATTGATGTAATAAATTCTGATTTTACACAGCGTATTCATATTTTTTTGTGAAGTGAAGTAACCAATCCAATTTTTTTGTCAACAATTTAAAAGAATTTTAAAAATATATAATACTAACAACTATATGTACAGTTCCACATATGTTTAATTGTAACATGTAACCGGGTTTCATCGTTACCGACATCATTAGACTGATTGGAGGCTTGATTAAATTCTGTTATATATCACAACAAAGCAGGGGTTAAAAACCCACTAATTTTTTTACCATATTCTGACTAAATTAATTATTTCCTGTCAATTTAAAAACAAATACTGACTCAACCATAGAAAGGGCCAAGAACACGCATGTGAAAGAAGATAACAATTGAAGGATAAATACATCTTCCGAAATTTGAGTAGTGTGGTTGTCAATTATAGGTAAAATGGTGAAATGTTACAAGTGTATAAAGTGGTCACTTAAAACAGCATATGACACGTAAATATAAGCCCTGAAAATATCCAGACTTCGACATTTTTCTCCACTAGGCTGAGATATCAATAGTAAAAAGTTTTTTTTTTTATATCCAAATGTCATATCGAAATCATTTTATTTTAATGACTTGGCGATGGAATGATTTTCCAAAACCGGTAGTTACGAATAAGTGTTTATAAAAGTGGAATTACACAAAGTGAACAATGGATGATAAGGAGAGTGTTTTTTAATAATAAAAAGGTTTGAAAACCCTGTTTATATGACAGGGTAGTAAAACGCAAACGAATGCAAGTAAGGGAAGGAAGGTTCTACTACGTAACCTTTGGACGGTTATGCAATGGAGTTAGCAGCGGAACTACCGCATGAAGGAGAATTTCATCGATTTTCTATCCCTTATTCTACGACAAATTGTTCTATTCTATACTATTATTGTACTATTTGCTCTGCGACCCACATACGAGTATGTACATTCCTTTCATGTTCCACTGGCGATCGTTCCATACAAATCAAATTACTATAGAAAACCATGGAAAATTTAATAAACCTACATTATGGAGCACGAGTTATTTTTTATCGTTTTATTTAAAACTCGTAATTTACGAGGGTCTTATGATAAAAATCTGACCTTGATAAAAAAAATTGTGTAAAATTTGATTTATTATTTGACATGGTTACCTTTTAGCTCGACAATGAAAACAGAATTGACATATATGTTACTACAAGATACCCATCTTACGATACCGACGACCGATTGATTGTTGATTTTTGTTGTTGTTTTTGATTTTTGCTCTGACGATCCTGTTTTCAAGCTCATATATTTTTTATCAAATAAAACCTCTAGGAGAAAAGTACCAAAAATAAAAGTGGTTAGTAACAAAGTTTTAGTTTTACTTTATTAACTTTTATAAAATGTGCCACAAAGTTTCTTCGAAAAATATCGAAGAAGTCATATAATTTCGTTAATTTCCCTTTATTGGACAGTAAGAAAATATTTGAATGTTACGTATTACTTTATTTAAAAATGCTTATATGTAAGGACATTAATGAAAAAAATCATAATTTTAACCGCTATTCTACCTTTAAAATCTGTGTTGGCAAGAACTTAGTTTTTTATGGTCACTTTTTCAACGTTTTATGATAATATGCACTCAACGTATTTGCAAGTAAGCTAGGATACTTTAGCGTAGTTATGCGGAACCATTTTATGTTGAAAAGCCACAAGGTTAGCATATTTTCTCCTCAGTTTTCTTCATCAAAGCATAGAAATTATACCAACGATAAAAATGTCAGATGCACAATTAACATAACTTGCAAATTCCAAATAATATTAGTTTATTTATTTGGATATAAAAATAATACACTTGTAAAAGACCACTTTTAAGGTTTACCACAAATTTATATAAACACGAACAGATGCGTTAATTTTTTTTAGTATTTCATCTATTGATGAGAACATCTGTAGTTCTCGAAATAAGTCGTGTTTACATTAAGGAATAAACTCAAAAATGGTATTATACAAGTGTTTTATTTTTGTATTGCAATCACGATGTTATTTTTCAAAAAAGTTAAAATACCAAATCAAGAAATAATACTTTAAAAATACTAAAAGAACGGGAATACAGTATGTTATTATCACTTCTTGAAACAATTTCTTAATAAGAAGTCTTCACAGCCACTGAACGACAAATGTCACGAACCTAAAATACAATTTGCTCAGAATTATGCATCGTTCACATCAAAGAATTCTGGCATGTCGTGCATTTACATAAATGCATTTGGAATTGAAATACAGTGAGCAACACAGGCAAAAGTACAAGAAATTGCATTTCACCTCCCCGAGGAATTAAACTCGGTGTTCTGGAGTAACAAGGAGTGGGACTGAGAACAAGGAGCGTGTCCTAACAACAAAATGGTAGCGTTAAATAAATAAAGCAAGAATAGAGACGGGTTTACTCAAATGCCTACAGTGCTTAGAACACCTGAATTAAACAAATGTCTTAACCCATGAAGACCCTTACAGACACACACATCATATTACATTTTACCTGTATATTAATTTTAGCTGGATGGTACGTTGTATTTATTTTGCAATAAACTTTGTATTTGGTTATGATATTTTTAATAAAATTAGGATTTCAGCTATTCAAAATTCATAAAAGCGAAATTTTTCAACTTATTGATTTTTAGGGCATGGAGAAATTTTAAAGACAAATGTTGGTTTTACGGTAGTTATAAGTCAGGGATAGTTAAACGTTTAATTATCAAAAATGAATGCTTTTCTCAAATCAAAAATGAACGAAATGCTTTTCTTTGTATCTATTGAATTAGTGATTTTGATTTTTCGAGTACTGTGAAATTAAATATATGTATATTAATTAATTAATAAAAACACTTGTTTTTTACCACTTGAGTTTTATATTTATTTTTTTAACGACTAATTTTGGAAGCTTCACGTGCTTCCATTTACGGGTTTGTATGAAAACTGTTTGTATTTGAAGCCGTAGATAAAAGCATCTGAAGCTTCCAATAATAGTCACAATACTCAAGTGGCAAAAAAAAAGTGTTTTCAATAACAATTTTATCATGTCTTACCACAAAGTGAATGCTGAAACAATAAATAAAAAAATATATATTAGATAGTAATGAGTGGCCGGGAATAGCTTGTAACAAAAACAATAATTATTTATACGAATCGCATTAACCCTAGAAGTCTAATCTACGCCTGCGAAGCGTTTTCAAAAGTTTATTTTTATTGTTTGAGAATTTAAGAATAATTTTAATTTCCTTCATAAAAAGAGCTGTGATGGTAGAAGTGATAAAAATGTGTTTTATTCTTAGATTATTTCCTAACCTACATTTCCTTCAAATAATAAACATAAAATAGGTATATTTTGTCCTACAGACTGTTATTTATATGTGTACGTCTCTGAGACGTATGTTTAGTCTTTGTGTACCTCTAATATAGATTATGCTTCTAGGGTTAAAAATTTGAAATGCTTTCATCTATCGAATTAGTGATTTTTATTTTTCGACCATTGTGATATTGAACACATGACAAATGTGTGCTCTCTATTAACACGTGACCGGGTGCAAAGTTAATCAAAATAATATTTCACTTTTCACATGTGAAGTAAAATGGAGTACTGGGACGCATTGGGTTAAGTTTATGGGATAAGGTCGTGTGATGTAGTATGTGTACATATTCATAAAGCAAGCAAGAATAATGACATAAGAACACCCCTCTTCATGACCGCCGGCAGACCAAAGGGCCGGGATTCACAACCCTGACAAGACCCACATATCAACCCTTTGTCTAAATCCTTACTGAAAAATATCTCTGTTTATAGTGGGGTCAAAAGCAAAGCTCTCTTGCGAGCAATGAGATGGTGTGGATCTCGTCTTTTCTTTTGTACATTAATTTATATTTATTTTTTAATCTGCTGTATGCAATACTTTTATGCATATTTAAAAAAAAGGATTATAGTAGGAACATATTTCGAATATTTTTATTGTGACTTTTTTATCCAACCGTATAAAATGGGTAACTTCATAAAATTAAAGTAATGTAAGGGAATGGGGACAAATTTTTACCTTTAAAATATTACATTCTCAGACCAAGTGATATATGAGAATAGTAGTATTGAACAAAGTTTGAACTTTATGCACCTATTTGTTTTTTTTTTAAACATAAACTTAATACTTTTTTTTTCTTTAAACATATTAACTATTTTTTCGCAGAGACCCACCAAGCCACATTTTTACGAATGAGTTGGCATTTTATATAATAAAAAATATATGTTTTAAAATGAGAAAATTATAAAGTTGTACGACTACTACTACTACGATGGTGGTATGCAGAGAGAATCGAGTACCACACCACTCTGTCTTTGCAAAAAAAAAAATCTTCGCCTCTTCCACATTCATGCATCTCCTCAAACATACCCGACGATTATTACGACTCCTGAACCTACCCAAAAAAATATATAATCGAATTAATTTCGACTCTTTGCTATCCCTTAATATTTAAAAAATGTACTAAGGGCCCGCATTAAAGGTCGCGTTTCACGTTCGACTACCAGGGAGGCAAGGAAACAAAGAGGAACGCAGAAGCAAACGTGTAAACACCAATAGAAATAATCTCTTTAGCAAATAATAAATCCCCAAAAAAGCGTCAATGGGCCACAAACGGAGCACCAGCTTTTGTCCGTCCTTCACACCAATTTTTTCTCGTCATTTCCATAACACGTTTACCAACTTCCCTACCCCGAGTGGAATAGACGGACAATAGAAGTGAAGTCTGTATTGTATGTTGTTTGTATTCAATTTTAGCCAATATTACGGGATAATGGGGATTCGATTAGGACTTAGGCCAGAATCCCCTTATGGAATTAAGGATTTCTGTTTGATGCAGATCGGGATTCGTGACGGGCCGACCGCGGAATAGGATTAACTTTGCGGTTCAATTTTTGTTTGTTTGCACTATCGAATAAAAATAACACACCGCAATATTTTCATTTAAAACGGGGGATGTTTTTTTTGTTGAACCCCAAAATTTCAAATACACGTTGTGATTTTTGACAGTTCACATCACACCCCTAGTTTCTGAGGTTGTAAATTTTTGTCATTTTCAGTCGATTTAAGAGTTTGTAGAATCAACAGTATTTTTGTGAAGTCAGTAGATTAAAGTTTGTCTGCCTCCATAGTGCTGTGGTTTCCGTATTTTGTTACCATGCTAGGGGTCCCAGGATCAAGTCCCAGGGAGGGTTAAAATAAATAATGTTTAATATATTGAACATCCATATTTTATTCTCGGAACGTATGTTCATATATTGTTAATTGGGTTTTTAATCAATGTAAGGTTGTGTTATGGTATACGAAAATAGTAAGGATAAATTAAGTTTATCTGGATGATTTAAAAGAACAGAAACTGAATTTATGAGGGACAGAATAAGTACATAATTAAGTAAACGTGGATAATTTTAATAAAAGGATGCTTTAATGAAGAAGCGTTTAATTTAAACAAAGAAATTGGTATTTTTTTGTTTGAGGGGAAGTCTACAAACAAAGATAAAACAGCATTTAGTCGTAAAAGAATAAGAAACTAAGTTAAGGCTTTCCTTATTACAGGAGAGAGCTTATTTCCCGGTTGTCAGGAGAATTTTCTTTTGAGGTTAGACCCCCTTTACATTAAAGCTAATTTCACTAAAAGCTTTTATGTAATTATTGCGAAGTCCTCGGGTAGAGACAGAAAGCTTCGTGGTGATAATTTTAAGGAAATTATTATTCAATTTTGCCAAATGAAAATTGGAGTTAACACCAAACGCCGCAGCAGAAATTTCAATTATCAGAATATATTTTGATGCAAAGAATTTGTGATCACAGAGTCAATTAAATTAATATTAATCTTTGTAAAGGACTAAAATATTTTCTCTCCCATACGCATATTTATATATATATATATATATATATATATATATATATATATATATATATATATATATATATATATATATATATATATATATATATATATATATATATATATATATATATATATATATATAAATATATATACCGTAAAGTGGGTATACATTGCACCAAAATATTGCATTTTTTCAAAAAATTGTCTATTCAGATCAGGTTTTTTACTTTTTCTGAGGTTTCAACTATTGCAATGTAATAACACATATACCTGTAACATGTCTGATATGTTTTTAAATTTTTATCTATTTTGCCTGTATTTTTTTTTTATATTTATATTTTGGTGCAAAGTATCCCGGGGTAAAGTACAACTTTGCACCATGATATTTTCTCTACTCTTTTCGTACTAGAATCCAAATTGATGCAAAGTAAAGGCTATCCTACAAGTTTTGTTGCACCTTATGAAGGGTTTTGGCTCACAATTCACTAAATGCAGATTATAATATTGTATAATTATGGAAAAATAAGACACTTGATAGAATTTTTTTTTTTTTAATATTGAAAAATCTAACAAAAATGTTTTTTTTTTCAATACTGAAGGTTTAAAATTATATAAAATAAAAGGTGGATATTAAAACATATTGTACTACATAGGTAATAGGAATTAAAATTAAATTAGGTCTAAATATGGTCAAGTTCCGGGACGGTAAAGAAACCTCTTTTGGATTGCATTTTCGGTTCTTTTATGGAACCCGCTACATCCTTTCAAGAATATTGAAGAAAGTCATCCTTCATCGGCCTCTTCCACGATTTGAGACTCTCCTGCATGGATTTAACAGCTCTGTCTTTCTTTATTTCCAAAATCTGTCCCGGAAATTTTTCTCCTTCATAATGAAATACGACATATTCTCCCACCTTCTTTTTTACTGGTCCTAATGAAACGGAAGAACAAATACGATAACTGATTTCAGTCATCGTTTTTGTTCTTCTCCCTCTTCCTCAAAGCTTTCGTGGTAACTATAATCAGTTAATGCTAGATATGCTGGAAGTTTCGATGCGGAAGGTGGGATCATTGATGTAGTTGGTTCAGGTAGCATTTGTGTCTCGTCAACGACATTTGGATCGTGAGCAATGCTCTTACCTGGTTCTATCGGTATCGTTTTCCTGCGTTTTAAGACTGAATTCTTTGGGTTGAATCTGTTTTCTTCCAAAAACCGTTGAAAACTCTGGCGCACGTCATCGTCATACGCTTTTAATGGCAACCGATTAAGCAACTGACTAGTTTTAGCAATAGTCAAGGTTTTATGTCTTTGCAAAAATGATCTTATCCATTCAGAGCCTGGTACGTTGTTCTTTAATATTCGTACTCTTCTGCCAAATCTATCCAAATAGGCTATTAGAATGTAGCGAATGTTAAAAACACTCACTGGGAAACCGTACTCACTCATGTCTACTATGCAGTTTACGAAGGATTGCTCTTCGCCCTTGTCACATATCGGAGGTTTTCCCACAGGTTTTGTGTGCTGACCTTTGAGCTTATAGTTAATCATCCTTCTGGGGATTTTCTTCAGCCTTTCTTTGACTGATTGCACCATTTCGAATGGCCTCCAAACACTGCTCCACTCTCTTCGGTGTAAAATCGCAGTATCGTCTAGCATAAGGCCGCTGTTTGTATGTTCTTGACATTTTTGAAAAAAATATACCATCAGGAATTAAGTAAGTACACAAAACCTATAGATATTTAGCAAACATGTCAAGTTGTATTAGCCGTTTTAAGACTTTTCATCAAATTAATTAACTATGGCCTTTTGTGGATACTTTGCACTTGGTGCAATGTTACCCCAAATGTGGTCAATACAAGTCAGTTCTTAAAAAAATATTATTTTTACAAAAACTTGACAATGTAACTAAAAAATACAGCATTTGAGAAAAGCAGGGCCTATCTACCTACGATTTAGAGACCACTCGCTTGTTGTAACTAGTTTCAGTATACTGATTCCACTGGATTTTTTCGGACACATTTTTCAGACAGAAAACTTTCTTTACGTTCGGACAGGAAAAACGCATTGAAGCAATAGCGACCGACTGTTACTTCTGGAAACTAAAAAGTAGATTGAAGTGCCATCTATCAGAAACAATAGAAAGTAGAATGAAAAATGACATGTATCAGAGATGACCAGCTCTACAATTTCTTTACAGAAGGTGGTGCAAAGTATCACCCATGGTGCAAAGTATACCCACTTTACGGTACATATATATATATATATATATATATATATATATATATATATATATATATATATATATATATATATATATATATATATTTTTTTTTTTTATTTTTTTTTTTTATTTTATTTTATTATTTTATATATTTATTTAATTATTGAGCAGACACCGTAATCACAAAAAACGCGCTAAGAGTGTCAGAAATGAAGACGAATATACATGTATATCGAAGCATATCTGGCAAGAGTCTACGAGACAGAATAAGAAATAACAGGATAAGGGAAATATGCTATATCGAAGATATTGTTAGGTGGAGAAGATAAGACCATAAGATGGATCGACAGCTGGGAATCGACATTGCAAGATCTAATCCCTCTTAAAAACAGGCCACAAGGCCTACACGAAGCAGAAGATGAAGAAGTTTTTTTTTACACACGCATTAACATACATACACGAATACACACCAAAGGTAGTAAGTCAATGAAGTCTCCATAATTTCATCCACTGGTTGTATATTGGGGACTATATCCATCCTGCTGTGGCTCTAATTTTCTTAAAGATAAATTTATGAAATTCTGAAAGGAAAAGTTTTTTCGCGTTTCGTACGAAATTTACATTAATTACAAAATCACAGTTCTTAGTCTAACATGTACAGTGAAACATTAGATACATACCCTTTCACGATATGCAGATAGCACCCCACACGCAATTTCTAATTTAAATAATGATTTCCCACCCTTTTCATGTAAACAAGGGATAACTTATTTTAGATGTGTCAAAAAGGAAAAGGTTAAAACAGTAGCTGGAAACGGAATCGGATATTATTGGTGACACGTTTGATACATTCTGCCCCAATTCATAAAAATGTAACAAGTACAAAATTGAGTAGTCCACTTGCAAACCACATTATGTTAAAAATTAAGTTTTTTAGCCAATGGCGGCAACCAGTAGGATATCAAATCTTCTACTGATTTGAGCTTTGTTGAGAGATTTTAGAAAGTGAACTGTGGATCGGCATAGCGAGTTTTGCAGGAGTATTGATTTCTCTATTCCATGTTATTCCTTACTTTTTTTTTTGTTCCTGAGTTTTGGCAGATTTTGTTAAATATGGACGTCGATATTTTGAATTTTCTACCGATTGGTGCCATTGGCTAAAAAACGTTTTTTTAAAACATAACCTGGTTTGCAAGTGGACTACTCAATTATTGTTTTAAAATTTAAAAATTCGGTTAATATATGAATTATTATTCGTTTGTAAGATATCTCGATTATTTATCACTAATCATTCGATTATTTTTATTGCCAATTCAAATCAATCGATCTCTCATCCGCATACTCCATACTCGTATAATATCTAATAAAAAGAATGGTAAGGTACAGATACACATGCTACAGAGCATGATTAAGACGAACATGCCCTCTAGCTGTATACATTTACGCAATTCTCTTCTGTCAGGATAGTGTAGCGTTCCATCCTCTATGCCTGCCCCTGCGGGGAAACGGCGTGATGGTAGCAGTAGTAGTAGTATAGTACATTTTATTTTTTACCGTTTGATTACTGTTGCTGACGCTTGCAACCATCATGATTAATATCAATTCTGTGTCTGTATAATTTATAAGGCACTACGCATTAATTTTTGATCACCTAATCTTATCAGAGTCATTCTCCCGTCGTGATATATGGTGGGCAGTTGTTCGAGCACGACCACCCTTGACCGCCACTCATACTCACCCCTTCGGTGAAGTTATATCGATTCCACCCCCGCCCCCTGCACCCCTAGTTACTGCTTTGCTATTCTTAAATTACGTAAGTTTTGGCCTTGGACCAGCCGTCCAACTGGATCGAAATTATCCATGTGGAAGTTTTGTACCGCCGGATTTAAACTTAAAACTTGAAACTTTCGTTCAATACCAGACGGACTCATTACTAATTGCGAAACTCATTGACTTCACTCATGATGGCCAAGATGACCTTTTTGAAATTTTCATTTATTTGTTGAACAATACATAGAGTCAAATATTTATTGATAGATTTGGCATTTAATTTGTAGAGCTCCATTTTAATTTATCCATTTTTACTCCATTTTAGTATTAAATGTTACATCAAACACTGATTTTTTGAGTCTACTAAGTTGTATTTTATTGTTTAAAACACGTAAAATAAATTTTGTGACAATGCACTCACTCCTTTCAACAAAGTCGTTTATATAAAAAATCGTCAATTATCTGTTTTCCATTTTTTCGGAATGCCCAGAAAATGTTCTGTATCCCAGCAAAAGCGGCATATTTTTAACATAATATTCACCAGCTACAGGGCAGAAAGTGTTGTTTTTGCATTTTGAAGAAAATGTATTGTTTTTAAATATACTAAATATTTTTCAAATGGAGAAAACACATTCAGATTTTACCTTAAAAAGATCTGTTGCACAGTAAAAAGTTCAATAAGAGGCTTGATATTTATTTTTAATACACAAAACAGGATTCTTTTTTTTTACAATATTTACGTATACCGTTTTCTTCATTATACTTATTGTTTTTCGTAATTCTTAGTAAGTAAAACAAACTGGGTATAATATTACACGAGATCAGTCAGAAAAATATAAATTACCGAGTGAAAAATCCTAAAAGAATCCTTCCAACATCCGCGAAGATCTACAAAAGTTTGTAAATTCGTGAACAACTTCAGTCGTATTATTCGAATTGACGTTGCCATCAGGCGTTTTTCACATTTTATTTTAAATATGGAAATACCCCAAAAAGTTTTTCGGATGAGCCATTAATGTCCGTACGAAAAGCGAGCTTATTTTCGCGCCAATAGAGTATTAACATTCGGGAGGAATATCTAATTTGACATACTCAACTTATAAAGGATTGTGTAAGACTCGTTTTGTGTTGATAACAGCCGATATAATCAATATTTTTATTAATCATTTTCTTTTGCAAAATTCACCTTCGTAAAAACGTTGTTTTCGTAGGTTGGTAACGAATGACGTCACAGAAACGAATTCACACTTTTACTGTTACAGCTCTATAAAGCAAATACATAAAAAAATACGCCCCATAACACACCCGGTGACTAAAATTTGATGACGTATAGCGGTGTCCGTTTTTCGTTTTATTGAAATATCTAAAGTTTAAACCTTCATATCTCCCTTACTTCTCTACAGATTTCAATAAGAATGTTACCGATAGTCTTGTGATTTTTCATTAATTTATTAGCCAATAATAACACATTATGAGAGTGATCCATTGTCGTGTTTGGGGTAAGTTTTGACAATTGAATGAGACTTAATTCAGTCAGTTCGGATAACATGGATCGATCCTGGGGGTGGGAGTAAAGGGTTTTTTTCCTCCCTTAACAATGTTATGTATCCGATGAATAAAGTATTTTTCTACTGTCGTCATGAAAGACCCTATAAGGATTGGAAAACGTACCCGTAGACAAAATGTTGATTCATAAAACCGACATCTTTGTAAAACGGAGGATTTTTGACGTTTGAAAATGACAAAAATTACGACAAACATTATCACTTTTTTTTACAAAAATATCAATATACAAGCACTCACGAAGGTTTTATTCTTTCGGTTTTCAGACTGTAATAATTTAAGTGGTTATATCATAATAATATTATTTCTTTATGTTTTATTTGTTTATACCGATACAGGTCTAGCACGTGCGTAGGTATAAAATAAATTACAATATATACACTACAGTATAAAGCTAACATTTTTTTTTGTTATTATTTTAAAGCAGAAAAAGAGAAGAATGAAGACAAAGAGTGTAAAATATATTAGAAATATTATGGAAAACGCGTTAAATGAGAATCAGAAAAATACATTTTTAAATATCAGTAAGAAATTAAAATGAAGAAATAATATATTGAAGGAATTAATGTTTTTTATTATAATTATTTCAATTTAAAGGCATATTTTGTGTGTATAAATAATTTGTAATTTTCTACATCCAATTAATGTTATTATTTCCATATAATAGAGGGATACGTTGCTACGTTCATACTCTCATTTCGGTGAACAAGTAATGCAGATAATACTATATATATATAGGATTAATTTATGTAGGTAGAAGTTAGCATAAGACATTATGATATCCGTGGTACAAACATTCATTGAACAAATGAAAGCCCATTTAAACCCCTATTGGATTAGCAAACCCTGGAGATGGAGCAGAGATACCGCGATCAACGGTTGACGATCCCCCACAAGTTTACAACCTTTGCTGGAGCCGTTAAAATGTATTGTCTGATTTAATGTTGACCTGGTTTAATGACGAAATGTTAAGTACCTACCCACTCAGTTACTCACTAAGTTACTTAATCTATCGTAGTAAGGGCTAACGGAGTGTCTGATCATATTGATTAAAAAATTATAACCATAGGTATCTAATATCCATTCATTTCTAATCTAAAATTAATTTGGTAAATACCACATTCTCTTAAAATTTATTGTCACACGTACTTTGATACGTATAAATTAAATTAAATAAAAACTAAACTTTTTGATATATTTATCTAAAGAGCAAATGATAGACATTTATATGCCGTTTTAAACATTATAAATTGAATATAAGTCAAATCTATCACCGATGAAAATGTGAAAAATATTAAGAATGAAAGTGTTATGATAGACATAGAAGTTAAACATAGAAGTACGTATTAAAATAGAAAAATGAACTAGATGCCAACATTTGTATTATCTACAACTTATTTTTTTTAAATAACAATCATTTATATTTCAAAGAAGTAATTGGCGTGAAGAAACGTGGATAAATAAATACCTGAGTTTACCATTATACTGTTGATAACTTTTCACATCATCGTCATATACACATTCATGAGAATATTGCATATCGCTCACTCCTTTCAACAACGTCATATATCAAAAAACTTGATTTTACAGGAAATCGTTTTTAAAGTTTAAAAATATAATAAAATGTAGTAAAAATAAATATCAAGCCACTTATTGAACTATTTACTGTGCAAAAGATCTTTTTAGGTAAAACCTGAATGTTTTTTCTCCATTTGAAAAATATTTATTATATTTAAAAAATAATTAAGCAATACCTTTTCTATAAAATGCAAAAACAACACTTTCTGCACTGTAGCGGGTAAATATAAAGCTAAAAATATGCTGCTTTTGCTGGGATATAGTACATTTTCTGGGCATTCCGAAAACATGCACAACTGAAAATTGAAGATTTTTGATATTTGACGTTGTTGAAAGGAGTGAGCGATATGTATCTATTAATAACTTCAAATATTGTTCCGTTATTTTTTTAATAAAAAAGTACTTTCAGTTTAATAGTTTAATGAAATAAAAATAAGAAACTTGTATTAAAATACCTTTACGTGCGTAATAAATTGCAAACCCGACGAGAATGAATGAAAAACCCTAAAATATTTCATATTTTTCTTCGTATTTTTAGTGCCATAACCATTTGAAATATGACGTCTAAAACAATAAGGAATTATCCGTTTTCGTTTTGCCAGAGGGCGTATATTATGTATATAATATATCCAACATTGTACAAATATATGTACATATTTATTCATGAAGGTCTCGCGCACGCAAATCCCTCAAAGAACACTCGCGTGGGTTTATTTAGGAAAATTTCAAATTCACGGCTGTATTTCAAACTCTAAAACACATATTCGTATAAAGCTAGCAGATATAATGTACACAGTCGTTCGTGTTAAAACATACTTGGATTTTCACCCGGCTACTATCGTTTGGATTATTGTATTATGTTATAGAAAATATCTAGCAGTTTAATTTCAATACAAGTTGTACAAACTCTCTGAACAGTCGGTCAAAAAAGAGAGAAGCCTTTATTCCAGTCAACAGGGGAAGGCCTAAAATGTTTTCTATACGAGCTAACAAAAGAAAGACTTCGAATTAATATTAATCAGCACTTCTTGAATCTTTTTTAATTCTTCTTCTGCCTGGTCTTGTGGCCTGTTTTCAAGAGGGATTAGCCTCCTGTGATTTTGATTTCCAGCTGTCGATCCTTCTCTTTGGTGGTTTGCCTGGGAGACGTCTACCTTGGGGTTGGCCATACAGTGCAATGAGGGGGAGTCTGGATGATTCCATTATTAAAATAAATAAAAATGTTATTTTTATCCTATCAAATTCACCGAAGTGGACCAAACAATAAGTAAAGATAAAATTTATTTTTAATACCAGTATTCGAGTTTTTTTTATTTCTCGTTAAAACTACAAAAATATGTGTATGCAATTTGGCTCTTAATTTGAAGCGGAAATATGTACAATTTAAAAAAAAATAGTTTGATAACAAATTATTGTTTTATATGAACACTTATGATTATTTATAAATACTCGTTTTCGTGTTGATTTTTTCCTGTAATACATGTCGAACGCCCTTACAAATGGGGAACAAAAACCGAATCCTCGAAGCATGAAATCTCCAGTTATTTTGTTCAACAACCGGCATTCGATTTCATTACAATGAGACTCGAAATGTTGCCATAAACAAAATGCGACACATGTCAACGGTTAGGTACCTCCGTAACTCGGTAGGAACCCATTATCTGGCTGCATTTTACCGGCAAATAATGCGTTTATAGAGAGGGGAAGGGGACTAAGATGTCGATTGTCGATAGTAATCTCAACACAATAGCAACATTAAATGTTGTCATGACGAATGGGGCATGTGTAGCGCTCGCTTAAAAAAAAATAACACCTTTTTTTTACGTCATAAAAATGATTAACTGTCGGTGCTTTTTTTCGCATGGATAAATAAAAAAGTACTTACGTTAAAATGTTGCCCTTATTTTAAATTAATGTATCAAAGTAATAATTAAAAGTGAGCTTAAGAAGAGTGTTTTTAATGGTCGAGTACTTCCACTTTTCGACTATGACTATGACAACTCAAAAGTCTAGTAATTTTATCAAATGTTGCATCAATATCATTGAAGATATTCAGGTAAACGTCCGTAAAATAAATATTTTTATATTTAAAAAAAAAAAAAAAAAACATACGCATCACGCCGCTTCACCGCAGGGGTAAGCAGAGAGAATAGAACGCCATCCCACTCTGTCTTTGCAAACATTATGCGCTTCTTCCACATCATGCATCTCCTCATATATATAAAAACTTAAATGTCGTTCAGGTATTTATTTTATTAATTTTAAATAGTTACAGTAAATCTTTCAATTTAATTCATTTACTAGATATTTCTTTTTTTACATATCTTGCACTAGTTACACTGTGTCTCTCCAAAAAGAGACTAAGCTCTTGTGCTTGGAGAGGGACCTAATCTCAATGTTTATTGTTTGAACTTATTAATGATATAATAGTGTTTTTGTTTGTATTATTTTTTTCAATTAATATGTACGAGTATAAAAGGCATTAAATTTAGTTTAAGTATTTTAATATCTTATAATTTTTTATAGCTGTAGGAAGTTTATTGAAATATTTGGTTCTCAAATACTTGAAGTTCTGTTGAAATTGTATGGCATTGCATTTTGCTATTATAAAATCGTTTTGGCATCTCAAAGATGAACTTTTCTTTATGTTCAAATATTATTAATTATTTATTTTCAAAATCGTACACATGATTGGGTAAGATTCAGGGAAGCAATGACAATTTCATTGATCGTTCCGTGAGCACATATGGTTTTGAGAAACGGTAATAATTTTTTGCAAAACTATATACAAAATAAAGTAATAGTTACATTTTAATACCATGAATTCGGAATCATTATAAAGATGTAAATTTGCTTTTACAAAATAATTAATGGTTTTTAAAAAAATGTACGAGGGGTTAAAAAGTATATTTATAATGAAATAATGGTAGGTACCCTCATGAGAAAAGCTAATATCAGTACATCATTTTTTGAATGGTCGTTTGTCATTTTACAGACCGTGACGTCACAAAATCCTAAGTTTGGCGCCAACTTTAAATTGACTTCCAGTTCCATTATTTAAAAAATGTATCACGCGATTATGCGGTAAATTATACACATTACATACATACATATATACATATATGTATGTATGTAATATATATATATATATATATATATATATATATATATATATATATATATATATATATATATATATATATATATATATATATATATATATATATTGATTTTGCATTTATGAGATGGTGTACGTATGATGTGATTAGGGCTCAGGGTGAAGGGAATTACTGCCATATGGGAAAGGTAATGGAGGAAGAAAAGTTTGAAGGAAAATGAAAATGGCAGTAACGATTTAGCACTCGAGGTTGCATACCCGTTCTAGTACTAGCTTGGGTAACTTGGACTCTAACTAATTTGTACCCTGTATTGAGTCTCTTGAGATATTTATATTTTTATACTCATATAATTACACTCGCTGTTAGAAGGCAGCTTTTCAAGACAGCGAAATATTTTACATTGTATTAAAAATAAATTATTCGTTTCCCAAAGGTATAGTACGCTTATAAAGCCAAAAAATATCATACACGCTTTTTCATATTTCACATTTCGTACGCATTTTGCCCTTAAATACATTTTGCCATAAATATATGTAATAAGATCATCCACGATATTTAATACTTTTAAAATTTGAGAAAATTATTTTCAATGTGACAACCTAAGATATGGGGGGGGGGTCCTATGACAATTAGATGTGGGCAGATTACCTAAAATTTGTATGATAAATAAATTGTTTATTAAAAAACACTAACTAACTAATTATCACACCGCTGACTGCAGGAGAGAGAGAGAGAGAGAGAGAGAGAGAGAAAAAAAAAGAGAGATGTTAAAACCTATACATATAGACACTAATTCTCTTGTTCAGCTCATCCCCTTAGTTATAATGTTAAAAGTTTAAATTTCATGATCCATCGAACACTAAAAATGCCATTAAATAATAATAAATTCGTCCGAGAAATTAACGCAATCAGACAAATTGCATGCAATAATGGTTATAAACCAAGAATAGCTGACGCAACATTGGCGTATAAAAATAAAAATAATTTAACTAAAACCAAAGCAATAGTGGTATTTCCCTACCAAGTGAAACTTTCTTTTTATCCATGTTTTCAGTGATGAAAAAATTATAAAAAATAAATAAAAATACGCAACAGTTCTAACCCCTTCTTCATCTCTCAACGTCCCAAGAACACAAGTGTAAAATTTGGTCTTAGCTTCACATACGGCGTTTGAAAATGATGCGGAATGCATCGAAACACGTGTCACATATATCGTTCCAAACATTTTAATTTGTTGCCGACGGAGGTTAGAGGTCGAAATAAAATATGGAACAAAGGCAAAATAAAGGAATGGGTAAATGATCAAGAGTTAATTTTATGAAAATTGTAAAATAGTTTATATTTTGAAAAGAATTCTCTCTTTTTTGTGTGTATATTAGGTTAAAATGGATAAAAACGATAACGTAAAAAGAACTCCACAGACAAGATACCCAAGGTGGCTTGCAAAAAAATATTTTAAATATATTTGAGATGAAGAAGAATATGGAAGTCTGGGCATTTACGGGGCTGACGACCGTCATAGGCTAGTTTAAGTGATCACTTTACACACGAATAACATTCACCAATTGTACCCATTATTGACAACCACACTACTCAAATTCTTAGAAGTTCTATATATATATATGAACCAATTTAGAAACCTTGTTCTTAGACTTCCATATTCTTCTTCATCTTTGATGAGATGTCAAAAAATAATATGAAAATAACTCATGTAATTGGAGATAATCCAAATTTTATGAACAAGTATTTGGACACACTCAAAATGTTATTTTAAATATGTTTATAATTGTTCTTCAAATAAATGTACACAATTTATGTAAATAAAAAGAAATAAAAAATATATATAGATTTTATGTTATAGTGGTATTTACCAAACGTAATTTAATTAAAAATGTATGGACATTACCATGAAGTGACTGCAGAATCAATCAACGAACGAAAAAACTAACAAAGTGACTTGTCCTGAAAGCATTTCCAAATTGTTTCTATCATTGTTGTCCACTGTATCCAACTCACAAGCCAGCTGTTTGTATCGTAGTAAGGTGACTTGCTGGCGAATACATTAATTGGTTTTAATTGATCCTCTCGCAACACCAGAACGGTTCGTGCCCCTTGAAGATTACTTAAGATAAATTGAAAACGGAAACTCGAGTAATTAAGGTTTAGTTTTTGTCCGAGTATTGGTTAACCCGATGTTGCTTCGTCATCTCTGTATTCCTTTGAAACAACCTACCCCGTTTTGAAGCTCGTTTAATGTTGTCAACAATATCGGTTTATTCGATGTACAGTTATCACTCTAAGATTTGTTGGCACAGTGGGGACGATAAAAATAGTGAAGGACATTGGTAACATAAACTAAGCTAGGACACAAAATGCCGAACCCTCTTCTAGTGGAACGGAAGGTCTGCTGATGACAGTCAACAGTCCACCTTCTCTTGAGGAGTTTTACGCGGTTTCCTCCCAGCATTGAGGAAATGCTGAGAAGTTCCTGATTGGCCCACACTAGATTATCCCTCCTGTTCCCAACACAGCTTTAAATAAAAACATATTTATTTAGTTAGAAAAAACAAAAATCCACTCAATGATCTATAAACCTTGTACATAATAAGCAAGGTAAATGATTAATGCAATACCCATCTAAAAAAAAAGTGTGAACGATATTTAACACGTTCTGTGCGTCGAACACGGCTCCCGTGTCCATGCAAAATTGCAGCCACGCGTTGACGGAAGTCGTGTTGAATGAAGATAAGGATTAGTAGCCGGTTTTAAGCGTTTTAAAAACACGAAGGAATCATTCATGATGTTTACATAGAAAGTCGAATTTGATTTTGAACAAAGTTATGGGTTTGTTTTGCCATAGTGTGATACTATACATACCCAATATACACCTTCTACTAATGAAGTGGTACATAACGTATAGTACATGCACCAATTGAGGTAGTCCCCTATGCACCATTAGACGTGGATAAGAGTAAGAAGCAGAAGATAAGTTTGTAATGAATTTGTACTAGGAAAAAGTTTATCTGTATAGAATATTTAGATGTATATGATATTAATTATTTATTACCTATATCGATTCAATTCGTCTCCTTGGTATAATGATTAGCGCATTGAGCTATCGTGCTATGGGGTTTCGAGTTCGATTCCCGGGTCAAAATTAATTAGTGATTTTCACACAAATATTTATTTTATATTACTTTGGACTGTTGGACTTTAACAGGATTGAATTAATGAAGCGCAGGATTGATCACCTTGTCTTCATGTACGTAACGATGAAGATAGCACTGCGTCAATAATATGCAATGCCCTATGCACCATTGGCTACTGATTAGGGTTTAGGCGGGTCTAAGGCAACTTCATTTTCTTTAAACTCTGGTAACATTTAACGTAATTGAATTTTTCGCTAAAAACACCATTTAGTATTGAAAAATAAAATTTCCTTCGACATTAATATATGGATATGAAAAGAAAAAGGTTATTGAAAGCTAAGGTGTTAAAAATGATAAAACATGTTATTTCAATGAAAATTCTAAAAAAACTAATTCCTATATTCCAAAAAAAATTGCACATACTACACGTGTGACTTCATGCACTGTGTACTGAATTGTATATTTGAGAGTACACGCCTAAATGAAAAATATTAAAAACATTTAAACGATAAAATTGACGTTGAAACTACAATAGCAAGTCCCATTACATATGTATATGTAATGTTCACGCATGACTTAATTCAGGAGTAGGGTTATAAAACAAACAAATTCATGGATTTATCGCCCCGAACGCGATTTAGTTAATAATGTTATGTTAATTCTGCGGAACTCTACAGCTGTTACATTCTACATGACATGTTATTATTTGTAAAGAAAGGGAGAAACACACGTTGCCTCAATAACAGATTTCATTTTCGGGAACAGTTTTAATTATTAATGCATGAAATTATCCATTATCATTACAGATAAATTCACGAATGATTAGTACATTTCTGTTTTCTTTATTGTTTCAGTTTATATTCGGACCCGAAGATGGAAGCATCAGTAGCTTCCGAAACTAGTCATTAAAATAAATATAACTCAAGTGGTAAAAAAAGTGTTTTTATTTACAGGTACATTTCTGAAATGTTAACTGAACGTTTCTGTGACGAATCAGTGTTAAAGGATTACATAATGTTTTTTTTAAATATTTTTTTTATTTGGTAGTCATTAAGTGAAACTGTATTTTAGCCAGTTTAAAATTTTATTTTTATTTACAAACAAAATAATGATTATAAATATTTACTGATTAAAATTACCACAAAAATAATACAAAGTAAAAAACTTTTAAGTCATTCATGAGTATAAACAATAAACCATGAGTGTAAGTCCCTCTCCAAGCATAAGAGCTCTTTTTTGGAGAGGAACAGCGTAACTAGTATTAAATTTATGTTAAAAGTAGAAATGCCTAGCAAATGAATCTAAGTGTTATATTTTTTGAAACATTATGAATTTATTTTTATATTTTTTTAAATAATAATTTTAAAAGAAAGATAATTTTAGTGATGCATGCGATTTTCCAAATATTTATTCATCTTCTGACCCTTCAATGTACTCAGTGATTTTTAAGGGTCTCTCTTTTAAAAAGTATATGTGAACTAAATTCTGAATGAATATCACCTATGATCAATTGGCGAAACCTATATATGTATTTCACAAACTGTCAGCTGAAGGCACCACCATCAGCCAAAATTCCACATCTTTCAAAAATTACAACCATAGTACACAAGGAATCCAACGGCAGTGTATATATACATCTTAAAAAAAGCCACATGGATATTCAATTATGGGCAGAATGGTGAAAGTTACACAAGTAAAAAAATCAATCACTTAAGCCATCCAAATGCAAGGTCGTTAGCCCTGGGATGCTCAGACTTTTTTTCGTATAAAAACGATATAATATATAAATAAGTATGTAATATAAATTATAAAAAAAAATACTCATCCATATTATCAGGTATGGTAATACAAAATAAGTAAATAATATACATTTTTTATTTAACTTTTACTCGGTAAATACAATTCTTTATTTAAATCTCTGGTAACACGTGTTTTGATACATTCAACGTTTGAATGCGTCGAAACACATGTCACAATAGATTTTAATAAATGTACCAGTGGTATATCAAACGTTGATACAGAATAAATTTAATTTTATCATTAATTTTTAAAATATTATATAAATATATTTAAATCGTGGGTAGATAGGTTTTTCGGCTAGGGATTTCTCAGTGTGAGTTCAATTCTGAATATTCAACCTAACCAAGCAAATCAAAACTATGAGTATTATTCTACGCTTCGCCGATTGCAGATAACATTTGGGTAATACCCTGTCAAAGTATCTACATACATCAATATGGGATGATTTATGAGAAAAATCCAACACAGAGGAGTGTGATTTACATACTCCTAAATTCTTGAAAAAATATTCTTAAGGAGTCGAAATGTTTCAAGTAAAATAATACTGAATAAAATGATGTTCGCTCTCCGGCAGCTCGTTCTGGAGAGCGAATCTAGAAACTGTCGTATTTATGTTCTATCTGCTGTATTTGAGATGGCTAATACATGACTTCTCGAATGCATATGATTATATATTTCAGAATCGCAACATGGCAACTATAGATGTAGTGAAATTGCCAACATGGCCACATTACAGGAAGGTCCCAGGATGAAGACCCGACGGTATAACAGAAACAGACTGATCTCCGCCACTTTCTCAAAAGTGCGATACGTTTATTGCTTAGAAATTAAAATTGACAAATATTATTGGTCAGGAGTCGAAATAAGTAGTAAGTATGAAGATCTCCTCATGAATGTGGAAAAGGTGAAGAATGTTTGCAAAGACAGGGTGGTATGGCGTTCTATTCTATCTGACTACCCCTGCGGGGGAGCGGCGTGTTGCTTGGTTAGTTAGTTAGTTATCAAAATGATTTATAACTGTTTTTTTACACAATTCATACATTATATAACTGTCCCGCCTTTTACAATTAAAATGTTATATAACTGTCTTGTCTTGTACGTAAAAGTAGAAAAAAACTACAAGGGTTGTTGTTTTATTATATAAAATGGAGTTCCACCAAGAAATGCCAGCACAAAACTCGTTAGTTATACCCTAGTAGGCGAATGAATGAAAAGACGTTACAGGTAAAATAATAAATTAATTTAAAAATTTTACACAAATTCGTGTTTGAACTTAAGTTTATTCGAACTAACTTAAAATGCAATCTTGTTTTTTAATTTAACGAGAATTCGCGCATCAACTAAGAGTTTTCTCCTCCGCTCTGGATTCCGTCCGAACGAGATAAATGTTTTTAATCAAGTAGACACAAGAAAAAGGGATGGAATTAACTGCTACTGAATGAAAGTAGGTGATTCTACTAATGGTTTGATTAAGCGATACAAAGGAATGGAGCGAAACGCAGACTTTAATAAATAGTTTAGTTATATCGCTCACTCCTTTCAACAATGTCATATATCAAAAATCATCAATTTTCAGTTGTGCACACTTTCGGAATGCCCGGAAAATGTACTATATCGCAGTAAAAGCGGCATATTTTTAACTTAATATTTACCCGCTACAGGGCAGAAAGTGTTGTTTTTGCATTTTGAAGTGAATGTATTTTTATTTTTGTATATATATATTTTTTAATATACTAAAAAAAAACCTATGGAGAAAAAACAATCAGGTTTTACCTAAAAAGATTTGTCGCACAATACAAAGTTCAATAAGTGGCTTTATATTTATGTTTAATACATTTGATTATATTTTTAAACTTTAAAAACGATCTCCTGAAAAATCAAGTTTTTTGATATATGAAGTTAAAGGAGTGAGTGATTTGCGATTCAAATTTTGAGAAAAAGACCTACTTTCCAATTAAAAAAAACGAGAATTTTCATGAATTGATTTGGCAGTCACTGTGGTAAACCCCATCAATTTTTATTTTTAGTTTTACGTGGTACATAGCAATATATCTCAAAATATATTGTGACGTGTATTTCGATGCATTTTGCATCATACGGGGTTTTAAAATACTGCGGAATGCATTAAAACACGTGATACAATAGATGTTTAGAAATACACAGTGGTAATTACCAAGTAAAATTTAAATTGAAACCGGATATTATTAATTTGATGAATTAGACTTCTACGTCTTAAGATAAACTGTTCTCATAAGGTTACTAGCATATATACTTTTATTCAATTCAAATAAATTGCACAATAAAAATCCAAATTACTACGCGTTACGTCAGTCTATTCTACAGTATAGGATTATTGAATAGGGTGGTAATGTTGACGTGATATTAAATATTGTAAAAATGCACATAAATTAATAATCTAAATAATACTTAAAGCTGATAAAAATAAATGTATTGGTGATTTTAGGTAAAAATGCACGGCTGAGATATGTTTTACCGATTAAATTAAGAAAGGTGTGTTGAGATGGTTTGGACATGTAAACTAAAGGAGTGAAGAAAGAACGGTAAAACAAATTTACATTGTTGAAAATAGGAGTCGAAGAACATCATGAAAAACTTAACACACAAAATCCTGTCGATAAAAATATTTGTAGTTTTCGAAATTCGTCTTGCGAAATAAAATTCAATTAGTGGCCTGATACATGTGTTTGATTTTTAATAATCAACATGTCAGTCCACAAAGTTAATGCCAAATTAATAAATAACACACTTATTCCTTCATTTTGTCCAAATCTTAAAACCTACCTTCAATCAGAACCAAGGTTTATTTGCTGTACGTATGATATTTTTGAAAAATGATATTATCATACTAACAAACATAATTATTATTTTTTAAGTTATCAATATTTCCATTATCTGTGTTTAAGGGTTGATATTATGTTTGTGATTCACGTTCATCAAGCACTTCACTTTATACAGGTGCGAATAGGGGTTTGGTTTTCCAATATACGGCGCTTAATTGAGGGGATGTACCTGTTCCCATTGATAAGTTATATCTGGTTGTAGGGCCGTCGCGACGGCAGCGCCGGTTTCCAATATCCGGTGGCGCCGCTACGTCGCCATCGCACTTCCTTATGACTGTTACCTTGGCTCATTGCACGTCACGCCTCGATGCGATCACTACTATTACAGGGGTTCAATATTACCACTTAAGGGATTTTTTAAATATAAAGTTTTAACCTTTTTTCTTACATTTTGATACAATTAAATAAATATGTCCGATTTTGTAGAAAAGTATTTACTTATCAGTATCATGTAAAAAAAGGTTTTCAAAAATTTAAGTTCTTAATAAAGAAAGACGTAGTTAGTACAACAAATCCAAATATATATATATATATATATATATATATATATATATATATATATATATATATATATATATATATATATATATATATATATATATATATATATATATATATATATATATATATATATATATATATATATATATATATATATATATATATATATATATATATATATATATATATATATATATATATATATATATATATATATATATATATATATATATACTCGTATATACACGTCCCCCTAGTAATATGTCCTAAAATTTGATATTTAACGATTCATATTCCTATTTTTTTTTTGTATTAGGTTTATAGGTAAAAGTGTGTAAATAGAAGCAGTATATCTTGTTGTCATGCCAGTGTAGTGATTGTTTTGATGTAGAGACGAGTATTTCTCAAAATCAGTGGAAAAAAATCTCGGTGATTTTGCTAAACATTTTTGTTTCGGAAAAGAATTGTAAAAAAAAAATGGCAGTGATAAACATGAGCTCGAAAATTTAAAATTATCGAAAAATCAGAATCAGGTTCATAAGGTTGGGCGTATTTTACGCAACTAGCAGAAACCTGCACCATAGACAAAATCGTTGTTGCTTATAAAGACAGATTTTTTTTTATAAAGTGAAGTTTCTTAAAATACGTTTTAAAAAAATCGCTCCGATGTATAAAATAATTATAAAAGTAAACAAAAAAAATTATGTAATATTTACACATGAAATAAGTTGAACTAATGTCAAGGGGATAAATATATATTTTTTATTTCCCCTACATATTTAACTAGCAATTGAACCAAGATGGACTATCGCAGAACCTCAAAGAGTAATAAAATATAAGCACCTAACACACATGTAAGAGACGGACCGTCGCAGTTTTAAATATTTAAACAAACAAAATCCTCGGGGGGTTGTCTGAGTGAAAATTTACATGATTTATACAGAAGACTAGAGAATAAATATAAAACCGGAAGAAAGGTTATCTAGGGGAGCGTTCGGTAACTGATAGGGACATAAATCAATAATAAAACGGTTTATGATTTACATACACATAATGTGAAAAGGGTTTGTCGTGCGCCCTTTCTCGACTTCTGTTCTCTGACATCTGTGACAAGAATTTCAACTACAATACGAGGAAATAGGGTTCAATTTACTCTAGAAGAAAATGAAAAAACCTACTGTACATGTATAGGTACACAATTCCAGGGTTTCGGAACCGTTTCTCACCTACGACACTCGCAAATTCCTTATAGAACTCGCTAGACACCAAAAGTTAAAATATGTAGGTGTAAAATTGATTTGACCGCCTCCATAATGTAGTGATTAGCATATTTGGCTACCATGCTGGAGGTCCCGGGTTTAATTCCCAAGGGGGGGGCAAAATGAATAAAATAGTTTTTTCACTCTAATATATTCAATATTACTCTAGGACTGATAACCTTACCTTCATGTAATAAAACGATCAAGTGAACATTTCATCAATTTTATGCAGTACACTATGCATCATTGGGTGCGGATAGTGGTCAGTAGTAGTAGTATAAAATTAATATACAAATTTCACTATTTTTTTTGTTTTTTTGTACAGTATAATGGAGGTCTAGGGTTCCATTCCCAGAGGGGGGGGGAGATAAATATAAGCCATTTTTTTTTAATCTAATATTTATTTAATATTACCCTGGACTTGTACCTGGAGCGGAGGGCTAATAACCTTTCCTTCGCGATCAAGATAACACTAACATAATATCAATTGGCACCAGGTGCTGGGGGTCCATTGAAAAATTATTTAGCCATAATAATTGTTCTATCCAACATTTTGAAAAATATTTTTTTTTTTGAAAAATAGTTTGTCGTTGTGTATTAAATACATAAAGAATAAATCTCAAATATCAAATATATTGAATTTGACTACGGTTAACCTGTATCCGGCTCACGGTACCCGGTTGAGGAGCACTGCTCTATTTCCATTTAAAGATGGATTTTAGAGGGGAATATTTAAAAAAAAATCTTATATAAGAGTACGAAAAGAGTTCTTTAACCCTAGATTACAAGACATTCGTAATATTTACGACGGACATCCAAGGCAACATATACCATCTAAGGCAACACAACACATCCCATACCGAGGTAACCCATGTAAAGAATGTAGTGACAACTAGCAGTAAATTATAGTAACTTTAAACATAAGAGTAAATACACTGACAAGTAGGTATAGGCTTTAAAATTTATAAAGTTAAAGGTTTAGTATGGTCATGACAAGCGGTGTTGCATAAGCCATAGCTCACTTGGACGTTAGGTAATTCAAAAACAACATGCATGTACCTTATTTTTTTTACCGATATTTAATGTTCCCATTTTATATAAATAATAATACAATAAATCCCTTACCGCACCCCAATGGTGCATAGGGCACTGCTTCATATAAACGCAGTGTTATCTCGATCGTTTACACATGAAGGAAAGGTGATCAGCCCTCCACTTCAGGTACCAGTCCAGTGTAATATTGAATAAATATTAGAGTGAAAAAATCACTTATATTTATTAAACCCCCCTGGGAATCGAACCCGGGACCTCCAGAACGGTAGCCGAGCATGCTGACCATTACACTACGGAGGATTTTATATAAATGTCTCAAAAATATGTGACACTGATTTTTTAAAATATTTTTACTAAATATTATTGGTAAAATGTGAGTTCTTCTTATCGTATTTACAATCCGTTTATAAAATTGTACCACGACTATTATACTACATTCTATCTACAATTTCAATCTGATAAAAGTAAGAATAAGGTTTTTTTATCTTTTGTGCCATTTTATATAAAAAAAATTCGCATTGAATTCAATGGATATCGAACACATTTTCCAAGAAGGATCGTAAACCTTATAAAAAGGACTTACTAAATAACAAAGTGTAAGTCAGTCTATATTACGTTATATCCCTTCCTTTTTAGTATATTTTTATAATCCAAGGACCTTTCTTACATCTTTACTGAAAGGGTATAAAGTGGTTTAATATGATTAAGGATCATAAAATGAGTATTTTTTCAGGTTGCGAGTACATAGGTCGTCATGGATGAAAGTTTATTTTGGAAATGGTAATTTTCAAAAGAGTAAAAAGACATATTTTGTAAATTAAAAGAATTGTTCACTTTGTGGTATGATAATATAACACAATTAGTCCGCCTCCATAGTGTAATGGTCAGCACGCTCGACTAAAATTCTGGAGGTCCCGGGTTCGATTCCTTGGGAGGGTCAAATAAATATAAGTGATTTTTTCACTCTAATATTTATTCAATATCACCCTGGACTGGTACCTGAAGCGGAGGGCTGATCACCTTTCATTCATGTGTTAACGATCGAGATAACACTGGGTTTATATGCAGTGCCCTATGCACCATTGGGGTGTGGATAAGGGTTTGAAGAAGAAGAATATAACACTCTCCTTATTATTCATCTTTCACTTTGTTCACAGTGATATTACACAAGTGAAGGAGAGTGTTAGTAAAAAGAGATTTTAAAAGCCAATTAAACAGCCTCGTCAACGGATAAAAACATAAATGTTATAAATTAAAGTATACTAAGCATGTAAGGCCCAATAAACGATAAATCGCAACTTAATTTTCTTTAAAAGCAGGTAATTTAGACGTAATTTTATTTTTTGCTTAAAAACCGTTTTGTTTGAAAAAAAGTATTTTTTCGAAATATATGATTTTTATTAGAAAAGAGTTAATAAAAGTTAAGGAGTTAAAAAAATTTTTTTTTTCAATATTTGTACATATTTTATAAAGTCAAATTTCAATATAAGTATATGCTAAAAAAAAAATTGCGCGCGGAAATACGTCTAGCCTATAGCGCGCCCGGTCGCGTTCAGAATTTGAACTTTGAGATCTCGGCCTTTTTTTGTCCTGGACAAAATCAAATTTAAAGAATATAGTCATCCGACCAGGCTTTTTGCCGTAAAAGTTTGAAAGAAATGCCCTTTAAGTTGTGAAATTTTCTGAGGATTTTTTATTTTAAATGTCGGCGTCGCGTCGCTAAAGGTGAAAAATGTAATTACTATTTTTAATTTAATCTTTAAAATATCATCGCCCTAGTTTTTAGAGCGTTTGAAGTGCTGGCATCGTATTTATTTTTATTTTCACGGTATACGAAAATTGAGAAAAAAAGAATATAGCATATAAGAATGTTTAGTGTTAGAAACTATTTATTATTAAAAATTTACTACCTAACTATTAACTACGCTGCTTCTACGCAGAGGTGGGCAGAGAGGATAGAACGTGACACCACTCTGTCTTTACAAACATTCCTCGCATCTTTGACATTCGTACATCTCCTTATACCAGCCATTTTTTCTGACTCCTGACTTTATGACAAAGTGACTGCCGAATCAAATACTAAAATATTTGTATTGTACCATATATTGAATTTTATTTCATTTTACACGATTTGTTTCGATAACTACAGATATTTTCATGGAAAGGTGATCACTTGTCGTGTAAATCAATAAATAATATAATTAATAATGATTAAAGAAAACATTTGTTTTTTACCACTTGAGTTTTATTATAGACTACATGTTTCAGAAGTTAAACTTCCATCATTTAGGTCTGTATAATAACAGACCTGAATGATGGAAGTTTAACTTCTGAAACATGTAGTCTATAATAAAACTCAAGTGGTAAAAAACAAATGTTTTCTTTAATCATTGTAACATGTCTTACCACAAAATTAATGCCGAAACAATAAATAAAATATATTTCATAAAACTATTTAATATCACCCTGGATTACCATCATAATCTTATAACCGAAAAAGTGACAGTTAGTCATTAGTCACATCTCTAGAGGAACCTCGACTGATTTTCGTGTAAATAT
The DNA here is from genome assembly GCF_059751285.1 of Brachycentrus maculatus. Lineage (NCBI taxonomy): Eukaryota > Metazoa > Arthropoda > Insecta > Trichoptera > Brachycentridae > Brachycentrus > Brachycentrus maculatus. Next base: position 337,965 of record NW_028280937.1, on the reverse strand, counting down.
ATTTTTGTAATCATTTAAATTACAATAGCTGTTGGTTTTTGTAATAAATAGGAATATAGCAGGAGGTATGAAAGAAGGCAAGAACGAGAGTAAGTGCATAGTTAGTGGCCACAGGACATCCTATTATCCAATTACAAGGCACGAATACCAACGGGCGGCTGTCGGCTGTCGGTGTCGCCCGCATAGAGTCGAATTAACTCGAATTTACAGAGATATAAAATTCTAGAATGTCATTCTACTATCCTAAACAGTAGAACAATCACACCTAATTATACAGATGGGCGTAACTAACAACAATTTCCAGTCATTAAACTCACATTACAAAATCAATATAAATAAAACCGGAAAAAACTGCTGATGCTTCTACATGAAATTATACTGTCAATATTTTGAGTGAGACGTTTTTATTTTGGTCAGCCTCCGTGGTGTAATGGTTAGCGTGTTTAGCTACCGTGGTGGAGGTCCTGGGGATCGAACCCAGGGGGGTTGAAAATACATATTAGTGATTTTACACTCTAATATGTATTTAATATTACCCTGGACTGTTCCCTCAAGCGCAGGAGTGATCACCTTGCCTTCATGTAAGTAACGATCAAGAAAACACTGCATCAATACGATGCAGTGCCCAAGGCACCATTGGGTGCGGATTAGGGTTAGAAAAAAATGAGTATTTCCAAATACTTGTTCGCAAATCTGGATTATCTCCAATTATATGAGTTATAAATATAAATTTAAAATATAAAGAAAAAATCATATTATTTTTTGACATCTCATCAAAGATGAAAAAGAATATAAGTCTGGGCATTTACGGGGTATACGATCATCAGAGACTAGTTTAAGTGATCACTTTACACACGTGTAACATCCACCAATTCTACCCATGATTGACAACCACACTGCTCAAATTCTCGGAACTTCTATGTAGATACATATATGGTTCAATTTCATAGACCTTGACTACTATCTTGACACTAGACATCTATTGGTGAGATAAAAGAAGCTTTTTATTGTGCAGACCATATTCTTGTTCATCTATGCTGAGATTTATAAAAAAATTAAATTATATTGTTACATCATAATTTGATATGAATACATGAATGTGGAAGAGGATAATAATGTTTGCAAAGACAGGGTGGTATGGCGTTCTATTATCTCTGCCTACCCCTGCGGAGAAGCGGCGTTAGTTATGTCACTGAACGCTAGCTGGTAAACGTTGTATTATCAAATGGGGAATTCGTGGAACAGGTACATGATTTTGTATATTTGAGAAGTATGTTTTCTAAGGATGCAAAAATAGATCAAGATATTGAAAACCTTTAAGACCCAGCATTAGTTAAGTCGCATACATTCCACCGGAGACTCTGGAGAGGTCACATGTCTCTTCAAGCCCGATAAAGAATGAATATGGGATTTTTTTCTAGAATAAAAGAAAAATAGAAAAAATATTTTTACATTTTTTAAACTTCTTACTTTTTAATAACTTTTCTTTTCTAAACCATGTAATTATTTCGAAGAAAAACATATTTTTTTCAATGTAAAAATGAAATGAAAAATGCAATGAAAAAAATCAATTACGGAAAATGTTACCTGGAGTTAGAGAAAATTGAGTTGCGACTTGGTATAGTAATATACAATGTCAAGAGCGAAGGGATCAGTCGTACGCATCAAGTGCTTACTCATGGTAACATTAAATATAAGGTGTGATTAAAATGACTTTTACATATGTTGACCCAGACGAGGTGAAAACTCTAAAAGGCAGATTGTCAATAACATCAAATTAAATAAATTAAACATGGGTATTTATGATTCACATCGATGCAGTGCATACTCATGTACTCGTATATATAAACATAGTATAAAAAAAACAAGGCGTTGTATGTATAGCATAAACCTTACTCATAATGTATAAGTACCTCATTGATGAATCAGCACTTTAGGATTTGCACTCGAGGATAATTAGATTTCGAAATTGGATATGTCCACATTTTAGCGGAAGTATTTTTATTTTATAGTCACTTTCTTTTGACATCTTAGCATTTTTATAATTAAAAATTGAAGCATTTTGAGTGTATCCCAATACTTGTTCACAAATTTGAATTATCTTCAATTAAGAGTTATTTTTGTCATTTCAATCATGGGTAGAATTGGTAAATGTTACACGTGTGTAAAGTGATCACTTAGTCCAGTCAGCTCCGTAAAAGTCCAAACTTCCATATTCTTCTTCATCTTTGATGAGATGTCAAAAAATAATATGAAAATTAACTCCTATAATTTTGAGACACTCCAGATTTGTGAATAGTATTTGGACACACTTAAAATGTTGTAAATAAAAAAATACAATAAAAAATGTGGGTTTTAACAAATATGACAACATTATGTAATTATAACAAAAATGAGTCTGCCTCATAAGTGTAATAGTCAGCACGCTCGACTACCGTTTTGGAGGTCCCGGATTCGATTCCCATGGAGGGGTCAAATAAATATAAGTGACTTTTCACTCTAATATTACTTAATATCATTCAATATTACCTGAAGCAGAGGGCTGATCACCTTTGGCTTCATGTGTTAACGATCAAAATAACACTGCGTTTATATGATGCAGTGTCCTATGCACCAACGGGTGCGGATAAGGGTTTAAAGAATTAAAACAAATCACCAAGAAAAAAACTGTATATCTCCGTATTATGCTTTTTGGATGTGGCTGCTTTTGAAGTATAAATGCGTAAATCGTAATTACAAAATCGTTACATAGAAATTAATCAATATTTCACAATTAACCTCGAAATACCGAAATTCGTTTATGTCTGTCTATCAGGCGACTGATGCTACGGCGACTATCACAGTAAAAAAAATGGTTATATTTATTTATTTGAAATTTTTCATTGGATTTTAAAAATATAAAACGGTTATTAAAACGTCTCTTTAAATCGTATTATTGTAGTGTTAATGGTGTTTTTTTACAATACTTATAATTTCAATATTTATTAACGAAAACACACAGTTTAGCGTATAAAAAACAATGCTAAAGTAAAAACAACACAAAAATCACTACTGATGAAAACAACAAAATGCATTGTTTTTTTATAGTATGTATGTAAAAAATTACATTGCAACCGGTTAAAGATTCTTGATTTTATTGTGCAATACCAAAATGATTTCATATAAACTTAGTTTATTAACTTTAAAATTATTTCATATAATTTCATTTAAACTTGAGATCGAATCAGTATGTATTGTTTTAAAGCATTGAACTTAAAATTAATATAAAATGTAAAAAAAAAAAGAAAACAAAAATAAACTGGAAAATGCACATAATGATAGTATGTAAAAATTAGATTACTACCGAATCAAAATTATTGTTTTATTGTGCAATACCAAAATAATTTCATGTAAACTTGAAATCGAATCAACATGTACATGTTACTATTTTCAAAGTTCAGAAGCTAGGTCCAAAACCACGTTTTTTAAGATCTTTATACCTTCCTCTTCCTCCCTTTCCTTCTATTTTCCCAACTATCACGATAGTGGTAAGGCCGTCGTACCAGAATACGTTTATATTCTATCATCTTCCCTTTTCTATTTTCTATTGCCTTTAACTTAGACTACTGTAAGGTTTCTAATGCGGTTATTTTTCTTTCACTCTTACTAGAATCTCTTTGTCACTCTTTCCATCCTTCTCCAACATTGCACCTCGAGTACTTCTAACTATTCTCTGTCTCTCTTAGTCATCAGGTTTTGATAATTTTCTACTAACGTTTTTTTGCCAGCCGACCAGTGAAGAAGTGCGTCAAAAACATATTTCATTAAACGCATAAAAAATGGTGCAAAATTACAGCTAAAATTGCTTTATAGTCTAATTAGGCATTGGAGGGGTCATGAGTTAAAATAACATCCTTATCAATTACATAATAATGAGTAATAATCACAGGCGCCGGTCATAAACCGTTATTTTAACACTGGATTAAATGTAGGTACCTACTGGTTTTAGTATACATGGTTAATTTTTGCACCTTTTAGGCATTGAAAATATAATTAATTTGAAAATACGTTTAAAAGTACCGCAACGAAAAATTATTTCTTCATTATCTGTGCGCTTTTTAGGTAAATACTTTGTTTGTTGTTGGTTGTAATTAATTAAAGTTAATTATTATTATTACTTCAGTTCTTACCTCAGATAAATCAGGATCATCCCTAATCTTCTCCTCAACCGTCATCGGTTTCCCATCTCCGATCCCGAAGAAAGCGAAAACAAACAAAGTTAAGGTCAGAATTGACCGGTGAAGTCGACACATTTTTTCAAATTCCTCCCGGCAGGTAGCTAAACAAGGCAGGCAGGTACCTAACGTCAAATTAAACGCACCTGACCGCGAACACCTCGATTTTACAGCCGCACTCTGTGTGACAACGAATAAACTATGGATTTATTTGAATTTGGAATACTTTTCCCGCTGTTTTTTGACACTTTTGCAAAGTTTTCTGCGCACACGAAACTTGACGTAACGGGAACGGACACGCCTGCGATAAAAGCAAACCTACTACGGCCGACACTCGACTGGCGACTACTGCCAGTTCGGAGCCTCGCGATGGCGCGCTACTCCCCTCTCCCCGCTTCCCGTCCTCTCCTAATTCCCGCAACGGCCAAAGGTAAAGGCGCATAGCGACGGCTGAGAATTCCGGGCAACCAAGTCCACATTTCCGTAGATCAATGGCAGGTTTTCGCGAATCCCAGATTAATGCCAATTATATTTTAATTTCGACTCTTTGTCGAAGACAAGGTCGGACAGCTAGAGGTAGATCTCCAACCCGATGGACCGCCCGGGTAAAAGAGATTACAGGCTTCTCCGTTGCGGGAGCTCTAAAGGCTGCACAATGCAGGGACCAATGGCGGAGTGTTGACCGCGGTTCCAGAGGAAGCCAGCAGAAAGGTAACTATGAAGATCAGCAATGAAGGAAACGACCAGAACCAAAAAGAAGATATATTTTCAAAATATTAAACAGATCGCATCCATATAGACTATGATAACACAAAAAATATTATCTACAAATATATATATATATATATATATATATATATATATATATATATATATATATATATATATATATATATATATATATATATATAAATATATATATATATATATATATATATATATATATATATATATATATAAATATATATATATATATATATATATATATATATATATATATATATATATATATATATATATATATATATATATATATATATATATATATATTTATATATATATATATATATATACACACATATATATATATATATATATATTTATTTATAAATACAATATCGCTCACTCCTTTCAAGAACGTCATAAATAAAAAACCTTGCACAGTAAAAAGTTCAATAAGTGGCTTGATATTTATTTTTAATACATTTCATAGTATTTTTACACTTTAAAAACGATATCCTGCAAAATCAAGTTTTTTTTTATTTATGACGTTGTTGAAAGGAGTGAGCGACATGTAATATATTATGTACAAATTGACTTCGGCCGTTAATAAAGGGGAAAAAGAGTGTTTCTAATATTAACTTTAATTTCTAATAGCATGCATTGCGTTGTTTCTCCAACTCCGATCAGAAGCAATTGAATATTGAATGAGTAAAAAAAAAATTATGTACAGTGATATTACCAGCCCTGTTATGGAAAATTATTTTTTGGACGAATGAGGAGATGGGTGCCTTGAGTATTCGGTCGACGATCGATTACTTGCCGATGTTATCCTTTTCATATCTAGCTAGAAACAATCTGATGGAACTATTCCCGTATCCGAAGTCCTCGAACTATCCGAATGACAGAGAAATATCGGGTAATGTTTTAACGTAATACGTGAAATTCGCCCTCTCTCGACCTTGACCTTTCTGTGGAACTGACGCAGTGAAAATTGAAATAATGTTATTGAACCTCTTTTGTGCGATTTGAGTATGAATTTGACAAAGGCTCGAGTAAAAGTTGAATACATATGTACATTCCACAAATACATATTTAAGTAATTACGATGATTTTATATACGATAATTTATGTTTGTGAACGGTAAAAATATTATTTTAACATTTCAAAGGAGACGAGGCAAACATTCAATGATTTAATAAATATGGGCTTTAAGTCTTTAAAAAAAATATTAATTATATGAAAGATGAATATTTATGTTACTATATATATATATATATATATATATATATATATATATATATATATATATATATATATATATATATATATATATATATATATGTATATATATATATATATATATATATATATATATATATATATATATATATATATATATATATATTTATATATATATATATATATATATATATATATATATATATATATATATATATATATATATATATATATATATATATATATATATATATATATATATAAATATATATATTTATATATATATATATATATATATATATATATATATATATATATATATATATTTATATATATATATATATATATATATATATATATATATATATATATATATATATATATATATATATATAGATGTATTTATAGGGATATTTACAGGGCTTATGACCTATCATAGACCGGTTAAGTGATCACTTTACACACGTGCAACATTCACCATTGTACCCATAATTGACACCCACACCATTAAAACTCCTAGATATTCATGACTCAGTGATACATATGAGTTCCTAACACACATCTAAGCATAAACCCTTTTCTTTGTATCTAAGATACTAACCTCGGATTATTTTTACATACTGGGAAACGCCTAATAAACGCTTTTTCATGTTGCAAAATAAAGATTTTCTTTATTTTTACTAGAAAACTCCCAAATAGAGAAAACTCAGATTTGTGAATAAGTATTTGGTAACACTCAAAACGTTATGCATGTAAAACACACTTGTAACTTTTATTACGGCTTATTGTTATAAAATAATGCATTCCAAATAATCGATTACGTATTAGTAATAACGACTACGCTTTGTACCTTTTAAAAAAATATTTGAATATTTATTGTATAAACAAACAAAAAATGTAAGACAAAAAAACTAAAATGAAGTAAATGGAATTGTTTTCTTTTCTAATTTGTCAAATCTACTTACTCTAATAATTCTTTCTCTTTTCCTTTTCCACAAATCGGACATCGCATTCGACCGATACAGGGTTAACTTGATCGCAAATTGTAAAGTTTTACAACCTACTTCCACTATCCACAAAGTCATAAAAAAAACATACTAAGTATAAAAGAGCTACTCATAAATGGATAATGGAAGTGGGTACATCCGAAATGGATCGCATTGTTCGGCCATGTAGTATTTGATTGTATGTCATAAACAATTTTCTTTAATTTTTTGACATCTCAAAGTAGATGAAGAAGAATATGGAAGTCTAGATATTTAGAGGTCTTGTGACCTTCATAGGCTGACTAAGTGATCACTTTACATAGTGCAACATTCACCATTCTACCTAATAAAAATTTCGGAACTCCTAGATATATTGATCAATCTTATGACACATTACATATTGGTTTCTAACAGCCATCTACGTAAAATTGAGACCCAAGCCCAAGATAACTAAACATTCGTCCACGCGACGACGCCCTTCTCCAAAAAAGTCAAATGCACTTACTTCCCTGCACCCCGCACCCGCCAGGCTTTGTTTACGGAATAGTGATTTATTTTTAAATGTCTCTTACATTCATTCCTAATAAACCAAACTTAAGTGTCATGTAACCAGTTACTATTTTTAATTAATACTTTTGATAATTTTCACGTTTTTAATTGCGTAGTCCGCCTGACGAATGTTTGGTTACTATGTATCTACAAATATAGTTTAGTTATCTAGGGTTAAATGTTACCTGGATTTAAAGAAAATACAGTTGCGGGTTATTGATTACTGGGCCTTAAAATTTGCAGTTATATCTTTTAATAACCAAACCCGGTTCCCCTGTTGGAAGTTTTTCGGGTTTTAAAGGTCAAACTTTCCTTGAGTTTCGTAAAGCTTTCGAGCTTTTTGCTCCGCTCGGTGAAAATTTATTTATAACAGTATTTGATCATCGCACCCCTATTCTAAATTCTTTTGTTTCGTCATTTTTGCGCCCGGGGCGATGCCCGTGAAAGGCCCCTATGGCGAAAATACAAATTCTGAAAAATTTTCCTGATCAAAAAAGGGCTGATTTTGTTTACATTGGTTAGTGCCGGAAGCTGTGGAAACGGAAACCCAACAAATATTTTTTGTGTTATGATCAAATAGTTTTATGTTTTAAACAAAGGTGACTTTATTAAATATTTCTTAAAGCTTTACTCGCCATAATATAATTCATTAAGCGTCCGGTTGCGCTTAGAGCCGGTCGTCAACTCACGCCCGATTTTTAATTATTATTTAAATTGGATTTTCTTGGTTATTTAAAATAAACAGTCGAACTCGGTTATTACGAGCACGGTTATAGCGAGATCTCGGATATAACGAGGAAATATTCGTTGACATTTTGGCTTCTGGTTTTTATCCGTACATTTGTTCATGGTTATAACGAGCAACTTCTCGGCTATAGCGAGCAAAAAGAGATCGCCTTTTTTTTAAAGTTGTAAATATTTGAATGTTTAAGAAATTCGACTTTAAGCAATAAAATTCAACAGGGCAATTAGACCGTTGCCGCCGGGATCAGATTACGTTTATGACTCTAAGTAAAGTAGTAATTGGTGTTGTCATCGACAATAAAAAAGTTTTCTTGCATATGGGTTTAAATTACAAGCTTTGTAATGTCTGTAAGGACCTACTTTATTACAATAAATAACTATTTTTTATAGTTTTTTAACGTCGTGCTTGTTTCGGGGATTTTTACGTTTTTTATTTACAAATTTTTATGTTCTATGCTTACTATGGACATTGTATAATAATCATTGGGGTGGGGAATGTTAAATCAATTCTAGAGCAGGTCATTAAAAACGAACCCTCGAATTAAAAACATACCTACTAATAATAAAAGGTGTCTCTGAATTCGTGAAAAGGCGGAAAATATTCGTGAAATAGAACATAGCGCGAAAAATGTTAAGCAAATAAGAAGCGAAAGTGTGTAAAATATTTTGATCATTCTTAGTGTCAGTTTTTATCTGTATTAAAAAAAAACATCACGGACTCGAAAAAAAATAGAAACTGATTGTACGAATCTAGATAAAACTGTTACAATGGTTTTATACTCAAGCAGCACAGGATTTTCCAATATTTATAGGAAAACCGGATTGACAGAAAAATATGACATGTGTGTGATGGGTGAATTGTATGAATTTTGTTTCAGTTGCGACATATTGTGTTATGTGACCATTCCAGATAACATTTAAAAAAAAAACATTATATATTTTTTTAAACTCCTTACTTTTTAATGACTCTTTGTGGACACTGACAATTTGTTGTAAAATCTTATAAGATTAATGCTGTTTTTTTTAGAAACTTCTTTAATAATAGCACATGTACTGCCGGTAAAACTTACGCATAGCAAATAAGTAGTTATAAATTTTATAATGGTACCTACATTTTTTTTTATACCCAAAACTTCAGATGATACACATGTATTATAGTAAACCCCCCTATAACGTTGAGATATCGTGGTTTCAGCGTTATCGGGGGGGACGTTATAGAAGGTTAATGTTTCAAATTGTATTATTACATTTTAGCAAGCGGATATGACTGAAATGAGTCATTATTAAATTAAAATACAATCTAAAAACATTTAACTGCTACATCGTTCCCTCCGATAACGCGGTAGCTATCTCAACGTTATAGGGGGGTTTACTGTGTTTTTATTTATGTATACGGATTTCTAACAATTTCATAATACTAATTTCTTCCATTTTCCTAAATACACCTTATGTTATACTGCCATCTACTGTGAAAATCTGAAGCTCAAAAAGTTTTTCAAAAAATGCTTACTATTTTTTCCGCTAGATGGCAGTTAATTATTTTTTTTTTACGTTATTTTATCAGTGGTCCTGAATTATTTTCCAATAAATATATAACTAAATAATAAAGTTTTTAAAGAAACTGAATACGTTTTAAATAAATAAAAATTGTAGGATGGTACCAAAATTAAAAACATCACCTCTAGTTATTTATAAGGAGCATATTGTCAATAAATGGATCACATTGATAGGATGAAACTAAACAGATTAAGTCATTTGGACATATCATCTATGGTTGCATGACTCATGATAGATAAGTAACTTGTGTTTGTCCGAAATATAAAATTTGCTCTCAGAACGAGAAAACCCAATAGGGACACATTGTAAAATTGAAATTGTAAAAAAGTATATGGTAAAAAATCTGACATATTGTATTTGTAGTGTTTTCCTGAATTATTATCCTGAGTAATCGTATAGTCTCTGCTTTTTGTGATGTTAACAATAAAAATGCGTTAAATTTTATACAAATTTATTCATATAAAAAAACTTCTGAGTAAATGTCGAATACATAGTTGAAAAAATAAAACAAGTTGTAATAACATTGTTCTCGTTTTTTTTTTTTTAGTTCATATAATTATGTAAAAAAAAAAAAAATTATACTTTTAACTTGTAAAAAAAATCATTGCAAATGATACCGCATAAAATATATTTTTTTTTTTAAATATGGAATGGCGTTGCACATGTAAAACAATGCATTTGCCAATGTCAAGTTACTTGAATTCTTAATTATAAAATATGATATGATAAAAATTATAAAGATAAACTATAAATTTATTTTATTTAATTTTAGAAAAACAATCAACAGTCTGTACAAATTTGGGTTCCTGCTCGCCAGGATGAGATGGATATCTGTAGGGAGGGGAATAAGCGGGGCCAGAGATTTAAAGAAATTTGGCATTTGGTCATTTATTGGGCAAACAAAGAATATATGGTTAAGGTTTTCCTCTTCGCAACGACACTCGCAAATGGGGGAGTCAAAGACACCAATCCTCGCAAGGTGCTCTCTCGTACAGCAATGACCCATCCTCATTCGACAAATGGTGGATGTATCTTTCTTGTTCATCGAAATTTTCCTAAACCAAAGACGGGACGGGACAGTAGGCTGAATGAGAGAGTAATGTTTACCCTTTGAAATTTTGGAGGAGTTCCATTTGAGGGACCAGCTGGAAGACATATCAATGTTTGGAATTGTCAAAAGGTCAACAGATGGGTAGTTAGAGAAATTCGTACTTCCATTTAAAACGGCTTCCTTAGCTAGAGAGTCGGCTTTTTCATTTCCCGGAATACCATGGTGGCTTGGAATCCAGGCGAGAGAAACCTGAACGTTTTTTTCTTTGAGTAAATATAATTTCTCACGGATTTGGAATATTAAATGGGATTGGGCTTGTTTGAAGGGATTGCTGCTAATTTTTTGAAGAGAGCTTAGAGAGTCGGATAAAATGAGGCACCTTTCAAACTTTTTGGTCATAATGTAGGAAAGAGTTTCTCTTAAAGCCAAGCATTCCGCAGTAAAAACTGACGAAGGTTGAGGAAGTTGGAATTGGGCACAGTAACCATCATCGTGACTGTAAAAAGAAGCTCCTGAATAGCCAGATATTTCCAATTTGGATCCGTCTGTGAAGAATAAAGACCAGTCTTTCCATTTTGATTCAATTATGGAGTTGAAAAGGGAAATCGGACTAGGGGATTTAGTCCCTACTCCAATGTGGGTTATAATATTTGGGGAAAAAATATGATGAGAGTAAGGGAAGTTATAAAGGGAGGGGGTGAGAGATTGGAATATTTCTGGGATAAATTTTGACAGTTTTTCAAAACTTTTTGCGAGTGCTGGATAAGGCCTATTATGTAACACACGGTTAAATGTTACAGAGTTTAGTAATTTCTTAGATGCCAAAAGAGATGGGTGATTTTCAAAAGCTAAACATTTTATCATGTATCTGTCAGATAGATATTGTCTTCTAATGTCTAGAGGAGGATCCATAGCTTCTAATTGGAGGGCATTTGTGGGGGAAGACTTCATCGCACCCAGGATGATTCTTAAGCATTTGTATTGAATAACAGACAGTTTATTCAATAAGTATATTGGGAGGGGGTCAATTATGATACTGCCATAGTCTAATTGGCTTCTAACAAAAGCGTTGTAAAATAGTTTTAGAGTAAGAGGATGAGAGCCCCACCAAACTCCTGCTAGAGCTCGGAGAGGGTTAATTTTTCTTTCACATTTTGTGATTACAGAATTTATGTGAGGGGCCCATGACAATTTCCTGTCAAAAATAATTCCTAAAAATTTAGCCTGATTACTTATAGGAATGGAGATATTGTCAAATTTTATAGAGTTAAATGGGATTTTATGTTTTTTCGAGAACAATACTATTTGGCTTTTTGAAGGAGATAGTTGAAGGCAATTAGAAGTGAACCAAGTATTGAGGGAAGTCAAGGCTGATTCAAGTTTATTAATAGCAGTTTTCATATCTTTATGTGAAATATATATTACAATGTCATCCGCATACTGCAAGATTTTGCATTTTCCCGAGACTGTTGATTCCAGATCGAAAGTATAGATATTATATAGTAAAGGACTAAGTACAGATCCTTGAGGGAGGCCCTTCCAGATTTTTCTTTCTATTTTTTTATACATCCCATTTACAATAATAGTTCTTTCTTTTAATATATTTAGAATCACCTGAACAATCTTAAAAGGAAACTTTAACGAGCATAGTTTAACTTTGAGGACATTAAGGTCCACATTATCATAAGCTCCACAAATGTCGATAAAAGCTGCAGCGGTGCATTCATTTTGAGAAAACGCTACTCGAATATCTGTTGAGAAAATAGAGAGATTATCGGTGGTTGATTTGTTTTTACGGAAACCAAATTGTGAAGCAGACAGTAAGGAATTGCTCTCCACAAACCAGTCTACTCTATTTTTTATCATATGTTCAAAAAGCTTTAGCATACACGAAGATAACGCTATGGGGCGGTATGAATCTCCCTTCATTGGGTCTTTATCAGGTTTTAGAATAGGGATTATCCGCTGAATTTTCCAATCAGCTGGAATTATTCCAGTTTCAAATATTTTATTTAGTATATTAATATATTTAAGTAAAATTTGTTGTGGAAATTTTTGAATCAATGAGTATGGGATCATGTCTAAGCCGGGGGATGAGATTTTAACATATTCTAGGGGAAGTAATAACTCCTCAATCTGGAAAGGTGAGTCAAACCAAGATTCTTGATTGAGAATGACTGAAGAGTGGGATGGGAGTTCTTGGATTGTTGGAACATGAGAAGGTGCCAATTTGTCAACGAAATCGTAGATCCAAGCTGAATCATCGGAAATTTTTTTGAGTGACGAAGAAGATGAGGACCTAAATTTTCGTATGGCTGTCCAAACATCAGTCAATGGGGTTTGAGGTGAGAGAGCGCAACAGAAAGATTTCCATCCTATTCGTTTTTTCTGTTTTAATATTTTTTTGTCTCAGCTTGAACTCTTTTAAACTCCAAAAAATTTAATTCACTCATATCATTTTTATATTTGGACATACAATTTTTTCTATTTTTAACAGCTAGACTGCACTCGGAATCCCACCAAGGGCATGGCGACGGATTCCTCCGAGTCTTTGGATTTATTTTAGGGGTGGTAGAATTAACTGCGGACATAATTGTGTCTATAAATTTAGAATACTCCAGTGGGATATCGAAGTTGCTCGCAGGATGAGATTTGGAATTATTTTTTCCCAAAATACTAACAAAGTTAGTCCAGTCAGTTTTTTTAAAATTATAAATGGTGTTTTGAGTTCTAGGGGTGATGCGAGACTTAAGAGGTATGTGAATAGTGATTGGGAAATGGTCACTCGAATGAGGATCGTCTAAGATACTCCAGGTTACCCTGGATGCTAAATCGTTAGAGCATAATGAGATATCAACAGCGCTCTGTCTATGAGATGGAGAACTTAATCTGGTAGGAGAGCCGTCGTTAAGTATACATATATCGTTATCATCAATGAAACTTAAGATGTTCCTACCTGAGCGGTCTGTATAAGCACTCCCCCAGCTGAGAGAATGTGCGTTGAAATCACCTAGTATGAAAAATGATTTGGGCAACAATTTTACTATATTATTCCAGCCAGACAGATCAAAAGGGATGTTAGGGGGAATATATACTGAAATATAGGATACATTGTTTATAGAGGCTGCAACAATTTGGAAAGATGAGGAGTTTGGGACTAGGATGTGGGAATAGTGAAGATGGTTTTTAATAAGAAGGGCTGCTCCTCCTCTACCATCGGGTCGGTCATCACGCAGGCAAATATAACCTGGGATAACAAAGTTGTATCCTGGCTTGAACCAGGTTTCTGATAAAGCAGCTATGTCAATTTTGTATTCCTTTAGAAGGGAACATAAATCTATTTTATTCGAAATAGCACTACGGCAATTCCACTGTAAGATAGATAATTTTGACTCCATCTCGTTAAGATGAGAGTCTTGTGTAATAGGGGTGATTATGTTATTAGAGGAGATTGGAATTTTGTGAGGCATTGTGATTTTGGAGAGTTGAATTGGAAGTGGTTTTGGCAGCGTTGTACGGTTTTTGGGGGGAGTTTTCGAAAATTGAGGTAATAAGTATGATTAATTGAGAAAGTACGTGTGATAAATTATCCGGTGTTGTAACACTGGCCTCTTTATTGCCAGACTGAAGAGCACAACCATCGGGAGAATTCGTATACGGTAAAAAGGAAATGGACTTTAATTTATCAAGAGTTGATTTGCTAATGTTAGGAAGAAACAATGACCTCGGAGCGGATTCTTTATAAACCGTCTTGTTATACGACAAAGGTTGTGAATAAGAAGATTGTTGGATAATACGGGATTGTGAGGAAGTGGTAGACTTTGTAATATCTGCGTATGATTTTCCCTTGCTAAATGTGGACTTGGCAGCCTCGTTATTTGAAATATTTTGTTCAGTCATGCTCCTCTTTATTAAATTTTGCCTCAAATATTCAGGACATATTCTATTGGTAGCTAAATGATTACCTGAACAATTTACGCATGTAGCATTCTGAATTTCAACTTCGCAAGTCTCACCCATATGCTCCAATCCACACTTGAAACATCTAGGTTTGGACCTGCAAATTGTCTTGGCGTGTCCATAACGACAGCATGCGAAACAAAGAATTGTAGGATAGATGTATAGCTCAACGTCTATTACCGAATAGAATGAAAATATCTTTTTAGGGAGAATCTGCCCTTGAAAAGTAAGAATAACAGTTTGGGTGGGTACCCACGAGAATTTTTGGTCTACAGGCGAAGTGACTTTTCTCGACAGTCTTCGAGATTTTGTAATCATACCACATTCATTTGGAACCTCGATATTTTTTACAATCTCTTCATGGGTCCACTCTAAAGGGATACCCCTGACCAGGCCCATGCGAGAGACCATATGGTACGGGATAAATACTTTATAGTCATATGTTTCCAAAGCATTATCATCAATAAAACTATTTGCCGCTGAGTATGTCAAAAATTGTACAGAAATCCGGTTTCGGCCGATAGATTTTATTCCTGCACGAGGAACAATACCAGGAATATTTAGGGATTGCAAAAGTTTGCCAAAATCGATGATATTCAAAGAGAAAGAAGAATTGGGGACAACGTTTTTTTGGACAAAAACGCAGAAAGGTCCACTGTCTCTTTCTGTGTATTTGTTTTTGATATATTCTGACTGTAAGGAAGAAGGATCATTAGATGTTGAAGGGGATAAGGTTTTCGGAGTTGCATTATGAATATCTTTGGCAGAATCAGTTTTAGAAATTTTTCTGATTTTGTTGGGGAGGATTGGAGACGTGGGTAATGAAGAGTTGGAAGAAGATGTAGATGGGATGTCGGGAGGCTCCTTACGACGTGTTTTAATTCCTTCCATACTTATTCAGAAATAATCCAATGAGTGTATAGAAAGAAAAATATATATATATATATATATAAACGAAAAATATTATATGCAACTAAAAAATATTATTGTTGCAATTTACTATTACAACTAGGAAAATAATAAAGTACGAAATTTAAGAATTAAAATAATAAAACAACGATAGATTTGGCTTATCTGAGAAGTAATCCTTAATCAGCAACCATTTAAACTATAAACAACTTATGAAATATCGAAAAAAACTCAAAATATGACAAAATTATTGGAGCTATGTAATATATGAACTGACAAACACAACTGTCAAAACTCAAGTCCACATTGTTCTCGTAAGAATACAAAATAATATTTGTAAACGATCAAATTAAACATGTTCTTTTTTCAATCTTAATCTCCTTCAATGGCCACTTCCGTGATTCCTTGTACGTAAAATGGACCTTCTTCAACATAAGTCTTGAATTTCATGATAGTATCCACGTCAAATAAGCAGGATTTGGATAGCTGTGTTATTATTTCATATTTAGCGTGCTTGGAGTCTTTTTCGTGATCAACTGTCCGGTCAAGTAGAAACTCTATTAGACCTAAAATAAAGCAAAAAATAAATGTCATCTATTATAATTTCAGAATTTCTTTTTCAATATACAAGAATAATTCTTAACAAATATCCAATAAAAACGTCATTTTATTACATCAAAAATTGTCAGCAAACAGAATGGCAGGACAAGAATGCATCGGCTTAGGTTAAAAATCCAATTTAGATTTTGCTTGGTAAATACTGTTCGGCTTTAGTAGCATGCTAGCATAGTAGCAGCTTTTATAGCATGTTCGAATCCCAGAAGGGCGTAAATAAAGATAAGTGATTTCTCACTCAAATAATTATTTAAATAAAACTATGTATTAACTAAAGCGCATTATTAAATACACAAAGTAAGGATAATTATCCTTACTTTGTGTATTTAATAATAAAGATAACACTGCTTCTATATGATGCAGTGCTCTATTGGATTAAAAGAAGAAAACATACCACTATTTCTTGAAATCGATTGTGAAATATGTTTTTATGGATTCAGTATCATTATTGGCTATTTTAAGAATCGGCATACGTGTTGCTTATAGAAAAGAAACGTATTATGACTTAATTTTTTTAAAACCTTGATGAAATATCATATGAAAACATACCACTATTTTTAAAAATCTATTGTGAAATATGTTTTTATGGATTTAGTATCATTATTGGCTATTTTTAGAATTGGCATACGTGTTGCTTATAGAATAGAAACGTATTATGACTTAATTTTTTTAAAACCTTGATGAAATATCATATGAAAACATACCACTATTTTTAAAAATCTATTGTGAAATATGTTTTTATGGATTCAGTATCATTATTGGCTATTTTTAGAATTGGCATACGTGTTGCTTATAGAATAGAAACGTATTATGACTTAATTTTTTTAAAACCTTGATGAAATATCATATGAAAACATACCACTATTTTTAAAAATCTATTGTGAAATATGTTTTTATGGATTCAGTATCATTATTGGCTGTTTTTAGAATCGGCATTTGTGTTGCTTATAGAATAGAAACGTATTATGACTTAATTTTTTTAAAACCTTGATGAAATATCATATGAAAACATACCACTATTTTTAAAAATCTATTGTGAAATATGTTTTTATGGATTCAGTATCATTATTGGCTGTTTTTAGAATTGGCATTTGTGTTGCTTATAGAATAGAAACGTATTATGACTTAATTTTTTTAAAACCTTGATGAAATATCGTATGAAAACATACCACTATTTTTAAAAATCTATTGTGAAATATGTTTTTATGGATTCAGTATCATTATTGGCTGTTTTTAGAATTGGCATTTGTGTTGCTTATAGAATAGAAACGTATTATGACTTAATTTTTTTAAAACCTTGATGAAATATCATATGAAAACATACCACTATTTTTAAAAATCTATTGTGAAATATGTTTTTATGGATTCAGTATCATTATTGGCTGTTTTTAGAATTGGCATTTGTGTTGCTTATAGAATAGAAACGTATTATGACTTAATTTTTTTAAAACCTTGATGAAATATCATATGAAAACATACCACTATTTTTAAAAATCTATTGTGAAATATGTTTTTATGGATTCAGTATCATTATTGGCTGTTTTTAGAATTGGCATTTGTGTTGCTTATAGAATAGAAACGTATTATGACTTAATTTTTTTAAAACCTTGATGAAATATCATATGAAAACATACCACTATTTTTAAAAATCTATTGTGAAATATGTTTTTATGGATTCAGTATCATTATTGGCTGTTTTTAGAATTGGCATTTGTGTTGCTTATAGAATAGAAACGTATTATGACTTAATTTTTTTAAAACCTTCATGAAATATCAAAAGAAATACGTTTTTTATGATATTTATATTTTCGTTTAATACTAAGTTTCTTAGCATAAAAGTAAAGTACCTGGTGTAGTTTTGACCAATTCTTCTCCCCACTGGTGCCGGCAAATTGCAGACAAGACGGACAAAGCGGAGAACTTGAGCTCCGGGAAGGGGTTCTTACATATGGCAAATATGACTTCCATGGAAGTGGGTCGCTCGGACAGCTGCCGGAACCATTCCCTGGTCATCAGAGTGATCCGCGAGTCTACAGATGAAGAGTTGTCAGCTTTGATGTCTATCAGATTGGCGGCGCAACATAAAGCTCTCACTCTTATTTCTGTGGGGGAGTTTTTGATGTAGCCACCGATTTCTGATATGGCCGATATCAAAGAGTGACCTGGAAAAATAATGATTTTGTTAAATCAACATAATAATAGCGTCATCAATTAGTCATATTATTAAAGGTCTTAAATGTCATTCAAAAGATTTTTTAAAAATTAAATAAAAACAAATAACAATGACTTAGTACTTAAAGTATAAATTGTTATTTCAAAGGCAATGAAAAAAAAACTAAATTATTTAAGCTCAACTGAAAATAAGTCATAAGTGCCTTGATAGTAGTATTATAGTAATAATAATTCAAAATTCGAATGGCTAAAATCAGAAAAAAATACTCATTTTCAATATATATATACAATGCATGCTGTAATGTTTGAAAATAAATTCATATTTATGTGGGAAAAATTATAAAATGAATTATTTTTCAAAACTGGATTTGAAAAAAAAAAGATTTCTTTCCAAATGATATTTTGGTTGCTATTTTGAAATAACCATTCGAATTTTAATGGAATATATATTTTTTTAATTTCATGAAGATTTATATGTATATAACGTGGTAATATTTTTCTCTGTAAATTGGGTGTAAATAATATGTAAAGTGGGTGTATAATAATAAAATAAACAATGTGTTGCTTTGTAATTAAAGTTTATAATTAAAGTTTATTCTTAATTTATCTTTATAATAATTTTTATATCTATCTGATTCTGACAGTTCAGAATATTATTTTTTTCTATCGGAAGTCTTTTGTTTAATTCTGTGCGACGCATGCGACATCTGGTGGTAGAACTGTTTTATGTAGGTACTATTTGTAAGTACTTAATAAAATGTATAGGTAGGTACCTAGGTATTTTATTACATGTATATGAAAATTTGTTAGGGGGAATTGAATATTGCAATTTATTTTTAAATTATGTATCAAGTCAGTCACATTCCAAAGATTATCGGGCACTCACACAGGCATTATCGTATGGCTATAAAACTACACCTGAAAACGCATTCCATTGTCATCAGCCGGAAAGAGAGACATCGTGTTTTTAGACGTGATGTTAGATATGTACCTATATTACTTATTATGTTCACAAATAGAAATTACCAAGTGCTCCTAACGCCAATTTGCCCTCGGATGTGCAGCCCACAAACCCGAGTGTATCCAATGCTACAGGAAGAACAGCAGTGTTATTGGATTTGATTGTCTCAAATAGGGCGTCTACTACACTTGGGAAGTTGTCGAATATTTCAGTAGGGTACATGTGAGCTATGTTACCGAAGAATTTCATGAGACCTAGAAAAAAACAACTCAATTGTACACACATACATACGTATAAACATTAAATTAAATGTATTTTAGAATTTCTGATCTTTATCTAAACTAGTACTTGAAGTGCAGGACTTAAATTAATTCATCACATTGCCTTCATGTAATTAAAAATCAAGTTAACATTGTACCAATATAGTCCCCCATGCATCATTAGGTGGAAATAAAAGCCAAAAAATGAAGCCGGCCCTTATCTGCATCCAATAGTGTGTAGGGCATTGGTTTGACTGATGAAGGTCAGTTTAATTGTTTTTATTAGTTGTTTTATTAATTGTTCATTATTAGTCTTGCACTTTAGGTATCGGCCAGGGTAATATGTATATGTATTTCATAATATATCTAATACTTATTTAAAGCCGCCATAAATTTTAACTGCGACTTAAGGATGGTAGTCATATATATGCATTAAAAAGTGAACGCTACAGAGGCAGAAAAGATAGAGCTGTTTTCTAATAAAATCGATCAAGAAAAACATTTCGCAGTAATAAAATACAGAACCTTATGGTGTCCATAATCTGATTCTTCAATTCAGAAATCCAATGTACTGAAGTTATATGAGAATAGAGATATCGTAGTCATACAGGAGAAAGTGACCAAGTGCATTTTTTACTAAAATGTGATCATTGACTATTTAATATCTTACTAGCTTAATATGTATTGCCCTGAAAAAATCCCTAAGCGATTTTAAACTTGGAAGTGTAATATATTGACCTGTTAAAAATGACTGCATTGATGTTTATTTTGTTGCCAAGCAAAAGTGACTTAAATGGCCCTCCTAAATATTTTATGTTTTGTTAGTTGGTCACTTTCTCCTGTACTTTTACGATATACATCATTTTTTGTCTATAAGTATTATGATGAATTTCGATTTTATTTTATGTAAACATTTTTTTATATTTTTTTGTGATATCTTACCGGGAGTTATTAAATTAGCCAAAGGATTACTGTCAAGGCTTGCCACGATATCGGCTAATGATTTGAGAACTTCATTCTGAACCAGAAACTTCAAGCCGTGCGGAGACAGTGCCAAGTTGGTAAGGAGCTCTAATATATTCAGCTGAAGAAGAACGTCTTTTGTTTTCAATTCTGAGACCAACTTTTGAATAAATCCTTCTTGAGAACACAGTTCCAAATGTTCCGGCGATTTCTTCGAGACATTTACAATTACCTGTGAATAAAACAAATACAGAAAAGCATAATTTTTGCACGGAAATTCTATTCTCGTTTCACCTTAAAATTAATCAACGTAAATTTACCGCGATTTAATATCACCTATGAATATAAATCCTCACTTTTAAAATTGGAATATTAAAATTTGGGAGAAAAATTCTGATGAAAATGTTCACTCTATGGTATGATTCATTGACATTTTGTCTATGCCAATTGAAAAACCAATGAAAAAAAAGTAGGCAAACAATCTCTTTTTTCTTTGTTTATATTGTGACATCTGAAGGTCCCAGAAAAGGCTGTATTTTTATCGTAGATAAAACAATCTTTAAATTGTTAACATTATTTGTTATTTATTGTTATATTATAAATGCTAAGCATTTTTAGTATTGCTTTTTTTGCCGATGAATACATAAAATGAAATAAAATATTGTATATCAACCAAGTGTTTATATTTGTGTAATAATAAAATAGTATTGGATATGAGTTCAATGCAAATTAAAAATGTATTTTATTAAAATCCTATATTTACTCACATCTTAATAAGACGCATGCAAATGTATAAAGAAAGAACACTTTCATGACCGCAAGGTTGAATTTCCTATTGAAGTATGTATAACCTAATGGCGATAAAAACACAAATTTTTCAAGTCATGAAGTCATAATAGGTGGCCGGAAAAAGACTGAACTATTGTCTATTGTAAAATAATTTACATTAACACATTTTATTGGATACGATTGACATGGTTTCATTCTATCTCATGTTTTTTTTTAAATATAGCAATGTGACTAATTAATCTTTCCAATCCGGTGCTAAAATAAAACGCGCGTCCCAATGTTGGGTAGTCACTACACAAAAAAAAGCGATTTTAAATCGCAAAAATACAGACATTCAAAGCTAATCCTCTTAATTAATTATAAATGAATTGAAAAATTATAATAATTTTTAGATTTATTTGCTGAAAACATTAAAAAAAACCATCTGGCAACGCTCACGGAACAAGCATAGGTCCGCTCTTGTCGGAAGCTCAAAAGCTACTGCAGCGGAGCTTTGAGCTCCTCACGTTTGCACAGTGCATGTATACAAGAGTGAGATGCGAATATAGTGTCGCGGTTCCCGCACACTCTTCACGCACTGTTTATTTGCAAATTTGTTTCCGATATTCACAAAATACCTCCGATGTACCCGATAAATTCTGATTATTATTAAAAGTATGTTTTAAATCAATGCGTAAATATGTTATGGAGGAATACCTAAAATCTTTGCCTTGTATTTATTATATTTATAGAGATATTATGGTTATTAGAAGCAATGTGTATAAGGTACACAACACCAGGAAGGGAGGGTTAATCAAGTTAAAGTCCTTCAAATAGGTCTCTCGAAAAGCAGTCATTTATAAGTTGTGACTTTTTGGCTGACTATAGTTGGTATATTCTTATCTTACCTCATAACATTTACAGCGATTCGATGAATTGTTGCTTTCTAATATATTTTTCAGTTCTTTGACAATTGGAGGATAGTGCATCCATTCCACTCTCGATACAATGTCCATTGCTTTAGTAGAGACTCTCAGATCATCATCCCCGATGCACTTCACGACAGCTATGGCAATATCCAAGTAATCGGGCATAGGTATCAGTTTACTGTTGTTAGTGATTGTACGATGGATCTATGTAAAAAAAATAAAGAAAAAATAATATTTATAATTAAAAATAAAAACAATTGTAAATGTTGGATCTTCCTCGAAGGTTATCTAGAGGAAGACCAAGGAATTCATGGGTGAAGCAGGAAGATAGCATGATTCAAAGGCATGGCCTAGGTGGCGTTATCCAGGACAGAAGGACATATAACCTGAGGACGAGGAGAGCTGACCTCAGCAGTCTACAAGGACAATAAGCTGGGATGTAGGCAGGAAGAAGAATTGTAAATGTTGCAAATATATTTTTAAAGTTACGCAGTATTTAAAGCAATCATCACAATCAAGAAAAATATCCATTTGATCAAAGAATGCTTAAATTTGTTGACAATTTTAGAGGCCAAAATGCAACCTCTCTCAGATGAATACGTGGCAAAACAAAGTACAATAGATGTTCTAATAGCGACATAAAGAAAGAATGCAAGGCTGAGATAAACATTAATGATAAAATCAAGAAAGTTGTGTTGGAATGGTTTTGGCATGTGAATCAAATGAGTGAAGAAAGAACAGTGAAACCAATTTATGTGGTGAATGTAATAGAAGCAGAGGAAGACCGAGGAAAACTTGGCTTGATTAAGTATTTCAAATACTGAAAGTGAGGTCAGGAGTCGTATGTATAAGGAGATATAATTTATTATCCGCCTTATATAAGTCACTTTTTTATAGTTCATTATAATAATAATAATAAATTATATCCCCTCATATATCATTAAAATGAATGATGTAGGAGGAGATATAATTTATTAATATTATTGTTATTTTATATTGTATGATATTATTAATGTACTATTAAAGAAAAATATGAGTTATATAAAGTGGATAGTAGCATAATTATTACGATAGCATAATAATATTCTAAATAAACATTAGTATAAAAATAAAACAAACCTCATAAATTGCGAGCTGCCGGGCAGAGGCATTTTCATGATGAAGAGCTTTTAAAATGTCATCTCGAGCATTTGAGGCTACAAATCCAATAGTCAAATTGGCAAAACAGATTTCCAATACTTCACACGCTGTATTTATCTGCTTTCTTAAACAATAATAAAAGTCTTAAGCAAAACAATTCAACATTAAATTTGAATGAAAATATATTCATGACTTAATAGATTATTAAAAACTTACGGATCGGAACTATTTAAAAACTCAAATAAACGAGGCAGTTCCAGAAGTTTCACTTTGTGTGAAGCTTCAAAGGAAGGGATCGAGTTTAGGTGATGTTTTATTTCATCCAAAGCCGCGTTTCTAAGATCTTCTTTCCTCAACTTTTCCCATTGCTCTCGGCACCAGGCTTCAGGATCTGACATGTTTGATTATTTTAGCAGGCTGAAAAAAAGTCTAATCTGAACATACGATTTCGTTCGAACAAATCTAGCAATACAAATGAAAACCTGTGTATTTTGAAATTGAAGTGAGTTGTCAAAATTGAAACAAGAATTAACCACAGATTCACTGGCATAGATGATGACTTTTTAGTGTTGTCATAAGATTAAATTTTCTTATCGTATTTAGTGATCATGTAATTATCATATAGTTATCGTGTAGTTATCATAAAGTTATCATATTGTTATCATATAATTATCATATGGTTATCATAAAGTAATCATATTTCTGAAATTGGGCAAAGTCTACTAGTTAGCAAAAGAAATATTGTTTTCGATGAGCTAAAAAGCTTCGTCATTTCTAATAGTATGAGTTGATATTAATTTAAACAAAAGATAACACTTTTTGACATTTTACAGTTTAATGCATCAGCAAATCCTTGATTTTCACAAGCAGATTCGGCTGGTGTATCTCTCTTTCTGATTACCAAGATAATGAATCTCATGCTAAAATTGCGTAACAAGCGTAAAGTCGTTTTGTTTTCCATGTGAAAAATATTTTTCATGATTTTAATTTATTTTAAATTCCAAAAGAGGAAATTAACAGTCAAACACGTATGATTACTGACTACCTAAATTGGCTGAGAAGACACTTCTTTGATTCTTCTATTATTACTCATATCCGTACCCAATGGTAAATAGGGCACTGCATCGTATAGAAAAAAAATGATGAGAAAATGATTGCTAGGCATAATATTTTTAAAGTCATCAGCCATGCGGTCTAGGTACTAGTCCAGGGTAATATTAATTAATAATTACAGTAAAAAATACTAAAAATAATTTTGATCATTCTGGAAATCGAACCCATAACGTTTCAACCACGACATAATGAAGGCAGACAAATTTAGATGACAACACTAAAACAACTGTCACTTTACAAAAGTAGGTAGGTACTTATTAAATATGATAGTAGTAAACACTGGTGAACGTTTTTGTGACAAGCCGCCTCTGACTCGAGACAACTTGAACGACTTGAACTTAACCTTAAACTTGAACGAAACCTCGTATAAATATAAAAGGAATCAAAAGCAGGTTTTAATCTTTGAGCTGGTTATAACGGTAATTGGTCTCTAATCGATGGACAACCCATCCAAAAACGATATGGATACCGAGGTTTTGACTCCAACAAACGTAAGATTTTTACAATTCCTTGTAAATAATTTACCGGTTTTAGCTATGTGTAATAAATGAAGAGGTGCATCAGTTGAAAAATCAACATCAAATTGAGGGGGTAGTATTTTTTATTATGTCAGGCGCCGTGGCGTTGTTTGGTAGACAATTGGCTTGAGTTTCTATTTTATGATATTATCTTTCTTTTGCTAGCCCACTAATGGTAAATGAACAAATAAATAAATATACATATGAAATTTGGAAAAATAAATGTTTTTTTTGCACAAGATGTCAACCAAAGTCGTAAAACAAGATAATTCGACAAATGAATGTTTATTATTTCTGTATTTGTAAATTTGTCCGCCTCCGTAGTGTAATGGTCAGCTCGCTCGGCTAAAGTGCTGGAGGTTCCGGGTTCGATTCCCAGGGGGTGGGGGGGTGAAATAAATATAAGTGATTTTTTCACTTTAATATTTATTCAACATTACCCTTCACTGATACTTGAAGCGGAGGGCTGATTACCTTTCCTTCATGTGTTAACGATCAAGATAATACTGCATTTATATGATGCAGTGCACTATTTACCATTGGGTGCAGATAAGGGTAAGAAGAAGAAGAATTTATTAATTATATTGTTTTTCTGTAGAATGTGGTGGTTCCAGACGAGGTCCAGCCTCCGGAACATTTACATAAACGATGGTTGAATATCCGCAAAGTCTTGGAAAGGTCTGGCCCATTCTGCCATCCAGATTTTGAGCCATCTGCCGACATTTTGGAATTTCTGATGTCTTCATGTAAGATATTGGTTATCGGCGCCGGGGGATTGGGCTGTGAACTTTTGAAGAACCTGGCCCTGATGGGATTCAGACAGATTCACGTCATCGATATGGACACCATTGAATTGTCCAACTTGAATCGGCAATTCTTGTTTAGGAAAAAGGACATTGGATCATCTAAAGCCGAATGTGCTGCTGCATTTATTAATGGGAGGTGTGTAAATATGTTTACTATTTGTAGTTGCTTGGGGAAAATGGGAACGGTCGAGCCAGAATAGAGAATGATAGAATGTAGTTGGTAATAAAATCAGAAGACAGGAAAATTTGGAATGAAGTGTTTCAAATACTTGAAAGTGGTCAGGTCAGAAGTCGGAATAATTGGCGAATGTGTATGAGGAGATGTAAGAATGTGAAAGAGGTAAAGATTGGTTGCCTTCGCTGTTGCGGGACCAATGGAGTGGAATGCCCTTCCTCTAGAAGTAAGAAACAGTGAGAATAAGATGATCTTAAGAAAAAAGCATTTGTTTTCTAAATCATTTCCCCAATCTCCTTTTCTCCAATCAAATCACAGTGTAGCACTCTTGAGGTGTTATTTAAAAAAAAATGCTATGTAAATTATACACAATTATTATTATTTACTATTACTTAATTTAATAAATCGGGTAATTTGCAAATTCACTCAAAATAACCAATGTTTATTTTTCAGAGTACCCGGATGCAGTGTAATTGCTCACCACTGTCCAATTCAGGATAAAGATGAGGCCTTTTATCGGCAGTTCCACGTTGTTGCATGTGGACTTGATTCTATTATTGCTCGGCGTTGGCTCAATGGAATGCTCATTTCATTATTGAATTACAATGACGATGGTAATTACGCCCTTATATCTGTTAAAAGTCACTATTTGGTGTGCTTTATGGGCAGGTGGAATCATTGGTCCATTTTTAAAAAAGAAGATGCCGGCCAGAACGTTACGGTCAATGGAAACGATACAGAGCCATGAATACTGACTTTTTCGTACCTCTGTTGAATGGCATTGATGTGATAGAGCTGTGGTTTCAATAAGATGGCGCAACATGTAGCACGGCAGGTGTCACTATCAATTTATTACGGGAAATTTGAATTTGTATACCTCTAAAAAAACACCATAAAGTTATGGTTTCATTATATTCCAGTTAACCGTTTAACTGCCAAGAGCGTCTTAAGATGCATAATTTTCTGTGATCGGAGCGCCGCTCATACAAAAATTACGTCTTAAAACGCGCCGTTTTAAATGGGCTTTTAGTAAAAAAATCAATTATTTAATTATTTAATCAATTATTATCTAATATATTGAACGCATAGTGACATCTATCGAGAATATCTTTGCATACTTAGAATTGAAACAGAATTTGTTTTTACCACTTAAAACGTAAATTAAAGTGAGCTTTGTCATCGGAACAACTAATGGCGCTCAGGGTTGTCCAATAATCTCCGAGTTGCCAACAGTGATTTTAGTGTCGATTCTGATGATTTAAATTTTTTTTAAATCAAACTGTGTGTGTGTGTATATTTTTAATATTAAACTAACATAAACAATTACTTTTGACATATAATTTAGTTTTCATATTTTCTATGACAAATTTTGTGACAACCCTGCACCGTGAACAATTAATTTTATGATAATGGATAATTGACTGAACGACTGGTGCGCTCTTCATTTATTTGGCAAGTTTTATAAATAAACGTTAATACACTTTCAATAACGATATGTTTAGAAGGTTTTATTTTTGATGTAAAATTCGTGGCGTGCTGGGTACCGCCATACATGTACCTGCCGGCAGTTAACCGGTTAAAGTCCATGTGAGCCGTTCTAATCGGATAAATGATTTTGAATATTAATATTTTTTTTAGGTACGTTAGATCAGAGCAGTGTTATACCGCTTATTGATGGCGGTACAGAGGGATTTAAAGGAAATGCCCGAGTTATACTTCCCGGAATGAGTGCTTGTATAGAATGCACCCTTGATCTGTATCCACCACAGATAACATATCCACTTTGTACTATTGCCAACACTCCCAGGTACTTAATATTTACGTATGCTCTATGTATATTAAACTTTCCCTTACTGCGCTTAAAAACTTCCACATGCAACTGTGATATGTATTTTGTACACCATATGAAAATGTGATTTAAGAAGAGAAAAATGTTAATGTTCTAAATATTGCTTTTATTGATCATAGTTGAAGTTCAAATGTAACAATTTTGTAATGTTATCTTTGGTAAGTATCTGAAAACGAGAAAAAAATGCATCGCAAGTAGCCGCAACAGCTAGCGTAGCGACACGACCGCTGGGTATGACGATCTGCACACTACTTAACTTGCTTCGACATGCGCGTATAAGCAAAGCACGGTACTCTTGCAAACACTGATAAACGTTTGTATATTGATGATTTTATCCCCGATTTTTTCACAAATCATTTATTTCCGTCGCTGCAAATGAATAACGTTATATAGGGTCCGCCAAATAACTTTTTTTTTTTGAAAAAAGGGCGCAAAACATCGAGTGTAGCTTCGGCTGTGTGGCACGTAGCGCCGTCCTGTTGAAACCAAATGTTGCCAATATCCTCCTCTTCAATTTTTGTGAGCAAAAATCCGTTCAAATTGTTGAGAACGACGGTGAATTGATGTTGATGGCGCTTCACGCACACTTTCTGCCACAACATCGATATTCTCGGGTGTACGCACTGTTTTTGGCTTTTCACGCTTTGGTTTATCGATGAGGATGCCAGTTTCTTTCACTTTTTTCACAAGATAACGAACATACGGAGCTGACGGTGCTTCTCTTCTTCCAAAAACCGTACGCAATTTTCGCACACATTCTGCAACATTACCATGATTTTCAAAGTAATGTCGCAATATTTCCCAGCGTTGTTCAAGCGTATACACATAACCATATTCGCTCAGCGGAAGGATAAAACTAATTATCTGTCAAATCAGACATGAGCTAAGTGTTACCATTCACGAAATAAGCACTAGTTGAAAAAAAAAACTTTAGATGGCGGACCCTTTAGTATAATATTTTTATGTAATACGTTATATTACAGAGGAATGCAAAAATTCTGAGCCTGTATCTATCATATTTTATAATGATATTCTCATTTCTTAGGTAGAGTTGTAGTAAATACATATCACCGGAAAAGGTTAAATCAACCATTGTGGATCTAGTAAGCTATTCAAGCACCAACATGATATTATTAATATTTGACTTACTTCCAACAGATTACCAGAACACTGTATCGAATATGTAAAGGTAATTCAATGGCCTAAAGAGAATCCCTGGGGCGCCGCAATAGATGGAGACGATCCGCAGCATGTGAACTGGATTTATGAAAAGTCTCAAGACCGAGCGAGTCAGTTCAATATTCACGGTCTGACGTATCGCCTGACCCAAGGCGTTGTCAAGAATATCATTCCAGCGGTTGCCAGCACTAACGCTGTTATCGCCGCTACTTGCACTACCGAGGTAAGAAAGGATCTCCATACTTTTTGCTCTGAAAATTTTGGAACAGTTTCTTTCTGCTTAATGTCATACATTTGGTATAATTATATAGTCAGTCCTCCTTTAATGACCGCAGTAAAAGAAGGAAACGAAAATCTTTTCTCAATATCTGATATTTATTTATTGGGAAAAAAGTGGAATATACAAAATATCTTGCGGGGATTATGATAAAAAAAAAAGAAAGTAATAAGTATAAATTTAAAAAAAAATTAAAGGACATCTTAACGCTCTTGTTAGTAATTATCTTTCCGAATTTGCAAATCACATAATGGATACAAATCATTCATATAAACTCGAATTATTACACCCAGTATGATATAAAGGCTTATAATGAACAACTTTGAAAATGTATAAATCCAAAAAAAAGTTTAATTTTATTAGTAATCTAAAAAACAATATATTATTTCAAAATTCCTCACCCTTGCTTTCCGTGTTCAAAACTCCACCTTCTAACTCACCCCCCACCCTCATTAATTATTATCCCACCCACCTCTTATCAGTACAGATAATTATTTATCCTTAACCTTTTAACCGCGTTCACTTTGTTCCTGAGAGACGCCCGTGCGCGGCGGTATTTCGCAGTTTTTAAATGATTACTTTTATCATGTATTTAGTTAAGAAACGATTTATTTTCTTAAACAAAAACGTACAATGGGATTCATTGTGCCTTTTTGGTACTCTATAATACACTCGTGTCACATTATTCTTGAAATATATCGTAATATAAACAAATAAGATCGTAACATAAATAAATCAAAGCACGCATCGTGTGTCACTCTTACCCACTGGCGATGCGTAGCGTCGAGAGTGAGACAGATATAGGGTATGATTATGGCGCGAACTTATTACCGACCGCAAGAAAAATCAGGGATCTGTTCTTTTATTTATCCTTGTGATGTTACAAATTATTAGTCAGATATTTCAACAGATGTCATAAGGCCAAGGATTGACGTATTATTTTATCCAAAGTTCCACACCATGAAAAAATCCCTCTAAGTTGAACTGAGGTTCGAAACTTATAGCAATGTAAAAACACAAACACTTATGTCAGCCGCGTATGGGGCATGTTTTGTTAAAACACATACGGTTATGCGAGCCGCGTGGATCCGGTTAACAATGATTTTTTTCACATTCATATTGCAGATCTTCAAGCTGGCCACTTCATGCTGCATAAATCTCAACAACTACATGGTTTTTAATGATGTTGATGGAATATATACTTATACATATGAGGCCGAAAAGAAGAGTGACTGTCTTGCTTGCAGCATGGTACCAAAAATCATCAATTTGGAAGACCCTCGCAAAACCAAGTTGAAAGATTTCTTGGAAATGCTGTGTGATGGTCATGAATATCAAATGAAAAGTCCTGGTTAGTAAATTATCTTCTTATGGCCCCTAACCCCAACCGAGCAATGCGTAACGCTCAATCTATATTATATGAAGGCAGGGTGATCAGTCCTGTGCTTTTGATTCATGGATATATGAGTGGAATATATTTGATGGGATGCAAATGACAAGAGATCTGGGTGAAGGACATTACTGCTATATGCAATGGAAATAGAGGAGGAACAGTAGGCACTATAGGAGAGGAAAAGGAGTATGTATATGTAGTAGCAATGGCTTGGGTACTCAGAGTTACATACACCTACTAGCTTGTGTAACTGCCAATATATATAAGTCCCTCGAGGATGGACTAAATTATAGTATGTATAATATAATAGTCAAAATTAAAAAGAAAATATGTTTTTAATTTTTTATTAATGGCCTTAGCCAGTTTGTACAAAATATATTATGTACTTTAAATATACAGTATATCTTATTTAGTTAGAATACTTAATTTATATGATTAAACAAAGTTAAAGTAGTAATAATACACACAGTAAATCTATGGAATATAATGTTAAAACTGTGAATCATTATAAATAATTTTGACTGAAAACAGTAAGTACATATCAGAAAAGATCGGAATAATGTTCAACCAATTCTTATAACGGTAATGTCAAATTACAGTGTTGTTTTGTATCATTAACATTAAAATTGTAATGTGGCTATTTCGTGCTAGTACTTAGCCGGTGATGTAATTGTTAATTTGAGTATTGTGTTTAAAATTAAGGATTTATATTCTCAACATTTAGGTGTTGCCATTAGAACTACACTAGTACCCTTAGTTACGTTTCGGTTTTCAACTGAACTTTTTGGGTTGGGAGTCTGCAGTTGAGATTGTATTCATTTTTGGGTTACATTTTTTTAGCTTAAGTTAATGTCAAATTGTCAAACATATCAGAAGCTAGAAATATGTAATACACAACCAGATTTGTGCGCCTGATTAGTGTGATGACTTCTTTACAAGAAATCGTTACTTAATTTAGTTTTTGGATTTAATCGCCATCACTATTTGCATCTCTTTTTTTAATAGACTTTAACTTTAACTTTAACTTTAACTGCAAATTTACTGCTTCAAACATAAAATATCATGTCTCACTATTTTTAGGTCTCACTACATCTATTAATGGGAAAAACAAAACGCTCTACATGTCAACAGTTTCAAGTATTGAAGAACGCACTAGAGATAACTTGAACAAGACGATGTTTGAACTTGGCGTTTTGAATGATGCGGAAATATTAGTTGCTGATGTCACAACTCCCAACACTCTTACCTTTAAAATTAAATATACTAATATAGAAAATGAAATTGAAATGATGTAGTAATATGAAAATATTTCAATACTCAATTCACCAACACAGGTTTATTCCAGTGTTACAATTTATTTAACATCAGGTTTCTAGTCCCTAATAGATGATTGAGTATAATTATTCCAAGGCAGTTTAATCTTTGTCAAAATGTCTTTTATTTATTCTGAATTTGTCTAGACAATTTATACTTATGTAAGAATACTGTAATAAATTTTTGTAATGCATTTTACTGTTTTTTATTTTTATGTACGAGTATTCATAATGAAGGTTTTAGTTACATAAATCGTTATTATATAGACGACCGAGTTATATTATCCTGCAATGCTGTGAGTGTGTAAGGATCAAGAAGTATTTTGATGGGCGTGACTCCAATGTCCAAAATATTAAGATTTTTTTGTCATAGTATTTAGTTCTTGTATTCTGTAAAACTGAAATGCGGTGATCCAGATTTCCACTCTCCTTTGTTGATCCTCAAACCTGAAAATATGATGTGCAGAGAAATTTTTAAATTTAGTGCCCTATCAGGCTGCAATTTACGATTCGACCGAATTTCATGCTTATGGATGAAGAATGTTTATCGGTTTATGTTTTTGAACGCAGACTAATACTATTCCATAGATAATTACGTAAAATATGAAGTGCGTTCAAATGCATACGACCGATAAAATAATTTTTCAATTTCAAAAGAAAACCAAATTATAAATAATGAGTAGTGTAAGTATAATTTTTCGAGGATTTTTTTGTTAATTTTTTGTGATATTATTGTTAATTCATTATCAATCGAAAATTTCAAGTGAGAATTTTTATTTTATCATGTTTCTTACGAAAATTTTTCATAGAAATCAATACAAATTATGTTTGTACTACAAAATCTTTTTTACCCCTTATTCATACCCAGTCATGTAAAAGACACTACAAAGGCACAATGCAGTTTAAGGTAAAGTGATCAGTCCTGTGCCCTAAATTGTTAGATAAAATAATGAAATAAATATGAAGAATTGCAGTGATATAAGTGATAGAGCTCAGGGTGAAGGAAAAAGAAATAAAGGAAAAAATTCGTTAAAAAATAAAGAGCAATCCTCCCAAACATTTGTATTCATGGTGGCGACTGATATGGTCGTAAACCACCAATAACATGTTTTGTGACCATATTAGCGGTAACTGAGACCAGAAATGTGACATGAGATATCAAAACTATTTGAAGTTAAATTACCATGGTAATGAAACATGTAATGCACATATGTTTGACCTTTGAGTAAAAAAATGTAACCAACTGATATTCTGCTATTTTGTAGTTGATAAAAATCTGCCACCAAAAGAAAAAAAAAAAAACCATTTAATGTTCTTGTAGATTCATGTCGGAAACGCTCTCGTCAATCTGGCAACGTAGCTACTGATAAGGGTTGTCTTGGCCGGCTAACGGTAAAATTGCACAATAGACTTGGCCGGCGACGGACGTAACGGGAAAAGGAGAACAAAGGAGGTTTCGTCCCGGAAACTGACCTAACGGGAAATAAAACGACCGTCGCTCGGGATACAAGGCCAAATGTCACTACCTGCACGGCTAACCTTCAGCCGTTTTCACACCCTAGAGATTTTAACGCAATCGTAAATAATTATCGTAAAATTATTCGGTAGGCTACGTACAGATTCCAGACTACTAATACCATCTAGCGTTAGTAAGTATCAACAATTACCATTTTGTAGGGGATAGGTGCGTTTCCCAGGTAAAACTGGGAAACTAATAAAGCTTTGCCAATAATTTAACAGAAATCGCTAAAAGAAAAAAAATACTATTTTATAGAATTAATGAGATTAATTAGTTTTCTTAGTCTTTAAAGGCGTTTTTTTTTTTAAATAAAATTATCATTACTACATGCAATCCTCATATTACCAATAGCTACAGAATCCTATTAAATATTAATTATGTATTATTAGCAATTGATATATCTGCATATTAAAATAGATCAGGAATAAATAAACATCTCAGGCAATTAATTAATAAACAATGGTTAATGTACCTTTATATATATATATATGTTTAGTTAAATATATATATATATATATATATATATATATATATATATATATATATATATATATATATATATATATATATATATATATATATATATATATACTTGTAAATATTATTATAAGTATGTAATAAGTTAGATATGTAATATACATAATATCCTAGTTAATTGTAATCCTAGTAATTAATTATCATTTAAGATGTCAATCACCACTGTGTGAGATGTATGTAAATTTTGAAGGAAAGGACAATATTTTATAATTTTAATTCTACTATACCTAATGTTATCATTGTAATCCTATTAAATGTAACTAGTTAATAAATTGCCACTAAATTACTAATTAAGTATTCATTATTAATCATAATTAATCAATTATTATTATTTTCTTAATTTTATTATAAATATGTAATCTTAACTAATTATTAGATAGCTTTTATTAATAAAGTGTGTATTAATTATATGTAATTAATCTTAGTTACTTTAATTATATTATTAATTTAATCATAACTTTTAAATAGGCTAGGGAAATAATGGTATCAATTTTGAAGGGAAGGAAGTTTTTTTTTATATAAAGGAATAATTAATTATTAATAATTATACTGAATGGTAGATAGTAGTAATCATGGTAGAAATGCAACATTGCAAAACTGAATGAAGGGAACTGACCAATAGGAGAGCACACCCCCACCTAAGGCCTAGGAAAGGGGATGAATAAAAAGGCTGCACACACAGTCACAGCTCTCTCTGCTCTCTGTTAGCTCTCTGCTCTCTGTTAGCTTCTCTCAAGCTGGTTGGTGAACCAACACGACTCACAAGTATCTTGACACGAGTCGCCTCTTATGGACTGACTTACGTTCAACGGTAACTTCACCTCAGTGCCTACGTCCTAGACCCGTCTGCATCTTTGCTGCCAGCCGCCCTTGCATCCTAACGGTCGAACGGAACATGGAAAGACTGGACTGTGACATCTTTACGAAGACGGACAATTGCTGCCAGCGGCCCTCCAGATAACCCTTCGCCACCGCCTACCCGAAGCAGCTGCCAGAATCCAGTCCCGCACCATCATCACCGACGACCAGTATGATTACCACACTGCCAATTTTATTACTTACCTTCATAGAGTTTAATATTTTAATTTTCCGCCTTCCCTAGAGTCATAGCATAAGTAAGCTAGATTAAGTAAATCTTAGGTTAAGTTGTAACCTTTTTTTTTATTACAAATGTAAAACCATTTATTATTTTTTTCTCTTCCCCATCCTCTCTATCATCTCACCACTTGCTCACTTATAACTTAATCAGCCTTTAACGCTTTTGATCACCTTAACCTGTCGATTACCGTTCGGTAATCGCATAATTCCTTGATCGAGAATTTAAGGGGGTGATACAACACCACTTTTGTAAATCTACATTCATATTTAATTTATTTATTTTAACTTCATGTACAGAAAATAAATAAGTACATTGGCAGGCTTATTGCCAAAAAGCAATATCTTCCAACCAACCATATTTCAATCGACAATGTTATTTCACTCAGCGATATTGATTTTTAGAACGCACACATCCGATGAAATGTTAGTCTATGACTCAAATTGTACTGTCATCAACTGTCAAAGTCGGGAATATATTTTTGGGGTGTCTGAAATTGGGTTATAATTATAAAATTAGTTAGGCTGTGGTTATAATTGCTGGATTATAAAGAAAAATTCAAAAATGGCGTATTTAATACAATCTGACTACGTCCAATATGCTTGTACTTGTGGAAAACTTAAGCCAATAACGAATATCTACTTTTGTAGACATTGCTTGAAAGTTCGTTGCGGGTTTTGTATCTGTCATGAGGTTTGTAAATGATTTATACTTCTATTTATACAGAAGATGATTTGCTTGCTGATTCTAAAATATTTTTTTTCATCAGGTGGATTCTTTGTATTGCGCGAATTGTTTAGAAAATATGCCGTCTTCAGAGGCCAGACTGAAAAAGAACAGATGTGGAAGTTGTTTTGACTGCCCTAGTTGTTTTCATACCCTCTCTACTAGGGCTACGGGTGTAATGCAAGCCAAAAACTCTCAATCTACTGATGCCGAGGCAGCTAAACCGGCAGATCCCAAAGTCGATCCCAAAATGCCTAAGAAAATGTATTATTTGTCTTGCTTCAATTGTCGTTGGACTTCGCGTGATATTGGTATACCAGACCAACCCGTCGGTAAGTATTTACATGTCCATTATATAACCATTTTGTATATGATAATAGAAAGGTTTAGATTTAAATGCATTAGAAACTAAAAAATATATCTACAAAATTAATTTTTAATATATTGGAATGCGATCCCAGAGTATGTCAATGTGATCAAATCGTATAATAAGTATGTTTTTATAACCGCGCGATTTCATACATAGCCTAGGGTCGCCATAACGTGGATACGGAGCGATAAAGTAGGTACCTACCTATTAAAACTTAGTTTGGATTTTTGAAACTTGCGTGCCTTTATACGCTTTAAGAGTTAAATATTTAATTTACGAATGCAAATTCACAAGCTTTTACAACATTTTACATATCCCTTTGGTGATCAATGCCCTGGTAATATTATAGGTCGAAAATTGGAGTTTTGTTTGAAATAATTTTCGCGCATGTGCAATGTTGTTTAATGTCTTCCAAGGCGGTACACTTCCGTGGTTAACATAACAACGGGTGGTTAAAGAATAAATATATATGAAAATACACAGGATCCCAGTCCAGGTGATCCATCCAGGGCTCTATTGTGTACTTCCAGTTAAGCTTTTGCCATTAGGCTTTTATTTGCTATAACTGATTTCAGTGCACCATTCACTCTGTTCCCAATATTCACTCTCCTTTCAATATCTTAATAATTCTTTCCATCTCTAGAAAACATGCTTCATACTATAATATGCTGAAAGAAGTAATATTATTATATAAATGAATTAATTAATGAACTTACAGCGACTGGCGGATGGCCGGAGCACACGAGTCTGTACTCGCAACGTATTTCAGTCCTGCAGGATCACTACAAGACTCTAGCTCTCCAGGAAAAACAAAACAAACTGGAAAAGGAGCGCAAGAAGTTTGTGATGAGCGGGAAATATATGACACTAACGGTAAGAAAAGATTGTTTTATCAACATTTCATAGTGGAATTTTGTTGATATGAAAGGTTATTTATGTTGCACAACCTTGGCTACAATCCAATTATTATTAATCCTTTGTAATATTTTGCCCACCTCCGTAGCACGCTCGGCTACCGTTCTGGAGGTTCCGGGTTCGATTCCCAGGGGGGCGTGAAATAAATATTAGTGATTTTTTTACTCTAATATTTATTCAATATTACCTTGGACTGCTACCTGAAACGGAGGGCTGATCACCTTTCCTTTATGTTTTAATGATCAAGATAACACTGCATTCATGATGCAACGCCCTATGCACCATTCGGGTGCGGATAAGAGTTTGAAGAAAATGTAATATTCACAATT
The DNA here is from genome assembly GCF_059751285.1 of Brachycentrus maculatus. Classification (NCBI taxonomy): domain Eukaryota; kingdom Metazoa; phylum Arthropoda; class Insecta; order Trichoptera; family Brachycentridae; genus Brachycentrus; species Brachycentrus maculatus. The sequence continues at coordinate 300,110 of NW_028280937.1, read as the reverse complement.
TTTTAACATGATGTTATTTACGGAAATTGTAATATGGAGATTTTACTGCATTTATACCAATTGCTCTTTTTCGAGGCTGAAATAAATCATTTGGTGACATATTTCAGGATAAGATAGGTTTGACAAGTGCGATGGCTCGTGCTAGAGCGAGCGGGGCTAGTTCTCTCGGAATGACAGGAATAGGAAGTTCTGAAGGAACAGTCTTCGCTTCCCCTTCTATACCCACTGCGGAACCCAACGATCTACCTAGCGATATCTTCACCAAAGAGGTCAACCTCAAATATGGTAAGTTGAAATGAAGGAAATGCTCAGCAATAGTTTGCATCTAAGTTTTAACTGCTTAAGGACTACTTCCCAGCAGAGGCGTGCATTCTATATAGGCAGAAAAGCAGTGCCTACCCTGGATTACTCATGTTCCATATAGAAACACGACCAGTGCCTAATATGTCTTATTAAGTATTGCCTAACGTATCTTACCACCCAAATCTACTGCCTACCCTAAAAATCCATTGATATTGTCAAATACCATTCCTGAATATAGTCAGGTGAAAATAAATACAATTTATGGTATGTGGAAGCGGAGGAAGTGACGAGAGGGGGGGAAAAATACTGCAGAGTCTCAGTACTACTACGAGCCCTGTAATGTGTGCCTTTCTGCTGCTCCATGCTTCAGAATTTACCAAATCAAAGGACAATTTTAACGGGGCTACTTGAACTTTGATGTGTTACTTGAGCCCAGTACAAAAAAAATGAAATCTGTATTTGGTCTACAATAATGAATGTATCGTGACAATAAGTGTCACCTGTCAGGGAAACAATGAATCATGTCGATGCGTTCATTATTGTAGACCAAATACAGATCTTAAATTTTTTTTTTGTACTGGACTCAAGTAACACATCAATGTTCAAGTAGCCCCGTTCTACGGTACCTAATATTAAAAAGTTTTTATTTAGGGTAAATATTTCAGTAAATAAAATTCATTCATAATGTTTTTTTCCCATTTTTTAATGATTACTGAAGGGGCTATTGGTGTTTTTTCTATTTGTCAGATGTATTATAAGAGTTTTTATAATACAAAATGCTATATTTTCAGTGACAAATATAGAACAGCGTTTGGCCCAGCCTGAATTCCAACCGGTCACTGTTGAGAACCTTTACCCTTCTGCGAAGCAATTGTTTATAAAGAGATCTCAGAGATGTCGGCAATGCGATCACAATGTCACCAAACCAGAGTACAATCCTGGATCCATCAAATTTAAGATTCAACTTTGTGCATAGTGAGTTTAATTGTTGATTGTTGTTCTTGAAAAAAAATTGTTTGCACAAATACATTCATAGACTGAATCCTTTTTGCTGTTTTCTGCTTTTAGCTATCATATTCCCGAAGTTAGAATAATATCTTGCGAGCCTCTCCAACCCGGAAAGCCGAGTCAGTTAATTCTGAAACTCTCGAACCCGACTGGCCATGATACTACTATCCAGCTACTTCCAATATCTGAGGTTCAAGAAACGGAACAGGATGCACCACCTGAAGTGGCTGATGAAGGAAAAACCAAGTTCCAAGAGGTATCACTATCAAATTATTATATACCTGATTCTACATTTTGTATCATGCCATTTTAATTGACTCAGTCAAGGGTGTTCAATCAATTGGCGATGTGGTAAATATGTATTCTGCGCACATGGAGCTTCAAATTAATGTTTTAAAAACTCATGTGTTGTAAAACAAACTCTTACTTAGATGTCTAGCAACCCTTGGCGTTGAGTAACCATCTCATACGGAGGGTCGAGAGTTTCAAGTACTTGGGAGTGTACATAACAGAATTTGCTATTTGGCAACCTTCATAAAGACTGGGAGTGCGTTTAGGGCTTGCAGGCACTATATTCAATAGTATGAAGGCTGTCTGAAAATTGTATTCGTAATCAGTGAAGACCAAACAATGGTTTCAAATATAAAGATTAATGATTTAATGGGATTATTGATTACAGATTGACTATCAGTATGCTAAAACAAGTACGGCTTGTAACGCGAAACTAGTGCCACCCTCAGACGAACTTCGATTACCGCAAAGAGATGATGCGTCCGAATATGTCGACGATACTCAAAACTATAATGACGATCCCAAGTAAGTCTGAATGGTATTTAAGTTTGTTTTATACTACAGATTTTTTTCATGATGCAAATACCTAAGCATTAGTCGCTATGAAATGAGAAAACTTCATACAATAATACATAAGTATAAAGTGAAAAAATATTTTACTTGTAGGAACTTTATTTAAAATAAACATTTATTTTTGTTTGGTTATATTAGGTAAATGACATGTATATCATTGATGGGATTTTTGTAAATTGATGTGAGATGGATGCCATGTTTTGGAACTGTAGTTTTTTTGACCTTAAAAAAATTGTTTCTTGTGAAATTTCTAATACCATTTGGTAAAGTATTGTCATCACTGAAAAGTGGCACACTGCATATAAAAATATTTCAACCCCCGGGCAGTATGGGCAATCCTTATCACCCAAACAAAATTAGTTCCAGAGGAGGTCTTGCGTTTGTGGTTATATTACGAGTGATGTCAAATTGATTAAGTACAGTTTAGTACCTGATAAATTAGCAAAACTTACTTGCTGAGAGGTTAAATCATTGATTTTTCAGTTTTTTTTGCTTCCATGCTTGGACGTTATCACCCTTGGAAGCTTTCTCAAAAATGAACTTCACACTTACAAAAGCTATGTACCACTTATTGATATTTTACACACTCTTACCATTTTCGTTTTTTATCATTAGGGTGATTCATTGGAGAAAGTCCAACAAGGTGGCAGTAAAGATGGAGGTCGTTCCGGAAGAATCCTTGAAGCTGGAAGATGAAGTTGTGGCCGGTTTCACTTTGTCGTACACATACACCAACACCGTGGCCAGCACCCCTCGCCCTCCATCTACCCACACCATTAAAGTCTCACTTTACTTACATTTAGGGAAGGTCTCAAAAATATAATGAGTTTATATAAACTATGGTACATCTATCTGAATCTTCTTGTGAAATATTTTGTCTTTGCAAATTTGTGAAGCTGAGTGGATTTTTCTAAAATAATGCGATGGAAACTTCTCCCCAATGTCTATTGTTCACATGATTCAAAGTAAAAAGGTTTATTACAGTCTGCATTTGGCATTTAATAAACATATTAAAAATTACTGTCATACAAGGTTTTTGTTAAAACCATTTATGGAGATTACTAAATAAATACTAAAATGATAGTTAAGTTTGTTCATAATAAAAACTCATGTTTTTATATTATTTTGTTCATTTGAGGATTTATAATGTTTCATCACTCTCGTAAATAATGTTGACAATGTGAAAGCCAAATGTATAAACAATGTGGTGTGGAGGATCAAATCCTAACATGTATCTTTCTTTTGCACCATTGTGGCTTCTATAGATTATCTACTAAACTGGCAAAGTGCATAGGGTATAGAATGATTTATATAATAGTTTTACAAAAAATAATAATTTATTTCAATATATTTGTGTGTGTAAGCTTTTTGCTAAATTATTACATATAAAAATATGAAACATTGTTGGCTATGTTAGTATATAACCTGGGTCCAAAATTGGCATTATTTTGAAAATTCAAAAAAATGTGAGACTTGCTAGATTTTTTACACATCCATATGATACAATTAGTTGGATTTGATAGAAAATTAATGGCAATGTATGATAGTGCAATGAAAATTAATGGCAATGTAGATAACCTAATAGGTGAGGAAATATTTCTTTTCTCCAAAAGAGTAACTAAGAGTTTGTATTGTCAAGACTGTGAACAGAACCGAATATTTTTTAAAAATTATGAAAATAAATTCATAAGTCACAAAAATTAGTTGGAAAAGTACTGATGAGATTTTTTGTTACATTAATACACATATTGTAGGCTTGTTCTAATTGGCCAACTCCATTTGGGCTTACTTATTAGAGGGAAAAAACAATTTAATAATAGATAACAATTTATCAATGGGCTACTTTACAATATCAAATTAAATATACTTATACAAAATGAATTTCCTTAAAATAAAAATCACATCAATATTTACATTTTGCTTATTGAAATAAAGATTGTATTGAGTTTGTAACATATGGCATGGAAAATATTAATAGTTTATTTCTTTATATCTTCATTATTTCTTTAAATATTTCAGAAAGAATAGTACCTATTGCCATGTGATTTTTAAAAATATTTATTTATTAGGGAATTTAAAAAAAAATAGGTAATTGTTTGTTATAGAATATATCAATTTGTGATTTTTGAAGAACGTTAAATTTTGTTTAATATTCTGGTTAAATAATGTTTTCCTCTCTTCTAATGACACTTAGCACTCCTATGTGGAGTGTAGCTCGACATTGTATTTATTACGCTATTAACATAAATAAAAAATGAACTTTTTACAATTTTCCAATACAGAACTAATGTAAGATCCTTTTTAAAAATGAATTAAACGATTGATTTATAAAATAGTAATTAAAAATAATAAGAAGTGCTAATGGTTAAGTGAGCCCAGGTGAAGATGGACACTTAAATAATTAATCTGATATTTATTTTAAGCTATAATTTACTTAGTTTGATTATCTCACTAGCTTTAGTTAATTTTAATTTGTCGATTGCTATTAATCATAAGCTTTACTTAACATATCTACTTATTGTACGTGTTTCGGAATAAGCTGTGCGACTTATTTTTATATTCTACTAATATGTAATATGTACATACGTAGTTTTAATTCTTAGTGTGTACATGTCTACATGCTGACTTAAATTTACTGTGTATGTACATAATATACAAATTGAATACTATTTTATTTGATAAGATGCTTATTTTATTTTTTCACATCATTTGGTACCCATTTACATTTGAACAGAGATGATGCCCTAATCATATGAATCACCACTTACATAAATGTATGGACTTGAGCAATTCAGCCATTTTTTTAGCGAATATGTTATGCTTATTATATTCATTAAATAAACTAATACAAATGTATAATGAATTGGATTTTTATTTATTCATGATAAACCAAATATTACTTGATAACACTGACACACTAGGTCAAAGGGGACAATATTATTTAGCATTTTGTCTTGTAGTTTATGTAAGAAATTAGTAAAATATTTTTTTTAAACACCACAACTAAAGATAAAAAAAAAACATGTTTAAAATATTAGACTGCTAATTACTGTGGAATCTGTATATGAATGCAGATTTTCAGACATTTAAAATAATATTAAATAACACACATTTTCAGATGTAATCTAAAAATATCTATGGGACATTATAATCTATATATGTATATAATAGAAATTATGATCCAAAGGACACTACTGGTAAACCGTACAACACATACCGGTTTTACCAGTAGTGCCCTCATTTTTAGTAAGATAAAGCACTAAGAAAAAATTACTAAAGTATAAAGAAGAGTTTTATACCGTGAGCATGGGATAAATACATTTAATAATATTTTTTTCCTTAATAATTCTCGTTTCGAATCTAAATTTAGGAAAATATAAATAAATGTAGAAAAAGTAAGGTTTTTTTAGATAATTTTAATAAGAATAAAAAAATTAATATGATACCTAAAAAATATTTTTACTGCATATCCATTTAATTTGTATTTATTATTATAAAATCATTAATTTTAATTCAATAATAACATGACACATAAAAAGTATTTCAATTATTTAATTGAACACTATTAGCTGCTTTTTTCGCCGAAAGAATAACATCATTTACTCCGACTCCGTCATAAGAAGAGCCGCACAGGGAAATGGGAAGGTTTTTTTCTTTTACATATTCTCTTATCCTCTTGATACGGTCATGATGGCCAACAACATATTGCGGTATACATTTCTTCAAAATATTGACTTTAAACATGTCAGGTTTATCGGTAATATTCAATATATTTTTGACTTGGGTCGTTGCAACTTCCAGAATGTGATCACTAGTCGGATCGCTTCCGAAATATTCTTTAAACCATTTTCCTCCCATCATCACTGTTAGAACTGTCCCTTTGTCATTCGGGAAGCAACACGAGTCGAATATTACGCCAAGAATTGGAAGTTTTTCTAGCGGAGGAACTAAAAAACCGAACGCACTCTCTTTCAGTATGTGCATAGAGTTATACTGCAAATTTACAACAGCTACATCAACAAACGGAATTTTCTGCAGTTCTTGAGCGAGTTCGGAATGTTCCTTCGTCAAAAGCCTTCCCAGTTCGTAAGCGGGAATACTACTTATTAAATGATCGCCGCAAAAAGCGTAATTTTCTTTTATTTTTACACAAATTTTCGTGTTGTTATTGTAAAATTTTACTTCTTCGATTCGATGTTCGGGGAATATTTGACAGCCACTTTGCGTAATAGACTTGCTTAATGTTTTCGGTAAAACTTCTAGCCCTCCGTCTAGTGAGTATATGTTCCAATTCTCTTGTTTGGCTTTAAGTGCCAGATTTCCCGGGAAGATGGATTCCTTATTGACATCATCCTTAAATCCGGTTTTCATCATTCCTCTCACAACCCCACCGTGGGTTTGTTCCATTTCGAAAAATTGTTTTAAAAGAAATTTAACTGAAATCTCCTTGGCATCTCCGGCACAAATTCCGCAGAGCATCGGACTTATTGCATAATCAGCTATATCTTTTCCAAACCTTCGCTCTACAAAATTGTACATAGTATCGTCTTCTAACACAGGCGGAGATTTTGACATATAATCGCGAAATATTGCAGCTGCTAGGGGTCTAGAAAACGGTTCTTTAGTAAATAATGTTTCTAATAAAGATGATGGTAATTTGTGCAAGCGATTATTGGCATATATCATACGAACGCGAGCGGCTGGATGGTCCGATTTTATTGGTATTACATTATTCGTTAGGTCCAGATCTTCTATCATGTTAAGAGTATTTATACCAGATATTCCCTTAGGTCTGATGGTTCTAGGTCCAGATTCGAAAATGAAACCGGAATTTTCTTCGGATTCAACCCATCCTCCTGTTCTCTTTGAGGCTTCTAATAGAAGCAATTTACATTTGGTTTGGGAATATTTTTTCAAGATGTAGTAAGCGGCGGACAGTCCGGAAAGCCCCCCTCCCAAAACGATTGCCATTTTAAATATAAATAAGCATATTTAACAAAATATTATTTAGAAATACGATAGCACGAACATTCAAGTTCGAATTTGACATTTGACAGCTGTTCCATAGATTATTACCCAATTTGACATTTCACGAATGGCTAGAAGTTTTACAGAATTTAATAAAAAGACTAACTAACTAACTAACCATCACGCCGCTTCTCCGCAGGGGTAGACAGAGAGAATAGAACGCCACACCACTCTGTCTTTGCAAACATTCTTCGCCTCTTCCACGTTCATGCATCTCCTCATACATACCCGCCGATTATTACGACTCCTAACCTGACCACTTTCAAGTATTTGGCATTCCTGATCCTGCTATGTTTTTCTCGACCTTAACAAAAATCTAATTTTATTATTAAATTTCCAGTATGGTCAATCGATGAAAAAGGAAATCATGATTTTGATATAAACAATAAACACTGTGTGAAATATTTGACAAAGATAAGTACATAAAAATCATCATACTTCATCACGTTGTTGGTAGTCTTCATAATGCTTATGAGTATCAATGTGAATGTAATTCAATTATTATCTCCACCCTAAATAAATAGGTTTCGATTCCCAAGGGGGGAGGGATGAAAATAAATGAAGAGAGATAAATGAAAAGAGATTTTAAGCACTAATTTTTATTTATTATTACCCTGGACTGGTCCTTGCACAGGAGTGATCACCTTACCATCATGTAAATAACAATTGAGATAAAAGTGCGTCAATACGATGCAGTGGACTATGCACCATTGAGTGCGGATAAGGGTTAGAAGAAAAATAAATAAGTAGATACTTTATATAAATGAAATAAATCTGTATATTACTATATCTCTGTCATGACGTTTTCGTCACTAGCCACACAGAGCTTAATAGTGGCGCCAAAATAACTAAGTTCTTTGTACTTGTCACTTTTTATAGCTGTCGATTTCTATTATATTTTTGGTTTTTATAAGTAATATTTATAATTTCAATAATTGAATAAAAGTAATAATATCTTATTAGGTATATTTCTTAAACATGAAGTGCTCAATTCCCGAAATAGCGTGGCACAACAGGGATCCCGTGTTGAGTGTCGACTTCCAACCATTGCAAATCCAAAAAGACTTCGTACGTCTCGCTACCGGAGGCTGTGACACTCATGTCGTGGTGCGTTGATATTACTTATTATTTATTTAAAGTTTTTTTTATGATTCCGTCTTAATTATGTGTTTGTCCTAGATTTGGTATGTGAGAACTGACGAATCTGGAAGTGTTTCGATTGAAGTTGCGGCCGATCTCTTCCACCACCAGAAAGCTGTAAACGTTGTGAGATGGTCACCCAATGGAGAATATTTAGCATCAGGAGATGATGAATCTGCTATAATTATATGGAAACAGAAGACCGATGTGGATCCGCCACAATTGTTTGAAGCTAATGATGAACAGGACAGGGAAACATGGAATGTTTACAAGGTACCGGTTTCTCTTATATTACAATTTATCGCCCCAGTAGTAAAAGTAATTGAGGGTTCTGGGCAGTTATTTTACATTAAAAAATTTACATTTTATTTGATAGTTTACTTTTTGTAAGCTTAAAGTTTTCAACTGGCAATTCTTAGTGGAACTGCATTATATATAATAAAACAAACAACTTTATAGTTTTTTCCAGTTTTATTTTGTTTTACTAGTGACAGGGTTTTGTCAGTACCGACATCATTAAACTGGTGGGAGTCTAGATAAAATTCTATACACAGGGCAGGGGTTGGAAACCATGATTTAAAATCACAAAATGTGTGTTGCTCAATAAAATGCTTCTTTTCGTCTCACCAATAAATGTCTCTAGTGAAGTTCTAGTGATTCAAGAATGATATTTCAAAATTGGTTCTTATATATTGTATATAGAACTTCCAAGAATTTGAGTAGTGTGGTTGTCAATAATGGGTAGAATTGGTGAATGTTACACATGTGTAAAGTGATCACTTAAACCAGCCTATGACGGTTGTCAGCCCCGTAAATGCCCAGACTTCCATATTCTTCTCCATCTTTGATGAGATGTCAAAAAATAATATATAATTGATTACTTTTATCATTTTGTTTTACAGCATCATGTAGAACGTAATTACTGTGTAAATGGGGAGTTCAGTGTACACTGACAATTTATAAATAATAATTTTCATTTTCTTCTGACCTCTGTCTGCAACCTGGTGATTTTTTATTTGGATTTTCAAATATATAAAGAGTCTAAATTTTTTTTATTTTATTTAAGATTGCGTTAACCATTAGCACTGGAGTACCGTCATGCATGGTTACATGGTACTACCGAGTGCCACTGCTATGACACCAAGAAAATTAAGTCGTAATTTGCAATATTTCAAATATATTGGTTTTTTACTCCTCAGTATAATTAAACTTCAACAATACTTCTCGGAAATAGAGTAATTCAACAGTTGGATCAATTCTGTTATCTGGGTAGCACGCTAACATATAACAATAAATGTACCCTAGACATAAAAAAGAGGATAACGCTAGCCAAGCAAACTTTTATGAAAAAGTACAGCCTCCTATCAAACAAACATTTAAAAATTGAAGTAAGAAAAGGATTCATAAAGGCTTTTGTTTGGAGTGTTTTGTTGTATGGGTGTGAAACCTGGACCATCCAAAAGTACGAAAAAGACCGGCTTGAAGCATTTGAGATGTGGGTTTGGAGGAAGATGACCAAGACATCATGGGTCGTAAGGAAGTCCAACGAAAAGGTGTTGCAGGACGTAAAAGAAAGAAGAGAGCTCATAAATCATATTTTGAAGAGGAAGGCCAAGCTAATAGGGCACTCAATTAGACATAGCACCTTTCTTAGCAACATCTTCGAAGGAAGAATCTTGGGAAAACGAACAAGAGGCCGCCCAAGAACTTCATACTTCCAGGATTTGAAGCGGCTCATGGACGTCTCCTCCTATTCGCAGCTCAAGAGGATGGCGACTGACAGAGACAAGTGGCTGACACAACAAGGCGCTGCCTTTAGAAGATGATGATAATTAAACTAGAATAATATTAGTACAATTCAATAGTAATAAGTCTCGGAATTTGTAAGCACATACCAAAATAACTTTTGAGTGCTAAAAAAAAAAAACTAACTAACCATCACGCCGCTTCCCCGCAGGTGTAGGCAGAGAGAATAGAGCGCCACACCACTCTGTCCTTGCAAACATTCTTCGCCTCTTCCACGTTCATGCATCTCCTCATACATACCCGCCGATTGTTACGGCTCCTAACCTGACCACTTTCAAGTATTTGGCATACCTGATCGTGCCATGTTGTTCTCGGTCTTCCTCTGCTTCTTTTCCCACTAACATTCCCCTCATAAATTTGTTTTACCGTTCTTTCGTCACTCATTCGTTCTACATGTCCAAACCATCTCAACACATCTTTCTTAATTTTATCGATAATGCTTATCTCAGCTTTGCATTCCTTCCTTATTTCACTATTAGCACATCTATCATACATCGTTTTGTCGCACATTCTTCTGAGAGATCGCATTTCGACTGCATTCAGTCTACTTTCATCCTTCTTTTTCCAACTCCATGTTTCACTTCCATACATTAGAGTTGGAACCAGGACTCCGTTGTGCACTGCCAGTTTAGCTTCCGCTGATAGGTTTTTATTTGCTATAACTGATTTCAGAACACCATTCACTTTTGAGTGCAAAGGGTTAAATTCCATATTCTTCTCCTTATAATAACTATCCGGAGTGTAATAATAAGAAAAATCTTATTCTTTAAACCCTTATCCACACCCGATGGTGCATAGGGCACTGCATCATATAAACACAGTGTTATCTTGATCGTTGACATATGAAGGAAAGGTGATCCATCCTCGTCTTCAGGTACCAGTCCAGGGTAATATTGAAAACCCAGGACCTCCAGTACAGTAGCTGAGCGTGCTGACCATTACACTACGGAGGCGGACAAATGTCAAAAATAATATTAGTACAATTAAATATTAATAAGTCTGGGAAATTTATTGAGTTGGCAAAAGGCAAAAGGTTAAATCCTATATTCCTGTCCTGAGTAAAAATACCCCGTTATTTTTGTTTATATATTCTCACATTGACTGGCTAATGGTGTTGACTTTTCCAGATATTGAAAGCTGTCCCACCGCATGCCCAGATCTGATACAGAAGCATCTAGGCTTCCTGACAGATCTGCTCTTGCTAAGCAATTTTTTTTCAACCAATTTGAAAATGTGAAACAAAATAAAAATTGTATCCCAATTTTACTGTGAATTTACATTTAAAAGCTTTCAATATACCTGTCACTGCCAATCCAAATAAATACAAGATTGTAAGTCCATCACCAAATTTTCTAGAAGTACCCCAGTGTAGGCAGTGAAAGGGATTAGTGCTTAGTTCAATTAGTCAGCTAGATCCGATTCCGACTCGACGTTGGCCGGTACACAGACGCCCACAACCCTGACCAGCACAGCAGACACGGAACAGATGACTTTTTCAGATGCTGCGCGGGCACGTGGAGGACATTTACGACCTGAGCTGGTGCCCTCTGGGGAAGTTCCTGGTGAGCGGGTCGGTGGACAACACGGCCATAGTATGGGACGTCCACAAGGGGAACAGAACCGGCATGCTGCACCACAAGGGCTTCGTCCAGGGGGTCGCCTGGGACCCCAGCAATCAGTACGCCATCACCATGAGCAGCGACAGGTCTGTTACCCTTACAATTAATTCATATATTTTTTAACGTCTCAACAAATATGAAAATCTAGGCATTTACGGGGCTTGCGACCGTCATCGGCTGGTTTAAGTGATCACTTTACACACGTGTGACATTAACCAATTAAAATTCTTGGAAGTTCTAGATATATAAATTAAACTTGAAACACAATTTTTGAATTTAATAGACTTTAATAGACTTTACGAGAGACGTCTATGGTGGGATGAGGCAAGCTTTTTTACTAAGCAGAAACCCTTTCTTTTGTATGTGAGGTCCAAATCCTGGATTATACGTTTTCACTTACCTGACTTGAGAAGCACTAGAACATATATTAAAGCTTATAATTTAACCAGTTAATTTATTTACAACATTTGGAGTGCATCCAAATACTTGTTCACAAATCTGGATTATCTCCAAAATAACTCCTAATTGGATATTTACAACATTTTGAGTGTGTCCAAATACTTGTTCACAAATTTGAATTATCACCAAAATAACTCCTAATTAGAGATTATCCAGATTTGCAAACAAGTATTTGGACACACTCAAAATGTTGTGAATAAAGCATCTTTCTTTTATTAAATTTTAGAGTGTTCCGAGTGTTTGACGCCAATTCGAAAAAGGTGGTGTCACGCAGCTCCAAGGCTGTCCTCTCCCTTCCGGAAGGTCATCCGTACCACGGGCAGTGTGTCCGCCTGTTCCACGATGACACCCTGCAGTCCTTCTTCAGGCGCCTGGACTTCAGCCCCGACGGGGAGCTGATAGCCGTACCCACGGGGCTTATCGAGGGTGACCAGAATAAGGGACTGAAGAATGTCAACGCCACCTATATCTATTCCAGATACTCGTTACAAGTGTGAGTATTTAGTTTTCCCAGTATTATCATTAGCAAGAAGTTATTTAGTAAATATGTAAATTTAAAAATGGTTCAAAATCTGCAATATTCCATAGTCAAAAAAATTGTGCCCAGTCATATATATAATCAAAGGGACAATCCAATCTTGATATATAAACATTTAAAATTACTGCCGGTACGTGGAATATTGTGGATGAGTATCATCGTTGAACAACAAACTAGACAAAAATATCGAAATCCTTTAGTACACAACCATGATACACGATTTACACACAACAAAGGTTTGATAGTCCCAAGAATTAACAATAAATATGGGAGTCGAACACTGCTATATATCGTTACGAACATTTTTAATTTGTTGCCGACGGACATTAGAGGTCAAAATAAAATATGGAACAAAGGCAAAATAAAGGAATGCGTAAATGATCGAGAGTTAATTTTATGAAAATTGTAAAATGTTTATATTCTTAATTATTTTTTTCATTTTTGTGTCTATATTAGGTTAAAATTGTTAAAAACAATAAAAATGTATTAAAAAAGAACTCCACCGACAAGACACACAAGGTGGCTTGGTGGGTCTCTGCAAAAAAAAGAAAAAAGTTATAAATATGTATAAATTGTGATTTAAATAAATGTAAACAAATAAAAGATAAATAAATAAATGTCTAACCCTGACGATGACAAGTGTTTCGTCTAATGGTACTGGAACACTTGTGATGAGGAAGACGGAAACGCGCAAATGAAAGTCGATTATTTATTTTCCGAAATTAAAAAAATTATAAGGGCGATAAGAACAAAGCGAAACCAATATATCGAAAATTATAAAACATTTATAAGGGCAAGAAGAACAAAGCGACGCCAATAGAAAAAGAGCGAGCGCGACGTATACATGTTTGAATTTTATTTTTATCTGAGCACACAAATATTGGTCCTCCACCTTATATACGATTTTAAAGGAGTTGTATGTGGTGGGAACAATTTGTAAACATTTAAAACTTAATGAACCGCGTCTCTTTGTTCTTCTGGAATACATTTATGCCTTATATAATCTTAATTTCTCATAAATAATCTTAATAACTCATTAATATTACATTATCAAAATATATGATCAAAAAATACACAATTTTTTATAGCACATGCAAAATTACATAATGTTTTCAATATTCTTAAAGATAAGACCATGTCTATTCATTGCCTAGGCCAAGTTGTGTTATCAAGATATTGAAATTCAGTGGAATATAAAATAAACCTTTGAATAAGTGTATAATGTGTGCAAGGAAAGTGATTTATTGATGAATGTTAGCAAATCCAAAATCATGGTTTTTGAAAGAGATGAATGTAGATCTGAGTGTGAAATATTGGTAAATGGGGAGATTTTGGAACAGGTAGATGATTTCATATATTTGGGTAGTATGTTTTCTAGGGATGGAAAGAAGGATAAAGACATAGAAAGGAGAGTGAATGCTGGGAACAGAGTGAATGGTGCACTAAAATCAGTTTTAGCAAATAAAAATCTATCAGCGGAAGCTAAACTGGCAGTACACAATGGAGTTCTGGTTCCAACCCTTATGTATGGAAGCGAAGCATGGAGTTGGCAAAAGAAGGATGAAAGCAGACTGAATGCAGTCGAAATGCGATCCCTCAGACGAATGTGTGGCAAAATGATGTTTGATAGATGTTCGAATGATGAAATAAGGAAAGAATGTAAAGCTGAGATAAGCATTATCGATAAAATTAAGAAAGGTGTGTTGAGATGGTTTGGACATGTGGAGCGTATGAGTGAAGAAAGAACGGTTAAACAAATTTATGAGGCGAATGTAGTTGGAAAAAGAAGCAGAGGACGACCGGGGAAAACTTGGCACAATCAGGTATGTCAAATACTTGAAAGCGGCCGGGTCAGGAGTCGTAATAATCGTCGGGTATGTATGAGGAGATGCATGAATGTAGAAGAGGCAAAGAATGTTTGCAAAGACAGAGTGGTGTGGCGTTCGATTCTCTCTGCCTACCCCTGCGGGGAAGCGGCGTGATGGTTAGTTAGTTAGTTTTATAAACCCATTTGGAAGAAACAAGGTTCTTGTCGAAACCGGTTGGAAGAAAAAAGTACAATTAAAAATTAGTTAAAAACAAAGTAGTTTTATTTTATACAGTTTATATTATAAAATGTGCTATAAGTATCTGCGAAAAACATTCAAGACGTTATTTTGTATTTGATTATAGTTTTCAGGTCTGTGGTTTCTTAATCTCACATGTGGTTCTTAATAACAGGATCATTCATTTATTTTCTTCACTAACTAATTAATCATCACACTGTCACTCCGCAGGAGAAGGCAGAGAGAATAGAATGCCACACCACTCTGTCTTTGCAATCTTAAAATCAAATAAATATACATGATTTTTTCATTCCAATATTTATTCAATATTACTCTGAAGCGGAGGGCTGATCACCTATCCTTCATGTGTTAACAATCAAGATAACACTGCGTTTATATTATGCAGTACCCTGTGCACCATCGGGTGCGGATAAGGGTTTGAATGAAATAAATTTTGGTGCGAGGAATTGAAATTAAACTAACTAACTAACTAACCATCATGCCGCTTTGCCACAGGGGTAGGCAGAGAGAATAGAACTCCATACCACCCTGTCTTTGCAAACATTCTTCGCCTCTTCCACATTCATGCATCTCCTCATACTTACCCGCCGATTATTTCGACTCCCGACTCCTGACCTGGCCGCTTTCAAGTATTTGACATACCTGATTGTGCCAAGTTTTCCTCGATCTTCCTCTGCTTATTTTTCAAACTACTTATGAAACTTTTCCAACTACTTGAAATTAATGAGTTATTTTATTTGTATTTTTTTGCAGGCCAATCTGCATCCTACCCTGTGGAGAGTCGCCTGCGCTGGCGGTGCGATGGAGCCCCGTGGTGTACTCCGCCAGGAAGGAAGGTCCTCCGTCCTTGATAAGCCTCCCCACACCAGCTCGCATGATCCTGGCCGTGGGCACTAACGATTCCATCTCTGTGTACGATACACAGCAGACTACGCCGCTCGCGATTGTACTCAACCCTCAATATGCTAGGTAAGAATTGAGACCTCACCATAGATGAAGATAAAAGGGGAATTCTATTCCAAGTCCTCTCCTTTTCTTCTTTTCCTATCACTGTCATCTCCTTTCCTCTTTATCCCATCCTTATCCCAAAACTGTAATTGGTATTCATGATTTTTTTTTGTATTCTGATTTTTCATGTATTGAATGAAACTGTTGTTTTTCCTTCTAATAAAATAAAATAAAATAAAATTAAATGAAATAAAATAAATATGTAAGACTTAGAATTTATAGGGCTTGGGACCTGTCATAGACTAGTTTAACCATTTCATGTTCGTGTTTTTTTCACAAAAATAGAACTTAAAATATCAGGTTATTTTTTTAAAAAACAAACTTTCCTTCATCTTCAATCCCTAATCCGCACCCCATGGTGCATAGGGTACCGCATCATATAAATGCAGTGTTATTTAGATTGTTAGCACATAAAGGAAAGGTGATATACATACTTAGGTTTGATTAAAACATGCATAATTTAAAAGTTGCCCAGCTCAAAAAAATAAAACTAAATCAATAAAAAATAACTGTTCGATGAGACATCATTTAACACATTGTTGTCGGGTGGTTTTTCGTCACCCCCGACCTTAATTAGTATACAAATTAGGGTCGTATTCTAATCACAAGTAATCTCTGACCCAACTCCGATCTGTACAATGTTTTTTGGCGCCTCCCACTGTACCAAAAGTAAGAAAATATAACACGTATAAGCTTCTCCCGCTCTCTACCAACAGTAGGTTAAAGACGCTTTTATGCATTTCCCACAAACAATGTGTTAAATGTCATGTTGTTACTATTTCAGAATTCAACCCATATACACACATACATACAAAATGTACAGTAAACCTTTGTTATAATTGTCTCATTTTTGTTGTGATTTTTCAGGTTAACAGACCTCACATGGTCCAGTGATGGGAATATCCTCATTGTATCCAGTTCAGATGGATATTGTTCGATTATAACATTCAATCCTGGGGAATTAGGGGAAGTCCTGTCAAGTAAAGAATCCGAAAAGGTGCCAAATTCCAATCCTGACATTCAGATGGATGTTGACGTTGATACCAAACAGGACAACACCCCCAAGACTAGCGATAACACTCCCAAAAAACAAACTGAGATTAAACAGAAGACACCTAAACATAAAAGTCCTAAAGTAGTGTGTGTTTCTGCTAAAAAACAAGCATCAGATGATGAAGAAAAGGTGTCAGACAGTAAAAAAACTGATGCAAAAAATTTAGAATCAATAAGCACACCTAGTAAAGGTGAAGAAAAGCTGATCAAAACTCCAAAGTCCAAAACCAATTCTGCAAAAAAGAAGGGAAAGTCAAATGACCCAGCAGGAGATAAAGTCTCAGGGGTCATTCCTCTCGATGAAGCAGCGATGGAAGCGTGGTCGCAAGATGGATTCATGTCCAAATTTAAAAGTCCACCGGCCACATCAACAACAAGCGATATTGTCATCGATGACCCCACACAAGATATGAAGCTGGTTTACGAAGACACGGAGGATACAGACAAGAGTGGCAAGAATAACTCGACAGAAAAAGATAAAGCCGATAGTGCAATTCATAAGACCAATGAAATAAAAACTTCTCCCAATGTTTCAGTTTCGAAAGCGTCTGTTTTGTCTCCTCTTCCAGTTCAGAAAACTCCACGGAGAGTGAGCTTCATAACGTTATCAAGTCCAAAGAGCAAAAAAAAACTCTAAGCAGTGGTTAAATTATGTATTTTAAAATGTGCCAGATTCACAATGTACTTGTTGGTAGCACACATAGCTATGCCTGAACGCCACACATTTCACCCCCTGGATAGATAATTTAATACCTAACTTTATAATTTGTAGGCAGCCTATGATGAAATCCATAGAAATCATCAAAATATAGATGAGGAATGTAAAAAAAAAACTATTGTTTTACATAATCTCTTTTTATACCCTCATATTATCCGAGTAGGTATTAGATTTTCATTAGTGCTATGAAATTGTTGCATTTACACATGCTGTGTTAGTTACTAGTGCCTTTAGTTGTTTGATTTGTAAATATATAATCTACGAGTATATTTTAATTGTCTACAACAAATTTATAGTAATTAGAATATTTTGATACATATTTTCATTAAACCTTTATAATTATTATGTATGTATAAATACATTATGATATTGATGTATGTGTTTTAATCATTTAGATACTTTACATATATTATGTACAATTTGAATGTGTATAAAAAAAATGCAAAACGGAAAGCAAAATTATGATACATGACTACAAATAAATTTTAAAAACTAATGTTTAATTCGAAATTCGATTTAAGTCGAAATGCGATCCCTCAGACGAATGTGTGGCAAAACGATGTTTGATAGATGTTCGAATGATGAAATAAGGAAAGAATGTTGAAATAAGGAAAGAATGAAAGAAGGCTGAGATAAGCATTTTCGATAAAATTAAGAAAGGTGTGTTGAGATGGTTTGGACATGTGGAGCGTATGAGTGAAGAAAGAACGGTTAAACAAATTTATGGGTCGAATGTAGTTGGAAAAAGAAGCAGAGGACGACCGAAGAAAACTTGGCACAATCAGGTATGTCAAATACTTGAAAGCGGCCGGGTCAGGAGTCGTAATAATCGTCGGGTATGTATGAGGAGATGCATGAATGTAGAAGAGGTAAAGAATGTTTGCAAAGACAGAGTGGTGTGGCGTTCGATTCTCTCTGCCTACCCCTGCGGGGAAGCGGCGTGATGGTTAGTTAGTTAGTTATGTTTAATTCTAGTATTCTTTGCGTATGTAAAGTAAACACTAAAACGATTAAGTAAAAAATAAAGATATTTACATGCATAATTTGTAAATTGTAGTGAGTTTTTTAATCTGCTAATAAAATTTGGTAATTTGTATAACCAAAACAATAAATGCTTTTTCTTTCTCAATTCTTCTGGCCCTCATCCGCACCTTAACTCATGAAAGGTTTTGTTTTAAAAATACAATAATTTAAAAGGGAACCTTTTCTTTATAAAATGCTTTAATTTTTATTTTTTGTTATTATTTGAACTTGTCATTTAAAAAAAAAAAATTATGTATGTATATCAATCAATATATCTGTATTAAGACATTACGAACGGGTGTTTTTTATGCCTGTGGACCGCTGAATTTGATAATTATGTACATATGGTTAAGACCTTAATAAAGAGATTGGAATATCTTCTTCTTCTTTTTGTAGATCTTAGGGATCTATTTGTGCCTCCGCATGTCGCTCTTGGGATGTTGACTCCCAGCTGTCTTTCCATCTTTTCGGAGGTCTGCGTCCTTCAGGGTTACCTTGAAGGGCGATACGTGGAGGTCTGTCTTCTGACATTCTGTTTATATGTTCGTTTTTATCGGAATATAATATATGAATATATAAAAAATCTTTTTCCCGATGATCGCCCCAAGTAAATAAACCGCATTATAATAACTCTGACGCAATTCGCTGATAAATTCACCTTTTTGAAATGTTTTTTTTGTTGTTGTTGAGTTCTTTAAGAAACAAACAAATTTAAATAAAAATTAATGCAGGCTTTTTACTTTTGTTGTTAAATTGTCAAATCATCTTCGAATTTATAAGTATGTTATTTTATATTTAATATTGCCCGAGAAATGAATTGTGGCATCACATATCACTCACTCCTTTCGACAATGTCATATACCAAAAAACTTGATTTTTCAGGATATTGTATTTAAAGTTTAAAAATATAATACAATGTATTAAAAATAAATGTCACGCCACTTATTGAACTTTTTACTGTGCAACAGATCTTTTTAGGTGAAACCTGAAGGTTTTTTCTCCATTTGAAAAACATTTAGCATATTAAAAAAAAAATTAAACAGTACGTTTTCTTCTGCAAAAACAACACTTTCTGCCCTGTAGCGGGTAAATATTAAGTTAAAAATACACCGCTTTTGCTGGGATATAGTACATTTTCTGGGCATTCCGAAAACTGAAAATTTACAATTTTTTATTTATGAAATTCTTGAAAGGAGTGAGCGATATGACGTTGTTGAAAGGAGTGAACGATATATAAGTTCATATTGGAAAAAACACAAATAAAATATCGGCATAATTTGTAAAATTTATTGATATTTTGTATAATTTTCACATAAAATTTAGCTACTCAAAAATGGAATTTTTGTCTTTTACCTAATACATATAAATAATACCCAAAACATGTGTGATGGCAGTTTAGAATTTTTCTAAATTCAATTAAACTTAAATCCAATACCTATTGTAAATCTATTCTACCACAAACCAAAGAATGATTGCTTGTATCCCGAAATCCGGAATGGAATTTTTTCAACTGATTCAACTGGAATTCAAAACACTTAACAAAATAATTTTAAAATAATAATAATTACACTTGTATATACATAATACCACATTCTTAATATTAATACGTAGGGTGGCATATATAATTTAATATTTTTAAAAAAAAATAAATTGTAATGACTTTTTTACAATTTTATAACTATAGTATTATTTTGTCATAGATTTGTTTGAACTCAGCATGTGATGATTTAACTGTGATGTATGTGTTCATATGTCGTAGGATATGTTTTTGTTTTAGTTATTTGGCACCTTCTCGAAGTACTTCTTCTTTTCAACGGGATTTGGAATAATCTGTTGGAAAAATCAAAGAGTTAACTTAACCATACAGAAAAAAATATTATATGTCAAATATCAAGTTCTGCATCACAAACAAACAGTAAGAGCATTCTTCATAAATTAAAAAAAGCATCATAAATAGTCCATACTTTCATGTAAATATTCCTAACCTGTCTAGGAGTGAGTTCTGCGGACAAAACTGTATCTGGGGAGTGAGTTTTTTTAAAAAAATTTTACTTTTATGTTTATCATAATGAACGCTATAAGCAACATGCATATTTCTTAAATATTTTTTTTTACACCAGAAACATGTTTAATGTCAAAATTATCCATATTTTTTTTGAAGAGTTTTCTTTGACAGCGTCATTACGATGACGTCACACAAACTTTATTCAAAGTAAAATGTAGTGGGTAAAAAAACATGAAAATAATCTTAAGTGTAGTTTTAGTATTTAAATACAACCACAGATAGCAGTAAAAGTCCCATTTTAAAAGTCACCGGGCATTAGTTATAAGCGCGGTCATAATCCTTTGAGGAAAGTTTTGTTTGGACGACCATGTAGGCCACACTCTTGGATGGGTCAAGGATAGTGAAATATTTTTAAGGTGGATAATTGGTATGTGAGTTTACCGTATCTTGTCCTGGTTTCCATCCTGCGGGACAAACTTCGCCGTGATTATCGGTGTATTGGAATGCCTGAACCAGTCTCAACGTTTCGTCAACTGATCTTCCCACCGGAAGGTCATTCATGGTAATCTGCCTGAGGACCCCCTTGTCATCGATGATGAACAGCCCTCTCAGAGTGTGTCCCAGGTCCTCCAAGTAGACTCCATAGTCTTTGGAAATTTCATGGGAAAGGTCGCTGAGTAAGGGGATATCGATTTTTCCCAAACCGCCTTCTTTACGGGGAGTGTTGATCCATGCCAAATGGGTGAAGTGAGAATCTACAGAACATGCCACTACTTCAGCGTTTAACTTTCGGAATTCATGAGCTCTGTCGGAGAATGCCAGAATTTCCGTAGGGCACACGAAGGTACTGTAAAATGAAAAAAATATAAATTAGTAAACGTAGATATTATAAACAAACAAACCCCAGAGGACACCCACGCCGCGAATATCTTTACGACTTATACGAGAATATGGGCTGTTCAACATATGAGGAACTGAAGAGGGTTTCACATAATAGACCGGAATGGCGAAGTAGTTGTCATTTGTTGCTGCAGACCAATCCATAGAATTGAGACCACAGAAGAAGATATTACTGCTTCACATAAAAATCTGCCACAAGTATTTTTAACACATACAGAAAAGGCTTTGGCAATAGATTATTAAGTAACTAAAATGTATTGAAACCATAAAAAATAAAGGTATGTGAATTTTTTTTAGGTAAGTTGGCTAAAATTTACGACTAAGATCAAGACAGGCGCCGTTGCATAATAAGGTAGATGCTCAACTGTGAAATAGGTGTCGTGGGTTCAAATCCCGCTAAATAAATTCGAGAAACATCTATTTATCCGCACTGGGTTTTTTCATTTCAAGGACACATTTAGGTTAAAATTTTCTGTAGAATTTTCATGTGGTTGATATTATTTATAGTTTCTATTCACAGATATACGATAAAGCATTTATAAATCATTAATTAAAAAAATTAAGACTAAATTGCGAGAATCTTTATTATTAATCCATTATTTGTGTTTCGATGCATTCCGCATCATTTTCAAACACTGGTGTTTTGAAAATAGTGCAGAATGCATTGAAACGTGTGTCACAATAGATTTTAAGGAATAGTGGTATTTATAACAATATTTTTATATTTTCAATGATATTTTTAAATTAGTGTAAAAATATGTGAGTTGTGACGGTTCAATGTTTAAGTTATTATAAATAATCTTTTATTGGGATTTAATTGAATTAGAGCAACATAAAAAAACGGTAATATGATATTATCACTAAACATAGATAAGTGTTTCAGTTAAAATGATAAAAAAGAAGATAAAAAACGATGTCTGAACATTAATGATTAATGTAAATGCAAATTTATTTTGTAAAGAGCAAACAACAGCTGTGAAGACTAAAATAGTTATATGCAACAATAAATATGAATATTAATTAAACCTAGATACGCTTACAATTTATTGAATATTATTATACAATATTACTTGACCCTTTCTTATCACGAAATCATCAAAGGTCTAAATAAACTCGAGAGTTTTCAATCGATATGTAACAATAAATTATCGTAATAATTGAATGCAATGTATTTCAAAACTTTGTTAAATAATATATTTATTTTATTGGCATTATAAAATAAATAATAGTAATACTTACAAATCTAAAGGATAAAAGAAGAAAACAAGATATTTTCCTCTGAAGCTCGATAAAGATAACTGTGTGAATTCACCATTTACCACAGCGGTAGCTTCCCATGCAGGGGCCGGTTTTGATACTAAAATAAACAAATATCATGAATTTCAAAAACATATTATCAATTAAATAACAGTTTCAAAATATTTCTACTTACTGACAGCCTTCGTAAATTGCAATTTGTGGTCTATTTTCTTATTTCCCTCGGGAAAAACATTGCCACCGGCAAATGAGTGACACGTCCCATCGTCGTTAAAAAACGAATTGAATGCGTTAGATTCACATATGAAATAACCTAAACACAGCACATATAGAAGCCTAGACCACATGTTACAATAGTTGTGATGAAATAAAGTAATATTTATGAAACTAAATATAATTTATTGAGATTATAATTTAAAACATGCCACCTGTCAAGTTATTTTGACTTTTCGGAATTGGAATTTGGTTCGAAGCTACAATATTTTATGCTGCTATATTCACATCATATACCAAACGTAGAAAGAATCGAGTAAAAATGATCGAAATATATTTCCGATTCTTAAAATAATCGGAATGTTCAATGTTCTGATTGTTTCGAGAATGCCTCCGAGAGACTTATTCAATTATTATTTCTGACGTTTTGTATACAAAAAAATCGAGAGACCTCATCAAAAGCTTAGAAATGGTTTGTTTAGGAAAAAATAAGGTTTCATGATAGCAAAATATCCTAAGTACCTTTTTTGCCGTCGTGGTTGATACAATATGCTCGTGAAATAATGTATCTATTCATTTTTTAAATTTTATTAATCGATTCCGTGATTTCGATTCCTGAATATTTCGATTAATTCCTTTACGGTTAAAGCCGATACTAAACCCTAAACATGGTCTGCTATTGAGTATAAACTAAAACGTCTTTTTCCATGCATAGGATAAAACAAACTTTATTTTGAAATCTTCAAAATTATGTAAACGATGATAACTCAGAAACTGGGTATTTTGAGTAAATAACGCAGAAATACTATAGGGTCCGCCATCTAAAGTTTTTTTTTTCAACTAGTGCTTATTTCGTGAATGGTAACACTTAGCTCATGTCTGATTTGACAGATAATTAGTTTTATCCTTCCGCTAAGCGAATATGGTTGTGTATACGCTTGAACAACGCTGGGAAATATTGCGACATTACTTTGAAAATCAAGGGTCCGCCAAATAACTTTTTTTTTTTGAAAATGCTATAAAAAACATCGAGTGTAGCTTCGGCTGTGTGGCACGTAGCGCCGTCCTGTTGAAACCAAATGTTGCCAATATCCTCCTCTTCAATTTTTGTGAACAAAAATCCGTTCAACATATTTTATTGGTGAGGATTTTGGTCCAGAGGCATAATTGGGCCATTTTTCTTTGAAAATGAGCAAGGAGTGGCCGTTACAGTCAATGGCGATCGTTATCGGGCCATGTTGAACGGATTTTTGTTCACAAAAATTGAAGAGGAGGATATTGGCAACATTTGGTTTCAACAGGACGGCGCTACGTGCCACACAGCCGAAGCTACACTCGATGTTTTTTATAGCATTTTCAAAAAAAAAAAGTTATTTGGCGGACCCTATATTTATTTATTTTCTAAATTATGTCAATCTAGACATTAAAACTATGTCGGCAGATGTCTCTGTGCACAATCAGCTCATAACCAGACAGTATGTACTTCTGGCATGGCAGGTACGAAGATATTCTGCACCTATATTCACATTAGTTATAAATGTTATCAGTAGTTTGAAAAAATATTGGTAGATGACGCTACCATGGCTATTTCTGATTATTGAAAATAAAATTTATAAGAATATTATACACCATTAAAATAATAGAATGTGTATATTATTAGCCAGAAAATGTAACAATTAAAGTCTGTAACGTTAATGTGAGGTATGTTAAGGAGAAAAAAACATAAAGCCGGGTTATTACAAAATATATTCTGCGGCTTATTCAAAAATTAAATTAATATTACAAAAACAATAATGTTGAAGAAAATTTTTTTTAATCTTATTTTCTATTTTTATTTTAAATTTATCATTTTGCAAAGTAGTTAAGTACCTAACCAAATAACTCTTAAGTAGGCTATTATCGATGTGTACCTACTATATTGTATGTTGTATACAATTTACTCAAGGTAGTATGAGTGCGGGAATGCAGCCCCGAATATCCTAAATTTGGGAGATTAAAGATTATGAACAAACATATGTACATTTACATTTTTATTAACATAGATTAAAATTCTGCCTCATATAACTGACATTCAAGTCAATCTTGTAGATTATATCACGCACTCCTTTCAAGAACGTCATAAATCAAAATACTTGATTTTTCAGGAGAACGTTTTTAAAGTTTAAAAATATGATACAATGTATTAAAAATAAATATCAAGCCACTTTTGGAACTTTTTACTGTGCAACAGATCTTTTTAGATAAAATCTGAACGTTTATTCTCCATTTGAAAAATATTTAGTATTTTTTAAAAAAATAACTAAACAAAACATTTTCTTCAAAATGCAAAAACAACACTTTCTGCCCTGTAGCGGGTAAATATTAAGTTAAAAATATGCCACTTTTGCTGGGATATAGTACATTTTCTGGGCATTCCGAAAACACGCACAACTGAAAATTGACGATTTTCGATTTATGACGTTCTTGAAAGGAGTGAGCGATATGTGGTGTTCTATGCATCATTTGGGTGTTACAAAATAGGGGAAAAAGAAGAAAGACTAGTTCAAATACAAAGCTCTTTTAGTCCAGCAAGTAATTGATAAAAAAGGCCTGGGAAAACAGTTTAAGGTTTTTTTTTATTAGAAAAGCTTTTACCTTGGAGATGAACTTACCTTAATCCCGAATCCAATTCCCGTATGAGAAACTTTCCGATTCAAAAGCACTGCACGAGACATAAATCTATTGCAAATCGAGTTTTCTCAACACGCCTTATTCAAATTGACTCATAGGGTTTCCAGCAAAATAAGAGTATCAACTAGACAGCTACTGCAATTTGAGAAATATGATTTTGTTCATGTACTTTATTTTTTAAAAAGAAAATAGCTCTAAATAACATTATTACATAGTTGTTATTTTATTCTCTAAATAACACGATTAATTCCTTTACAGTAAAAGCCGATACCTTACCCTAAACATTGCATGGTCTGCTATTGAGTATTATGTAAACTAAAACGTCTTTTTTTCTGTGCATAGGATAAAAAAAACTATTTTTTCGGATCTTCAAAATTATGTAAACGGTGATTATTCAGAAGCTGGCATTTTGAGTAAATAACGCAGAAATACTATTTATTTCTTTTCTAAATTATGTCAATCGAGGCATTAAAACTATGTCGGCAGATGTCTCTGTCCACAATTAGCTCATAATCAGACAGTATGTATTATTATAAATTGCAAATCGAGTTTTCTCAATGCGCCTTATTTAAATCGACTCATAGGTTTTCCAGCAAAATAAGAGTATCAACTAGACAACTACTACAATTTGAGAAATATGATTTTGTTAATGTGCTTGTTTATTTTTTTTCATGAAAAATTCAAAAAGTTTTAAATAACACTTTAAACGCATACTTATATTTTGAATATTATAACGATAATTTCTGAAATTTTATTTAATAAAATAAATATTTGTGCTTGAAGGGAATAATTTTCAAATAAGAAAATTAAGTTTTCTCAATATGCCTTATCTAAATTGACTCATAGGTTTTCCAGCAAAATAAGAGTATCAACTAGGCAGCTACTACAATTTGAGAAATATGATTTAGTTAATGTACTTGTTTTTTTCATGACAGAATATAGTTCTAAATAACACTTTCAAATTAAAATATGAGAAATATTGTTACTATAATTTCGGACATTTAATTTTAAAAAAGTCCGCTTGACGGTAGTTATTTTCAGTTAATGACAATTATCGAAAATGTCTGTTATAAATACTATAGGGTTAAGAAATATTTGATTACGTACATAGTGTATTCATACTAACTAAAAAACCATCACCCCGCTTTACCGCAGGGGTAAGCAGAAGGAATAGAACGCCAAATCAATATGTCTTTGCAAACCCCCCCTGGGAATCGAACCCGGGACCTCCAGCACTGTAGCTAAACACGCTAACTATTACACCACAGAGGCGTACAATTTTTTTGTGAATAAAATATTATCAATTTGCATTTTGTTGTCATCGCAATTCGACAATTTCATTGCCCATGTGTAGTGTACAATAAGTGTGATTAAATAAAAAGAGTTTAAAATGTGCAGCGTTCACACTCAACTCTCAAAAGCCAGAGACTAGAAGCTACACAAAAGCGAGTGAAGGCAGCACACGACATTATTTCGCGAGTTTCGATGCCGAAACCAAACTATAGCGACATCAGTAAGTTACAGTCGAAACGTGTACACAACTTTTGTAAAGGGTTATTTATGGCTATCGACATTCTTTGTTATGCCTTATTTATGAACCATTAAAAGAGCCAGTAAGGTAGTGAATCCTTCTGACAGCCGTAAGAAAATAGGTCGATGAACCCCAATATAAAACCTATAAAGTTAATTCTTTATAATACAATAAATATTGTATGCACAATAATAAATACATTCTTCTAACCCTTATCCGTACACAATGGCGTATATGGCACTGCATCATATTAACGCAGTGTTATCTTGATCGTTACTTACATGAAGGCAAGGTGACCACCCCTGCGCTTAAATAAATACATACATCATTTTGAGTGTGTCCAAATACTTGTTCACAATAAATGTTTGTGATTGTAATCCATGATTCGGACCTCACATACGAAGGAAAAAATTTCTGCTCAATAAAAAGCTTCTTTCATCTCCCCAATAGATGTCTCTTGTGAAATTCTAGTGATTCAAGCACTATGGTTCGAACTTGAGCTATATATAAGTTACACAAGTTCCAAAAAAATAATGTAGTTGTTTATCATGGGTGGAATGGTGAATGTTACACGTGTATTATTGAATATTACTCATTGTTTAAAGTGATAACTTAAACCATTTAATGACAGGGCGTAAGCCCTGTAAATGTCCAGAATTCCATATTCTTCTTCATCTGTGTTGAGATATCAATATTTTTTGTTGTTGATATTAATAATTCCTAACAAACTTAAAAGTTATGTAGTGCTGTCGTCAATTATGGGCTGAATGGTGAATGTTACACGTGTATAAAGTGATCACTTTATGACCGGTCAAAAGCCCTGTAAATATCCAGACATCCATATTCTTCTTCATCTGTATTGAGATATCAAAAATAAATCTTGATATTAGCAACTCCAAAATGGAGACAAATTCAGAATTTGTAAAATATTAGGTATTTTTGATATACTTATTAATATTAATTTTTTACAAATAATATTAATAGTTTACAAATTAATTTGTAAAATATTAATATTATCACAAAATTTTGGGTTTTAAAATACACCCTGATGAGCTTATAGAGATGTCATTGAAATTAAATCACTAGTGACGTCGTTAATCATCCGTTTGATTTTCTTTATAAATAATATAACGGTGAGTTCTATAAAGTCTACAAATAATACTGATGAGCACTCTAATTCACTCCGACATTCTAAAGCTTTTCAACGTTCAGAGATTGATGTCTCTACACTTCCACCTATAGTACACGATTTGGCGGCATTGAAGAGGACAGCTTTCAGACAGACTGCCTTTTTAAAGCTTAAGTCAATATTTCAATTTTCAACGAAAAAATAACATTTTGTAGGTAGCATTCGATAAGAATACTAAAAATTCGGGTATGTAGGAGTACGTAGGCGAGGATTTTTTGCAAGGATAGATTGGTGTGGCGAACTATTCTCTCTGCCTACCCCTGAGGTGAAGCGGCGAGTTGGTTATTTATTTAGTTCTTCTTCTTCTAACCCTTATCAGCACCCGATGGTGCATAGGGCACTGCATCGCATTGACGCAGTGTTATCTTAATCGTTGCTTACATGCAGTGCCGTGCACAGAGTTTTCATCAGAGTCGGGCAAAGATAAGGCATAGTAGGCATTGGTCGCGTTTCTATATGGAACGAAGGTAAGCACTGCTTTTCTGTCTATATGGAGTGCACGCCTCTGCTTACATGAAGGCAAGGTGATCACTCCTGCGCTTCAGGGACCAGTCCAGGGTAAAAATAAATAAAACTATTATTATTTGTTGACATCTCATCAAAGATGAAGAAGAATATGAAAGTCTGGGCATTTACGGGGCTGACAATCGTCATAGGCTGGTTTAAGTTATCACTTTATACATTCACCAATTCTACAACAACCAATTAACAACCACACTACTCAAATTCTTGGAAGTTCTTTATATATGAACCAATTTTGAAACATTGTTCTTGAATCACTAGGACTTCACTAGAGACATCTATAGGTGAGATGAAAAGAAGCTTTTTATTGAGCAGAAACTCTTTTATTAGTATGTGAGCTCCAAATCCTGGATTATAATCACACACATGAGAAACGCCAGAAAATAACAAGTAAATAATTGTTATTTTCTGTCCAAATGGACACTCAAAATGTTGTAAAACTATTATTGATTAACACTCTAATATTTATTTACTTAATTTAGTAAATTAAAAAAATATAAAATAAATATTCTCAATATTATTCATATTTAAAGCATTTACTTTGTGGTTAGTCATTTTTACTTATTTTTTTTACAAAAATGTTAATAATATCAACATTTCCGACACCGACCGATCGGTGGGTGGTTATATACTAAGATAATTGGCATTTTTGTAAAAAAAAGAAATACATAAAATAAATTCTCAAAACGGTATTTAAGTTGCGAGGAAAGCTCTCTTGCAAAGATATCATACTTCCCAAAAGTGTAGTGTAGTGCAACCTCTATACTTGTAGTCGGTAGGTACCTGTCTAACGGTGTTTCCAGACGAAATAGTTACTCAAAGGGGACCCACTTGTACTTAGCGAGTGATATATTCGTAATATTATATGGCGGCTAAGTTTTCCTACTTTTCTAGAGCTCTCAGGTGAGAAGGGGCTTTCCGTATTTTCTTGGCTCTTGGTAATTCCAGCTACCTACCATCCAAACCTCTCGACGGGAGAAACGGTTCCAAAATTAACCACCGGTATTTAAATAAATGTGATCAAAGTAATATTCAAATAAATATTTAAATAAAAAAATAATGGAACATAAAACTATAATTTTATTTAATAAACTTCAATATATCGCTCACTCCTTTCAATAACGTACTATATAAAAAATTGATTTTTCAGAAGATCGTTTTTAAAGTTTGAAAATATTTTGAAATGTATTGAAAATAAATATCAAGCCACTTATTGAACTTTCAACTATGCAACTGATATTTTTAGGTAAAACCTGAATGTTTTTTCTCCATTTAAAAAATATTAAGTATATTAAAGAAAATAACTGAACAATACTTTTTCTTCAAAATGCAAAAACAACACTTTCTGCCCTGTAGCGGGTAAATATTAAGTTAAAATATGCCGCTTTTACTGGGACATGGTACATTTTCTGGACATTCCGAAAACATGCACAACTGAAAATTGACGATTTTTGATTTATGACGTTGTTGAAAGGAGTGAGCGATATGTGGCATAATCCGTTTGAAATATAATAACAAATTTTAAATTAATTTTTATAAAGTCGTAAATAAAATTTTAGTAATATTTATTATATCAGACACTGGATTATTCACCCTACGGATGAGATGTCAATTTATGGTAATTTTATTTTCATATAAATGTGGAAGGTTCCAAGACCATTACATAAACTCTTATACAGGTTTCAAGAATAAATGCATTTTAGATATCCAATAATGGACAGAATGGTGAACGTAACACAAGTGTACAAAGTGATCGCTTAAGCCAGCCAAATGCTAGGTTGTAATAGAATGCTCAGACTTCCATTTTCTTTCATATAAAGAGGAACGATAGATCTTTCACATCACGTTGAGACACCTATAAGTCGTAAGTAATTTAAAATCCATATTTATTATATATTAATCCAAATATCTTTATGCTAAATTAAAAAAAAATGATGTAGGTAACTACATATATTTCTTTTTTCTATTTTTTATTTTAAAAGAGAAGTATTTGTGTTTTTTAAAAAAATATTATTTACAAAAATACTTAATTTCATACTATTTCTGTGAGCCTAAGCGGCTCATTATTAGAAATAGATATCAAATTGTGGTAGAGTGGGTTCGAACCGAGAAGCTCCGACTCAAGAGTCCGCGACGCTAACCACGGAACCGCAACCCGACACAAACATTTTGCTTTTACATATTTCATTACAATGTTTCATTTTTATTTTTAATTTATTGAAAATTATTCGTTAAGAGTGAAATTAATTACTTTTAATGCACATTTTAAACGAGTTTTCTTCGAATAACTGCATCGTCACTCCAGAAGTAGACGGAGCTAAAACAAATAAAGAATCCTCTAGGTCCGAGAGTAAATTTAGGGAGATGATTTATGACTCCTTTGCGGAACCATTACCGAGTTATTTTAATTAATTAATGGCACATACAATTTAAAGACCTGACCTAGTTACTTTAAAATCTACTTGCAAAGATTCTTCTTGAAAATAGCCCGCAAGAGAATTTTTTTTTTACAAAAGCTTAAAAATTAAAAACACGTTTTAGATAAATTCTAAAAATCATTGAAAATACTAATTAGTCATATTAAAATTTTAAGTTAGCTTGGTAAGTACCGATATTTATTGTATTGATATCTCTACATAGATGAAGAAGAATATAATACAGTTGAACTTCGTTCCATGAAAGTTTGGTTATCACACAATCAAATTATATTGCTAGACGTATGACGTGATTATCATGGCTCTAAAATTTTTTTATATTATTTTTTGACATCTCAACATAGACGAAGAAGAATATGGAAGTCTTTCATTTACGGGGCTTACGACCGTCATTGGCTGGTTCAAGCCCCTAAATGCCCAGACTTCCATATTCTTCTTCATCTATTATGTCAAAAATATATTGAATCTTGAGATGTCAAAAATAATATGAAAAATAACTCCTATAATTGGAGATAATCCAGATTTGTGAACAAGTATTTGGACACACTCAAAATGTTGAAAAAAATGTTTACATGCACTTGAATAATATTAACCGGATGTTTTATTTTTTTTTGTTTTTTTTTTTTTACATGATTTTTTTGTCCGTTATATCTGAAATTCGTTAAATAGAGATCCGTTACATGGAGGTTTTGCTGTGTATACTCTTCACTTGTTTGGAATAGGCCCTATAAGGGCAAAACAATAGTTAAAAAATATCCTCCTAGGTAGGCACAAAACCTGTGTTTGATTATTTTACTGTTATGTGTCTATCATAAATATAAATAACTGAATATCGGTAGAAAGTATGTTACAATGATAGAGGGCTAAAGCTCGTATTCCGATAAGAATTCGATGGCTAGGAATCGACATAGCAGGAGGCTTACCTCTCTTAAAAACAGGCCACAAGGCATACACCAAGAAGAGCAGAAGAAAAAGAAGAAAAAAAAGAAGAAAAAGAATAAGTTGGAGAAGAAGAAGAAGAAGAAGAAGAAAAAGAATAAGACGGAGAAGAAGAGCTCCTTGAAATGGTCTGTGACGTTGTATGTAAAATAAGTATGGCTTTTTATTAGGTAAGAATATTTGGGTATCGAGGTCCTCCAGTATAAATAAAATTTAACATCGTTATATTAGAATACAAAGGGTTTGCGAAACAGCAGTTCGTGTGGGAGAAATCTTCGCTTGAATTTACATGTTTGCGTATCGTATAATCAAAAAGACATTCAAACGACTAGGCCCAGGTAGAAATATGCTACCAATTTTACTACCGTTATTTTGTTAGCATAGCAATATTGTGTAAACACGGCTCTTTACCCTTTCGTCTAACCGCCGTCGTCTTATCTGATTGTGTTTGTATTCAGGGGCGAAAATGGACCAAGAAAATAGAAGAAGCTTTCTCAAGGCTGTAGATACTGCGGGCTGTAGAGCGCCAGCACCTAGTCTAGGTGGCGTTGGCTGCAGAGCGGCGACGCCATTATGAGGGGAAACAATGAGCACCTCAACCTGTACCTGCCTGTATTGTGTTTGGCCCAAAGTGTCGACTGTTCATCCCGCAAAAAGATAACACGATAGAGACTTTAAACCCAGTTGAGAAATGGTACATGAAATTAATTTTTTTGAAAGTTGTATATATACAGTGCTGGTTGATGTGTGTCTGGACACCTAGCGAGTGTTTTTGCCTAGAATTTTCACTCATAATTTACATGAAATTATAGTAACTTTAAACATAAACAGTAAATCCACTCACGAGAAGGCTAAGGCTATGAAATTTACAAAGTTGAAGCCTGAGTAGGGACATGATAAACGGTGTTGCATAAGCCGTAGCTAAATTTCAGAGTCACTTGGACGTTAGGTAATTTAAAAAAAAAAAGTGTTTCTGGACATTTACAGGGTTTACGATCTGTGATAGCTGATTGTTTACAATAAGGGTATATTTTAAAACACAATATCCAGAATTAATTGCATGAAGGCACGGTGATCAGCTCTGCATTTCTTGTACCAGTCCAGAGTGATATTAAATAAATATGAGAGTGAAAATCACTCATTATTTATTTTGACCCCTTTGAGAATTACACCTGGGACCTCCAGCACGGTAGCCAAACGCGCTGAACATTACACTACGGAGATGGACCGTTACCGATGGAACATAACACTACGGAGAAAAAAATCAAAGTGTCTTTCTTATACTCGAAATTAATATATCGCTCACTCCTTTCAAGAAATAAAATTTAAAATTCGTATAAATAAAAAAACTTGATTTTTTAGGAGAACGTTTTTAAAGTTTAAAAATATAAAACAATGTATTAAAAATAAATATCAAGTCACGTATTGAACTTTTTATTGTGCAACAGATCTAAATGGAGAAAAAACCTGAAGGTTTTTTCTCCATTTAAAAAAATTAATAAAACAATACCTTTTCTTCAAAATGCAAAAACAACACTTTCTGCCCTGTGTGAGGTAAATATGTATTATGTTAAAAATGTGCCTCTTTTGCTGGGATATAGTACATTTTCTGGGCATTCCGAAAACATGCGCAACTGAAAGTTGACGATTTTTGATTTATGACGTACTTGAAAGGAGTGAGCGATATGTAAAAATGTTCAGTAGTGGAGTTGAAATTCCCGCCAGTCCATAAAATGGCAATATATTCGATTCCGCGGGAAACCTGTCTCTATCTGGGAACATTGTAGTGATGGGAATCGTAATTTTTTAGTCTGGCTTTGTAATCTAATATATTTTTTTTAATTACTAAACAATTACGGTAGGTAGGTACTTTTTATATTCTTTAAAATGCTGTATCTGTTTTTTACATAAGAACCAATATATCGTTATTGGATATTTGTCAAAGTTGACATTTATATATTAGTTTTACCTACAACATCATAGGTATACATATAAAAAAAACGTTTACTAAAATAAAATAAAATTTAGGACCGTCGACTTGAGGGTATATGAAAAATGTTGGTAGGTTTTTGCCCAATGTCATCATTTTCTTAAATGAGGAACATTTCTTATATCTGTTTTTATATAAGAGCCAATATATTGTTATTGGATGTTTGTCAAAATTGACATTTGTAAATTATATGTACCTACAATATCCTACGTTCGTCTTTTAACGAAACACGTAGAAAAAAGGTGTATTACAATAACATTAAAATTTAGGACCGTTTTCGACTCAAATATGTGATTTATTACACAATATAGCTATAATGTTTCATGAATAAGATGAAATATTCAAAATAAACGGCGATTTAAAACCCGTTCGTAAATTATGCGTAGCCTCATAAAATGTAATTTATTTTTAATATTATGTTATTTTTGCAGATCTGTGTATACTACGTAAAGACAATATACACCTGGAGTTGTCTCCACTAAGAAGTTATTTATATTCATATTTCAAAATAGGTGAAGAAGAATTTGTAAGTCTCTGTTTTTACAGAGCTTATATAAACAGATCAATAATAATATTATATTTATTATAAAATAAGTGTTCATATGATACAGTTCCAGATTTTTTTAAAACACGTTGAAAGACCGAACAAGGAACAAGGAAATTTGGGAAATGGGAAGATACAGTAAGATGGAGAAGACAATGGAGAAGATTCTAGAATGCCCGTGTCAATAGAATGCAAGAACACAGACTGGGTTAAATTGCGTTTTAAGAGAACCCAGACGGAAGAAGACCACTTGGAAGACCTACAAAGCGATGGTGTGACAGCTGACAGTCCATATCACAAGAGACGGATATCGGAACACATAGATCTGGGGATCTATAAGAAAGAAGAAGAAGAAGATATAAGTTTACAACATTTTGAGCGTATCCAAATACTTGTTCACAAATCTGGATTATCTCCAATTAGGAGTTTTTTTTTTAAAAAATCCAAAAAATAAATTACTTTTAATTGAAAATTATTCAGATTTGTGAACAAGTATTTGAACACACAAAATATGTTGTAAATAAAAATTAACTGGTCAAATTAAAAACAAAAAAAAATGAAAAGGATTTTCTCTAGCCTTTCTCGAGTAAGTGAATATAATCTAGGATTCGGACCTCAAATATAAATGAAAGAGTTTCTGCTTAACAAAAAGCTTCTCTTATCCCACCACCGATGTCTCTAGTGAAATTTTAGTGAATCCAAACACTATGCTTCGATTTTGATATCTAAAAGTTTTAATAATTTGAGTAGTGTGGTTTTCAATCATGGGTAGAATTGGTGAATGTTACACGCGCGTGAAGTGAGCACTTAACAAGCCTATGAGGGTCGTAAGCCCCGTGGCTTCTATATTCTTCTTTGTCTATGTTGAGATGTTAAAAATTACCTAAAACATTAAAGACTTGAATGTCCACTGTAACAGATGAAACTTATACTATTATGTTCCGACCTATCCGACCCCTTCCATTACCACTTATGTATAGTTTGTAGCTATAGTAAATATTTTTTCCCACCACAACTAGTGGCGGTGTGTCTACATAATATTGTTTCCTAACTTGTCTCAGATTAAGACCGCTCTTTAAACAGCAAAATTTATGACACAATTTGCAATTTTCTCTTAATATCTCTGTTGAGATCTTGTGATGTCGGCTTGAACGAGGTTCAGTTAGTTTTGTTATATATTTCAAATGTACTACGATAAAAGGACTCCAGTATTCAAGCTGAGCAAAAATTTGCAATTTCACAAAAAATATGCCATGTTTTTAGCATCAATTATGGACAAAACGCGTATTACATAAATACTAAGGGAGAAGTACGGACGATAAATAAAATATTTTCGTTGGTTGAAAGATATTACTTCTTAGCAATACGTCCCACAATGTACACATAGTCAGTACAAGAAGTTTTATAAATAAATAAATAAAAATAAATTGAGAAACGTAGAGTAAAAAATTGCTAAAACTATTCCATTTATCCATAATCTTATTCCACAGATTCTGAAGATTATGACTACGTATTAGGTTTTTTTTTTCATACTGTAGTCAACATTAGATTAACTTTTCGTTTTAAATAAAAACTCGTATTTATATCAAAATTTTATTTTAATTTTAATTAATTTACTCGTACAAATTATTTAAAAAGTAAAAGATGTTCATAAATAAATTTTTGTACTTCTGTGTACATTTGTTTTTTCGGTCCTTTTTTGCTTTGTTAATTTAGTTGTCTGTGCTTTGTTTTATGTTTTTTTTTGTTGTTTTGTTATTGTTTGTGTTTGTTTCAGCTTTTCATTTTCTGTACAAAGTGACATTTTTTGTAGTTCTGATCTATTTTTGGATTTATTTTGGATTATTATTTTTTGTCTTTCTTTTAATTTTTGTTTTTTTTCTTCTGGTTTTTGTTTTTTGTATTTGTATTTGTTTTTTTATTGTTTTTTTTTAATATTTTTGTCTTTTATTAAAAATTTTAAAATTTTAAAATTTTAAAATTTTAATTAAATTATTTATGTGTTATAATCATTTCATTGGCTGACTACCAAGGGTAGCCTATTTTCTCAGTCAGACATGATTCAGACCATAAATAATTGTTAACAAAATACTAATAAAGTGTGAAATACCACATTATTTTACGATGCAATTCTTTGAAAGCGGAGATCTCGGTAGCTCAGTGTTGTGTCGCGGTTGGGATTGCTGCGCCGAATGTCACAAGCTCCATAATATAATATGAAGTCGGTGACAGCCAATATCATTCCCTGTCCAATAGTGTTGCAGGGTGTCAGCGCGCCAGTGTGGGTGTACGAGTATGGTGCTGGCACTCTGCCTGGGAAATCTTTTCGCTTGTGAATATTGCGCCTTTGTGCGATCCGCGAAATCACAGGGTGTTTCCAAAGCCCTTAATCGTATCGACTTAAATAAAAAAAAACAAATTTAATTCATGATATTAACTTTTTTGGTATTAATCAGTATTGAAAAATAAGCTGTTAGCTTTGAAGCCGGTAGACATTATAATTATTAAGTTATAATAAAATATTTATAGTGATTTTAAAACAAAGTTATGTTTTAATTATAAAACGGAAAATCACAGAGTTTTTGCTTTTAATATAAATTACATTTAAATTTAATTGATTTATATATTCCGTCTTGCTATTTTTTATTAAGCATGCAACATGCTCATAGATAGACCCTGAGTCAAATTGTTTTAAAATTTATTATTATTTTTGTATTAGGATTTATCTTCTTCCAAATAATACGATAGATATTTTAAATTTCAGTTTTAATGGTAAATACCACTATTCCTTAAAATTAATGGTGTTCGAAAATGATACGGAGTGCATTGACACCCATGTCATAACAGATTTTAAGATTTAATGGTATTTACCGAGTAAAACTTTAATTAAAAATTACTGGATATTACCACAAAGTGACCGCTGAATCAATGAATAAAACGACAGATGCTAAATACAATGTTTTAAATAATATGTAGGTCTAAGGCAAGAAAACTTAAATATGTTATAAACAAAACATTATTTTTATTTACAATAACATTTTTTTTTTAAATATAAAATTTCTATTTTCACCCATTGAAGAAAACACTTGTAGTTCTCAGACAAGTCGTGTTTACACAAATAAACTAAAAAATATGATCTTATACAAGTGTTTTATTTATGTATTTTAATAATCGTGTTATTTCACAAAGTTAACGCCACATCCATAAATAATAAAAGGCAGGAACACCCAGTAAATCGTTATGATGTCGATTTTATTTATTGGGAGTTGGCGTTTCGCGTCAATACATTTGAAAGGTGTAGTAAAAATATTGCATGAATAAAATTTGAATCGTTATAAATGCAGGTATCGTTTTGGGAGGAGAGATGGGGCTAGATGGGGTATTGGGGAAAAATGCAGGTTTTATTTTAAAATCACAAAAAACAACGCATGTCATGAAAATGTGTGTAATGAGGTCAAAATTCTTTTGTGATATTTAATATGTATATATTCGTTTTTATTAAAAAAAAAACAAAGTGAAAACCTGTTAAACAACGTAATTAGTTCGACCGCCATCTATGGGTAGAGTGAAAGGTTGAAATGAAGAATAACATAAGTATTAATTTTATTTTATTAAAAAAAAAAATACGTAAATGCAAAACAGGAGTCGAAATAATCAGCGAGTATGTATGAGGAGTTGCATGAATGTGGAAAAGGCAAAGAAGGTTTGCAAATATAGATGGTATATCATTCTCTCTGCCTACCCCTGCAGTGAAATGGCATAATGGTTAGTTAAAAACAACCATTCGATTCGGAAATTTTAAATAATTTATTTAATATTAGATCATTTATATTTAAAAATAGTAATAGACTGTTTTCAGTCTATTAATGTAAACACGACTAGTTTTAAGGACTATAGTTTTTGTCGTGTCGTAACATATGTAGATTTTGAAAAATACAAATGGTTTATATTTTCACCCGATGATAAAAAAGATTTGTAGTTTTCGAAACTAGTCGTGTTTACATTAATAAACTAAAATAAGTGTATTTTCTAAGTTTAAAAAAAAACAAAATTACCAATTTAGAGGTTAATTAATTGATAGTTTTACTCGGAATATCATGCATAGTAGTTAAAGCGCTAACTTCATTATTT
Source organism: Brachycentrus maculatus (assembly GCF_059751285.1). Taxonomy (NCBI): domain Eukaryota; kingdom Metazoa; phylum Arthropoda; class Insecta; order Trichoptera; family Brachycentridae; genus Brachycentrus; species Brachycentrus maculatus. The sequence goes on along the minus strand of NW_028280937.1, from coordinate 261,151 downwards.
GGACTTTACTTATTTAATTTGTAGAACTCCATAACTTATACTTTTAACAATAAAATCAAACACTGATTTTTGGTCCCTAAAAATAAGTTTTTTTTATTTTAATAACAAAAGCTAACTACATTACTGGAATATATGTATTTTTTACTAAGTACTAACATTACTTTTCGTATGGCGTACAGAGTTCTTTCAGAGATTTTAAAAAAAAGTTATGGTCTTTTATAGGTCAAGATGTCCCACATTTGAAATGACTAATAATAGCATAATATATATAACAAAGCATGGCGAACAAAAGCCTTAAATTAATCAAATGGCAACAATGTCTGACGTCAAGGACCAAAACGACAAAAAAGGTTTCTCAAAACGAAGAGCCTGCGAAATGGATTATCATTTCAATATAATGCTGCCTATAAATTAATTTTCCGATGAAAAACACGGGAAAGGCAAGCTTCAAAATGAGGCGGAAACCGAAACAGGACATTGCCCTAACTGGTCGTTTTTTTTTTGCCCTAACGGTTGTCTGGTATATGGACCCTAGACAAGATGGACATACTTGTATTATATTATAATATATATTGATGTGTCATTAACTTCAAGAAACAACAAAATTATTGAAATGTTTAATAAAATTAAACACTTGTACGCGTATAAGACAACTTTTTGAGTTTATTAATGCAAACACGACTAGTTTCGATATTTAAAGATTTTTTCATCGACAGGTGAGTTTTTAGTTTTACCTGTTAATCACAAACATTTGTAATTATCGAAACTAGTCGTGTTTACATGAATAATCTTAAAAATGGTAAAAGATAAGTGTTTAATTTTTTTTATATTAAACGAGTACTTGCATGTATGATTTCTAGGTACATAGGTACCTAACTATGTACTTTTATATATTTATTTATACTCGTTCCAAATCTTAAGGTGAAGAGTGCAAGGTGTGTTGTAATTTTTGATAATATGTTGACACATTACAAAACCAAGAAAATTGTGAATTTTATGAATATTTATAACCAAGTAAACTGTGATAAAAATTATATTTGAAAATTTTTCCCTATTCTTCAAAATAATAAAAAGTCCACGCCTCCATCCTCTCTCACTTCGAACCTCACTTAATTATAAAACACTCCTTTATCCCACTTATTCACCTATCTACGAATATTTCCTTGTAAGTTCCATCTCTGCAAGACAAGATGCTTATCGAACCCGGTTAAAAAAGTAGTATAAAAAATAAATGTGGTTAAAAAAAAAGTTTTTGTTTTGCTTATTTTATAAAATATGGTACAAAGTATCAGGAAAAAAATACATTGATTAAATTCCTTTTCATCTCCTGACTGAAAAATATCCAGTATACAAGGATTTTAAGGATTTCTTGAGTTTTAAAGCGAATGCCGAAAAAATATCATCACCGTTCTATTATTATAGGAGAGACATTTGTAAGGATTATTGATGATTAAACCTTTTGAATAAAGACACCTCATCAATACTTACTTTGGTCTATTCACACAAACTAAGGATAATAATGTATTTATATCTAACCATTAATCACCTTCTTAATAAAGTTCTCACGGAAATAGCAGGATAATGCATTATTTTTAAAATTTAAATTGACTTGATAAAAATCACTTTTCTTTAATAATCTATTGATTCACATGTCGCTCACTCCTTTCAAGAACGTCATAAATAAAAAAACTTGATTTTTCAGGAGAACGTTTTTAAAGTTTAAAAATATAACACATTGTATTAAAAATAAATATCAAGCCACTAATTGAATTTTTTACTTTGCAACAGATCTTTTAAGGTAAAAGATGAAGGTTTTTTCTCCATTTGAAAAATCTTTAATATATTTTTAAAAAAGAATTAAACAATACTTTTTCTTCAAAATGCAAAAACAACATTTTCTGCCCTGTAGCGGGTAAATATAAAGTTAAAATTATGCCTTTTTGCTAAGATATAGTACATTTTCTGGGCATTCCGAAAATATGCACAACTGAAAATTGACAATTTTTTATTTATGACGTTCTTGAAAGGAGTGAGCGATGTGTCGAAGTATTCTGCATTATTTTCAAATACCGCACGTGTTTGAAAATGATGCATAATGTATCAAAATAACTTTCACCATAGGTTTTAAGAAATATTAGTATTTGTCAAATGAAAATGCGGAACGCATCGAAACACGTATCCGAACCAGTCTTAAGAAATTGTGGTATTTACCAAAATATATTTCAATTAAAAATAAATAGATTTCTCGGTCTTCCTCTGCTCTTTTTCCAACATCATTCGTCTCTTAAATTTATTTTACCGCTCTTTGCTCACGCATTCGATCCACATGTCCAAACCATCTCAACATAAAAATATAAATTAATACCAGGTATTAGTTTATATAGCCTCCATAGTTGAATGGTCAGCACGCTCGGCTACTGTTCTAGAAGTCCCGGGCTCAATTTTCAGGGGGAGGGGTTCAATAAAAAAGTGATTTATAAAAAATATAATATGCATTCAGCCATTATTATTTTACCATGGACTAAATAAGAGGGCCGATCACCTTTCCTTCATGTGTTAACGATCAAGATTACACTTCGTTTATATGATGCAGTACCCTATGCACCATTGGGGTGCGGATAAGGGTTTGTAGATATATGCTTATATATATATATATATATATATATATATATATATATATATATATATATATATATATATATATATATATATATATAAATAAATATATATTTATATATATATATATATATATATATATATATATATATATATATATATATATATATATATATATATATATATATATATATATATATATATATTTATATATATAAATATATATATATAAATATATATATATATATATATATATATATAATATATATATATATATATATATATATATATATATATATATATATATATATATATATATATATATATATATATATATATATATATATATATATATATATATATATATATTTATATATACATATATATAAATATATATATATATATATATATATATATATATATATATATATATATATATATATATATATATATATATATATATATATATATATATATATATAAATATAAACAATAGTCGTCTTGAGCAAGTAGTGGTTATGACATTACGAATTAAAATAATGCTCTCGTGAATTATTCATGTTCTGACACAACACGGCTTTATTTAGGTCCATTACTATATACGTGCATAATTTATAATAATGAATAGTACAATACGTGACAAGAGTACGTCGTCAATTTCTAGCATATTATCCCGATTGTTTGGTCTTGTGTGAATTATTCCGTTAATGGTATACGCGAAAATGTTAATGACACCTTGAATGTTTCACCGTATACATTCATTATAGTATTTTAGAATCATGGTTTGTCAAAGTTGTCACTGATGGAGCACCGTATTGGATTGATGATGATTGGTTATGATCGTAAATTGCAAAATAGATAATTGATCAGTTGTCACTGTATCGTTTTAGTACCAGTTCAAATGGATATACCAAATGCATTGCGTTGATTTCCCATAAAGAATCCTTTTACCATTTTTAAAGACATAAAAATAAGCTTATGTAAAATAGGTAGATAGATAGTAATGTAAATGCCCAAATTTCAATATTCTTTTTCATCTATGTTGCGATCTCAAATAAAAAATGCACATGCTGTTTGTTAATATTTGTAAGGTTTACATTTTTAAAACATCTTGCAATCTAAAAAACAGAAGACTCAGATTAATTAAATTCTGATTTAAAATAATTTGAATAGCTTTCAATGAAGTTAATAATTTTTTGCGATAGAAATCTTAACCTTATGCTTAACTCAGGGTTCGATAGATCAAATATTACACATTTGTCAAATATCTTTGAAAGCTTCATAATGAATGCGAGGCAATCGATATAATTGGAAATTATCTGCAGAAGGGGAGGAAACCACTTTAATAGGATATCAGGCAACCAATAAAACGTTGTAATAATAATTCAAGCGCTGAAAATAAAACACAAATCTTTATTAAAATACTGGAAAACCGGGAAGCTTAAAGCTCGTTGGAAATCAAATTCCTTTTAGTATCTCCTCAGCAAATTACCTGAAGATTAATGGGAGAATTTTCATTAGGAGGATGATTTAAGTTTGCGAAGTTTCACTTTGTTTTTTGGCTCCTTCGACTAATTACAATATTATTTTATTTATTGTAAAAGCTACAGAGAAGGGTTGTTACGTTTACTTCTTCTCTCTAATCGGTTTTCCAATAATTCAACTATAAATAACGGTACCTACCGCATTATTCATTACAACCTACATTCAGCCGAGCAACGTAGACTTTATGCGGCAGATCTTAATTCAGAATCTATATGAATTTTAACACAAATATGAATAAAATATTTTTTTTCTTCTAAATTTTAAATTCTTTTGCAATTCACAATAAAGTATAAATACAAGCTCCAAAAAACATAATACAAAAAAAGACTCCACAAAATTAGGGCCTCTGTGTTATGAATTATATTTAGGTCATAGTAAAGGGCACTGGCAAGGATACAATAGATATTGTAAGAAATAAAATTAGATTAAAGAGTTAATATAAACTACAATTACTAAAATTGTAAGAACTTTTTTCATTAATTGATTTGGCCGTCACTTTGTGGTAAAATCTCTCCGTATTTAATTTAAGTTTCATAAGTAAGTACCACTATTTCTAAAAATCTATTGTGACAAAAGAAACAGCTCCTACCCCCTCTTCAACCTTCAACGTCCCAAGGACACAACTCTAATATTTGGAATTAGCTTCTTAACTCTGAATCAATTACCTTTTCCTTTATTTTGCCTTTGTTCCATATTTTTTTTGGCCTCTAACCTCCGTTTGACGCTCTTTTCTCTCTGCCTACCCGCAGATGTAGTTTATTTAAAAAAAAAATAAAAAAAACCCTTATCCGCACCCCAATGATGCATAGGGCACTGTGTCATATAAACGCAGTGTTATCTTGATCGTTAACACATGAAGGAAAGGTGATCAGCCCTCCGCTTCATGTACCAGTCCAGGGTTAAATAGAATAAATATTACAGTGAAAAAATCACTTTTATTTATTTTACCCCCCTTGGGAATCGAACCCGGGACCTCCAAAACGGTAGCGGAGCGTGCTGGCCATTACACTACGGAGGCGAACAAAAAAAATGTTTGTAAAAATAATATGGAGATAGTCTTTATAATGCTGAAATATAAGTCACATAACTGGGTTCCTTTGAGAATCGTGAACCCAACCGAATTATAGGTATTTGGTTAGATATGAGAGATACATTACGCCGTGGGAAAAGGCTTTGTTTTATGAAGACAAGAATGGGTATTTACATAATCTGCAAACTCCGTTCTGCCCCCGGAAAAACTACATTAACATAAAGGTATTGCCTGATAACCTTTTAAGAGCAAAGAGCACATTTTTATAAGGGGATGTTGCCCACATTAGCCAGTACATTATGACTTCCGATTCGTCCCTGTGTGGTGCTATTCTGCTACAAACCTGTTTACGTTAAATACCAACAAATTTTCAAATGTGAAACAGGCGCCGTGGCGTAGTCGGGTAGACGCTCGACTGCGAAGCTGGAGTTGCGGGTTCGATTCCCACCAATTGCAAAACGAATTCAAGAAATATTCATTTTCAATTGGTCTGGGTGTTTGTAAAGTATTTTTTACATATATCTTCCCTTTCCTAATTATCTTACAAGCAGACAAGTTTCTAAAATAGAGGCTTTGCGGGTTATTACTTAAGAAAATATATCGTATACACAGATAATCTTTATCTGATACTTGAAAGAAAAATCATCATGTTTAATCAAATAAGAAATCTATTTACAACATTTTGAGTGTGTCCAAATACTTGCTCAGAAAATCTGGATTATCTCCAATTTCAGGAGTTATTTTCATATTATTTTTTAACATCTCATCAAAGATGAAGAAGAATATGGAAGTCTGGGCATCTGGGCAAAATGCCCAGACTTCCATATTCTTCTTCATCTTTGATGAGATGTCAAAAAATAATATGGAAATTAGAAATCAGCTGAGAAGCTGATGGATCGCGTTTACAGAACGTCCCATTATTATATTTTTTCTATAATATTCTTTATGTACAAATATGTCGAAAACTCTGATATCATGAGGTTGATTATTTTATTTCGTAGTTTTTTGAAGACGCTAATGAATGGGTTTAATATTTACATTTTTGACATCTCAGCATAGATGAAGAAGAATACTGAGGGCTCGGTATTTACAGGGTTTATGACCTGGTTAAGTGATCACTCAACATTCGTGTAACATTCACCATTCTATCCACGATTGACAACCACAATGCTCAAATTTTTGGAACTCATATATGTATATATGTATCATAAAATTATTTTCTTTTCAAAACAATATAATTATTTCGAAGAAAAACTTATTTTTTTCAATGCAAAAATTGCGTTGAGATAAAATAAACTCAAGTGTTAAAAAAACAAGTGTTATTTTTTTACAATTTGCAAAAACTGCATTTAAGAAAAAAATGAATTACGTAAAATGTTACCTGGATTTAGAGAAAATTGAGTTGCGACATAACGAATACTGGGCCTTAACTGAGCGGTAGCGGAATCGGACTTGTAATATTCATACACATCGTAATGTATTAGGATTTTACGGGCTGTAAAGAAGGGATGGCCTTTAATACACAATTCTAACCACACAAAGAGAGTCTTGCTGGAGCGTAACTGACATATCCTAATGGCGTATTTACCGCATACCTCCGTTACGTTTCTCTCAACAACTACCCACGCCCTCACATCATAATAGTTCTGACTCTACAATACCCAAACCACCAAAATCCATCAAAATTAATTTGAGTACAGCGGCGATATATGTTATAATTTGATCCCTTTGATATTGAGATGATAGATATTATTATATACTTATTTATTATTTGGCGTTTAATTTATGTATTAACTGTTAAATCAATCGCAGATTTTTTGAGTCTACTGAGTTATATTTTAGTGTTAAAAAACACGTTTTATTTTATTAAAAGTAAAAGAGGTAATGAGGGGATCCCGAGGGGTGGGGACGAAGTGTCGACCTCTGTCCGTACATCCTCCTCCCCCCTCATTAATTGAATAGAGCATTATTTATTTCTTCAGAAATATTTTAAAGATTTTCCTCTATGTGCAGCTGACAGAGAGTCCCTCAGGACTCTATAACTGCTGCGGGTGGATGGCGGGCTCAGATTCCATTAAATGTTAAAAAAACACGTAAAAATTAATATTGTGACAATTGTTTCGCATAGTTATGGCATTTTAAAACGAATGTGAATATTAAATTAACTGACGGTCCCTTTGATATTGATATGATAAATATTATTTTAAATATTTATTTATTTAACTTTACATTTCATATTTATTAAATTTCAGTGTCCTCACTGAAGTTTCCTGTGAATGATTGTTTAGTGAGTACTTGTTGGTTTTAGTTTTTCTTGATTTAATGGACGATACGGTAGAATTATTGTATCGAAAAAGTATTTTGGTTTGTTCGTTAAAAGCATTGTTAACTTTATGGTATTAAAAAAAATTCTTGAAGTTATTCAAGAATTTCAAGAATTCTTGAGCGTTATCTATTTCGCGCTTGTCTACCTCCATTATCCATTTATGCATAGCTCTTTGAAAATATATATACCTTGATTGTAAATACCATTCGTTTGTGTGTTTTTTCTCTTAAACGTGTGTTTGTATGCACATAATCATTGATAAAAATGTTAATGTTGACTTTTTTAAATCTTATACATCCCATAGTTTTCGATCAATTGCTTTGAAATTTTGACGCAACTTTGTGTTTGAATACGCATATGTTTTTGTAAATCTTGATATTTTTTTTCATTTTATCAGACTGAACCACAGACCGGGTACATCTGGTTTCAAATAAATTAATAAAATTTCAGAGTAATAAGCTGTTCAAATTTCCAACGCTTATACTTACCAAGCAAACAAATTTCGTTTTTACGAAAAAGAAGCGAATTTTTTATGAGAATGTATAGATAATATTATTGTATATTCTACGGTAATTTATGTAATCGTTTTAAAAAAACGGAAAGTGTTTAACGTTTTTAGAAAAAGCAAAGGAAAAAATAAACATTAAGTTTGAAGATGAGAACGTAACGAAATTTGATAATTATGTTATTTAGGTAGAGGGCCGGAAACGAAGTGGATGAGGAACGGAGAGGATTAGGGGATGAAATTTTAAGAAGCGATAATGTATTAGGTCCGGACAAAATAAGCCAAACAACCCCGAATTAAATTATGTTTAAAAAAAATATTGTCAACAAAAAATTTGTATTTTTTTTATTTACGGTAACTTAAAAGAAAATGTCGCAAAAAAATAAACAGGTCGAGTAGGAATCAGAAAATTTATAAGCGATATGTATGTACCGCCTCCGTAGTGTTTGATGAATGTTACACGTGTGTAAAGTTATCACTTAAACCAGCCTATGACGGTCGTCAGCCCCGTAAATGCCCAGACTTCCATATTCTTCTCATCTTTGATGAGATGTCAAAAAATAATAATTCGGCAGTTATTTCCTTTCGAAACGACATAAATTAAAGGTGGTAAAAACTTTATAATTGTTGTTTTATTGAATCTATTTTTAGTAACTAGTACATTACTGAAACCTGAACGTATCAAGTCTCGGACAGTTCATTAAGTTGTAGTAGCGAAGTGTTTAATTTCGTCTGGAGTTAAAATGTTTGGTTCGAATGTTAAGGCGTCTGGTTCAGGGTTCCGGTATGGAGGAGGTGGTCGGCGTGTTTTATAGCTGTAGTAAATCCAGTTCTATTGAAACACCTATCCAATACTAGCAGCTGCAAGTTACCGCTTTATTTCCCATTGCACTCCTTTATTTGATAGCAGATCTCGAACGTCGACCGTTTTGAATCGGTCGTTTCTCCGAAATAGACGTTTTATAAAAGTATTCAATAACTTACTTATTGAACGGAGATTTTATTCAATTAAAATTCAAAGTCATTGAATTACCTAACGTCCAAGTGACTCCGCTTGTCATGACTCTACTCAGACTTCAACTTTTTAAGTCTTATAGCTTATTTACAACATTTTGAGTATGTCCAAATACTTGTTCACAAAATTTGGATTATCTCCAATTACACGAGTTATTTTTATATTATTTTTTTTTTGTTGACATCTCATCAAAGATGAAGAAGAATATGGAAGTCTGGGTAGTGATAAATAATGGGTAGAATTGGTGAATGTTACACGTGTGTAAAGTGATCACTTAAACCAGCCTATGACGGTCGTCAGCCCCGCAAATGCCCAGACTTCCATATTCTTCTTCATCTATGATGAGATGTCAAAAATAATATTTATAGCTTATGCCTACTCGTGAGTGGATTTACTCTTTATGTTTAATGTTACTAAAATTTCATGTAATTCATCAGTGAAGATTCTAGTCAAAAACACTCGCTATCTCTCTAGAGGCATGCGTTTATACATTCCATTGATTCTAAGTTAGCAGTGAAGTTACTTAGGTGTATGATTTTATTGTTATAGGTGTTTCAATTTGATATGAACAATTTATCATTTATATGGTATACACAGTGGCGTGCACAGATAATTAATTAGGGTAGGCAGTAGAGGTAGGTGGTAGTAAGGTAAGATGGTACTACTTAGTAAGGTAGGGTAGGTACTGGTTGCGTTTTTATATGTCGCGCGGGTAGGCACTGTTTTTCAGCCTATATGGGATACTCCCCCCTGGGTATCCAATAGAAGATACAGGTCTAAGCATTCCTAGGCTTACAACTTGGCATTTAGTTGTCTTACACTTGATAAAATTAAGAAATGTGTGTTGAGATGGTTTGAGCATGTGAATCGAATGTGTGGAAAAGAAACACGAGATTATAACACAAATGTAATTTGCGATAGAAGCAGAGGAAGTCTGGGGAAAACTTGGCATTATCAAGGTTTGCATTCCTATTGCATGTGTGCTAAATTTTGCATCTTTTACGTCTCTTTCTGAAAACAAAATTAAGTATCTTTTTCTTCTTAAGGGGATACAACGCAAACACAGTATTTAATCACCGGCTACCGAAGAAGTCATATGTCTTTTCACGTCCGTTTTTTTTAAAGAATGTGTACTGGATATTTTTTGTTTTTTAGAACATTTATGGATTTTAAAAAAAATGTTTTCCTTTCAAAAACTCTTTACACAATTATATAATTATTTCGAAGAAAAACTTATTTCTCATGCTAAAACGTTGTTTCAAGAAAAAATTCAATTTCGCAAAATGTTACCTAAATTTAGAAAAAATTCAGTTGTAAATTAACGAATACTGGGCCTTAATTCAATTTTCGTTTAACGCTTTAGAGCAAAATAATCGTCTCAGGAATTGAAAAGAATCCATTTATATCGCTGGAGTCCGCATCACAGTGCAGTGCCCGATATAAATGCACATTAGGGTGCACTGTGTTCCGATATCTATCCCCTGACGGCATTTCATCCCCTTAGCCCGCCGTTAGCTGGTCTTTAAAACATTCTTTTAGAGGGTTTAAATATTCCGTTACTAAAGGTTCCTGGTTTTACAGGTTACAGATGGTCCTAACTCCAAGGATTCACTGAATTCTCAGATGTTTTAAATTGCAAACTCAGTAGTATTTCACAACATTTTGAGTGTGCCCAAATATTTGTTCACAAAATCTGGATTATCTCCAATACAGGAATTATTTTCATATTATTTTTCATAGTATTTCTCAATAAAAAGCTTATTTTTATCTCACCAATAGATGTCTCTAGTGAATTTCTAGTGATTCAAGAACAATGTTTCAAAATTGGTTCATATATATATATATATATATATATATATATATATATATATATATATATATATACATAGAACTTACAAGAATTTTAGTAGTGTGGTTGTCAAAAATGGGTAGAATTGGTGAATGTTACACGTGTGTAAAGTGATAGTTTTAACCAACCTATGACGGTCGTCAGCCCCGTAAATGCCTAGACTTCTATATTCTTCTTCATCTTTGATGAGATGCCAAAAAAGAATATGACAGTAGTATTTATTGTTCTTAACTGTTCGGTCGATTAAATATAAAAAAAGCCTTTTCAAATGGATATGGCTATTTGTATATATATTTTTAAAAAGGAATAACCCGCAAAGCATCTACTTTAGAGGCCTGTCTGCAAGTAGGATAGTAAGCATAGAGAATTTTATTATTAAAAAATACATCACAAACACCCAAACTATTAGAATATAAATCTTTCATGAATTTATTTTGTACTTGGCGGGAATCGACCCCCGACACCAGTTTCGCAGTCAAACGTCTTCCCAACTACAAATTAATTATCATATTTTTATCATGTATAATATTTGCATTATTGATATTCCAATATAGATGAAGAAGAATATGGATCTCTGAGTATTTACAGGGATGATGACCAGTCATAGGCTGAATAAGTGATTATTTTATACACTTGCAACATTCACGATTTAATTCATGAGTGCATGGTGAATGGTACACGTGCACCTATGAAAGGTTGTAAGTCCTATAAACATCCAAACTTGATATTCATCTTCATAAATGTTAAGATGTCCATATTAATAACTCCCAAGAAGAGAAACCCAGATATGTGACCAAAGATTTGGACACACTGAAAATATTGTATTTACTTTGACAACATTTTGAGTGTGTCCAAATACTAGTTCACAAAATCTGGATTATCTCCAATTACAGGAGTTATATAATATTTTAATAATATTTTTTGAATTATCATCAATATAATCATTGCTAGGGTAAAACCAAGACCTGGAGTGTTAGTGAAAATATTTTAAACTTTTACGTTAATATGAAAATAAATTGATTTTGAAGGTCCCGCTTATCATTAGAGTTTAAAAGATTGAGTCTATAGGACATTGCTTACCGTTTTACAAAAGAGAATATATAAGCCTTAACAAAGCAATGTGTTCCTCTATAGCGGTCCTTGATCCTGAAATATGCGCTCCGGACGATTTTAAGGCAAAAGCTTGAACCAAAATTGTACAAGCCGGGCCTTAATGAGATACGAAGGTTAAGATGGAATTTATGTAAGGTGAATTGGGGTAAGAACGTATACGGTTTAAGAGTATACGACTGAATTATGTATTAAACAAATTTATAATTGCACTAGTTACTAAAACTATTTTACTTTATTATATACGGAAAATATTGAAGCCTGAGCATATCAGGGTTTCCGACCTAAAATTTGACTGATCACTTTATAAACTCGTGTAACGCTCACTATTTTGACCATTATTGAATATCCACATTGCAATAATTTTAGAAAGCTGTAAATATATGCAGTGGTCTTGGATTCCTTTCACATGCGAGTAGTTATTTGATAGATTGGGAAGTATGGCTGATAGTACCGCCTACTTCCAAATATCCCAATGTATGACAGAATATTTTTTTTGTGATCTCAACATAGATAAATAAGAATACGGAAGTCTGGGTATTTACATATCATAGGTGATCACTTAACACACGTGCAACATTTACCGATCTACTCATGATTGTCAACCATGAGTAGAGTTGGCGAATCGATTTTTTTCTTTGGAACTCCTAGATATTTTGACTAATTTCGTGACACAGTACCTACATATGAGTTTACAACAGCCATCTATGTTGGAATGAGGAAAGCTTTTATTTAGCAGACACTGTTTTTATTTGTATGCAAGGTCCGAATCTTGGATTTAATTCACACACTGGTAACCCGCCCGAAAACATGCCTTTTAATTTTATATGTAGCATATCATTTGACCGGTTATTTTATTAACAACATTTTGAGTGTGTCCAAATACTTGCTCATAAATCGGGATAATCTCCACTTTTTTTACATTTCTTATATTTATTACAGAACTTTTTTTTTTACATTTCAATGATGAAGTTTAAGACAAAACAATATTGATACATATTCTTCTTCATCTATATTGAGACGTAACATAATTGTGGAATTGTTTAATTGGCTTTTTTTTAACGTAACTATTTTTTGTCAATGTAATGAAATGTTTATTATTGTTGATGTAACTATTGTTTTATATCATTTTTTTATATGTCAGCTGTACAATTCCCGAATAAATAAATAAATAAAAAAAAAAATAAAAAAAAAGCTTCTAAGTGGAGATATTCCAGATTTGTAAACAAGTATTTAGACACACTCAAAATGTTGTGAATAAGTAATAATTATTTATCTTTATGCAACTTATTGAGGATAGTTTATCCTCAAGTAGGTTTGACTGTGAGAGCAGCCATCTCACATGAGCTTACGCGCTAGTCAATATATGTAGATCAGTTAGGATGTTATGCGAGATTGTTAAAATTAATGTTATCAAGCCTTTGATGGCATGAGCAGCACACTTTTTGTGGGTAGGCTATAAATTTACATTTACGCCTTCTACGTGTGTAAATTCACATTTTACGTTCCATACGTTCATCACCTTGAGGCCTCATGTGGATACGGTGTTAGCTTTATAAAAACACATGTGTACAAAAATCTTATCAAGATACGCTCATGTAAAAAATTATACCTCAAGGCGATGACAAATTTGTGTGAGAAATATTATAAGGATGTCCTATTTTTTGTATACTGTACAAAATAAAAGCGCTGAAATATTTTTTTCAAGATATGTACACGCAGTATGTATATTACTATCAATGTTTTGAGTAAGTATATTTCCAATTTTTTTGGAGACAAGTACTGAACAAAGGATTTTTTTTTCAAGAAACGAATATATATTAAAATGTTTGCGAAGGAAATATGATAATTTAATTTATTGATTCGATAGTCATTTTGTAAGAATATCTATCAATTCCTTATATAAGTTTTTCCTACGTGTTGCATCCCGCATTGGAAATTGAAATATTTTGAGTCTATCTAAATCTTATATTTATTTTGAGAAATAAAATGACTGTGTGTTTTGATCCACTCACATTTTTATTAACCAACTAGTTTCGGCAACAATCTGTTGCCTTCACAAATTAATAAAAGGGTCATAAAATTCAACTCTGAAGAGGGCAACAGGTTGTTACCGAAACTAGTTGGTTAATAAAAATGTGAGTGGATCAAAATACAAAGTCTTTTTATTTCTCAAAATAAATATATCAATATGATCCACAAAGTTAATGCTTTCAATATTCAAAACATATCTAGTTCACAGTTCTGAGTTTTGTCGACTGAATGCTGTGTTATACTGTATTAGGTGTTTAATATGGTTAAATTTTTTAAAACTAGTTGAACCAAATTGGGTTTTAAAATGATGTCAAACAAGTATTAATAAATTATTGGCACTGAGTAAAAGTTGCCATGTCTGAGAATAAATCCAAATTGTCCAGTGGCGTCTCCAGCAGCTGTTATGTGAGTAAGGTTCATTTTATTAAATTGTCAAACTCCCTACCCCAGTCTCATGGTCTTGCAGGGGCGGCGCGTGAGGGGAAACGACAGGAAAAGTTCAAGTAAATTGGAAGATTAAGTGGATCGTACGCAATTACGGAAGGGAATTATATGAATGTATTTCTTAATTTCGTTATCGTATTTATTGGTTTATTTAAAAGGAATAACAATCAATCAGCTCGAAGCTTACGAGCTTTTGGAAGTTAAATTATATAAAAATGACTTTAAGATAAACATGTATCATTCAATGTTCTTGAATATACTTGAACATATATTAATTTAAAATGTTCAAGTATTTAAAGCTTTATTATTAATATTTTAAAGGGCTTTCAGTCTTACAAACAAATAATGTGTCTCTGTTAAAGAAAAAGCTTTCTTAATCCAACAAAGATGGCTGTTGTGAACTCATGTATAGGTACTGTGTCATGAGATTAGTTTCGGTATTTAGTGAGTTTGGATATATTTCTATAAACAGCACAGGACAATGACATTGTTAATTCATTCGCTATTAACTTTGTGGAATAACACGATGATTTAAATATTGCAATTAACCCAAGTGTTTTAACCAAGTTGTTCAACACCACTTTTGAGTTCATTAATGGAAACGCTACTAGTTTCGAGAACTGCAGATGTTCTCATGTTCTCAATACATGTGAAAATAAAAACAGTTTGCATTTATATATGTGGACAACAATATTTGTATAATAAAAAAGCATATTCGAGTAAATGGTTTTTTCCATTTCTTTTAAATTAAAAGAGAAGTATTTGTGTTTTTATTATTTACAAAAATTTCATACTATTTCTGTGAGCCTAAGCGGCTCATTATTAAAATAGGTATCAAATTGCGGTAGAATGGGTTCGAACTGAGAAACTCTGACTCAAGAGTCCGCGACACTTACCACGGGACCACAACCTGACGCAAAAATATCACATTTGTTTACGTGGTAAAAAACTATATTATTAATAAACCAGCCTATGACGGTCGTCAGCCCCCTAAATGCCCAGACTTCCATATTCTTCTTCATCTTTGATGAGATGTCAAAAAATAATATGAAAATAACTCCTGTGATTGGAGATAATCCATATTTTGTGAATAAGTATATGGACACACTCAAAATGTTGTAACCATATAGCTAATATGTTATTAGATTAAAACCAATATTTTTAGCTTTTCCACTTTATTTTTATTTGACCAGCGACCGGGTTTCGTCGTTACCGACATCATCAGACTGGTCTGATGATGTCGGTAACGACGAAACCCGGTCGCTGGTCAAATAAAAATAAAATGGAAAAGCTAAAAATATTGGTTTTAATCTAATAACATATTAAAAATGCAATTCCATCACGAAGTGTCAGTGGATAATATAAATCTATTAACTTTATAGTTGTTATTTTATTAAATAAAATGCAGTTCCACCAAGAAATGTCAATACAAACCTTAAATCTAGGAATATTTGTAGTTCTTGAATAATTTGCATTAACAAACTCAAAAGTGGTCATAAATATTTTTGTATACGACATTTTAGTTATGACGTTTTTACATTTATTATTAAAATTTAGCACTGCACTACTGTTTAAACCTTATTTTCTTCGTTAGTACCAGTGCCCCATTAACACGTTTTCGAAATCAAACACCTTCGCAACCATTCAATCAATCAATTCTTGAAAGATTTGTTTAATTCAAAATTCAGTATTCAGTGTACCTTCTGACATTTGGAGGTCACAGTGGGGGGAGGTGGTCCGGCACCCAGAGATTACATTTCACAGTGATAAATCGTTCCTTAATATGATCGGCCCTTCCAACGCCTCTCCCACTCAATTTCCGTATTCGCAGATGAGTAGGTAGGGGACTGATTTATTTCTTTCTAATTAATTCATTTTTCATTTGCTTATCAACACAAAAACAGCCAATAAAGATTTCGATCCAATTTATAATTAAAAAAAATTTTTGGTGTGTCAAAATACTTGTTCACAAATCTGGATTATTATTTTGCAAAAAAAAAAATAACTCCTATAATTAGAGGTAAAGTTTTTTTTAACCACTTTTCCCAAAAGAAGTCATTGTCATGTTTTTTCAATGTCCTCTCAACGTCCATCCACTCCTCTGCAGAGAATACTTTAAATCCCTCGTATTTTTTTATTATTTAAAAGTTTTTGATTTTTTTATTTTATCGTATTATTCTTTCCTTCGTTTCTCTCTCTCTCTCTCTCTCCTCACTCAACTCCTTACCCGATCCTTCCTGATGCCTTTATTGCGTTTATTAATATAAATACTGGTGATACTGTATATCATCAATAAATGTACAAATATTTTGAATGTATAAGGAGATGTATGAATGTGGATGAGGCGAAGATTATTAGACATAGTAGTATGGCGTTCTATTCTCTCTGCCTATCCCTGAAGGAAGCTGCGTGATAGTTGATTGGTAATACAAAAATTATTTTTTAAAATATGTTACAACTCTTCAAAAATTATTAAATTTATGATGTGCAAACATAAACTATCGATAAAAGTATGTTTTTGTTTGGTTGGAAGATACTGAATCATGCTGTTGATTCAGCCTAGCTATATTCATAAATGCTTTACTAGAAATGTAATAAATACATTTGTAAAACGTCTCTGAATACAGAGTAAATTGTTGATATTTGAGTTTGAATTCTCTCTCACCTATGGAATTTCTACCCAAGTTATATTGAAATCTGTTCATCATGCCTTAACTGAATAGAGTTACATTTATTATAAAATGGACTTCAAAAAATATATTTTCAAGTTTTTTTTTAAGGCAAGATTTTTACAATTGATTTCGAAGTAAAACTAAGTAAGAGGCGATCCGATAATCGATAATTGAACGAGAATTGAGAGTAAAATTTCAAGGACGCGTCTCGTATATGAAAAAGATATAACGTAGAGAGAAGGAAAAAGATAGTCGTACATTCCGATGCCAAGGGAGTAGAGCAAAAGCGAGAGACGTATGCACAACGATACAAAGTGATAGAATAGGATAGTGTCGCTTATGCGTCAGACGCTATATATGAACATATGAGATATCACGCGATGCGTAAGTGATACTTATTGTAAATTCTGCATCAAATTATTCTTAACTTCAAATTTACTTTTTAAGCGAAAATTCAGCAACCAAATCCGAAACTACAACGATACATAGCGATAGAATAAGATAGTGTGGCTTATGCGTCAGATGCTATATATGAACAAGTGAGATATTACGCGTTGCGTAAGTGATATTTATTGTATATTATGTATTATGTATATATGATTCTAAACTTTCTAAGCGAAAAATCAACAACAAAATCCGGAACTACAATAGATGCATTTTTTCTTGTTATCTAAAAAATATCCTATCACGGACATAAATCTCATTTTGAAGGTATCACAAACCATCAATATCAGTATTAACAATTGGGATACCAATCACTGACAGTGAAAGTATTGATATAATATTTTTACGTAAATCTTTCTCTCTGTCTCTCTTATTCTTCATAAAAAATCACTTCAGTCATTTGTACGTTGCTTCTTTGCGTATTTTTTATTATTTGTTTCTATTTATTATAATCTTCTTAAATTAAATATTAATATTGTCATATTATTGACAATGTCGAGTTCCAAGAACTCTAACAACGTCCTGAATTACTTTTATAATTAATATTCGTTTCCTTTCAAAATATAAAAATTCTCTTAGATAAAGGAGTATATTTACATGTAGTATATTTACATGATAAATAATGAAAAGAGATATTTTTTTCATAATGAATTTCCCATGACGGAAAAAATATTAATATTTCATTATTATATTATATTTCAAAAGGGGAAGATTGAAGCTTTGTAAATAATACTTAAATCACAAGAAGTGAAACCCTGAATTGTTCCCGAATTGAGAAAAGTTGTATCAAAACGTTTTAATTGAGAGGCCTTGTAACTTATAATTCCTGTTTTAATTTTTCTCCGCAAAATCGTAAAATTGTTCGAAGTAATTAAACATTTCTTAAGCAATTTCTCGAGAGCTTTATTTCGATTCACGGTAGAAATTTTACTTTGATGAATGATTTACTGATTCGATTTGATCAGGGAAATGTTTTTCTATTTATGTTAATTTCTATTTCATTTACTCCTATTGTAGGTTCTTTGTAATAACGTAACATCAATTTAATTTACTTCTGTTTTATAAAATAAATATACAATATAAATATATGTATATATATATATATATATATATATATATATATATATATATATATATATATATATATATATATATATATTTATATATATAAATATATATATATATATATATATATATATATTTATATATATATATATATATATATATATATATATATATATATATATATATATATATTTATATATATATATATATATATATATATATATATATATATATATATATATATATATATATATATATATATATATATATATATATATATATATATATATATATATATATATATATATATATATATATATTTATATATATATATATATATAAATATATATATATATATATATATATATATATATATATATATATATATATATATATATATATATATATATATATATATATATATATATATATATATATATATATATATATGTATATATAACGTGGTAATATTTTTCTTTATAAATTGGGTGTAAATAATATGTAAAGTGGGTGTATAATAATAAAATAAACAATGTGTTGCTTTGTAATTAAAGAAACGACAATAAAAGTTTATTCTCAATTAATCTTTACAATAATTTTTATATCTATCTGATTCTGACAGTTAATAATATTATATTTTTTCTATCGGATCTCTTTTGTTTAATTCTGTGCGACGCATGCGACATCTGGCGGTAGAACTGTTTTATGTAGGTACTATTTGTAAGTACTTAATAAAATGTATAGGTAGGTACCTAGTTATTTTATTACATATATATATATATATATATATATATATATATATATATATATATATATATATATATATATATATATATATATATATATATATATATATATATATATATATATATATATTTGTTTTCAAACCAATTATTCTCAATTCAATCAAACGTTCTCTTTGTTTTTTTTGGTAATTGTTTTTCATTTCAGTGGCTTTAATTTTTACGCGCAGTTTTTGAAATGCACTAACAATCATACGAAATAGTAATCGAGCGTTTTCAGCCTAACATTTTCGAGTTGAACTGCCAATAATTAAAATGAATTTCGTCGAAATACTCGTATTTTAAATAAATTTTCGACGAAAACTCAGTTTCAATTTCAATTCAAGGTTTTGTACAATTCTTTTGTGTTTTTCAACTAACTAACCAACCATCGCGCTGCTTTAGAGAGAATAGAACGCCACTTCACTCCATCTTTGCAAACATGGAATTTATTTGTATCTCATTAAAACCTTTGTTATTCAATAATACATCAAGCTTTATTGTTTATGATTTTTTTTATAATATAAACTCATTTGTCCGCCTCCGCAGTAGTGTAATGGTCTGCACGCTGCTCGGCTAACGTACTGGAGGTCTCAGGTTTTTTTGGTCGACCCTTATTTCGACTCATTATTTTATGAGAAAAATAAAAAAAAAAGTTAGAAAAACGAGTATATGTAAAAGTCCGTATAAAAACAAGCATTTTTCGTCGGATCAGATTAGAAATAAGAGAAGAAGAAGACCGAGAAAACTAGCCAATTTACCGATGTCAATGGTCAAATATTTCAAATACTTGAAAGTGTTTAGATCGGGAGTTGGAATCGGCGGGTATGTATGAGGAATTGCATGAATATGGAAAAGGCGAGAATTGTTTGGGAATACTGATTGGTGTGGCGTTCTATTCTCTTTGCCTACCACCGCGTTTAAGCGGCGTGATGGTTAGTTAATTTAGTTTTATTTAAGATTAGCCACATTTTGAATATTTCCAAATGCTTGTTCACAAATCTGAGTTTTCTCAACATTTTTTTTTGAGATCTCAACATAAGTGAAGAAAAATATTTATTCAAAGTGTAGGATATGAAAATGAGATGTCAAAAAACATAAATTAAAGAATTTATTTTCTGATGAGAATTACATATGTGATTGTAAAAAAATAATATGAAACATGCTGTTTTACTTTTCATCTGTACATGAAAACATCTGTTAGTTTTCGAAACTAGTCGTGTGTTATTAAATTAAACTCATTATGTGGTTATACAAGTGTTTAATTATATAAACAAAAATAATCAACATGTCATTCCACAAAGTAAATGCTGAAACAATAAATAATATCAATGTCTTTCAAATTAAGCCCGATAGTGTTTTTAATTTTCTCTGATCGTATGAGTGCTTTACTCTATTTGTGGTTCAATATTTCAGTACTCCATCTGAAAAGCAAACGGTTGGAATAAACATATAATGATTTATCGAGTCTCTCTGTTTTTGGCAGTTATTCACTAGTTAGTTGCTGTGACATTCAGAATCCGGGTTATTTGTTTACATAACTGCCACTAATTTATTGAATGATACCGTAAATAAACTCGCATTTCCTCCGCGGTCGCTTCCTTCCGGTTACACCCCATAAATTGTAGGGGTAGGTGTTCCGTTGATATATTTTTATTCTCCAAATGGTGAAAATATGCTGCGCTACTCGGATGCTGGAATCTGGAATGAATCCATTCTGATTTAAAGAGAGGCATGATGCTGATATAATATCTTCCTCTGTTATGATATTCCTGACGGGTATACATTTTCGAAACGAAAATTAAACTTGAACATTATGTATAACATAACATCGAGACTTATTTACAGCCAAAGAAACGTATCATGAGTGCACAAAGCGTCATGGTTCCATCCCCAATACGTGGAGTTGGCTAAAAGTAGATTGAGTACATCCTAAATGCGATCTCTCAGACGAATGTGCGTCAAAACGATTGACGATAGAGGTTTGAATGGTGATTTAAGGAAACAATGCAAGACCGAGATAAACATTATCGATTTAATAAAGAATGGTGTTATTTTTGACATCTCATCAATGATGAAGAATAATATGGAAGTCTGGGCATTTACGGGGCTGACGACCGTCATAGGCTGGTTTAAGTGATAACACGTGTAACATTCACCAATTCTACCCATTATTGACAACCACAATACTCAAATTATCAGAAGTTCTATATATATGAACCAATTTTGAAACATTATTCTTGAATCACTAGAACTTTACTAGAGACATCTACTCCCAGACTTCCATATTCTTCTTCATCTTTGATGAGATGTCAAAAAATAATATAAAAATAACTCTTGTAATTGGAGATATTCCAGATTTTGTGAACAAGTATTCGGACACACTCAAAATGTTGTAAAGGAAGGTGTGTTGAAATGATTTGGAAATGTGAATCAAATGAATGAAGAACTAACAAATTTATGAAGCGAAGGTTGGTAATAGAAGTAGTGGCAGGAAAATTTGTCATGATCAGGTATTTCAAATACTGGTCAGGTCAGGAGCTTGAGGAGATACATGTATGTCGAAGAAACAAAGATTGTTTACAAAGACAGATTGATTTGGCGTTCTATTCTCTCGCCTACCCTTGCAGAGAAGCAGCGTGATGGTTTCTTTGTTACTTGTTTAGTTTATAAAATGGAACATAAATAATAAAATTTGATTTATTGTTAAATAACAAAGGTTTCAAAGAGACACTAATCGATTCCACGAATCGTTTTATTTACAAAATAAAGGAATTCCCATTACATTTTACTTCCATTACTTTTAGACGATATTTGTTGGCAAAAATATTACTCCAACTTAAATATCAGCCGCTCCATTGAGCGTTGTGATGTAAAATTGATGTATTGTTTGCAAAACAAAATTAATTTCCTGCAAACCAACTTCTTGAACAACGTGTACTTAGGGTGGAACCAATATTTGAAAAGTTAAAGTAAAAATGATTTTCGCAACGGTTTTCCAATTCAGCCCGGTTTGTGGAGCCTCCCTTAAATAATTTTCCTCTTATATACATCTTTTTACAGCCCTATAATCTAATAGAAAAATTCTCGCGAGGTACCGCGAGAGGGAGGGGTTGATCCGTTTGTGTTTAACAAGGGGTGTGTTTTGTTCAACCATCTTGTGTCTTTGATATAAAAAAAGTGATATCGCAACGCGTGACTTGTAGTAAGGAACCGCTCGAGGCGTGACATTGAATAGCGGCGAATATAAATATACAAAATACGCCTATTTAATATATTTCCGTACATTTCATATCTCTCACGTACGCGAAGCTTTTCTCCCAATACCGAATTTCAGAATTTGAATTTTCTACCCTTGATAAATCATATGTAACATAATATTGATAGCTTTTTATTTTTATTACGTTCTTAGTTTAATATGAATTACGATCGTATCTTAGTTCTAACATGTAATATATTGTTCAATTTTAATAAAGGCATATTACGGGACCAAGCTGTTTGAAAATGATGCGGAATGCATCGAAACATGTGTCAAAATACATTTTAATAAATAGTGGTATTTACCAAGTAAGAAAAAAAAAAAGATTTTACCACAATGTGACGGCTGAATCAACTACTGAATCGTTTAATATACCTTAAAAATAATGTTCTTTTTATAATAAAATACAAACTTCAAAGTATTTCCTCATTTAAAGCATGACAGTTGTTACTGAAATCATCAAATGGTAGAGGCTAGGCAAAATTCAATTTTTTTTTAACTTTTGTTTACATTGGTTTTGTAAGCTAATGTGTGAAAGAAGGTGTCAATCAAAGAATACACATACACACATATATCTTGCGGAATTTGGTACAATTTTTAGAATGGTGATTGTTACCGTGTGTTCATTTAAAACGTGTGATCACTTGAAACCAGCCTATGATAAGTTGTTAGCCATGTAAAATTGACTTCATTTTTTATTAATATACCAACAAACCATAGTAATTTCCAGTGGTCTAATGGCTGTCGGCAAAATGTCTGAGAGGCATGAATTTTTAAGTTAGTAAAACTACGTTCCATTTGTATGTCCAAAAACCTGGTAAAAAGTAGCTTGATATGCATTTTAATCTATTACTATCCATAAAGAATGAAAGTTCGCTCAAAGATTCATCCCTCCGCGGCCTTAGAGTCTACTTGACCTAGATCCCGAGGCATTCCCGAGCTAAGAACATCTCCACAAACCCTACAACGAGATGTTTTCCTCAACGCGAACTAGAAAATATAGTGAAAATCCTAAAATATACTGAAATATGGGCATTAATTCAGTTACCGGGTATTGCATTCTGCCCGCCTGGTGCATTTGATTCATAATATGTCTTAGAAGTTTATAGTTGAATGGTTATGTTGCAAAATTGGGAATGTGAGCTATTGTTAGTGTTGAAGTTTGATTTACAGTTTGAAATATTGAATTAATGAATAATAACCGATATATTGGTTTTCTTACTAAAGACTTTTTGTAAAAAGGCATTTTAAAAATACTTATTAAATCGAACACTTGGTATTTTATTCCACGAATGATATATCAATATACAAGTATATTACAAATATCTTAACTGATAAAAAATTCAATGCTCTATTCGAGAAAGCAATATACTTTAAAAAGAAAGCCAAAATTCCAAATCTACCTAAATTACAACTAACATATAAAAGGAATCCAACAATAGTACATATAATAATGCATACTATAGTTACACGTTAAAACAAGATCGAATCCATTTTTTTTCATTTACTTTTACCTGCACAGATTATTTGCAATTAGCATTAAACGCTTCGAAAATCCATCTATGACCACTTTCAAGTATTTGAAATACTTCATCATGCTTAGTTTCCTGGATATTTTTTTAGTATTTCCAACTGCATTTGCCTCAAAGATTTGTTTTGCCGTTATTTCCTTATTTGTTTGTTCCACTTGTCTAAACCATCTTAATTTACAATTAAAATTTCTAAATTTGACCAGAAACGCTTAACTCAGCCATGCATCCTTTATTAATCTACGAATATCTGTCACAAGTCGTTTGATCGCATTTGCATTGCATCCAGCCTGCTTTCTTTTCTTTTGTCAATGTAAACTTCATTTCCATGCATCATTTGGAACCAGGATGCCATTGTGTACTGCCAGTTGAGCTTTCTTTGTTATAACAATCATGTGATTCCACAAAGTTAATGCCACATAAATAAATAAGCTTCAATATATCTTAAAAAAAACTGTTTCTTTTGCAGGGTACAGAATATTATTTATTCTTTCAACGAATTTCTAAAATTCCAGTGATGTGTATACGTAAAAATAAGGCGAGTCACAGTTTGCCCACTCACGGTAGAGGAAGCCACCCCGCACTTCCATAAATATTATATGAAGTGTCTTTCATTTCTCTCAGCTTTCAGCACTAAGGATATATGCCTTTCCAATACCCCGAAGGGTGAGCCTGCGCCGGTATCACTTTCCTGCACGTTTCGGTTCTGCGGAGATCATTGATTTTTATTGACACATATCAATCGAATGAAGATTACGTTTCTTAATATGATAGTCTAGTAATATACAGGAGGCGTAATGGGTATTCGGGTATTTTGCGGATGCAAATATATTGCCTGCCATCTGCAGGGCTCATATTACCGTGAAACGTACATCAAGGTTAGTAATCTTCATATTTTATGTAAGGAGCGCGTGTGCTTAAATTGTATAGGTGTAGGTATATATGTACATTCTAATGATACGAGAATCATAGGGGAGTTGTTCAGAGTTCTATCAGAAAATTGATTTATTAATAATATTACAGGAAAATTGTTTATGGATAAATTTTAAATTTAGACTTTGCCACATAATTTATTGTTTGGATTACTTTGTAAGAACTCGTTCTTATGCTAGTTAAAATTAAGGATCAGTTAAGTATTTTTCCGTACTATTTCACTTTTTTACCAAATATCTCATGAAAAAAACCTCTGCATCTGTCAAAATAACACGTCTACACACACACACACCAACATATAAATATATATATATATATATATATATATATATATATATATATATATATATATATATATACAATACATATATATATATATATATATATATATATATATATATATATATATATATGTATATATATATATATATATATATATATATATATATATATATATATATATATATATATATATATATATATATATATATATATATATATACACACACATGTTTAAGAAAGTAATGAACCAAATTGATGCTATTAATACATTTTTTATATAAATAATGATAAAGTTTACCTGTTTTAATTAAAGTTGAAAGCAGTATTTGATGCTAAGCTCAGTATTTTTTTGTTTAAAATCTAATGCGAACAAACAATAAAGGAAGAACTAAAGCTGTTAAAGTATTATATTTTAATTTGTGCTATTTTTTTCACTTGACAATTCCTTTTATAATTATTACACATTACATGTTTTAACTGAAAATAGAGTTATTTGTTAGATCTCTTGGAACAAAGAAAGTACATTTTTTCTCGTTTTTAACGTATTATTATTTAAAAATTATAAACCATTTTCACCCGTTTTCAAGCTGAATTATAATTAAAAACCCTGAAAATGAATATCACATTTTTTTAAATGCTACTCTGTTCGTAGCATATGTTGAATCTCCCCATGAAAATAAAAGGGAAGATTGGAGTTCTTGGAGTAGAAAATATTCCTCCTGTCTCCACCAGGCTTGCTCGTTTCTCCGTAAAGGACTAAAACTCGGCTTTTCATATTCATAATGTAATTTACCTGCAGTTTGATATTAAAATGACGTTTTGCATAGTATGAAACAATCTTGTATTACTTATTTATTTTTTTACAAAAATGTTAGTAATATTAGTAAATCACCACTCAACGAGATTTTTATTTCTACCGGTTTCGAGACGTACCCGTCTCTTCGTCAGGACAATCACTACCACAGAATGCAAACAATACCACCCTTCACCACCAAAGCACCATTTACACACTTAAAACTACACAAAATGTTTAACACATGCGATTTTTGGTCGACCCGAAGCACTATTTTTTTTTCAGCACAAACATGCTTTACGAGCCGAGATTGAACATGCACTAGAGTTACACATATTGATAAACCAGCTTATATACTCGAGTAAAAAATGACTAACCATAAAGTAAATGCTTTAAATATTAATATTATTGAGAATATAATATAATTTTGTATTAATTTGTAATTAATATTAAAATTGAAATAACCATAGACGCCGCCTTCAATAAGTGAAAATAACCATGTCCACCTCCTTAGTATAATGGTCAGCACGCTTGGCTACTGTACTGGTAGTCCCGGGTTCGATTCCCAGGGTAGGGTCAAAAAATGTGATTTTTCACTCTATTTATTCAATATTATATACCTTGGACTGGTACCTTTTCTTCAAATGAGTTGTAACAGTTTAAACTAATGTATATAAATGTATAATAATTATTTTTTGACATCTCATCAAAGATGAAGAAGAATATGGAAGTCTGAGCATTTATGGGGCTGACGACCGTCATAGGCTGGTTTAAGTGATCACTTTACACACGTGTAACATTCACCAATTCTACCCATTATTGACAACCACACTACTCAAATTCTTGGAAGTTCTGTATATATGAACAAATTTAGAAACCTTGTTCTTGAATCACTAGAACTTCACTAGAGACATCTATTGGTGAAATGTAGAGAAGCTTTTTACTAAGCAGAAACTCTTATATTAGTATGTGAGGTCCGAATCCTGGATTATAATCACACACATGAGAAACGCCAGAAAATACCATTTTCATTTTATTATTTTAGCTTATAATTTGACCAGACAATTTATTTACAACATTATGAGTGTGTCTAAATACTTGTTCACAAAATCTGGATTACCTCCATTTATAGGAGTCATTTTCATATTATTTTTTGTATATATTATCTTCATATTATTAAAAAAATAATATGAAAATAACTCCTGTAATTGGAGATAATCCAGATTTTGTGAACAAGCATTTGGACACACTCAAAATGTTGTATAAGAATTAATGTAAAAATTTATGATCGAGATTCTCAAACGATTTTTCTACTCCAAAATGCAACACCAAGCAATTTCAGCAAAACTTCAAATATTTGGCAATCAAACATTTCAATAAACTCCCGAAAGAAATAAAAAAAAGATGATATAAAAATTCTGAAGAAAAAAATTAAAGCTCTATACATTTAAATCTTAAAAAAAATATATAAAAAAAACTATAATATCTTTTATTATATAACATTAAACCACGAATGTAAGTCCCTTTCCAAGCACAAGAGTACAGACTCTTTTATGGAGAGGCACAGCGAATAGAAATATAAAAGTTTTGCATATGTATAAATGATTCAAATGTATTATGTTATAAATAAAAATGTAAATATATTAAATGAATAAAAATGTAATTTTTTCCACTCGTATGTTTATTTTGTAAGTTAATGTTGTCTTCGTTTCATGATACTTGATATTTCGGTCGGAAAGTTCAAAGCTAATTATTTGGGGGTTCAACCATTCTACAAAGGACATAAAATATAATAATTCTGCTACCCTTCCTGTTTAGCCTTCGTTACGTCATAAAGGAAAAATAATTCAACATACATAACTACTAGTCCTGTGCCGTATGACGGGACCTCTTTTCCCCTTAGTCAACAGACTAGGGCTGTTTAAATTCTAGTTAACTCTGACTGTCCGACAAGTCAGTAGAAGTTTTATGGAAGTAACTTTTGTTCTTGGTTAAGCTTAGTTTAAGGTTTCCATCAAAGGTCAGCAGTGTTATGCTAATTTTCATATAGAACAGGCTCGCATTGTCATACTTTATTGCTTACAGGTAGTAACTCAAGAAATAACATATTTTCTTAAGACATGTATTTGAACACACCCAAAATGTTGTGAATAAAAGAAGTGGTTAAAGTATAAGCTGCATAAAGAAAATGTAATCAGGTTTTCATGTGTTTTTCAGGATGTAAAATAATTCGGATCTTGTATACTAATAAAATGGTTGCAAAATAAAAACATTATCAATCCAAACGTAGATGACTCTAGCGTACTCACATGCGTAGTGGCATGAGATTAATGATATGTAGGAGTTCTAAAAAAATAGTATTGTGGTTGCCAATCATGGGTAAATGTAGAATGGTGAATCTAAATAACCTTCTTAATTTTTCTTTTTCAGTACGAAGCTGTTTTCTTTGAAACATAATCGACATTATCACTAAATTTAAATTTGATTCTTAGTGATTTGAAATTTATTTCATGGAAAATTAAAAAAATATTTCTTTTTCACTGTTATATTTTAATGTTGATAATAATTTAATAAACTCGCTAGCGTGTCTTACAAACGTGTATGTACTCTCAATCAATTATATCGTCCCGAAACAAAAGGCTTTATTTTAAAAACCAAATGAAAACGCTTAAATTTTTCGCATCGATGGATTTCAGAGTACGCCTAAAACGCACGAGTTGACACAAGCGACGAAAAGTAAAGCGAATTATGAAAATGACAAAATAATATTCAAAAATGAAAATTCCTCTCTTTAACTGGGCATACTTGTATGTAATTTTATTAAATAGCATAACGATTTAAAAAAATCGTTTACTCAAAATCTTCACTCTTCTAAAGTTATTCACTGATAATTTTGAAATTATGACAAAACGTTGCTTTTGAATACGCGCGTGTTTTTATATAATATATATGATAATGCTAGGAGATGCCTGAAAACATGATTTAAAATTCTTATTTGATCAGTTATTTTATCGACAATATTTTGAGTCTGTCCATTTTTTTTTACAAATCCGTGTTTGTCCTGTTATACAATATTGAATAATTCGGGTAGAATTTTACTTACATTTTCTGACGGAATTTGCTAAAACTGAATTAAACAATAAATATTGCTGAGAACTCAGATGTGAAAGAACGTGTCAATTATTATAAAAGCTCCGAATATTTGAGTTTTGTGGTATCAAAGGTAGTATGGTAAATATAACACTGTCTAATGTGATCATTATAACCAGCCTATGACAAGTCGTAAGACCTATAAATACTCAGACTTCTATATTCTTCTTTATCTATGTTGAGATGTCAATAGCTTAGTAGCACATTTAGGCAAGCTAGCTAATAATCCTATAACGAAATTTCTTTGAAAACGTGTACTAATAAAAATCAATAGTTTATCTAGCTTAGAACGGGTCAATCAATCAATGCACTTTAAAACGTTAATTATTTAAAAATGTAAATAGAAAATGTATGTTACTATCCGATATTACTATTTTATTTAAATTTATGATTTGAGAGGCTTCCCATTTTCATACATATTTCTGTTTTAATGGGATGTAGTAAATAAATTCCGATATTTATTACCAAAAATATATACAAAATTGTGGTTGTAAAACCATTTTATCCTTTGGAATATACAATTTTATATTGTAAACAATTGTGAGCTTTCATTAAAAAAAATACTCATCGCAAATAATTTCACGCGATTTTCCATCAATGTCAGTTTCGCAAACAAATTTACAGTTATCAAAAATAAAACTTTCCGAATTCCCCGACTGTAAACTGTCAAGTGCAAACAGCGCAGTGTTTCTGCTCCGAAACGCAGTTTTTAATAATAATGTACATAGCGAGCCACCGTTCTGGGAATAATAATTATTGCAGCTTTCGGCAAAAGGTGAAAATTGAATTTGTGTATGAATTTATTACTTTGACGCTTTCATTTGTAACGGCATATTAAAACCGTATTTCCTTTTTTGCGAAATAAACGAACCAACATTGCTCAAAACACGCTGTGTTAGCGCGACCATAAAACACGAATGTAAATCGTTCTTCAAACAGCGTTGTTTTTGGTACAAAAATAAAGAGACCAGCCACCTCAAAAGAATATTTAATACACATTATTTTTATTCTGCTGGCTTAGTACCTACCGCTAAGAATTAAAAGAGTACCTTGCATTTTTTATTATTATTGATATGGTATAAATTCAATGGAATAAAATGATGATAAAACATAGAACTCTTGTATAACGCCAATTTTTAGGTTATTAATGTAAACGAGACTTTTTTTTCGCTAATACTTTGTGGCACATTTAATAAACTTTATAAAATATTTTTTTGTTTGTTTTTAACCACTTTTTTTTTGGTACATTTTTTCTCTAAACAGTTTCGACTAGAATCTCGTCATTATCAGCGTAATAAATGTACCAATAAAAAGTGGTTAAAAACAATGTTGTTTCATTTTATAATATTTAAACACGACTTGTTTTGAGAGCTATAGATTTAAGTTTCGTAATAAAATTTCTTGGTGGAAATGCATTTTATATAATAAAATAATAGGTAGATGTTTTTTTTTCCTAATTTATATATTTGATTTGATCAGTGACTGGGTTTCATCATCACGGACATCATCAGACTGATGGGAGGCTAGTGTGACTAAGATTTAGTTGTTATTTTACTATACACAACTAAAGATGTTCACATCAACAGGTGAAAATACAAACTAATAATAAATAAAACCCTTGTCCGTACCCCAATGGTGCATAGGGCACTGTTTTATATAAACGCAGTGTTATCTTGATCGTTTACACATGAAGGAAAGGTGATCAGCCCTCCGCTTCAGGTACCAATCCAGGGTAGTATTGAATAAATATTACAGTGAAAAAATCACTTATATTTATTACCCCACTTGGGAATCGAACCCGGGACCTCCAGAACGGTAGCCGAGCGTGCTGACTATTACACTACGGAGGCGGACAAAATAAATAATAAAAAGTAATAAATCATTTAGGTACCGATAGAGGTGGGTTTCAGAATTCACGAATTATATAAAATACAATTATTATTCTTTCCCAGTCATATTACACACATACAAGATCGAGTTATAAACAACGTTGAAAATTTAGAAAAAAAAACTGATAAAACATTAATTAAACTTTTAAGTTTTTCCAAATTTCTACCTTTCCCAACCCCTTAACCATCTCTCTCAAGTTATTACCCCACCCACTTCTATCAGTATCTAATTTATCTTTTGGTTGTTAGTTTATATTTTCACCTGTTGAAACATCGATAGTTTTCAAAACTAGTAGAGTTTACAATAACAAACTCAAAAGTGGTATTTAACACGTGTTTTAATTTCATATTTAAATTTTATCTTATGAAATTCTGAAATAAAGATACAAATGTCAAAATCAAACACTGATTTTTTTAGTCTACTTAGTTGTGTTTTAGTCCGCCTCCGTAGTGTAATGATCAGCAAGCTCAGCTACCGTTCTGGAGGTCCCGAGTTCGATTCCCAGGGGGGGGGGGGGGTTAAATAAATATAAGTGATTTTTTCACTCTAATATTTATTAAATATTACCCTGGACTGGTACCTGAAGCGGAGAGCTGATTTTTCTTCCTTTCCTTCATGAGTTAACGATCAAGACACTGCGTTTATATGATACAGTGCCCTATGCACCATTGGGGGTGCGGATAAGGGTTTGAATAATGAATAGTTGTATTTTATTGTTAAAAAACACAAAAAAAAATTATGACAATTGTTTCGCCTAGTTATGGCATTTTCAAACGAATGTTTTGTTCATTTAAATTAAAATGGAGTTCTACAAATTAAACGCTAAATGTTTAGTAAAATTGTCTATAACTGATTGATTTAATTCACGATTTCGATACATTTTGCTCTAGAAAAAGCAATATTTAAATAAACCTCTAAAGTACGTTTTCCTAGGAGTAGACTATAAAAAAATCATGGATGGGATTATAAAGACAGGGTGATTGATATGAATTGATATTCTGAAAAGTGCTTTAAGTAATCTTCTTTGAAAAACTGTACATAGAGAAATGGGGATGGTTCATAAATGTTTAAGAGTTTCTTTGAAAGTGATCGATCAAGTAGAGCGCTCATCGCGTTAAATTAAAAAGTTAACTACATATATTAGGATTTATATTTTTTGTCACAGTACTTACACAAACATTGTAAACTCACAGTATTCTGAGTGTGTCCAAATCTTCGCTCACACATGTAATAATGTAGGCCCCAATTAATTAAAAAAAAGATATCTCACCAAACACAAATAAATGTATAAATATAAGAATATGAATGTCCATATCATACAGGAGAAAGTAACCATTTTTAAAAGTAAGTGAATTTTTAACAAAAACACGATCATTGAATATTTGATATCTTAATAGCTTAATATTGCTAAAAAAAAATCCTAAAAGGTTTTTAAACTTAGAAATATAATATATTTACTAGTTAAAAATGACTAACTGCATTGAAATTTATTTTCTTGCCAAGCAAAAGTGAGTTAAATGGCCCTCCTGAACATTTTACGTTTTGTTAGTTGGTCACTTTCTCCTGTACGACTACGATATATTTACAGGGCTCAGAATCTGTCATTGGCTGGTTCAATTGATTACTTTGTACATTATTACATACCTTTATACACTATGACAGGCGCCGTGGCGTAGTTGGGTAGACGCTCGACTGCGAAACTGACGTCGCGGGTGCGATTCTCGCCAATTGCACAATAAATTCAAGAAAGATTTATATTCCATTGGTGTGGATATTTGTGATGTATTTTACACATTAACCTTCCATATCCTTTCTATTCTACCTGCACACAGCCCCTTAAAAGTAAAGGTTATGCACGTTATTACTTTTTTTTCATAAAAATTATGATAAAAAAATCAACCAAATGTAGATAATCGAGATTTAAAAAAAATCATTTCGACACATTCAAAATGTATTTTATTTTATGCAAAAAAATTATAACAATTTGTTTTTTCCACAAAAATTTTATTTGAACAGCGACCAGGTTTCAGCGCAACCAACATAATCAGACTGATGTCGGTTACTACGAAACCCGGTTGCTTGTCAAATAAAATGTGTGTGGAAAAAACTATACAATTGTTATTTTATTATATAAAATGCAGTTCCACAAAGAAATATCATTACGAAACTTAAATTTTATTATACTAATTTAAAATTGTTACTTAATTCATACACAAAGATAAATGTTTTGTGCTTTTCAATTATTCGCTGCAAAGCTTTCTATCAACAATCACACGGTTGGATAAAATGAAAGTTTAGGATATTTATCGAAGCTCGTTCCCTTAGCAAATGGCAGATAGTTTGAAAGCGTGTCCTTAGAGCCTGTAAGCAGGGTACGAGGATTCCCCGGGACTCGGGGCAATCGGTCAGTCGACAGGTGTGTCGGAAGGCAGATTCAATTTACAAACAAATTCTTCAACCCTTTTGAGTTATTTTCCGTCCCAACGATCGCGTGGATCCTTTAACCCGACGAAAAGGATTGCGAGTTATTATCGTCCTTGTAATCAAGAATCAAAAGTTGCATGAATTGATGGACAGTGTCTTAAATTGATTAAATTTCTAATAAAATTATACTTGACAACATTTTGAGTGTGTCCAAATACTTGTTAACAAACCTGGATTATCTCCGATCATAGCAGTTATTTTGCATATTATTTTTTGACAACTCAACATATTATAGTGTGCATAGT
This sequence comes from Brachycentrus maculatus, assembly GCF_059751285.1. Lineage (NCBI taxonomy): Eukaryota > Metazoa > Arthropoda > Insecta > Trichoptera > Brachycentridae > Brachycentrus > Brachycentrus maculatus. The sequence goes on along the minus strand of NW_028280937.1, from coordinate 227,149 downwards.
GAGCAGCATTTGTCGGCCTCCGTGGTGTAATGGTCAGCGTGTTGAGCTACCGTGCTGGAGGTCCCGGGTTCGATTCCCAGGTGGGGTGAAAATAAATATTAGTGATTTTACACTCTAATATTTATTTAATACTACCCTGGACTGGTTACTGAAGCTCAAGAGTGATCACTATGCCTTCATGTAAGTAATGATCAAGATAACACTGCGTCAATTCGATGTAGTGCCCTATGAACCATTGGGTGCGGATAAGGGTTATAAGTAAGTAAGTAAGTAAGTAAAGTGAGCACTTAAACCAGTCTATGATGGTCGTAAGACCCGTAGATGCCCAGACTTCTATATTCTTCTTCATCTATGTTGAGATGTCAAGAAGTAATATGAAATTATAATTAATATAACCCGTGTTATATTTCATTGATTGATTCGGGGTTTAGTCAGTAGAATAACATGCTGATTAATATATAAAAATCAAACAGTGTTATTCAACCAGTTTTTGAGTTTACTGATGGAAGCAAACTTAGTTTCGGAACTACGGATAATCTCATCAACAGGTGAAAATACAAAAATTAAAGCAGTTCGTATTTTTACCTGTCAATGAGAGCATCTGTAATTTTCGAAACAAGTCGTGCTTGCATTAATAAACTCATTAAGTGGTTTACAACATTTTGAGTGTATCCAAATACTTGTTCACAAAATCTGGATTATCTCCAATTACAGGAGTTATTTTCATATTATTTTTTGATGATTTGATTTGATGATTTGATAATTTTTTCATATTTTACATCTCACCAATAGATGTCTCTAGTGAAGTTCTAGTGATTCATGAACAAGGTTTCTAAATTGGTTCATATATATAGAACTTCCAAGAATTTGAGTAGTGTGGTTGTCAATAATGGGTAGAATTGGTGAATGTTACACGTGTGTAAAGTGATCACTTAAACCAGCCTATGACGGTCGTAAGCCCCGTAAATGCCCAGACTTCCATATTCTTCTTCATCTTTGATGAGATGTCAAAAAATAATATCATTAAGTGGTGTTTAATACGTATTTTTGTTTTTAAATTTGAAACGTATATTATTATTTTTAATATCACTGCTCGTCTCCATTTATATTTAATCGTGATAGTAAAAATTCAATTCATTTTCTCAAACAATTAAATGATGCCAATAACATTTAATTGTTTTAACGAAAACCTCTTTTAAACAATATTATTTAAGGTTACTTTTTTCAAATGATTTCTTTAAAAAATGAATCTCTCAGTACTTAAATATTTTTATTGACTGCATTGTAGAATGGGTAACACAGTTGGCGTTGTTTGGAGATTTCGCTATTTGCTTTGATGTTTCCCTGATACTAATTTAGCTTAATCCGAAGCAATATTAGTATTGATAATACAACTGTCCAAACAAGGTTGGTACTAGTGTTACAAATCACAATATCAAAACAGCAAGATAATATACACGATGAATACGAAATTTAATAATCATAATAACATATCGATATCGATTACTAACAACATTATCAGAAACGGGATTATTATGATATGTTAGCGTTATAGGTATCTCAACTTGATATGAAACTATAATGAGTTGAGATCTCATCAAAGATGAATAAGAATTTATTTATTTATTTTATTTATTTTATTTATTTATTTATTTTCATAATACATAGATACATTCAATATACATATTCATTTCATATACACATTTATTATACGTATTACGGCTCTTTAGGCATGGCCTGTGTTGAGCCGAATACTAACATGGTAATACAAAGTTTATATATTTTTTTTTTTTAAATTTTTAAAACACATATATTTTTTTTTAATGATTAGATTATAAACATAACATACAGGAGATATAAAAATAATTTATGTTTTAAGGTTTTTCAGTGTGATAATTACACCTGGACTTTAATCAATTCACTTTCCACCTTGTCCCTTCCAATGTTAAGTAACCATCGACGGACACTGTTCTTAAAGACCTGATCACTCCTGGAAATCTTAAGAATGTGTAAGTCTGGGCATTTACTGGGCTGGCGACCGTCATAGGTTGGTTTAAGTGATCACATTACACACGTGTAACATCCTGTAATTGGAGATAATCCAGATTTTGTAAACAAGTATTTGGATATTATCTATAGTTCTTGTTTTCTTGTTTTAGTCCGCCTCCGTAGTGTAATGGTCAGCACGCTCGGCTTCCATTCTGGAGGTCCCGGGTTCGATTCCCAAGGGGGGTAAAATAGATGTAAGTGATTTTTTCACTGTCATATTTATTCAATATTACCCTGGACTGGTACCTGAAGCGGAGGGCTGATCACCTTTCCTTCATGCGTAAACGATCAAGATAACACTGCGTTTATATGACGCAGTGCCCTATGCACCATTGGGGTGCGGATAAGGGTTTTATTATTTTATTTATTATAAAGTTCTTGTTTATATGAAAGAAAGTGGAAGGCTAAGCATCCCAGAGCTTTCAATTTTTTTTGGTTGCTTCCTTGATTTATTGATTTTTTCACTCATAAATCATCATCATTATCATAATTTATATGGTAGGTACACAGTTAAAATTAACAAGGGGTATCATCTCTACGTATTTATGTGCCAAGGGAACATTATACGACAGTTTAGTAAATTAGTTGTTAGTTTTTTGTCTATCATGGATCATGTAATTACGAGTATATAAATGGTACAAGTATGGTCAAATGACGCGATCCATTTCATGTCACCCAAACTTCCATTTTCAAATTACTAAAAGTTTTGTTATAAATAGTTGCCTTATTGATGAATGGCGATATGACATTATGGGTAACAAGAGTAGTTAAAAGAGCTTTATTGAGAAACACTCGAAGTTAACTAACTAACTAACTACCCATCATGCCACTTTTCTGCAAGGGTTGGCAGAGAGAATAGAACGCCACACCAATCTGTCTTTGCAAACAATCTTCGATTCTTTCACATTTATGCATCTCATCATACATACCCGCCGATTATATGGACTTCAGACTTGACCAATTTCAAATATTTGAAATAATTGATCGTACCAAGTTTTCTTCGGTTTTCTGCTTCTATTACCAACCACATTCACCTCATAAATTTGTTTTACTATCCTTTGTTCAATCATCCGCCTCCGTAGTGTAATGGTCAGCACGCTCGGTTACCGTTCTGGAGGTCCCGGGTTCGATTCCCAAGGGGGGTAAAATAAATATTAGTATTTTTTCACTGTCATATTTATTCAATATTACCCTGGACTGGTACCTGAAGCGGAGGGCTGATCACCTTTCCTTCATGTGTAAACGATCAAGATAACACTGCGTTTATATGACGCAGTGCCCTATGCACCACTGGGGTGCGGATAAGGGTTTTAATTAATTGATTGTTCAATCATTCGATTCACAAGCCCAAACTAAGTTTATCAACATAAATTTATCAATTTTATCTTATCTTAAATATATATTATATTAGGGATATTGTAAAATGAGTTTAGTATTGTGAAAAAAATATATTGAGTCAATAACTGGGAGGGGTGGCAATTACTATCTGCTTACCCTACATTCAAAATGCCATTGTAACGACCTTTCATTGAAATTTATTTTATTTTTTGACATCTCATCAAAGATGAAGAAGAATATGGAAGTCTGGGCATTTACGGGGCTTACGACCGTCATAGGCTGGTTTGAGTGATCACTTTACACACGTGTAACATTCACCAATTCTACCCATTATTGACAACCACACTACTCAAATTCTTGGAAGTTCTATATATATGAACCAATTTAGAAACCTTGTTCATGAATCACTAGGACTTCACTAGAGATATCTATTGGTGAGATGTAAAGAAGCTTTTTATTAAGCAGAAACTCTTATATTAGTATGTGAGATCCGAATCCTGGATTATAATCACACACATGAGAAACGCCAGAAAATACCATTTTCATTTTTATTATTAAGCTTATAATTTGACCAGATAATTTATTTACAACATTTTGAGTGTGTCCAAATACTTGTTCACAAAATCTGGATTATCTCCAATTACAGGAATTATTTTCATATTATTTTTTGACATCTCATCAAAGATGAAGAAGAATATGGAAGTCTGGGCATTTACGTGTGTAAAGTGATCACTCAAACCAGCCTATGACGGTCGTAAGCCCCGTAAATGCCCAGACTTCCATATTCTTCTTCATCTTTGATGAGATGTCAAAAAATAATATGAAAATAACTCCTGTAATTGGAGATAATCCAGATTTTGTGAACAAGTATTTGGACACACTCAAAATGTTGAAATTTATTTTAATATCCTTTCTTCACCCATCCGATGCACATGCTCAAACTATCTCAACACACACGAAAATAATGTAAAACAATTCATATCATTAAAAATACATATCGTATATATCGAGGATATCGTGAGTTGGGACGACGAAGGCGATGCTGGAAGAAACATACAAACAGAATGTTAGAAGACAGACTTCCACGTATCGCCCTCCAAGGCAACCCTGAAGGACGCAGACCCCCAGGCAGACCTCCGAAAAGATGGAAAGACAGTTGGGAATCGACATCACAAGAGCGACATGCGGAGGCACAAACAGGTCCCTAGGATCTACATAAAGAAGAAAAAGAAGAAGAAGAAGAAGAAGAAGAAGAAGAAGGAGAAGAAAAATACATGTAATTGGCCCATGAAATAAAAATGATTTTACAAATATTAGTTTAGGACGAAAGCTTCCGTTTTGTAAAAAGAAAGAGTTTGCATTATTTGTTTAAATACACGTATAAAAATATAAAAGACATATTCCACTAAAAAGAAATCTCAAGTATGCCAAGTGTGTGTCTGTTGTCTTTTTTATATTTATGGTAAGGGTTGGTTTTATTCAGGTCCCGCTTATTTTTATGTAGTTGCGTAAAAGGAAAGTTTCCCCTATATTGCTCTGCCTTGAGGCGATCCACATCGTTAGCCTTGTAAGCATTTCATGGAGTCAGTATCAACATCGCCGCCATGTTTTGTAACGAAATTGTTTGCGATCTTCCCCATAACCGTATGGGAGAATTCAAATGTCATTTTTTATGTACATACGAGAATAATGACGGAATTATGGATACTTATATAGAATGCCTGCGTATTTAAATAAATATCTTTGGGGGGATTGATTTTACTTTACATATATATTTGATGACATTCCATTATTATATTTCAAAAAAGTGTATTGTATTTTTACGTAATGTATATCATATTTTATTTATACATATCGCTCACTCTTTTCAACAACGTCATTTATCAAAAAACTTGATTTTTCAGGAGATCGTTTTTATTGTTAAAGAATATAATAAAATGTATTAAAAATAAATATCAAGCCACTTCTTGAACTTTTTACTGTGCAACAGATCTTTTTAGGTAAAACATGAAGGTTTTTTCTCAATTTAAAAAATATTCAGTATATTTAAAAAAATAATTAAACAATACCTTTTTTTCAAAATGCAAAAATAATATTTTCTACCCCGTTAAATATTTTTGTCTCCCATAAATTATTTATGCACATGTTAAAACTATCACTTAAGTACCTAGAATTGTATAGCTACATAAGGACCGTCAGTCCGTTTGATCTTCACATTCGTTTGAAAATGTCATAGCTAGGCGAAACAATTGTCACAATTTTAATTTTTATGTGTTATTAATAAAATACAACTTAGTAGACTTAAAAAATCTGTGTTTGATTTAAAAATCATTTCATTTATTAAAATGGAGTTCTACAAATTAAATGCCAAATCAATAAATAGGTACATATTAAGTTAAAAATATGCCGTTTTTTCTGGGATATAGTACATATCTGGGTATTCCAAAAACATGCACAACTGAAAATTGACGATTTTTGATATTTAACGTTATTGAAAGGAGTGAGCGATATGACGCTTTCGTCATGACATCTTATTTCATTTTTTGCATAAATACAATAATTATGACACGGTTAAAATAAGACAAGGTGTGTAAAACTAAGTAGAGGAAACCTAGATTTTTAAACAAGTATTTGGGGACAATAAAACTGCTATGAATAAAAATTATTGATCAAATTATAAGCTACGTATTTAAAAAAAAAATCAGGCATTTACCAGTATATAGAAACAATCCAGGGTTCGGATCTTGCATATATGTAAATAAAAAGGTCTCCGCTAAAGAAAAGCTTTCATAATCTAACAAAGATGGCCCTCGTGAACTTAAATGTCATGAGATTAAAAAAAATGCAGGATTTCAACAATTCGAGTAGTATGGTTGTCAATCATGGTGAATGGTGAATGTTGAACGTTGGTAAAGTGATCATTTAACTAGACTATGACAGGTCATAAGCCCAGAAATATTCTTCTTCATATTTTTGGAGATATCAAAAAATATTTTAATTTCTTCGAGTGCTTTCTAACACCGGTTTTGCATTCCATCGTAGGTAAAGGTAAAGTTTGTACAATTAAAAGTAGAAAAATGGGGATGAAATATTAATATTTAGTCACGATTAATATTTTTCCATATAAAATTGTAATTCGTACAATATAAAATTCACAAAGATAGAATACTCATATATTCAAAGAAGATATTGGTTTTTAACATAATTGCTATAAAATGAATATTGCTTTGTGACTTATATTGGTGAAATATTCTTTATTGGATGAAATTGTTTAGTAATTCAGTCAAAGATGATAGGAATAAAAATGTCGTTTATTAGGATGTTTCCGAATATTTCTGATTGCTTTTAACAATATTACATCCTGAAGAGGCTCGAATGAGGAATTATATAAACCCGTAAAAAAGCTCTTAATATGATATCGAAAAATACAAGTGCGTTTTATTGAAATGGTAAATTGAAAGGTAACCGTACGATGTTATAATAACCTCAAGATTTCACTCAGAAGTTGGATAATTCTGGACGTATTAGGAAAAAATGTTTCCAGCATTTTGAGTGTGTCCAATAGATAGATGAAAATAATAAGTCTGTGAACTCAAATGTACTGTGTCACAAGTTTGGTCAATATATCTAAGAGTTTAAAATTTAAGTAGTGTGGTTGTCAATCATGGGTAGAATTGATGAATGTTACACTTGTGTAAAGTGATGACTTAACTAAGCCTATGACGGTCATAAACTCATATTCTTCTTCTTCTATATTGAGATGTCAAAAACGTAAAAAAATACTTCAGGGGAGATAATCCAGATTTGTGTAAATAAAATAGCTGTTAAAATTATAAGCTACAAATAGAAAATCATGTTTTCAGACGGGTCTCAAGTATGTGAATTCCAGGATTCAGACTTTGTATACAAATAGAAAGAGTCTTTGCTTGATAAAAGCTTTCTGAATTCCAACATAGATGACTGCTGTGAATTTACATGTACATACTGTGTCACGAGTTTGATCAATATTTATAGGGGTTTTAAAAAAAAGTAGGGTGTTTGTCAATCGTGGATAGAATGGTGAACGTTACACGTGTGTAAAGTGATCACTTAAACTAGCGTATGACGGATCATTAGCCGTGTAAACACCTAGTCTTCCATATTCTTGTTCATTTATGTTGAGATGTAAAAATGTGATACGATTATTATTATAGTATGTATTTTGTTTAAAAGCAAATTGTATGGAGATATTCACGTTCCGTTTGAATCATCTTTTAAAAGTACATATTGTACGGGTATAATATTTTCTTCTTCATGGTATCTTTATAATCAGATAAAATATTTGTTTAAAAACGAAAAATACACAAGTACTTTAAATTTAATGCATTTACTTCGGATCTAACCTAATCTTGCGTCCCATCTCTCTTATTGAAAAAGGGCGGAAATTTCCACTTTTGTAAATTAATACGAGTATATTCTCCCTCTTTTGTAAGTGCCTGAGCGTTCGTGCCAAGTGTCCTTATGGTAGATCTATACCTCACCCTGTTGAAACATATTTTGTTCAAAAGAAGTAAGAAATAAATCACTGTTTATCTTAATTTCTCATTTCGGAAAATTCCGCGAGTATTTATTTAAAAAATATAAATATGTTAATATGTGAGTGTCTTTTAAATAAAAATAATTGTTCGAAATTCTTCAAAAAAAGTACAAAAAATAATAGGTTAAGAAAAATAAAAGAGTGACATAAATGGATTGAACAAGCTCTAAAATCAAAGATAATACAAAGCTTTTGCATTACATGAGTCGCTATCGTTACTGACCTTTTGATTTTTTTATACAGGGTGATGGAAGTAGTAGTATTATTATTTATTTTTACCATACAATAAAGTTAAATTTTTTATACAATTTAAAGCAATTTCCATACATTTTTACTGAATACAGTCTTATGATTTTAGTTGCGCTGAGCCTCTCCGAAAAAGAGATTGGGCTATTGAGAGGGACATTTAAAAAAAAAATTAGTAAAATTATTTTCACAACATTTTGATTGTGTCCAAATACTTGTTCACAAAATCTGGATTATCTCCAATTACAAAAAATATTTTTATTTTATATTTTAGATAATCCAGATTTTGTGAACAAGTATTTGGACATACTTGAAATGTTGTGAATAAATTATCTGGTGAAATTATAAGCTTAAGTAATCACATACAAATAAAAGAGTTTTTGCTCAATAAAAGCTTCTTTTCATCTCACCAATAGATGTCTCTAGTGAAGTTCTAGTGATTCAAGAACATTGTTTCAAAATTATTTTATATATATTTATATATATATATATATATATATATATATATATATATATATATATATATATATATATATATATATATATATATATATATATATATATATATATATATATATATATATATATATATATATATATATATATATATATATATATATATATATATATATATATATATATATATATATATATATATATATATATATATATATATATATATATATATATATATATATATACATTTATATATATATTTATAAATATAAATATATATATATGTGTGTCCGAATACTTGTTCTCAAAATCTGGATTATCTCCAAATACAAGAGTTATTTTTTGACATCTCATCAAAGATGAAGAAGAATATGGAAGTCTGGGCGTAGATGTCTCTAGTGAAGTTCTAGTGATTCAAGAATAATGTTTCAAAATTGGTTCATATTTATAGAACTTCCAAGAATTTGAGTAGTGTGGTTGTCAATAATAGGTAGAATTGGTGAATGTTACACGTATGTAAAGTGATCACATTAACCAGCCTATGACGGTTGTCAGCCCTGACTTCCATATTCTTCATCTTTGATGACATGTCAAAAAATGAAATGAAATTATTTTCATATAGGATGCCTATTACACTTCTATATACTCGTGATTTAGTTATTGTGATTTACGATTACGGTTTATTCAAGTCAGTAAGCATGTAAGCGTCGGTACCCAGAGAACTGGGATTGTTGATTCTGGTGTTTGATGCCATTCCTGAAAAGTTAGTTAGAACTTTGTTTAACTGCTCCTTAAGAGTAAACTCGCAGCGAAACGCAAACTATAACTCGTTGAGCTAACGGAGACTCGGTCACTTGAATTGGCTTTGGAAAGTATCCTGACTATGTTTGTCTGATAAAACTGAAGCAATGTGCATTTAAAGCGAGTATCTCAACTTTTGTTCTAAACTAAAGTTCACTTACTTTTGCTTGAATCCAGTGAAACAATGGAAAGGTAAAAAAAACTCAGTGTATATCCTTTTTTAACGGAGAATCAGATTGAATTAGATTATTTTTAAAGTTTGGAGCTCTAAAAAATATATTCTTTAGTAAAAACTTATTAATATATGTATATCTAATACATGTAAAAGTCCATTGTTGAGTTTATTACTGGAAATATTACTAGTATTGAAAACCAATTTTTTGCTCATAGACAGGTAAAAATACAAACTTGTTTATAATTAAAATGTAACTTTGTTTTAAAATCACTATAAATACTTTATTATAACTAAATTATAATGTCTACCGGTTTCGAAGCTAACCGCTTCTTTATCAAGACTTTAGTATTAATCAGTCATGATAAAGAAGCGGTTAGCTTCGAAACCGGTAGACATTATAAATAAGTTATAATAAAATATTTATAGTGATTTTACATTGCAATTATAAAATAAAAAATCACAAAGTTAGTGCTTCAAATATAAATTATACAAACTTGTTTGTGTGTTACTAATCTATGCCTAAAAATTGATATAAAAAAATAAAAATCAATCCTAGATGTTTTGAGATATGCCAGCTAGTACAATCAAATAACTTTCTGATTTCAAAACACTTTTTTTTCGGCATTACCTTTATAACGTTTTGTAATTAATTTTGATTTATAATTTTATGTGGCATGGGCATGTGGAGAGAATAGATAACGAGAGAATGACTAAGAAAGTATATTTGACGAATTTAAAAGGGAGAACATAACGAAGACGGCCGAACTAGGTTTGACACCACCAAATCAATCAGAAATTCGTAATATATAATCGGAAGGCATGTATAACTAGATGTTTTTATGTGAAAGAAGCTAGGAGTGTATGTCAAAACAGAAGAGTGTGGCGTTCGATCCTTTCTGCCAACCCCTATAGCCTAACAGGCTAGCCTTATAGCTGTTACTACACTCGCATATCGTAGAAGCTTCCAAAAGTATTTTTTCTATAGAAAACAACTAATACAATTGAATATAAATAAATGTAATTTATCTCCTAATAAACAAACCATTTTGAATGGAAATAATGAGAGTAGAACGGGAAAAATCAACAAATATTTGTTATTCTCAATGCTTTCCTATGAAGTGATGGTAATATACTAGACTCAGTGGTGCTTTGGAGGTCCACTTTACTTTATGGAGAACCCAACATTACTTTTGTCCTTTTGTTTTATAGATTTATACATACATTGATCTCGTGTGTTTATCCATGTTCTATTATACTTATACAATGTTCATATGTATAAATACGAACAAAAACAAAAATGGGTGGATATTAACTAATAATATATTTGCTTAGTTCTTTAGGCATCACAGTGAGCTAGGCAGTATGATAAAAATGATAATAAATATTTGATTTATTTTCTTTTCTCATCATCTGAAGGGAAAAGATCAAAGGAGAAAAAATGGCGATATAAGGAAAAATGCAAGGTTAAGGAGGCAGGGAGTAAAATTTATATTTGAAGCACTAACTTTGTGATTTTCCATTTTATTATTAAAATGTAACTTCGTTTTGAAATCACTATAATATTAATCACTAAAATCACTATTCATGGTGATTTAAAAACAAAGTTACATTTTAATTATATTATGGGACAGGGAGTCCTGGTACTAGCATTTATGTATGGAAGTAAAGAGTTGGCAAATAAAGGATCAAAGTTGACTGAATGCAGTACGATCTCTCAGACGAACATGTGGCGAAATAATTAAAAGTGGATTTTGGAATGGTGAAGTAAGGAAGGAATGCAAGGCTGAGATAAGAACTATCGATAAAATTAATTGTCCTTCAAGGATAATTACTCTCAAGTGACGTCGGTGGTACCTGACATGACATGCACAGAAGAAAAAGAGAAGGTAAAATTAAGAAAAATGTGTTGTGATGGTTTGAGTATAAATAATGCATTATTAAAGAACAAACAGTAAAAAAATGCTGCGAATGTAGTTGAAAGCAGAGGCAGAGAAAGACCTAGGAACACTTGGAGGGATCATGTATTTCAAATACTTAAAAGTGGTCAGATAAGGAGTTAGGAATAATAGTTTGAGAAGATGCATGAATGTGTAAGAGGCTGAGGGCTACTTTTCGCTCTGCCTACCCCCGCGGTGAAGCATATTTTTTTCATTGTTGTTTTATTAGATTCGTTTTCTCATCACTGAAAATTAAGAAAAAAGAGTTTTTAATAACTGAAAAAAAACTATTGTTTAAATAGTCTCCAATATGAAATACTTGATTACGGCAAGTTTTCTTCAGTACTACTCTGCTCCTGTTTCCAACTAATCGTTATTCCTCACTCATTCATCCCACATGCCCTAAGCCATCTCAATACACCTTTCTAAAGTGCATCTCAATACACCTTTCTAAAGTGCAAAATTAATAATGCTTATAATATTTACGACAAAGTTTTGCAAAATATCGTTTTAAACGCAAAATTATAAAAGGATGCGGATTTGTGTGTATTTTTCTATAGCCCTAGTGACCTCTAAAGACATCCCTATTTGATTGAAAGCCTCTTTGCTTCACGCCGTCATACCACGACACCCCCGAAAGCTATAAATTTTTCCATTTCCCAGGACGGATATTCAGTAGGTTCCTTTTTTTTAAATATGACACGAACAAGCCCCAAAACATGGCGGACAGCCTCACCGGAAGTTTACGACCCGCCATTTTATAAATCCCGACTTCGAACGGCTACCAGATGAATAATGTTTGACGCTGATATATGAAACATCCATCACGCTAATCTCTCATTTCGTACTCCATAAATACGACCGATAAGTGCTTCAATTGATTTATAGCAATTTGGAAATCGAAACAAAGTTTTTCCTTTCCAGCACACATATATATTCAATTCAATCCCTTATCCGCACCCCAATGGTGCATAGGGCACTGCATTGTATAAACGCAGTGTTATCTTGATCGTAAACACATGAAGGAAAGGTGATCAGCCCTCCGCTTCAGGTACCAGTTCAGGGTAATATTGAATAAATATTAGAGTGAAAAAATCACTTATATTTATTTGACGAACTTGGGAATCGAACCCGGGACCTCCAGAACGGTGGCAGAGCGTTGAATTTTGGTGTGAGTTATTCTTCATCGAGTTGAGAGAGTTTTATTGTTGTTGAAAATAACCCTTATATTATTATTTATTATATCAGAGAAAAAGTGGAAAAAATGTAATATTTTCTGTGCATTCTAGATTTTTAAGCCTCTTCTTAAGCTGATTTGTTTCTTTTCACTAAAGATTGACAATTTCTGTTAGGTATTCTTCTCACACTAGGTCCGCGATGATTTGTCGGACGTGATGGAGCTCGTTTTCAGAATAAACGATACTGCGGCACGATAAATTGAGACTCCATCCATATTTTATTTTTCCGATACCTTTTTTGACAGCGGCATTGCGTCCGACATGACAATTAGGGTGAATGCGTCACAAGGCCCCTTCACGGAAATAAGTGAAGGCTTTATTTCACACGTGAATTGAAGGGTTGTTATCACAGAGCTATTAAAGTGTATTCACTTAATATTAATTTATTCGCTTTTAAATTATATTTCACTTCGCAAATAACATTATTTATATGTATAATATTTAAGTTTTATGTTGATACTTTTCGTCGACTGGTGGGAGGCTAGACAAACTTCTATGAGAAATAACAGCCGGAAAAAATACTTTCAGAGAATACAGGACTTCTCCGTACTAATGTGCAGTAGAAGAGGTCTTCAACCTACGTTTTCAGATACACCCGTACATTATTTCAATTTACAATTTACTAGAATAAAATTATACTAAATCATACATAAAACCATTACCAATACTTACATTTAATTATTATTATAATATTATACTTATACTCGTTCAATTTAGATTCATTTTGTCAGGATTTAAAAAAATAAAATCATGGTTCTCAACCCCTGCATTATTGTATAGATAACGTATAATTTTGTCTAGTCTCCTACCGTCAGATAATGTCGGTTACCAAGAAATCCGGTCGCTGCAAAAAAAAACTATGAAGTTGTTTGTTTTTTTATTAAATTCTTTGCCATATACAAAGGAAAGTATTGTCAAAAGTCTACGTAATCGGAGGGCACGTATGACTAGATGTATGAATGTGGAGGAAGATAGGAGTGTATGTTAGGAGAGAGAAGTGTGGCGTTCCATTCTTTCTTCCTACCCCTGCAGAGAAACGACGTAATGGTATAAGTAGTAGTATTTTTATTTTAAAGGTAAAAATAATTATCATTTTTGTTGAGAATTCACCAATAAAGGATTCCGAACGTAATTAGTACAAAAACGACGAAGGATTTCTTTTGAACTCCATTATCCCGTAATTCTCAGTATACCTTTAATTGAAGAAAACAATTTGTAAGAACAACCCCGAATTCGGCGCTGTCATTTTCCTGTTGCTCTATACCTGCGTTTCCCAAACTTATTTGTACCATGTCCCACATTAACGATTAAAAAAAGCCCCATTTTTTTATTTATCTAAAAAAACTTTTAAAAAATCCACTAAAATACACAAAATATAAAATAATTATTTAATTTTTATAAATATATGTACCCTTGGACGCACCCGATAGTGCGTAGGGCACTGCATTATATAAATACAGTGTAATCTTGATCGTAAAGACATGATGAAAAGGTGATCAGCCCTCATTTTCAGGTATTGGTCCAGGTAATATTGAATAAATATTACATTGAAAAAATGAATTATATTTATTTGATCCCCCCTGGGAAGGGACCTCCAGAACGGTAGCCGAGCGTAAGGACCATTATACTTCGGAGGCGGACAAATATACGTAATATAATAAATAATAATAAAGCATTAACAAACGGAATCATCTACACAGAGGAACAGAAGTAAATAATAGAAAAAACGTTTTCTTACCCTTTGCTGTTCGAGAAAGTACCTAAGTATACGTAAGGTGAGACGTTTGGTTGAATTATTCACATGTGAAGTGTAACTAAAAATTGTAACATCGCGAGAAAGCGAAGGAAGGAAGCTTATATTTATTTAATCCCTCTGGGAATCGAACCAGGGACTTCCAGAACCTGCTGACCATTACCACTACGGAGGCGGGTATTATCCCCTAAGACATTCAAATTGCCCCACGTTGAGAAACACTGCTCTATACCGAATGTCCCCTCCGTCAACTAACATCAGAGTTGTCGAAGTATTTAACATGTTACGTGTATTTTTGTTTAATTTTGAGATTAAAAGCTTTTCCTTGACGCAAATGCTTTGATAAATTTATTCCTACGTGTAAAGTTTACTCTGCACGCACGCACAACTTGTACGTATATTTGCTCTTTTATTAGTTCAAATACCGCGGCTGGAGTGGTTTGTGAAACCATTTCGGAACTTTAAATATTTGCCCTCCCTTTTATGTGTGTATTTTAGGTGGTTATCTTAATTTTCAATAAATGTTTGGAAAATTAATGTACTCCCGAAGTACTGAAACTAGGGGATAATATTATTTCTCGACGCTTTGTATACATGTACCTTACATACCTATATGCTCCTGGTAGGATAAGGATAATATTGTTTTACTACCTGTTTCCCATAATTTACACTTCACATTAAATTCACTTTACCTTTGAGTCGTGTTTTACCTTATTTACATGCTTAAGAAAAAGATAGCCAGAGAAAATAATCCTACTTAAGGCCATACTCGCAATAAAAGAATTCAGTTAACGTCAGGCTGCGCTGAGTCAGAAGTGACTTTACGAACTTTATTTAGAATAAATACTGATTATGTTAACTCTTCATCTTTCAATAATTTATTTCGAAGAAAAACGTATAATTTCAATACAAAAACGGCGTTTTAAGAATAAAATCAACAACGTCAAATTTTACATGAGGTTAAAGAACATTAAGTTGCGATTTATCGAATACTGGGCCCTAAAAGTATCGCATCGAGGTTACGTGGTCAATACAAGTTTTATAAATAATAAAGTATTTTGAGAATAAACGTATTTAATTTATCCTATATGAACAGTGTGGAAAAATAAGTAATGTTACCCGTAATACGGTCATTAAAGTCATAAAAAAAGAAAACTTATCCAAATAATTATTTTCAGAAATTCAAGTCCCTAATATAAAAACTGTTTTAACCAAAACATATTTTTTTCACAAATTAAAGGGTGATAAAAATTTCAATCTAAAAAACATCATCTTTGAAATTCCAAAATGATTTTACAGTAACAAAATGCAATTCCAAGCAATTCCATTAAAACTACAAATATTGGGAACCAAATATTGGTAGGAATAATCTCTTTTCATATAAAAATAAACGGAAGATATTAATTATATACCTGTTAATTGAAAAAAAAACAAAGAATAGAGACTGTTATATCATTGAGTACAAACAATAAACTTTGAGTGTAAGTCCCTCTCCAAGCACAAGAGCATTATCTCCTTTTTTGAGTGGCACAGCGCAAATAGTATAAGATATGTTTTTAGTAGAAATATCCAGTAAATGAATTGATTTGTAATATGTTAAAAACTTTATTAAAAAAATTAAAAAAATAACAAACTTTTCAAGGGAAAAACTTTGTATCAGAACGCTAAACGGAATATCATTTAATGTCATGTTCATTTGAGATATTCTTTTATTCGCTAGAAATAAAGTTTAAGATATAAATGGGAACAGTTGATGCTGAGAACTCGCATTGCAGCCAAAGATATTATGAGATACGACGTAAATGCACAAAATGAAATGTTTATTGTGACATTTTTACTGTTACGAACAGGAGCATATAATTTTTATATTCTCTTAATTCGTGATGTAACATAATACCGGCATTTACGAGTGTGCTGAAAAATAGTATGAATAATATAAGTATGCGAATTTTTTACAATGATTATTTTAACGAGATAAATTATATGTCGTTGAAAGGTATTTTTCGGAAGCTTTTGAAGATTTTTTCGACGCTTATTATGCTAACGCAATTTGTCACTTATTACGTTCCTAAAATAATCTTATTAATTTAAAAACATTGTGTTTAGAGCAAATTTTGAGAGAAAGAAAACACTTGTTTGTTTACCACTTGAGTTTATTTTTGTGACGACTAGTTTTGACCTGAAAATGGAAGTTTTCCATCTTCAAGTCTAAATTTAAACTTTACATTTTGGCGTGAAAATTCAGTTTTAATTTAGACCTGAAGATGGAAGCGTAGCTTCTGAAATCAGTCGTCACAAATATAAACTTAAATAGAAAAAAGTGTTTTCTTTAATAATATCATCACGTTTTAGGACAAAATAAATTTTGAGGGAAATTCTAATCAATTAAAATGTTCAAAAAATGATAATTTGAGAAATTCAACTTTAAATAACAACTATGTATATAATAATAAGTTACTTTATTATCAAATTACAAGTATTAAAGGTATCTCAACTTGAGATGAAGCTTCTATTGTTTTTAAATGAAAGAAGGTGAAAAGATTTCTATGGCTGGCTTATGTTATGACTTTATACACATTTGATTTGATGAAAAATTAATGGATGCCATATAAAAATAACATGATTTGAAGGCACGCCGAGATGACGTTTCCCATGAAGGAAGAGGATATAAAAGCTGATAGTGATGAAAAGAAGATAAGCATTGTAATCAATCAAAATAATATATTTTTTTTTTGACATCTCTTCAAAGATGAAGAAGAATATGGAAGTCTGAGCATTTACGTGACACACTACTCAAATTCTTAGAAGTTCTATATATGTGAACTAATTTTGAAACATTCTTCTTGAATAGAGACTTCACTAGAGACATCTATTGGTGAGATGAAAAGAAGCTGAACATTATTCTTGAATCACTAGTGAAGTTCTAGTGATTCAAGAATAATGTTTCAAAATTGGTTATAGAACTTCCGAGAATTTAAGAAGTGTGGTTGTCAATAATTGGTTAAATTGGTGAATGTTACACGTGTGTAACGTAATAACTTAAACCAGCCTATTAATATAGCCTATAAATGCCCAGACTTCCATATTCTTCTACATCTTTGATGAAATGTCAAAAAATGATATAAAACCTTTATGATATTATAAAATGATATAAATATTTATTATCAGTTTTTATGTTTTTTTTCTGTTTATCTTTTTTACTCTCATAGGAATTCTCATGTGGAAACTATTCGCGATATTTTAAAATCAATTGAAGGAAACCATCACTAAGTACCCGCGATCATGGCTCCCATCCCGGTCCATTCTCGTAAGGCCCTGATTTATTGCCGAGTGTATATATTACCCGTGAAATATTAGAAATGTGTCGTAAGTATGTAAATTGCTCAAATAGCGTTTGGGCAGAGTGGAAATAAGTTGGAGGGTGATAGATGGCGCGTACTTTACAAAAATTTCACCGGAAGTGGGGCGAACCCTTTTACGAAAGAAATGTTATGGGGATTTTATGCGTGTTGGTTACCCGAACGCATACTTCACGCCATTGCCTCGGAACAAAATGTAAAGTTTGTGTTTGGCGACTAGATGGCTCTTTTATGTGCAGGGAATGAATTATTTTAGGTAGTTTCTTCATTCTGTACGAGATATTCATAAAATGAAACTGCCGTCCGACGTACAGTACTCTGTCTTTATTGTACACATTCTGCGGCCCGTTTTACACAAATGTATGTGGCCAATGAAAAGAGTCCGGCACACTATGCCGAACAACCATATTCTCAGATGCAAAATTTTTTGTCTTTTTATGTTACAAAATTATTTATTTTATTGTTCGGAAAATGTACAGCTTAAAAGAAATAGTTACATTAATAATAATAAACATTACATTATTTCTTTAATGTTTTTCGTAGATACTTTGTGGCACATTTTATGAACTTTATAAAATTAAACAACTTTGTTGTTTTTTGATACTTTTCCAATTTCTGTTCCTAGAAAGAAAAATTCCGCTCAGTAGTTTTTTTTTGTGTGTGTTCCACTTTATGTATGTGTGCGCGGCTTCATACTGTTTGACTCCATTAGTTGTTATTTGGAGTTGCTACGCAATGCACAATAACATTTAGGATTTAGTTTTTGGCAAGGGAATGTAATTAATTATGAGTGTTTTAATGTTTTTAATATTTTGGAATTTAATAAACCCTGATGATGACAAGGTTCTTGTTGAAACCGGTAGGTTAAAGTTTACTAATAATAAAAAAGTGGTTAAAACAAAGTTGTTTAATTTTATTAAGTTAACATTACATTACATTAACAAAAATAGTTACATAAATAATAATAAAGCCAATAAAACAATTCCACATTTATGTTATAATTACTATTAAAACATTAAGAGATACGTACGTACGTCTCCTTACCTCTGTACAAATACGTCTCTTTACGTCCGTAGTATTGAAGTTGTAATTTTTGACTTTTATGCATAAGATCCAAGGTTCAAATAATTTCACTTTGAGTGTATCCAAAGGTACTTATGTTGTAAATAAAAGATCAGGTCAAAATATGGGCTGCATAAACTTTGTTTAAATCATGTTTTCAGGCGTTTTCAAGTATGAAAAATAATTTGGTTATGATCTTGCATACATCCAAATAAAACGGTATCTGTTAAATAAAGGCTTTTGGTGGAATGTGAATAATGATTTACGTAGGAGTCCCAAAGATTTAAGTAGTGAAGTTGTCAACCATGTGTCAAAATTATTTATTTAATTAACTTTATTCCAAATCTTTAGGTGAAATCTACAAGCCACTACGATTCATATGATTTACACGTTATAAATGTGCATATCCTATGGTTGGATCGATTTTTTCGTCAATAATGCAAAAGCCAGGTCAACAGTTCTATACTACAGATTCTAGGGTTAAGAGTTTAGTATATTTGATGGGATACAGATAACGTGATATGGAAAAGAAAATGGTGAAAGAAAAGTAAGTAGAACAATACTAGCAATGCATAGGGTTTGAAATATAAAAAAAGTAATACATAATTAAAAAAAACAATTAAAAAAAAAATTAACATTAATTTTAATTAAGTTGAGATTAATACGAGTACCTATGTATATGTTTTTTTAAACGTTGTGAAAATATACATTTATTCATTTCACAATGAGGACACTAGCGTCAAATAATTGCAAATAATATGAAAATATAAGAAAATAGTATTTTTCATATTATTTGCAATTATTTGACGCTATTGTCCTTATTATGAAATGAATAAATGTATATTTTCACCACGTTTAAAAAAACATATGCATAGGTACTCGTATTAATCTCAACTTAATTAAAATTAATGTTAAATGTTTTTTGAATTGTTGAAAGCAAATTAATTGTTAAATAAATATTCACAAAAATTGAGGTTATATGTTGAATTATAAATACTGTAAAATTCTACTCACATAATTAATATGTGAATAGAAAAATATCTGAAGAGGTGTGGTAAAAATAAAAATCTATCTCATTTTATCTCACGAAATCATTCATTATTACGAACACCGACGCTCATATTCCACAGAAATGTTTGTACGAAATGTAAAATGCGAGTTATCCAAACTTTACACATACTTTATTGTAACTGAAGACTTCTCCAAGGGTGCCGGATGTCGAGGCTCATTCGTCTTCATTTCTTTTAGTCTGAAATTTGAATGAGTTAGGGAAGGTAACCTCATAAACGTGAGACTTTGTAAAGTGAGCTTTACAAGATGGCCATGTGTTCAAATTATCCGAAGCTTTAGCCGGCAGGCGTCAGAAGCTTTTCCTTCAAATGAATTATATTATTTATGACAGTTTTTTCATCTGCGGTCTTTGTTAGGCGACTCTCTACGCAATTATTCAATTTGCTTCACTTGAATATAAAAAGCGTATGCTAAATGTATCTAACAGTGAGTAGTTGCCACGCAATATGATTTCTTATGAATGTTAAAACAAAAATTAAGTAATTTACACGTCGCTTTCCCGCAGTCGTAGGCAGAGAAAATAGAACGCCACATCAATCGTTTCCTCTTCCACATTTATGCATCTCCTCATAAATCTTTAAACCACCATCCTCACTTTATGATTCATCATATAAAGGCAGTATATCTTGATCGTTAACACATAAAATAAAGGTGATCAGCCCTCCACTACAGGAGCCAGTCCAGGGTTATATTGAATAAATATTAGAGCTAAAAAAAATATGTTATATTTATTCGACCCCCCCTGGGAATCAAACCCGGGACCTCCAGCATGGTAGCCGAGTATGCTGACTATTCCGTCTTCTGACCTGATCACTTTTAAGTATTTGAAATACTTGATCATGCCAAATATTCCTTGGTTTTACTCTCCTCTTTTTATCTTCTATTATCAACTGCATTCGCCTCATAAACTTGTTCAACTGTTCCTTTACTCCTTTGATTCACGCGTCCAAACCATCTCAGCAAACCTTTCTTAATTTTATCGATTATGCTTATCTCAGCCTTACATTCTTCCTTGCATTTGATAGTATATCATACGTAGTTTACAGTGCGTCGAAGACGAAGACTAGACTTCACCATATTTCCCTTCACAGTGAACCCTAAGGTAGACGACTCCCGAGCAGACCACCAAAGAGATTGAAACCTAGAAATCGACATCGCAGAAGGCATCTCTCTTAAAAACAGGTTACAAAGCATAAACCAAGAAGAAGTAATTTTTCTCCACCTGTTTGTTTAAATTTATTAAACAATGATTTTAAAACGATTTTTTCTAGTTTACTTGTATATTCCATGCAAACACTTGTTAGAACATTGTTTACCTAGCATTCTATGAACCCGTTTTCCAAACAGGAAAAAAGAATGAGTGAATCAATCATTTTCGTACTCGAATAAATGTCTGTCGGAGGATTTTCAAATCAACGCAAGGTAGGTAAATATCGATTGCAAATTATTATATATGGCCTAGCGAGCACGCTACCTAAAGGTACTGGGTGATCATGACGTGTCTTAGGAATAAAATTACAAATAATCACTTATGCACAATGTTTAAAAATTCTTATGAAGATGTAAATTTCATTAAATTTTAATAAAAGTAAGTAATTTTTTTTTGTCAGTAGAGTATTTAGTGAATTTAAGGCTATATATAAATATAAAACTAGAATAAATGGGCAGATAAAGAATACATAGGAAACAGAAGCAGAGAAGATCAAGGAAAACTCGACATGCTCAAGTACGTCAGATATTTGTGAACAGGTCAATAGGATAGAATTATCGGCGGGTATATAAGTGATGAATCGCATGAGTGTTTACAATGTGTCAGCTCTCCCCGTACTCAGATTGTAGGTCCTTCTATGACGGATAACATCACCTAGGCCATGCCTTCGAATCATGTTATCTTTCTGTAGCATCCATGAATTATTTAATCTTCTTTATTATTTCGAGAAATAAAAATACTTCGTGTTTTGATCCACTCACATTTTTATTAACCAACTAGTTTCGGCAACAACCTGTTGCCCTCTTCAGGGTTTAATTTATGAGTCATAAATTAAACCTTGAAGAGGGCAACAGGTTGTTGCCGAAACTAGTTGGTTAATAAAAATGTGAGTGGATCATAACACGAAGTATTTTTATTTCTCGAAATAATATATCAATATGATCCACAAAGTTAATGCTTTCAATATTCAAAACATATTTAATCTTCCTCTAGATACCTTTTTATTTTCTATACCTACCCCTGGGGGAAGCGGCGTGATAGTTATAAAAATATACATATTGCAAGAATGTAATAAACAAAATGAAATCGTCAAAAAATTTTCTTTTATGACAATAATACCCCTTTACTCTAAATTTTATATTCATACGCATAAATTATAAATGTTTACGACTTGGGAGAGCGAATAAAATGTCATGCGAGATATAAAATGAGGGATTGTAAAGGAAACTATCCCTGTAAAATTTTAAAGATGTCGGCATACGTCACCTGGAGATAATATCTTCAGAAACATATCGTGACATGTTACGATGCCTTGTTATTTCTATTCCTACATTGTATGTCCCAACTTACCCCAACTTGACCGGAGACAACGATTTGTTGTCATAAATGTTCGTTTCGTTTGAAATTCGTGTGCTTCTCAGTGCATAACATAATATATTGTATGGAATTTTGATACAAAATATTTTTGCATTTTTGCAAAAGGGTAGCCAATTTTTACCAACAGCTCGAAAAAGCTTTAAAAAAGTAAAACATAGTAATAATAGCTTAATGTTTGCAGTAAAAACAGTAACAAGTATTAAAATACTCTAGTACACAAGTTAGATACCCGTTTCACTCATAATTAAGGGTTGACGGTCCCAAGAGTGAACAATAAATATGGAAGTAGAATACTTCAATACACAGTTCCGAGCATTTTTAATTTGTTACCGGTGGATATAAAGTTTTTTTTCGTGTTAGCTATTATAAAAAAATGTGTAAAAAAAATCCACTGACAAGGCAAACTAATGATAAAAATTATGTAAAGCTTCATTAAAACTAACATAATTATAGTTGTAATATTCAATTTTTCACAATATTTGTTTTGGAAGTTTGACTAATTTTATAAATAAGATCATAAGGTATAAATTAATTTCATGAAAATTTAATATTACTTGTGTCAATTTACTATGTATCTAATTGATGTGAAAATAGGATATTAGTTGTCTAAATTGTATGTTAACCATATGTCTAAATGATGTGAAAAATAAAATATTACTCACAATAGAAAAATATGTAGCATGATGCGGAATGCATTGAAACACATGTCACAATAAATTTTAAGAAACAGTGGTATTTACCAAGTAAAATTTAAATTAAAAATGGATGGATTATCAAAATTTTACTTCCGAATCAATAAATGAAAGAATATTACTTTAAATGTCATATTTAAATAATGGATAGGTAGTTTTTTTTTAAAAGTGGTATTTCCCAATTAAAATTAAAATTAAAGACGGTTTCATGGTTTAGATTAGAAACTATGAGTTTATTGGATTCTTTAGAATATGAAGGGAAATATACATTTATTTAAGTATAGTAAAATTTATTAATGTATAAGTAAACAAATATATGTAGTACGTTCCGTGTCAGGGTGTACACGGGATAAAGATTAATACCATTCCTAAAACACAAAGGGTTCCGTGCGAATATTTATTTGAACATGTCTGTTACAAATATCATTCTCTCAGCGGTATTCAATCACGCGCGTCTCTTTGCTCTCACATTATCTCTTCGGATATTATTTTCCCAATATCTATTACCACTCGATTAACCTGCGTGGGGCGGGCAAAGCGACCCACCAGGCTACCGGGCAAAGCGGGAACACAATTATGCCTGTAGAATTGAAGAGGCTAATAATGCAAGTGCCATTTTAATAAAACGCAAACTATATTATTTATTAATTCGGCATTAACTTTGTGGAATGACATGTTGATTATTTAAAAAAAAAAAACATTTAAAATAAATAACTTCATGAGTTTTATTTTAATAATACACGACTAGTTTCGAAAACTTAAAAAGGAAACTAACCACTCATTTGACTCGCATACACTTAAATTATTACACTCTTTACAAACAAAGGTCAAGTAATGAATAATTTAGAAAATATAGAAATACATAAAAATTAAACGTTAATTGATAATAAACTGTTTCAAAATACGTCACCTTATCTATGTTTCCTTTTACAAAAATACTGTTTCTAATAACTGTCGTAAGCAGGTTTAAGTGATCGCTTTATACACATGTAACATTCACCAATTCTACCCATGATTGAAAACCACACTACTCAAATTCGTGAAACTTATAGATATATTGATCAAACTCGAAACACAGTGTGCGAGCGTCACTTTTTGTAATAACTTCCTACTTTGTAGAAAATAATTAATTATTTACATTTTACAATACTTTTTTTTTTACGTAGTGCTTTACGTAAACCAAATTACAAAGATAAATATATATTATTATACCTAGTGAGGAGAGACAGTGTCTAATATGTTTGTTTATACTTTATATTCAATTTTGCTTTAATACTTAAGATACCCTTTTCAATGTTACAAACAGTGAAAAGGGTATAAAACATAAAACGTATTATTTACTTTCATAAACCCAAATTTTCACCACTGAACTGTACTGAACTGAAATATATATCAAAACCAGAATCCAATATTGTTTACCTCTAAAAACAAATTATGTGAATAAATATATAAACGTATATCTGTTTCTTCGACGACATAGTTTGACAATGTCTTTGCAAGGTGAAGTAGTGCGAAAAATCGTTAAATGATTTAGAACAGGCTTCGAAGAACTGGAGTAAATTACCCCAAATGGGGTAAAAATGATTTTTTTGGGGTAATAAGGAAATTTTTCTTGTTTGCTATTTCATAAGTGTTTTCACAAATTTCAACAATTCAAAAATTGATTAAACGCTGAAGACTATTTAAATTGCCTCAAAAAGTCCCAATTTATAAGGAATTGTATCAAACATGAAGCAACATCATTTCTCAAAAAAACTGAAAAGGAAACCTGAAAACCTGAATTTTCGTTTGATCTAATTTGAGAATTTTATTTTGTTTGTCTATTACGTACTTACTATTTTCGTGCATTTTTCTTTTTCATGTGAATTAATGGATTATATTTAATTTAAAAAAACATTGATTGTCTTATTTTCAAAATGGAGGAAGGGGGTAATTTCACAAAAATATTTTGGGGTAAAAAAGTTCCCCGACCGCTGATTTTGATAAATTTTCATAGATAACGGAATTAAATAATATATGGAAAATGTACAACGCTAGTTGGGAGAGTCCTGGTGTCAACTTCAATATATGAAAATGAAGCATGGAGTTGGCAAAAGAAGAACAGAAGTAGAAAATGCTGTCGAAATGCGATCTCTTGAACGAATGTGCGGTGAAACAATGTATGATAGACGTGCGATTTGTAATGTAAGAAAATAATGCAAGGCTGGGATAAGAATTATCGATAAAATTAAGAAACGCGTGTCGAGATCATTTCGATCGGTGGCTGTGGGACGAATAAGTGAGGAAAGAATAGTTGAACTGTTTATGAGACGATTTAGTCGAAAATAGAAGCTGAGAAAGTTCGAGGAAAACATGGCATGATAAAGTAAAGCAAGTACTTGAAAGTGATCAAGCCAGAAGTAAGAATAATCGGCGGATATGTATGAGCAGATGCATGAATATGAATATTTTTTTTATATTAAGATGGAAATAGGTGAATTCGTCATGATCATTATTTCAAAAACGCGGGTATGTATGAAGAGATGCATGAATTTGGAAGAGGCGAAGGATGTTTGCAAAGACAGAGTAAGTGGCTTTCTACTATCTCTGCCTACCCCCTACTGCGGAGAAGTGACATGATGGTTTGTCTTCTTCTTCAATCCCCATCCCCACCCGATGGTGCATAGGACACTGCATATTATAAACGCAATGTTATCTTGATCGTTAACACAAATAGGAAAGGTGATCAGCCCTCCGCTTCAGGTACCAGTGCAGGGTAATATTGGTAGACAATATAAATGCCAATTTAATATTTAAATTCACAAAAATTGTATTTTGTATTTTTAAACACTTTTCTCCTTCACGATCTCAATTCTTCAGCCTCCAGGGACTAGTGTTTACTCTGCAACCTACTAGAAGCGTTTTATTAGATTGTTTAAGTAATGAAAAATTGCACGGCCATTTTTCTCGGCTCTAGTGGGGCGAAAGAGTTTAAAGAGGTCGATTTTTCCGGTCGGGAAAATGCGAAAATGAAAATCAGAGAGTTAAGTGTGATGTGTTCATTAGTTAGAGACGAAGCTTTCATTTTATTGCCTTCAGGCTTAAAATAAATTAAAGAATGTCTACTGACATACTTGAACTAAATACATATTTAATAGACCGAAAATTTCAATTCAATTTCAATTTCAATTTATTCATTAATTAATATATACGTTACAAACAAACATTTAAGGCGTATACATTAAAAAAACAAATTAAAAGTAAGCAAGAAGACTCTTGTTAAATGTGTAGAAGAATCCCGCTTCGGAAGACTCCTTCAGACACATGGAACAAATCAATATCCAATGTGATATTGTTTAACATAGCGGTAGCTCTTCCTACAGGCATAACCATTGGCAAGTTGGTCCTGTGTATAGGAATGTGAAACAATCTATGCCGACGCTGTCTTAGGTAACTATCGGGAACATACAGGCCAATGCTCCGGATAATTTCAGGGTTATCGATCATACCGCGCAACAATCGATAAAAATGCGTAATCAAATACACATTCCTTCTAGTCTCTAAACTATTGTAGCCAAGCATACCCTGGAGAAACTCGTTCGGGTAGAGCCAAGGATAATAGCCGTACTCTCTCATGTAGAGATACCTCAAAAACTTCTTTTGGACTTTCTCTACCATAAGAGAGTACTTAAGCTCGTGTGGCCCCCAAATCATCGAGCCACTCTCGAGTCTACTTCGCACCAAGGAGTTATAAAGAGTTCTCAAAATGATGCAAAATGCATCGATCCACGTGTCCCAGTAGATTTTAAGAAATAGTTGTATTTACTAAGTAAAACATTAATTAAAAATAGATACATTTTACCACAAAGTAACTGCCGAATCGATTAATGAAAATAAAAAAAATATGTTAAAAAATATAAGACTTTTTTTTTTAAAATATCAAAATGATTGAAAAATACCTCTTTCATAATACGTATTGTCTTTGTACATTTCGAAACCTTATAAACCTTAAACGTAAATACAGTTTTAAAATTTATTTTCATTCCCTTTCAATTCCACAGTTCAGAATCAGTTTATTTTTTGACAAAAGCAAATTAGAATTGCTCCTCAAATAATAGTCTCGGTAACCTGTAGTCGTTATTATTGCATATCAAACAGAGCAAATTAGGTCACATGATCCATCATGCATACTTGTATACTGAGCGTACTCTGCCCGTTGAATCAGCCTGTCATCACTGTTTACCGCCGAAGATTGGGTCTGGCGTAGTTGAATGGGGTAAATTTATGTTATAGATACTAAAATTATATCAGCGATATACGTACTCAATAATTTCAACCATAAATGTATGTGACTAAGTATGTAACATGTAATTGATCTCTTTTATAAAAAGATAAATATAACTTTAAGCCGAATTATGAGTAGTCTGGTGAATATTATGAAAAATTAAGCAATACAGCATCACGGCGCTATACCGCAGGGGTATGCAGAGAAGATTAAACATCACATTATTCTGTTTTTGCAAACAACCTTCGCTTATGCTCATCCCAGTTTTGCATTATTTCCTTATTCTTTACTATTATAGACACTATCATATTAGTATATTTATATTGACTCCACTGACACTTCGTGATGGGATTGCATTTTTAATATATTATTAGATTAAAACCAATATTTTTAGCTTTTCCACTTTATTTTTATTTGACCAGCGACCGGGTTTCATCGTTACCAACATCATCAGACTGGTGGTAGGCTATACAAATTGTTATGTTATATATAAAACAAGGCAGGATTTGATAACCATGATTTGATATAATTTTATTGAGAAATTAATTTAATTTTAGTGAATTTAAGTATTGTATGGTATTAAAAAAAAAATACAAAAATAAAAAAACAACACACAACAACAAAACAACAAAAAAAACAACAACAATGATACAAAAAAAAAACCTTTTTTAAAAAATATTTTTAATATCATAAAGTACTTAAATTCACTAAAATTAAATTAATTTCTCAATAAAATTATATCAAATCATGGTTATCAACTCCGGCCTTCTTTTATATATAGCATAACAATTTGTATAGCCTGCCACCAGTCTGATGATGTCGGTAACGACGAAACCCGGTCGCTGGTCAAATAAAAATAAAGTGGAAAAGCTAAAAATATTGGTTTTAATCTAATAATATATATGAGTATATTACTATTATTATATAACTATTATAAACACGTTAAAAGTTTAATAATTCTTTTCATTCATCTAGTAATACAGTTTATCTTACAGGGAAAAAAAAGTGAGTGTTTTTTATTCAAGGAGCACAATTAAGTGTTTCTTAAACGAAGTTTCGCTGTTTGGATTACAAGTAAGGGATTACAATAGTTTAGTAATTAACAATCATTAGAAATATTTGGTGAGTTTGGGCGGGCACGCTCCATTAATTCCACATTCCCTAACGGCGAGATGGGATAGGGGATGAAATGGGGTGTGGAGGAAGTTATGGATAAAGGAACGTATGGAGCTCGAGAATTCCTCCAGGATAGGATGCATTCTTCGTGAATCCAGGTAAAAATTCACTTCTTGGGCACACATCCAAACAAAGAACGATATAACTTAAAAATACTCACAATGGAAGGATGGAATGGCCATATAAAGCGAAATTCTCGGAATGCAACAAAAATATAAGTACCTAATAGTATTTACCCATCCCCAAAATATGAAGTCTACATGAAAGGTATATCTATAAGCGAAAGCTTAACCGGCAGAACATAATGGAGTCCTGTTTCCGACCTTAATAACTAAAAAAAAACTTTAAAAAAATAATAAAAAACTAATTTATTTAAGAGAAGCATGGACTTGTTAAAAAAAACGATGAATGTAGACTGAATGCAGTCAAAATGCGTAAAATGAGAAAATAATACAAGGCCGAGATAAGCTAAGACGGTTTGTAACACGTTGAACGAATTAGTGAGTAAAAACAGAAAAAAAATTGTGTCGATTAAGTTAGATATTTCTAAATAAATAATAGGGAGAGATAGAGGAAAAACATGGTCAAGTATCTGTGCAAGAAGTTTATTTAAATTTTTTTTTTAGAATTCGTTTTTAACCACTATTTTAAAAAGCTCATAAAATCTACAAAAAACATTCAAGAAAAAGCAAATATCACCTCGGACATACAGTTCATGCGGAACTAATAATTTTGCCTCCCTATCATTAAAATACAAACCTGCATAGATCTTTGTATCGTAGTTCGTGAGGCACAAGTGGGTAAAAATAAGGGTTGAAATAATAATAACTTAAAATAAGAACATCCTGTTTTTCCCAACGGTGAATCTAGATGCTGTATCCTTTGATATGTCGCTCACTCCTTTCAAGAACGTCATAAATCAAAAAACTTTATTTTTCAGTAAAACGTTTTTAAAGTTTAAAAATAGAATACAATGTATTAACAATAAATATCAAGCCACTTATTGAACTTTTTACTGTGCAACAGATCTATTTAAGTAAAATCTGAAGGTTTTTTCTCCATTTGAAAAATATTTGGTATATTTAAAAAAATAATTAAACAAAACCTTTTCTTTAAAATGCAAAAACCACACTTTCTGCCCTGTAGCGGGTAAATATTAAGTTAAAAATATAGTACATTTTCTGGGCATTCCGAAAACATGCACAACTGAAAATTGACGATTTTTGATATATAACGTTGTTAAAAGGAGTGAGCGATATGACGCCTTTGACGCTTTCGCCATGACATCTTATTTAATTTTTTGCACAAATACAATAATTATGACACGGTTAAAATAAGATAAGGTGTGGAAAACTAAGTAGAGGAAACCTAGATTTTTAAACAAGTATTTGGGGACAATAAAACTGCTATGAATAAAAATTAGTGATCAAATTATAAGCAACGTATTTAAAGAAAATCAGGCATTTACCAGTATAGAGAAACAATCCAGGGTTCAGATCTTGCACGATTTTTGATTTACGACGTTCTTGAAAGGAGTGAGCGATGTGTGTAAAATATATATAAATGTGTACATAGTGCGTACCCTTTATCCTTTATCGTTTTTCCGTCTGCAAACCAATCCAATGGACTACCCCCCGAGGTGCGATCAGCCCAAAATGTACTAGAGTTAAGGAAGGGAAATAACTTAACATTGAGATTTAATGCGAATGCTTGTATTAAATTGTAAAAAAAAACTTACTTTAAAAAAAGAAAAAAAAACTGTTTCGTTTACCCAAGAGGCAAATATTGTAAAATGTACTTTTTTAAAACAGTATTGAAAAACAATATTTTAAATTGGTATAAGAATTTCACTGTACCTTTAAATTTTCTTCTTGCGTTATAAAAAATATACGAGAATCATTGCTTTGATATAATTTAAACAAGGGATTTTTTTTCACCCGAGAGGCCAATATTATAAAATATTATAAAATGTGATTTTTAATAATATTTGTAATTGAAAAACAACCATTTAAATTCAAATTCACTCTTTTCACACTGTTCACACTCTTCCTTCAAATTTTCTTCTTACGTTTTGAGAATCATTGCTTTAATATAATTTCAACAAGTTATCATTATAAACCAATTATGAAGAAATTATTGTCCGCCTCAAAAGTATAGTGATTAACACATTTGGTTACCATACTGGAGGTCTCGGGTTCGATTCCCAGGGAGGGGAGGAGGTCAAAATAAAAATGTATTTTTTTACTTTTATATTTATTTAATATTACCCTGGACTGGTTCCTAAAGCGCAGGATTGATCATTTTGCATTCATATGAAGAGGTGAAGCATGTTTGGAAAGAAAGTGGTATGGTATTCTATCGTCTCTGGCCACGCCTGCGTTGAAGAATCGTAATGATAAGTTGGATATTTCATATGAATATAAAAGTACTGTAATTTTTAGAAATTTCTGTATGATTTTAAATCCAGAATTGGATTAAATTTAAATTCAATGCAACAAAAATTACAGTTTAAGTATAGATGTTCATGAAAATAAAGTAAAAATAAAAGACGGTTGTTATTTTATATTTTTATTACCTTATTCATATTGCTTTTTCGTGAGTATATGAACAAAAAACATTTAAACATGAAAACAATGTATATTTGTAATATAGATAGGTATTTTTGGTAAAGTAACATTCGTAAATATAAACATTTTTATATGTCAAAAAATCAATGGAAGGATCAGTCGATACTATTAAAGCAAAAGAGATAACTACTCATATTATTTTATTTATGTACATGATGAATTAACAACGTTTTAGTATGTTTTAAAATACAAATAAAAGAAAACATAGTTTTCATAGAGTTTTAAAGTATACAAAAAAATGTGAAAACTGAATTGGTAATACAGCAATAAGTTGACACTGATATATATATATATATATATATATATATATATATATATATATATATATATATATATATATATATATATATATATATATATATATATATATATATATATATATACATATTTATATATATATATATATATATATATATATAAATATATTTATATATATATATATATATATATATATATATATATTTATATATGTATATATATATATATATATATAAATATATATATATATATATATATATATATATATATATATATATATATATATATATATATATATATATATATACATACATATATATATATATATATATATATATATATATATATATATATATATATATTTATATATATATATATATATATATTTATATATATATATATATATATATATATATAAATATATATATATATATATATATATATATATATATATATATATATATATATATATATATATATATATATATATATATATATATATATATATATATATATATATATATATATATGTATATATATATATATATATATATATATATATATATATATATTTATATATATATACATATACATATATATGTGTGTAGCACTAAATTACAATCATATCATGTGATATTCGGAAAAAAAAACTTGGAAAAAATGTCATTCTTATTTTATTTTTAATTATGAAAGGCCTCGTTATGTTTATCGACAGGAGTAGGGCCTAATCTCGTTTATATCGTCACTCAATATGATTGTGATTGAGGTGGATCTAACGATATTTTGAACACCGTCAATCACTTAAATGGGATGAGAATATACACGTTTGTAAATTGATACGATCATATTTTTCTCCTTTCTCTTATAAGTAAGTGCCCGGGCGTCTAAAATAATGGAGTCATTAACAAAAAGCATTTTTTAAAAAGTTTAAGAAAGTAAGTATAATACTGAATAAAAATAAAGCAGTTAAGTATAAAAAATGATAAAGCATAGTTATTTGTGTCATTTATTCTTTTAGAACAGTGGTCACCAACATATTGCCCGCGGGCCGGATCTGGCGTAGCAAAGATTTTCTTACACCCTATAAAAAAATCCGAATTCTACGTATAAATAATTATTATAGGATATAATTATTTTATAGGATTTTGTTATTTGCTTATGAATTCACAACAGCAATATTTCAATTCGTAAATCGGAAATTTATTAGTTAGTGGACCCAAAGAAAAAAATATTCCGCTAAGTTTTACTCCCAAGTAAAAAAAAAACTGAACCTGGCCTTTTTCTGAAAAAAGTTAATGACCTCGGTTGTAGAACATAAATACGAATAGCAAAAACGTAAATATAAAAATTAAGAAAAAAAACCTTTTAAAAAATGTTTTTTTTTTTAAGTATGTGGATCGATTTAATTATGTCTGTTGTGTAGAAACTCATACATAATCTTTACCGTTTTACATCGTTAATACCATTCGATTATGTGATTATTTATTTACATGAAAATATTATTTAACAGTTATTTTTGGTAAAGGTAACAAAAGTTTTAAAGTTTACAATATTTTTTATTTTAATAATATAAGTATACGGTGTGTTAAAAATCTACACTTTACATAAATCAAAATCTAATTTTTGCATTTTCGTAAAATATGAATTTTCTACCATTTTAAATTTTTTTATAATCCCCTGCAAAACTGTACGAAATAAGATGAAAGTGTCATATTTTTAATAAAAAGTAGAAATGTAGAATAAATTACAGTACCGGTTCTTAAATAAAAAACTTGTTTTTCTTCTTCTTTTCAATACCCTTTTTCCAGAGAAAATTTACTAAAAACAGTATAGGGGTGACCTATAAAAATCAAGTATGCAATAGTATTTATATTATCCACTGATACTTCGTGATGGTTATGGTTATCAACTCCTGCCTTGTTTTATATATAACATAACAATTTGTATAGCCTCCCACCAGTCTGATGATGTCGGTAACGATGAAACCCGGTCGCTGGTCAAATAAAAAAAAAGTGGAAAAGCTAAAAATATTGGTTTTAATCTAATAATATGTGCAATAGTATTTTTTACTTTTTTTTTTAAAAATTTGGTTATTACCTATAAATAACAAAAACAGATTTTTTCACAGATTTTAAATAAAAACTCACTTGTAATTTATCGAAAATCAAAATATTGTCTTATTTTTTTAACATATTTAAAAAAAAGTAACCATATTATAGCTATTTCATAAGATAACAACTATATATGTAATATTTATTGATTTCGTATGAAATTTGTAGAATAACATGGTTTATTAAAATACAACATTTATAAGATCACTTTTTTGGTTTATTTATGTATGCATGACTGGATTCACATGCTGATGAGAACATCTGGAGTTTTTGAAACTAGTCATGTTAGATCGAGAAACTCAATAATTTGTCCTTAATAATTGTTTTATTTTTATATTTAAAAAATAAAGACATTTTAAGAAAAACAATGAAAATAAAGATAATTTTAAATAATTAGGAGTTTTACCAAAAACCATGTTTTTTTAATCAGGTAGCAATTTTTTGACCGAATTAGGAATTCTAGAATAATTATAAATGCATATTCATATTCAATTAAAATATTTTTAAATTAAAAAATTAAAAAGAAAACTGTTTGTTATTATATTCAAGCAAAAGTATAAACCATGATATTCATTTAATAAAATATTTTATTTAAATAATTAGGCGAATTCGCATATGTAAATATATACTGTTAACAAGTTTTGTGTTATCTAATATAAAATTTCGATTGTTAATGAAAAGATAAAATAAAAGAACGTAATTTTAAATAAATAAATATTATATTATTAATTTTGATTTTCGAAAAACCTCACATATAAAATTAAGAGTCTTAAAAATACTACAATGCATGATAATTTCTTTTCTAATTTTAAATGTCAAACATTACAATAAATATACATCATATTGCGTTTTATGTTATCTACACTGTACAGTCGTATCATCTAACAATATCATGAAATTATTGTTAAGTAAATTATGTATATGTATGATAAGTTGGTCTCAGAGACTCTTAATCAATATGTTTTCACAATAATATTAGCATATTACCATAATATCTACATGAAACGTGAATACCTTTCAGATATACGTAAATATATTTGAACAAAACGTTACTATTTATATACAGATAATATTAACTACGCAAAACGTCAAAAGAACACTGGTTTGTTATATAAGTTATTAAATGTGGAAGTCCTCACCAAAATGTTACATTGCCATTAGAATTGATTTTAAGTGGTCAGGAATTGTAGCTTGTAAAATTGTTACTTTTTGTTTTGATTTAATGATTTCATATTGGTTTAACACAGGATTGGTCACATTTTGTCGCAAGTTTAATTAAGATTCCGATAGAATACGGTAAACAGAACAGATTTAAAGGATTTTTTGTGCAATATTAGAAATGAAACTTTGTGGTGAGGACCTCTACATATGTTAATATGTTGTAGGATCCACTAAACTCTTAAAAAAAGAGTTTTTGCTTCGTTTTGAAAAGGTGTCACTTATTTGGTCCTACGTACTTATATGTTTTTTAATAAGATATATAATCCGGTTGAACAGGTTGCTCCCTTTTTGCAACTTGTCTCTGTTTTTTGATTTTCATGTATCCTAGTACCGACACCATTACAATAAACACTACGAAGCCCATCGAGCACCCGACTATGAGTCCTAATCTCCTGGTAAGAACCGACGCGAATCCCATGGAGTTGTGAGGCATGATCACTTCGTTCATCATGCTACCTGGCAGCTCTAGGGTGACCACCGAAGTGCACTTGCTGGTAGGAGAGTCGACCATCTGGGAGAGGATGGACTCGCTGAAGGTCTCCTCCGAGGTGTATTGCAGACTCTCGTTCTCTGGCCTGAGGGCTATCCTGGCGTTGGGGCCCGCTGGACCTCGCATTGGCCAGTCTCCCAGACCCAGGACGCAGATGACGTACCTCGTGAAGGACTTCAGCTTGTTGAGCCTTGTGGACCTGGCGGAAGGTTCCAAAAGCTTGCCACGAATCTGAAATTAAAAGAAATATTACTTATTTATAATCTCTTTTTATTTTTTAATTTATTTAAAAAAGTTACATTTTTAAGTACAACATGATACAATTTCTAAACATTGATAAATATGGAAAATTTATAGTTTTAGATTCACTGTGCCTCTCCAAAAAAGAGACTGAGCTCTTATGCTTGGGTCTTACAGTGAAAAATTAAGCACATTGTCTCATATTATTTATTTGATGTATTTGTTGATATTTTGTGGTACGTTTTATAAACTTTATAAAATAAAACTCAAACTTTGTTTTAGAGCACATTTATTTTTGATACTTTTTTCAAACCGGTTACGACAAGCATCTTCATGCAATACGGATTTATACAATTAAGCAGTTAGCTTAAAAAATGTGCTTTTGAATAAAAACAAAAACAGATATTATTTAAATAAAATGACCTGCCAAAATAATAATTAAAAAAAAACATGTCATTAGATGCATATTATAAAAAAAATATTTTAAATCACTTATTTTGGTACTTGATCACATTGTCTTCATGTAAATAAAATCATATTATTTTTAACATTCATTCAAAACCTTATCCGCACCCTATGGTGCATAGGGCACTGCATAATATAAACGCAGTGTCATCTTGATCATTAACACATGAAGAAAAGGTGATCAGCCCTCCGCTTTAAATACCAGTCCAGGGTTATATCGAATGAATATTACAGTGAAAAAATCTTTAATACTTTTTTGACCCCCTCCTGGGAATCGAACCCGGGACCTCCAGTATGGTAGCCAAGCGTGCTAATCATTGCACTGCGGAGGCAACAAGGCTTTGTTAATATTAAAAAGGCATTAAATTAATACGATGATTTGATCAAAAAATAAATTAAATACTTGTTTGAGGCCACTTTTTTATTAAATTAATGTAAATATTGTGTTTGCATCAATGATTTTATTTTTAAACAGTTTTTTTTTTCAAATATTTAAGTTATCTTAATTCTCTAAAAAATATAAAAATATTCATTAAAAACATTTGGAATAATGTAACTAAGATCTTTTTCAATAAATTAAATACTTGATTGAGGCCACTTTTTTATTTAATTAATGTAAATATTGTGTTTGCATCAATGATTTTATTTTTAAAGAGGTTTTTTTTTCAAATATTTAAGTTATCTTAATTCTCTAAAAAATATAAAAATATTCATTAAAAACATTTGGAATAATGAAACTAAGATCTTTTTCAATAAATATAAGTGAACTCAAGAGAATATTATTTAAATTTATTCGGTGTAGGCTGAAACATAGTGTATATCACCAAACTAATGATATTTATTGCTAATAGCGGTGTATCGCGATATTCAATTGAAATCGAGAGGGTGAATTCCCAGGTTTATTTGACTTTCAAATATAGATTTCTAAGGCAAACTTGTTCCCGTTCCGCCCCTAAGTCACCGAGAAGGCTACACGTCTCGTGAAATATATTCGCCAGAGCTTATGAATAAGTATGACCGAGCCTCTCCAATCGGTTCCAATATTAAACGATTTCATGGTAATGTGTTTATTTATCCGCACGGATCGGCGGGATTCGGAAAAAATCAGATGTCATCCGATCTCGGATATGGACCCCTGATAAAAATTCATCCCGCGGAGAGTTTTACGGGAATCCAGCAAACACTTAATTCCGGAAAAAATCAAAGCGGACTCGATCGCGGGGTGAAATATTGAGTAAATATTGTTTCCTGCGTTAAATGAATCGCGTAGGAGGCTGGAGAACCTAATTTAGAAGACAAATAATGTGTGGAATTCGGAAATCGAACACCAATCAAAAGGATCGCGAGATAATCATATGAATGGGAACCATATATATTTATTTGTATTGCTCGTATTCTGCGACTACTCTGTTAAAATAAAATAAAAAAATAATAAAAGGTCAAAAAGTGATGTTATGATTTTGACTCTTCAAATCTTCAATAAATAAAAAATACGTTTTATTTTTTAATAAAATTAATACGTTTTTTAAATATAAATTGATTGTGATAAATTACGCCTAGCAAACATACACATTTTTCTCAAGTTGCTGTTACAAGTTAAAAATAATAATATAAATACTTAGTATAAAATTAGACTCTTAATGTTTTGGTGTTACTGTAAATAAACAAAAAAAAAGACTTTTAATGTTATAAAGTTTCTCTCAAAACTGACATTACTTTGCCAGATAATTATTATAGAACAAAAAAAAAAAGAAATACTAATTAAGCACTTTTATTACGCACAGACACACACATATGTAAATATATATAAAAATATATACACAAATATATATATATATATATATATATATATATATATACATATATATATATATATATATATATATATATATATACATATATATATATATATATATATATATATATATATATATATATATATACATATATATATATATATATATATATATACATATATATATATATATATATATATATATATATATATATATATATATATAAATATATATATATATATATAAACATATATATATATATATATATATATATATATATATATATATATATATAAATATATATATATATATATATATATATATATATATATATATATAAACATATATATATATATATATATAAATATATATATATATATATATATATATATATATATATATATATATATATATATATATATATATATATATATATATATATTTATAAATATATATATATATATATATATAAATATATATATATATTTATATATATATATATATATATATATATATATATATATATATATATATATATATATATATATATATATATATATATATATATATATATATATATATATATATATATATATATATATATATATATATATATATATATATAATTTATATATATATATATATATATATATATATATATATATAAATATATATATATATATATATATATATATATATATATATATATATATATATATATATATATATATATATATATATATATTTATATGTATTTATATTTTTTTTATAAAACATTGCTCATGGCGGCAGCATGCTACTTGACTTGCTGTCTCTTATAATTTTCAGTGTTTCTTTATTTATTTTTATTTTATTAATAGTTTTTTCATATTTTCATCCCTTTGGAAAAGTCTGCTTTCTATGTTCTATATCACGTAACGTTTTTCTATGTCCTTGCAACGTATGGCCTAGTATAGCTGGTTAAAAAGTAGCTTGCGATATATTCCTTTATCACGAGCGATACGCATGATACAATGCATCACTCGCACTAATCAACAAAGTACCGTAATTGCAATTTCTATCAGCCCGCCATTTGTAAAAATTACAATGCACTTCAATCGGGGAATTACGCTTATTTGATTGTTTCAGCACACAGTGTACCGTTTGGATGCTGTATATCTCCTCGCTCAAAATGAAATGGTTAGTAGGATGATGAAAGAAACTAATTACTGCAGCACTGAGCTACAGAGTTAATCAAAACAAATTAGTATGTTGAAAAAGTAATCAACTCTAAGTGCCCCCTCCTGCTTGTTTCGCACGCGTATTTTGCGGCGAATAAAAAAATCCCTTAGCCAACAAGAAAACGTTCCACTGAATCTGGATAAATACCAAGCCTAATTAAACGAGGCATGAAAGAGTTTGACCTACAAAATATACATTCGTGGCGATTCCGCTACAATCCATTGAGGATAATATCATTATGTAACTAAATTTACATCATTTTTTGGTGTGTCTAGGATCCTTGTTCACAAATCTGGGTTTCTCCACATTGAAAAAGCTTTTATTTAGCAGAGATTCTTTTATTTAAATGTATGTATATACTATGATCCTAACCGGATTATTATACATACTATAAGACACTTTTGTCCGCCTCCGTAGTGTAATGGTCAGCATGCTCGGCTACCGTTCTGGAGGTCCCGGGTTCGATTCCCAAGGGGGGTAAAGTAAAATATAAGTGATTTTTTCACTGTCGTATTTATTCAATATTACCCTGGACTGGTACCTGAAGCGGAGGGCTGATCACCTTTCCTTCATGTGTAAACGATCAAGATAACACTGCGTTTATATGACGCAGTGCCCTATGCACCATTGGGGTGCGTATAAGGGTTTTATTATTATTAAAAGACACCTGAAAATATGATTTTCAATTTTAATGCACCTTATAATTTAACCAGTTATTTTATTCTCAACAGCTCAAGCGCCTCCAACTGTTATCTTTGTGAGCAAGGATTTAGACGCATTCAAAACGTTTTGAAATATAATAGGTAATATACCTCTGTCAGTTTCTCATCCGTACAGTAAGCTACTTAGTATCAGTGGAGTTCGACATCTTATGATGTGTATATAAGATTCTTCCTTGTTCTTGTGACCAAGGATTTGGACTCACTCGAAATGTTGTGTCAAGATAGTCGAGGCGCTGTTTAGAGCTTCCCAAGACAAGGTGAAAAGGGGACCTGACTTGACACGTACACAAGAAGAAAACGTTTTGAAATATAATAGGCACCTACCTCTGTAAGATTCTCCTCCGCATAGTAAGCCACCTGGTATCCGTGCAGTCCCGAGTGGTTCCTGCTCTGCCAGGAGACCAGCACGGAGAAGGGCTGTATGTCCTGGATGGCCAGCTTGAGCACCAGAGGCTTGTCGCAGAACTGAACGGGCTCTAGCCGCACGAGCAGCAGGCCG
Organism: Brachycentrus maculatus; assembly: GCF_059751285.1. Classification (NCBI taxonomy): domain Eukaryota; kingdom Metazoa; phylum Arthropoda; class Insecta; order Trichoptera; family Brachycentridae; genus Brachycentrus; species Brachycentrus maculatus. The sequence continues at coordinate 186,719 of NW_028280937.1, read as the reverse complement.
TGCACGGCGGCGGGCTGCTCGCAGCGCGGGCCCGACGCGGCCGAGGTGCCCAGCTGGCGGCGGTGGTCGCGGATCCACTCCCACGACTCGTGCGTATCGCAGTCGCAGATCAAACGGTTTCCTGTCATTGAATTAATATGAAAATTTAAAGAGGATATCTAGGCAGGCGCTGTGGCGTAGTTGTGTAGACCGCCAATTGCTAAATGAATTCTAGAAATAATGATTTTCAATTGGTCTCGGTGTTTGTGATGTGTTTTTCACATTTACCTTTCCTATCCTTACTATCCTACCTGCAGACAAGCGTCTAAAATAGACGCTTTGCTGGTTACTCCTTTAAAAAAAACTGAACTAAATACTAATCCCTTTCACTGCCTACACCGGGGTACTTGTAGAAAATTTGGTGATGGATTTAAAAACTTGTATTTATTTTGATTGGCAGCGACAGGTATATTGCGAGCTTTTAAACGTAAATTCACAGTAAAATTGGGATACAATTTTATGTTGTTTCACATTCCCCGGTTACTGGTCAAATAAAATAAAAGTGAGAATACTATTAAGTTGTTGTTATTTTTTAAAAATATATAATTATGGAAAATATTGTATTCTTAACTTTAATTAATGCTTATTTTTAGCACTAAACTGATCTGAGAACATACGAGTACGTATGCAGATAAAAATAAGGTAATATAAAAAAATCAAAAAGCACTATAAAAATGTTATCATTTATTTTAGTAAAAACGATAACCATCGTTTCCATTTAAATAATTTTCTAAGCAGAACAACTGTCAGATTTAGGGATTAAAAAATTCATCAATATGAACAATACTTTCTTAAAATTTCTTAAAATTGGATGAAGTTAAAAAAAAAACAAAAGATTTATGAATATTTTTGAATTACTACAATAGATGTTGAAAAAGTTTACATTGTTAAATTATGGAAAAAATATTCATGTGTTTGTGAAAAAAATGTGAGAATAGTAATTAGGTGCCTTGAGACAACCTCCATATCTTATAATTATTTTTATGATACTCGTATATTTTATATATAAAATCGTACGACTAACCTTCAGTTTTTAATGTCTTGATATGCGTTTCGAGCGGCCTGAGCGAGTTGAGTGGCAATCTTTCTATGTAGTTTTTACTTATGTCCAAAACTTTCAACTTTTTTAGCGGCTTGAAAGCTTCCACAGATATCGTAGCGATCCAATTGCTTTGTATGTGCAATTCCGTAAGTCCGTCCATGTATTGGAAAACGTCTTTACTCAGTTTTCCAATATTGTTGTAGGACAAGTCGAGAGTTTGCAATGATCTCAGATCGGATGGAAAGTCTTCTAGTTCCCTCAAGCGGTTATGTGTCAAATTAAGTAATCGCAATAAGGTAAGTCCTTGCAATCTTTCTCTCGGAAGTAACTCGATATCGTTAAAACTCAGATCGAGGCTTACTAGATTCTCTAGGCTTCTAAATGCTCCTGGAGAAATCCTCGAAATTATATTATGTCCTAAGAACAAATGTTGCAGAGACCCGAATGATTCGAAATCTTTGCTCGTCACTATACTCAAGTTCGTTCCGGTTATGTGTATTTCTTGTAAAGATGGGTACTTGTGAACCGTATTCAAGTCGTGAATTCTCGACAGCGGATTGGCGGTGAAATTTAGCCAAGACAGACCGGGCAAGTTATATTCGGACAGAGCCGTCATTGGCAACTGTTTGAAGCGATTACTCGCGAGGTCTAAACGCCTCAGGCCGTTGGAATTTTGGAAAAAGTTAGCCGGGAGAGACGTCAACAAGTTGCCACTTATGTCGGCGGAGGAAAGATGTGTCAAGTTTACCGACGCGAATCCCGTTAAGGATGATATAGCGTTGTCGCTTAAATCCAATTGTCTCAGATTCGGCAGGCCGCTCACTTTGAAGAAATCCAACGTAGACAGATAATTTTCACCCAGGATGAGGATTTCGAGGGATGACATGTTGTAAAGCGCATAGTGGGGAAACTCGCTGAATTGATTTCCTTGCATTTTTAATTCCTTCAGCATAGTCGCGCTACTGAATATGCCCTTTCGCAATTCTTTCAAATTATTACGACTCAAATCAATTCTTCCCAAGTTTATGTTCTTTGAGAATATATTGTCCGGGAGTTGCGTTATAAGTGAATTATCGATTAATAATGTCTGTAGCGATGGTAGCCGATTGAATGCGTTACTTTCCAATTCCGAAAAGTTGTTATGTGAAAGTTTTAATATTCTCAGTCCAGGAATATCTACTCTCGCCAGATCTTCCGATTGAATGAGATTATTAGCTAATTGCAAATCGTTCAAGTTATTCAATCCTTTGAACGCTCCTATTTCTATTTTCTCGATCGAGCAGTTCTTTAAATTCAACACGCGTATCGGAAGTCGCCCCTGGAACAAATCTTCTTGCAAAGTTTTCAGGAAGTTATTAGCGAGATCGAGAGTTCGCAGTTTTTTCAAAGTCTCGAAGGATTTGGATTCAATGTACGAGATGTTATTATCCGACAGATTAAGTTCTTCCAAGTCGTGCATCTCGTCAAAAGATCTGTTCGTTATTCGGCTAATAAAATTCCTGCTCAAATCTAGAAATTTTAAAGCGCGCATGGGTTTGAATGTATCGTCCTCTATTTCGTATATACTATTGTTCGTAAGATAAATACGCTGGATCATCACTAAGTCGCTGAATAACGCTCGATCTAACTTGGCGATCTGATTGTGTCCGAGCCACAGTATCTGCGCGTTATTCTGTCGAGCGAAGAAACTTTCGTGAAAGCTTGTAATGCGATTAGAATCCAATTGAATCGAGACCAACGACGTAGAACTGCGCAAAAATACGTCGCCGAGAGTTTTTAGGGAGTTTCCTTGAAGATTAATGTGTTGTAGACTTTGCAAGTTTCCGAATGCACCGGTTTCGATGTCTGAAATAACATTATTTTGCAGGTGTAATTCGAGAAGGGAAGGTAGACCCGTAAACACCTCGTTCCGAATAGCCTCCAATCGGTTGTTATGTAACCGGATCTCCTTTAAACTCGCCATGTTGTCGAACGTCCCAGGTTCTATTTCTATTACCCTGTTGTTATCCAGACTCAGTTGGGTTAGATCGTTATTATAATAGAAAATATTTTGAGGAACTTGCGATATGAAGTTGGATCCCATATGCAGTTGGGTTAGATTTGTTAGCGTCGAAAGGCTCTCCGGGTCTATTCTGCGAATAGAGTTTTGTTCCAGGTAAATCACTGTCAGCATAGAAGAGTGCGTAAACGCGTCGTGCGGTACTTCGAGAACGTTGTTTTCGGATAGAAAAAGCTCCCTCAAATCCGGTAGGTCCATAAATAGGCCACCTATGTGGTGTACGTGATTGTGACTTAAGTCTATCGTCTTAATTTTTTTATTCATTCTGAACGTATCTCTATCTAAGAATATAATTTTATTTTGACTTAAGTCTAGAGATTCTAGGTTTTTGAGGGTCGAAAAGCCTAGCTTGTGGACCGTTTCGATCGAATTATAATATAGAGACAAAGTTCTCAGGGACGGACACGACCTGAAGCAGTCTTCTGGTATAATTTCGAAGTTATTGGAGCTTAAATCTAAGAAGACTAACGAATCGAGTCTCGAGTAACTGTCGTCCGGTATGGAGTCTATTTCGTTCCACGCGAGTCTGAGAGACCGCAGATACTTGAGTCGTCGCAGCGCGGCCATCGGGAAGGCTTTCAGCTTGTTTTCGGCTAGTTCCAGCTCCGCCATAGAGTCTTCGAGGCCGGCGAACGCGAACTCGGATACTTTGGAGAGTTGATTGCCTTTCATATTGAGTTTAATGAGGCGGAGCCCGTAGAAGCTGTAGCTAGGAATCTCTTCTACTTTGTTAGATTCCAATTCTAGCGATATGAGCTTGTTGAGTCCGGCCAGAGCTTTTTGCGGTATGTGCGTGAGCTTGGCCGCGACCAGCGCCAGGGACTCGAGGGAGGAGCTGAGCGCCTGCAGCGAGTCGTCGTGCAGCTCCTGCAGGCTGGAGTGCGAGATGTGCAGGTGCGAGAGGAGCGGCGTGGCGGGCGGGAAGAGGTCGGCCGAGAGTGACGTCACGCCGCGGTCCAGCTCGTACACGGAGAGGGAGAGCACCCTGCCCCCCGCTCCCGCGCCCGCCCCGCCGCCCGCCGCCAGGGTGGACAGCACGGCGCGCAGGGAGCCGGGAGTCGCGCCGGGACACTCCAAGAATATTCCTAAAAAATAAGAAAACAACCATTTGTTATATTCGTGCATTTCCACCTATTTCTACTCAATACTCATTTCTTTATTTAAGTAATTCAAATTGGTCCTTTAGTTTTAACTAATGTAAAAAAAATGTGGAAAATCTGTCTTATTATAACTACAGTCGTAAAATTTCAAGTATCAATATTTTACGGAAGAGAATTGTATAAGTGAAAAATATATAACTCATACATATAAATATATGAACTCTGTTTAGAGTTTGTTCTACTCGTAGGAAGCACTAAGGTTTCAGTTGCCCTGGTGACCCGACTGAGAACTATATACTCATATCATATCTTATCTTGTTTTGGTAGATGCAATGTTCTCACCATCCTCAAAGTTGTAGCACGGGCAGATGGGGTTGTCCGAGAAGCTGGGGCACTCGCTCGCCTGCGCCGCCCTCTCGCCCGCGCCGGTGCCCGCGCCCGCACCCCCACCCGCGCCCGCGCCGAGCCCGCCGCCGTCCAGCGCGCGCACGAGCGCCGCGAGCACCAACACGCTGGCCAGCATCACGTCACGGGCACCATGTCGGGCCGCCACTCCGCGCCAACCGTCGGGCCTGCGCGGGCCGCTTGGACTCGTCTTGTTGGCCTGCCTGACACTTGCTGACGAATGCTGGACGTTAAAATACGTTCTTTGATGTACCGCTTTTTATGATCACCAAAGCGGTTTTATTACTTGATGAATTGTTTCTGTGGATAAAAGAAAAAAGGACAAATCAGTTCATTTGTGCTGAGTATCATCGTTTATTAAGGTATTAGTTATTAAATAAGCATTATAGGGTATTCAATAAAAATTTAATGAACTCAAGAACATATAGCAAAGCCGGTTGGAGGCGTTTGAGGTGATGTTTGTGGTGCTACGGGCGCATGTTGGGGTTATAAAACGTTTACTTTCGTATGAAATCTCAATGCCGTTTGACATTAAATATAAACACACACACACACACACAAACACAAATACACACACGCACACACACACACACACACACACACACACGCACTACAAACCCTTATCCACACGCCAATGGTGCATAGAGCACTGCATCATATAAACGCAGTGTAATCTTGATCGTTAATACCTGAAGGAATGGTGATCAGTCTTCCACCTCAGGTCCAGGGTATATTGAATAAATATAAGTGTGAAAAAATCACAAATATTTATTTGACCCCCTTCCCTGGGAATCGAACCCGAGACCTTCAGAACGGTACTCAAGCGTACTGACAATAACACTACGGAGGGGGATAAATACATAAAAAATACAAATGGATTTTACAAATTAAATGCCAAATCAATAAATACGTTAAAGATGTGTTATTATTTCACTATAAAGAGCAACTAAGCTCAAAATGGCAAACAACGTGTCAGCTAGATTACTTTTTAATAGAAGGCGGATAATCGACGCTAATGTATTTAAAATTCAAAGCATTTCTGGGGCTTATGAAAACACGTTTTGTCTTACGGTGTCAGCATTGCTATTTTTCATGAACATAAACATTTTTCCTAAAACGTAACATCTTCTTTCTTCCTTCCTCTGTGATCGTTGGACCATTCATATCCCCGTTCACGTCTCAAACGTGCTTATCAAACAAAAGCCTTCGACTATAAAGCGAGCGGGCTTAAGGCTTTGAATGACAGCTACACCATTCTCCTATACAGGCAGGCACGTCAGCTGAAAGGGTTGTTTGCCATCGGAAGGGGTAATTTTAAAACTAAGTTCTCCAGGGGAGGTGAGTACCTATTGGGTTACAAATCTTCCCTAAAAGAAGTGTTTACACAGAGTTTGCTAGTGCTTTGCTGAAAAACTTCCTTGAAGGAGATTGAAAATAAATTTATGACCTTTGCAGTAACTACTCGTTTGTGCTTTCACACGTATGCTATAAAAGCGATCGCGTAAGCAGGATTTTCGTTATAAATTGAAATTATATGGGAAATTTACTGCCTTTTAATGGCACTTTCAATCCTGAAGAGGCTAAATCAATCTGAAGGCTTTACAGGCAATCAATATTAATTTAAATATCATATACAATATACTTTTAAAACTAAATACTATTAATAGAAGATGTTTGCATTTTTTTTTTAATTCTTTACTACACATATTTAAAATTATTTTTTATATATTTTGTATATAAAAAGCAAAGTTAACTTTGTGTTGTGGTAATATAACACTCTCTTTATCATTCATTGTTCACTTTGCATAATACCACTTAACTCCATTTCGCGACTAACGGTTTCTATGTACAATAGATAACTATTCCACTATTCCAACACCAAGTCAACAGTCTACATTTCACTTGATGGAATGGTTTTTCCGAAATCGTTTCTATTTATTTATTAATAACAATCTAGTAAATTTGTATTTTCACCTGTTTATGATAACATCTAAAGTTCTCAAAACTAATCGTGTTTACATTAATAAACTCAAAAGTGGTATTTTACGAGTGTTTTATTTTTAAATTGAAATCATCATATTAATCCACTACGTTAATGACTAATCAATAAATAATAAGTTGTTTTTATTTTTCATTTATTCCGAATCTTAAGGATAATAAATAAAATACTGAAATGTGTAACGAAATTATTAATATTTACAGCAAACATTGCTTTATACGTGAAATAAAATATTGTTTATATTTCTTTTTTACTTATCAGCGAATACGTGACTATATTCGATAACTGTGTCAAATATTGCTTAAATAGCATTGTCTGTAATGTTAATATTCTATCCCTTGAGACTTGCGATCTCAAGTTGCATGATAATGAAGCAATGTACATATGTATATATATATATATATATATATATATATATATATATATATATATATATATATATATATATATATATATATATATATATATATATATATATATATATATATATATATATATATATATATATATATATATATATATATATATATATATATATATAACACGTTCGAAGGGATATATCACATTAATTAGATTTCAGTTTTGTACCGACATTTCTCGGTGGAACTGCATTTTATAGAATAAAATAACTAAGTATGTAGTTTTTTTCCACATGAATTTTATTAAAATACATACTTATAGTTATTTTATTATATTATCGCATTGATTTAGTTAGATAGGTATTGTTATAAGTAATATCTTTACATTGATACAGTACTTAAACATTGTACTAGATAGTAAAAATATGAAACATGTAAAAATAATATATTATTTTACACACGTGTAACATTCACCAATTCTACCCATGATTGACAACCAAACTATTAGAATTTTTGGTAGTTCTATCGCTCGCTCCTTTTAAGAACATCATAAATAAAAAAAATGATATTTCAGGAGATCAATTTTAAAGTTTGAAAATATAATACATCCATTGAAAAAAAATATCAAGCCACTTATTGAACTTTTTAATGTGCAACAGATTTTGTTAGGTAAAACCTGATGGTTTTTTTCTCTCTATTTTAAAAATATTTAGTGTATTTAAAAAAAAATTAAACAATACCTTTTCTTCAAAATGCACACACAACACTTTCTGCCCTGTAGCGTGTAAATATTAAGTTTAAAATATGCCGCTTTTGCTGGGACATAGTACATTTTCTGGGCATTCCGAAAACATGCACAACTGATAATTGATGATTTTTTATTTATACGTCCTTGAAAAGAGTGAGCGATATATGATCCAAATTCGAAATTTTGTAAAAGAATCACTAGAATTTCCACTAGAGACATCTATTGGTGAGATGAAGAAGGCTTTTTATCGAGCAGAAACTCTTATATTGAACAAGTATTTGGACACACTCAAAACGTTTGCTAAAATAGTTGCATATTAGTTTCTAAAGGATTAAAAAGAATAAACAACAAGCACACTGGATAACAACAATGGATGTTTCTTGTAACTTGATATGTTTAATATTCGCTCTAGGGTAGCTAGGAACAGGGGAAAGTTCTGGTATAATATATCTAGAGTAACAAAACAATTTCTAGTAGTTAAAAGTTTTGAGTACAACTTTGACGCTTTACTTGGAAATGCTTCGAAATATCATTCGGTTAAATGAACTATAAGTAAATGCCTACTCAGAAACAAAATGAGAAATGGGAATTTAAAAGTGAAATTCGTTCCATATTTTAAATGATTCCGTTAATTCAAATTTTGTAAAAATACTTTGCTTATTTTGTCACAATAAAATTTATAAAAATTAAGTAAAAACATTGATTTCGCTGTTTTATTTTGCGCGATTTTTCTAATCATCCCACATATACCTTGTATTTTTCACCAGTATTTATTAATCGGAAAATACTTATTTTTGTTTTAATTCACGTTTATTTTATACTGTTATTCTAACTGCCTTTGACAAATACTTATTTGTCGTCTTTGGAATAATCAAAAAAAAAAAAAAAAGTCAGGAGTCGTAATAATCGTCGGGTATGTATGAGGAGATGCATGAATGTAGAAGAGGCAAAGAATGTTTGCAAAGACAGAGTGGTGTGGCGTTCGATTCTCTCTGCCTACCCCTGCGGGGAAGCGGCGTGATGGTTAGTTAGTTAGTTAGGAATAATCAATTCATTAAAAAATAATTAACGACATATAGTTTTCCGTTTACTACTACCACTAATAGTACCATCGCTCCGTTTCTCTACAAGGATAGGCAGAGAGGATGAAACGCCACAATCATACATGTCGTGATATATTTTGGATTTTTTTATTGATATTTGTAACATTAACATCAACTGCTACTACTAAAAACAAGCTTTCTCAATTCAACCATAGATGTCTCTAGTAAACTACAGTGTCATGAGAATAATGATATTTTTTTTCCAAATATAGGAGTTCCAAAAACTTGAGAATATGGGTGTCAATCATGGAACGTGAATATTGCACGTGTGTGAAATGATCACTTAACCAGGCTACGACAGCTCAAAAGTCCTGGGAATATCCAGATGTCCATATTCTTCTTCATCTATGTTGAGATGTCAAAAAAGTAAAAAGTGTTTAACTTGTTATATTTTAATTTATTCAAATATGTTGCATTCATTTTGTCTTTTTGTTTAATGTCTGTGTTTTTAATTCAGAATTTTAATGCTCCTCAAGAACAAAATGTAATCAAGTCCCAGAATAGTCCCCTAGAAATATAACGATGCAAGTTGTCTCGTTCGCCACCCTTCTTTAACTTTTGTACCTACTTCTAATTAAGCAACTTTTATTTTACTCATTCAAAGTTGTATAACATTTCCGATTTATCTGTAAGATTAGAAATATCTACGTCAGATGTCGCTCACTCCTTTCAACAACATCATATATAAAAAAAAATTTTCAGTAGATCGTATTTAAATAAAAAAAAAATATACTAAAATGTATTAAAAATAAATATCTAGCCCCTTTTTTGAACTTTTTACTGCGTGACTGATCTTTTTAGCTAAAACCTGAATGTTTATCATCCATTTAAAAAATATTTTGTAAATTAAAGAAAAAACCTTTTATAAAAAATGCAAAAATAACACTTTCTACCCTGTAGCGGGTAAATATTAAGTTAAAATATGCCGCTTTTGCTGGGATATAGTACATTTTCTGGGTATTCCGAAAACATGAAAAACTGAAAATTGTTAATTTTTGATATATGACGTTGTTGAAAGGAGTGAGCGATGTAAATTAGAGCAGAATTGACTCCGTACCTTATCCTATGTTACATCAATCATGGGATCAGATTTTTTAATAATTTTTTATAACTTTTAAATTTTTTTTATTATTAATTTTATATGGTAACAAAAGTTTTTTTTAATAATTCAATTGATTTTCTATGCACTACTTTACAATCTTTAAAGTAATAACGCTGTTCTCTTTCTTTTATTAACTCTATCCTGCTTTTGCTAACTTAACACTTTGTGTTTTTTGAAAAAAAAAGTAAATAAAATATTCAAAGAACAAGTTTATTTTAATTAACACAATATTTTTAACAATGACGAGAAATATGTTAATATATACATATGCCATACATATGCATACTTACGTATATAATAAAGTATCAACAAATAGTACGCAAAGAAACGGAAGTAAACGTAAACGTAAAGTAAAGTAACAGACAAAAATGTTTTCTCACCCTTTGCTGTTGGAGAAAGTACGTAAGTATACATAAGGTGAGACGTTTGGTTGAATTATTCAAATGTGACGTGTAACAAAAAGTTGCAACATCGCGAGAAAGCGGAGGAATGGCGCATGGTACTGAAGGAAACATTTATAAGGACCGTTAGCGCGAAGTTAGCTACAAGACTTTAAATTTAAAGTGTGCAAAAGGAGCTCCGGGTTCTGTGTACGTTTTGATATTACAAGTGGATCGCTGCCAGTTTCAATTGGTACTGAGAACATGTGCACGGAGATTGCGGTATCGCATTATGGACTGTGTTGCCTGCACTCGCTCAAGGGCGTGGGATAAAATCACAAGTAGAATGATCGAACATATGAATTGATATAGATATTGGTACGATACGTAAACATGGGCTGTCATTCTAAGTACTTAGTTTTCGAAAATCGCCTACAAATTAATTGAAATAAATCGTTAAAATAATCGGCGGGAATGTATGATGAGATGCATGAATGTGGAAGAGGCATTTTTTTGTAAAAATATAGTGTTTCAATTCTCTCTGCCTAACTTTAAATAGACTTTCTACCCTTATTACCTTCTCTGCCTGACTAAGCTAGTTAAAATTTTGAATATCATGGTTTAGGACTGCCAGTTGGTACTAATTAAAATAAAAATAAAACATTAATGCGTGATTCTATCACATGTAATTAAAATAACAACATATCATGATTGATCGATGGAATAAATGAATTTTTTAATATCTTTGTTAACCAAATGCGGTAGTTACCGCATTTGGTTATCATGCTGAAGGTCCTAGATTCAATTCCTGAGGGGTCAAAAGAAATTGAATTGATATATATATATATATATATATATATATATATATATATATATATATATATATATATATATATATATATATATATATATATATATGTATATATAAAAAAACCATATATATATATATATATAAATATATATATATATATATATATATATATATATATATATATATATATATATATATATATATATATATATATATATATATATATATATATATATATATATATATATATATATATATATATATATATAAAACATATATATAAACATATACATTTTCGGTTTCTTCTTTACCATGAGCATTATACAAGGGATTCATAACCTACTAGGAGGTAGTGTTTGTCAAAGGCATACTCCGCTATTATCTAATGATAGCTACACAAGAATTAATATCGCACCTTTCATAGCGAACACCTGGTCAGTGACTGTGATAAATTGTACGTTACCTTTATTATTATTTAACAGAAACTACTGCTATACGACCTCCCTAACGTTCAAATTATTTATCAGGGATTCCACTAAAAAGGCTTTATCGAGCAATGTTAATGAAATATTTAGATTAGTGGTGCCGATCTGAACCCCACAGGTTTCATATACGCATTCACCAAACCCTTAAAAAAAGTGATTTTTTTTTCAAATAAAAAAAAAATTGGTATTTATTTATATACGACAGTTACAATTCGACAGTTTCAGCAGAAAATTATCACTTCTCAATTCTATGTATGTGATTCCCTAATTTCGTAAATCATATTCAGCAATGACAACACATTATGGTAGGGGCTGACCGGAGAATTTTGTCGTAACGTAACGTTGTAACATCGCTCGCGGCGAGCATCAGCGAGCATCCGAAACTATGGATGGAGCGCTCGGCTCGCTGTACTGACTAAACGAATGCTCGCATCGTAACGTGTTACGTTACGACGAAATAGCTCCGGTCAGGCCCTACTATTATGATAATAGAACTCGTACATTTGTTATGACTTTTGTTGAGCTCTTGTATTATTTTTATTGCTTGATTGATATATTTCTTTCAAATAACATACTAGATCTATTGGATAAATGAATATATCGTTAGTCGTATCATTTTTCATAATTCCTCCGCAAACCCGGAAGACTGACTCGCCGAAAAACCCCTGGGGTTCGATCGAACCCAGGTAAAGAACCACTGACTTAGATATTTAGTTACGAGAATTTAAGACTTTGGATTTGATGTGACATTTAATTGACTGTATATCCCTTTTTTGTTTTATTGAATAAAAAAGACTGAAAAAAGTACATAAAACATAATTAATTCAATATTTTAAAGCAGTGGACTACTCGGTCGTATCAAATCAAACGAAGTACTTTCACAACTAATCAGCAAAATGAACTTTTTAATTAATCTTGAAATCGTGACAGACTCGTTTTTCATTTTTTTATGACCATAATATGAATCATTTTGCAAAAAGGTCTTTAATATTTGTTAAGGCGCAGATTATGTTATTTATATCATTCTTAATATTATTAATATTTAAAGCGTTTACTTTGTGTTAGTCATTTTAACTTTTTTTTTTGCAAAAATGAGATTCAAGACTCACCGAGATTTTTATGTCTACCGGTTTCGAGACGTACCCGTCTCTTTGTCAGGACAATCACTACCACAGCATGCAAACAATACTACCCTTCACTACCATAGCACTATTTACACATTTCAAACTACACAAAATGTTTAATACGTGCGATTTTTGAATTTTGGTACTTTATTTAACCCAAATAAAAACAATTTAATTTTTTATAATTTTTCAATTTTTTTTACAACCAAGTAATATAATATGTCAAAAAATTATGGGATATAATATCTTTAATATGTATTCCGAAATAAAGTTCTGATACCTTAACAGAAGACTGAAGAATAACACCATTAAATTTGTTTTAATTTCTGATAACAAATTAACTAAATGCTATACTGTTTCTCCACAGGGGTAGGCAGAAATAACAAAATGCCACACATAAATGTCTTTGCACACAATCGTTGCCGTTTCCACTTTCATACGTATACTCCAATTATTCCTGACCCGACCACTTTCAAGTATTTGAAATACTAAACCATGCCAAGTTTTCCTTAGCCTTCCTCTGCATCTACTATCAATCACATTCACCACATAAATTTGTTTAACTATCCTTTCGTAACTCAATTCACATACCCAAACCATCACAAATCATTTTTCTTAATTTTATCGATAATAATGCTTATCTTAGTTTCTGTTAAGTGATAAATACAATTGATTTATCTTTTTCTCTTGGAAATCTTCCACTTCATTTCCAAATCTGATAAAGAAACTCTAGGCTTTCTGATAGACCACCCTTGCAAAGCATTTAAAATAAAACTAAGTAGAAAAAAGTATGTATAATGATAAATAAATGTATGCAGTTTTTTCTGTGAAATTACATTGAATAGCTTTCAGTTTTTTGAGATATTTAAGGGAAATTAATAAATATACATTTTGAATTAAAATCTACTACGTTTAAAAATAAAATGTATTGTCAATTTCTCCGTGCGTATTGGCAAAGTTTAGATTTTTTCGATACTCGATAATCTCCAAAGATACACGTCGGAACGGATATTTCCCGGGCCCCAGATCTGTCAAGATATGAGGTCCCGGCTCCCAGCTCCCAGGTGTTTGCATACAAAATCGTATTTAGGGCTGTAAACATGCCGTCTCTCAGCCAAAAGGTGCGGCGAACATAAATCCTTCACAGATCTAATGCGAAAATAAAAGACGGGGTTGAGATGCGGATGGGGCGCAAAACGCCACCTCCAGCTTTCGCCTCGAACTTCAGTGACAACAAAAATACCCTTTTCCGAGCTTTCGTAGTAATTTCAACCGAGGATTGAATTTGTGAAAAAGTTAAATTGAGATTTAACATGGTTGACAATGATTTTTTACAAAACGTTAGCAATATGAGTATATAACCACTCGCCGAGATTATAGTCTACCGGTTACGAGACGTCCCTGTCTCTTCGTCTGGAAAATAACTACATCTACAACTCTTGTTTATTGACATATTCATATTAATGAGTGCGAGCAGCAAAATTTTCATGTAAACATTTATTCAGTTTAAATATTTTGATTCGATACTCGACCACAGGCCTTTCTATTTAAACCCAAACTAGACATACTTGGGCAGTAGTATGGTCACCATGTTTTCCTCGCTATAATCTGGGACATGTCGTGAGGGATTTTAGCTAGTTAACTGATTATGGTGAATTAACAAAGGCTTAATTGTGTATGTGGAGATTTTTTGCGAAATACATATTAGTGTGACGTGCAATCCTCTTTGCTCACTTATGCGGGAAGTAGCGTGATGGCTAGCTAAAATATAAAAATATATATAAATATATATATATATATATATATATATATATATATATATATATATATATATATATATATATATTTATATATATTTATATATTTTTATTTTAATTGTTTTATTTTTAATAATTAAATTAAAACCCTTACACGTACCCCAATGGTGCATAGGGCACTACGTCAAATAAACGCAGTGTTATCTTGATGGTTTACACATGAAGGAATGGTGATCAGCCCTCCGCTTCAGGTACCAGTCCAGGGTAATATTGAATAAATGTAACAGTAAAAAAAATCAATTATTTTTATTTTACCCCCCTTGGGAATCGAACCCGGGACCTCCAGAACGGTAGCCGAGCGTGCTGACCATTACACTACGGAGGCGGACTCCATGAAATAAATTATTTCTGGTATCGTCCGTACTGAAATCACGGACCATATTAATATACAATTACAACAATTCTACAAATCTTCAAGAGCCAAATAATAAAATAAAAAAAACTTCCTATACACCGCATTGATTTCGTATTAGTTTACGAGTAACAAAATGATAAGTTTCGATTACTTTTTCGAAAATTTCGATCCGGTAAAATCATGGTTAGCTGGCTTTAAGTTAATCCGGACAATCTCCGCGAAATCAGTACGTATGGTGAGCCCAGTCAGAAGTAAACTTTTTCATCATAAACTAAATCAGAATTCAACATTTCTCGGGTTTAGTCGTATCTAACCGCGGAGTGGCGAAAAACTTTTCTTCGCAAGCTTTTAGCGGTTAACAAGTTACAGTACCTAGCTTTGTGCATGAATAATCTAATCTAATCGGATTGTTGAATTTTATGAATTTAAAAGCTTTATCATCGTATTGTTAACTTTATCATATAATATTTTTGGATATACTTCTGTAACTTATTAACTTACCAAACATCACGCCACTTACACGCACTTACATATAACCTTTAAACTGTAAATTATTTTTATATCTCCTGTATGTAATGTTTATAATCTAATAATTAAAAAAAAAAAATCAATATAAAAATTGTATTAACATGTTAGTATTCGGCTCAACACAGGCCATGCCTAAAGAGCCGTAATACATATAATAAATGTATATTTGAAATGAATATGTTTATTTGAATGTAAAAAAAGGGTAAGCAGAGAGGATAACGTATTTTTAAACAATCTTCGCCCATTCCACATTCATGCATCAATCACCTCATATATACTCGCCTATTACTCAGACTCCAGACCTGCAAATTTAAATATACATACATGAATAAACATATTTGAATGTCACTTTACTATTCCTTTAATAATAAACTCGTATTGGGAGCGCAGCGCTAAGCAGAGTAAATCTTTGGTTTGTGGTCAGAAAAGTGATTATATATAATATTTACCTAGCCGTATCTAACAGAGGGATTGAAATCCCCCATATGTGAAAATAATTCGATAACATAAGTATTATAAGAGCTATGTACTCCATACTTATTGTTATCTTGAAAATAATATTAAGAATATTTAAATCTTTTTATTTTTATAACTTCAATTCGTTGAATGTGTCAATTTTTTGTTATGATAAAAAACACAACTTTTGTCTGCTAGTGACATGTTATGGCTTTCCTTCTAATAAATGTGGGACTACCATAACGAGAGAGTGAGACAACTTTACTAATTGGCTTTCGTTTCATGTAGCGTCCCGCCATTCAAGTGCCTACTACTTGCACTACTTGCTTGGGATGGACTCAGTGAACGGCGAGTTGGTACTTGCTGCGAGCTGTGTACCACGATTTCCATACAAATATGAACTGGGGTATTTTGGTACCCGTAACGTTTCAGACAACGTGTAATTTTTGGATAATTGTAAAGTACGGGAAAGGTTTATCAATTGTAAATCCTTTCGTAAATTATAGTTTTTAAACTCGATTGTTTGCTATAATAAGACTTAAACTATATTATTTATTGATTTGGCATTAACTTTGTGGAAAAACATGTTGATTTTTATTTTTATAATTTTTTTAAACACTTGTAAAACCACTCAATGAGTTGTATTTCTTTACCCACGTTTTATTAACAAGTTTTAATCTACAGTTTTACTTTTCAACTGTAGATGAAAATGTCTGTTAGTTTTCGAAACTAGTCGTGTATTATGAAATAAAACACATTAAGTGGTTATACAAGTGTTTAATGAAAAAAGAGAGTAAAACTAATTATAATATGTTATAGAAAGTGCATATGGCAATTTTACTGGTTTTTAGTAGTGAAAAACAAATCGCTCACTCCTTTCAACAAAGTCATAAAACACAAAAAATGATTCTCAAGCCACTTATTGAACTTTTTAATATGCAACAGATCTTTTTAGGTAAACACGATTTGTTGTTTCTCCATTTGAAAAATATTTAGAAATAATAAAAAACAATAACTTTTCTTCAAAATGCAAAAACAACACTTTCTGCCCTGTAGCGGGAAAACATTATGTTAAAAATATGCCGCTTTTGCCAGGATATCGTACATTTTCTGGGCATTCTGAAAGCATGCACAACTGAAAATTGACGATTTTCGATAAATGTCCAGATATATGAGTAATGCTTTCGCCAATACAAGTTATCCGAAATCATGGTTGATTTGCTTACACCCCCAGTCACAACTAACCAATCAACCTATGCAGTGCATTGTCCGGAGAGATGCGGTGCGCAGCGCTTATGACGTCTCGGTTATTGTATGCATTCTAACGCTAGGCGTAAATTAGCGCTAAAGGTGTTCCGAATGTGGCCTCCAGGTGGCGCCATCTTGCTGGCTTATGCAAATTTTACGCCACTCCTTACGGCAATTGGCTGAGAGTTATGGAAATTTCGGGTCGCAAAGCTAATCTGTTTGTCGGGTAATAGCTCACCTAATTTAGGGAACTATTAATAATGCTTCAAATTTAAAATATTGTACGATAAGTCCTCTACTTACGTGATTAATTCGTTCCAAAGGTTTTCGTGTAAGTAGGCGAAAAATCACGTAAGTCGAATTTTGTTGTAGTTGATATATGGTATGTAATAATATGCGCTACTTTCAAATGATAAAGCACATATCGCTCACTCCTTTCAACAACGTCATATATAAAAAATCGACAATTTTCAGTTGTGCATGTTTTCGGAATGCCCAGAAAATGTACTTTATCTTACATATTTGGGGAAGGTTTTTTAAGCGTTTAAAATCATTCAACGATTAGAACAATTATTAAATAGAATTCTCGACTTATTGATCATGTAACAAAATCAGTATTAATGCAATCTACTATAATAACCAAAAATTAAGAATTTAAATAACTAATTAGTGGTTTGTTTTGAAATGTTACTGCGTATATGTATTTACACATAAGTATATCGAAAAATAATAATATTAAATAATAATATTTTATTAAATATATGTACGTAGATCTATTCTGTTTTCACATATCGCTCACTTTTTAACAACGTCATATATCAAAAAACTTGACTTTCTAGGAGATTGTTTTTAAAGTTTAAAAAGGTTTTTTCTCTATTTGAAAAATATTTAGTATATATTAAAAAATAATAAAACAATACATTTTCTTCAAATGCAAAAACAAAACTTTCTGCCTTCTAGCAATAAATATTAAGTTAAAAATATGCCCCTTTTGCTGGGATAAAGTACATTTTCTGGGCATTCCGAAAACATGCACAACTGAAAATTGTCGATTTTTGATATATGACGTTGTCAAAAGAGTGAGCGATATGTGAAAACGGAATAGATCTACAAAAACGCAAAAAACAAATAGATTATTAGTAAAAAACGTTAAGTATCATAAATATGAAATTCAAAAGACTACATCCTTAAAGGAAATTGATATTTTAAGATGTCTTTTTTTAATCCACGAAGGAATGTACGTTCGATCATTCTGAAAAAAATATCGAATGTGATTTTTTATTAACAAAGTTAAGTAAGAGAGAAATTTAAAAAGAATTTCCAAGTATCGGAGTGCCAGTGTTTTAAATTTAAAGATAAATTTGAGACACAAACTCGTAATATATAAACAAGTGAAATTTATTTAATTTTTTAGTAGCAAATTTGCCAGATTAAATATGTAAATAAAACACGTGTATTGCACCACTTTTTGGTTTATTCATGCAAAGTTGACTACGTTTATTAACATTATTCATTAAATCGAACACGGGATCATTCACCCTGTGAAAGAAATGTCAATAATATGTATATATATATATATATATATATATATATATATATATATATATTTATATAAATATATATATATATATATATATATATATATATATATAATATATATATATATATATATATATATATATATATATATATATATACTATATATATATATATATATATATATATATATATATATATATATATATATATATATATATATATATTTATATATATTTATATATATATATATATATATATATATATATATATATATATATATATATATATATATATATATATATATATATATATATATATATATATATATATATATATATATATATAATATATATAAATATATATATATATATATATATATATATATATATATATATATATATATATATATATATATATATATATATATATATTTATTTATATAAATATATATATATATATATATATATATATATATATATATATATATATATATATATATATATATATATATATATATATATTTATTTATACAAATATATATATATATATATATATATATATATATATATATATATATATATATATATATATATATATATATATATATATATTTATATAAATAAATATATATATATATATATATACGCTTTATCACGTGCGATATAAACTCGCATGTATGAAGAATCTTGGTTAATGGATCGTATGAAGGAAGTAAATAAATTAAAACTTAGCCTTTTAATGGGTAACTAATAGCCTTTTTTAATGATAACGAGTCTGACATCCCCGAAAAACGTTTTAAACGCTTAAAAAACCTTCCCCAAATATCAGGCTTGCGGTCGGACCTATATTTCAGTCTTTTAGCAAGTCGAGCAGGGGTTTACCCCGAGCGGCCGGCGATCCTGAAAAGGTTCAATTTAATTACAAGCCCGAACAAAAGGTCAGAAAACGTATTTGGGAAGGCTCACTTTTTGTGGAGCGAACCTTTTTGAGTATCTGTAGGCGGAATCTCCACAGGAGGATGTACGCCGCGGGAAATCGAACGGTGTTAGCGGATTTAACTTGAGCCGAGAAACGATGTTAATTTGTATTATCCAGATTAAGGTTTATTGTTTGAGTGAAGAATTCATAATTATTTTAGACGAAAAAAAATACAGGTGAATTTTCGTTGCTTGAGAAAGTATTTTTTCATCTAAATATACATGAAGGATAATATCGTTGTCGTACAGGATAAAGTGACTAACTAACAATATATAAAAAGTTCAGGAGGGCCATTCGACTCACATTTCTTTGGCGAGAAAATAACCATCAATGCAGTTTGTCATTTTTAACAAGTCAATATATAGTACTTCTAAGTTGAAAATCGCTTTGGAATTTTTTTAGGGCAAAATTAAGCTAGTAAGATATCAAATAGTTAATGATCACGTTTTTGTAAACAAATGCACTTGGTCACTTTCTCCTGTACGACTACGATATATAAGCCTAATTATTCAATCTCCGCCTTCGTAGTGTAATGGTCAGCACGCTCAGCTACCGTACTGGAGGTTCCGGGTTCGATCTCAGAAGGGGGGGTCAAATAAATAAAAGTGATTTTATCACTCTAATATTTATTCCTCTGTATTACCCTGGACTAATACCTGAAGCGGAGGGCCTTTCTTTCATGTGTTAACGATCAAGATAATACTGCGTTTCTATGATGCAGTGCTCTATGCACCATCGGGTGCGGATAAGTATTTGAATAAATGAAGTATTTAATTAATTTTTTTAAATACCCATTAAATATTTGATTAATTTTAAAAACCCAGACTTTTATATTCATCTTCATCTATCATGAGATGATGTAAAAATAACTCGTGTAAGTGAGATAGTAGAAAACATGAAAGAGACCGGGTACATCTCGAAACTGGTAGACAAAAGTCTTGGCGAGTGGTGATATGCTACTAATATATATGTATTATTTTTTAAAGTGACCAAAGTGACAAAATATATGTTATAAATAAAAACAAACATAAATTAAAATAAGCTACAATAACCAACTTTAACATTTTTCTCTTTTACAATAAATTCGTGATTTTCACGTGCTTTTGGTACCTGATTGTATTTATTTATTTTTAAAAAAATACTTGAAAACAAAGGCTGTTTTAGTGAAATTCCTATTCGGGTAAGAGACCGTATTTCATTAAATGTCTGCTAAACGAAGCCTGAGACGCTGAGCATAAGCACAATTTAAGGCCAGCTCAAAGGAGGGTTGTTGCTTTTTCAGACTAAAGCGCTTTCGTGGTGCGGACATAAATACTCGGTAACAATTTCTTAGAGCATTCCTTTGTCTCGCCGTTAATCTTTATAACGTGGACTTTTGAAGCTCAGAAGGAAACTGGCAGACTAAATTAGTTGGTGCAGCGGGATGGCATTACGATTCTGAAAAAATACCCCCAGTGGAGATTTTCAAAGAAAAGGCTTATTATTT
Organism: Brachycentrus maculatus; assembly: GCF_059751285.1. Lineage (NCBI taxonomy): Eukaryota > Metazoa > Arthropoda > Insecta > Trichoptera > Brachycentridae > Brachycentrus > Brachycentrus maculatus. The sequence continues at coordinate 165,556 of NW_028280937.1, read as the reverse complement.
CCTCAGCGAGAATTATGAACCTCTTGAGAAACTCTTTGTCTAAGGATTTATTTACGCTAGTAAAATGCAGTTTCCCCAATTTCGTAATTCAACAAACATGTTTGCTGTCACCAATGTTATTTTTTCAATGAAATATCATTGTTAAACTCTGAATTCATTAAAAATGAATGCTTCAATTTTTATTTCTCCAGTTTGCTTATATTTCTTTACAACATTTTGAGTGTGTTCAAATACTTGGGTCGTCAGCCCAAACTTTCATATTCTTCTTCATCTTTGATGAGATGTCAAAAAATAATATATTCATTTTATACAAACTATTATTAACACCTAATTTTATTAATATTATAAACAATATATTTACATCTTCTTACTGTACAGTTACACATAATATTTTTAAGGAGACGCTTCTTCCATGAGTTATATTGCCATTGGTAATTTACTATCTGATTATCACGTCACTTGTCTGCAGGGCTAGGCAGAGAGCATAGAACGTCATATCACTCTGTCTTTGCAAACAATCTTAGCCTCTTCGACATTCATCTCCTCTAAATTATCGCCGATTATTGCCATTCCTGACATTTTCCACTTTCAAGTATTTGATCATAATAACTTACTTATCACACCAAGTTTTCCTCGGTCTTTCAAATTTCTTATTCCAAGTACATTCAACTCGTAATTTTTTAAATCTGTTTTCCTTACTCATTCGTGGACGTGCTCAAACTGTCATAAAACACCTTTCTTAATATTATCCATAATGCGTACCCAAGCCGTGCAGTTGTCAGATATTTCCTTTCATAGTGTAGGTCTATCATCTCGGTCATACGCTTTCTGCAAATCCACAGAAGCTTTTGATTTTTCTCCAAGTCAGTTTTGCGCAAACCAAATTTTTTGTTGTTGATATCTCAACATAGATGAAGAAACATAAAGAAGTCTAGGCATTTACATGGCTCACGACCGTCAAAGGTTTGATTAAGCGATCTCTTAAGTAAGCCTGATGGTCCAGTAAATGGTCAGAATTCCATATTCTTCATCATCTATGTTGAGATATCAAAGTATTTGGACACGCTCAAAATGTTGTCAATATTTAAACCTTTCAGTATTTATGCCTTTAGTCATACATTGCCCTCAAATCTTGCAAATGAATAAATAAATATTATAATTTATATTTGAAGCAATAACTTAGTGATATTTGCATTTCGTAATTAAAATATAGCTTCGTTTTAAAATCTCTATGAATATTTTATTAAAACTTAATTTTAATGTCTACCGGTTTCGAAGCTAACCGCAATAGTATTAATCATTATTGAAAATGAAGCGGTTAGCCTCGAAACCGATAGACATTATAATTAAGATAGAAAGAAATATTTCTTGTGATTTTAATAAAAAGTTATATTTTAATTATGAATAAAAATTAATTCAGTAAATTGATTTATTAAATTATTTGGCTTAATACGTTGGAGCGTTAGCTAGTACGAGTTTCCTCTTAAAAACGTGTAATTTATACGTAGAAGTACAAGGAAAAGTCTCCATTTTATTGAATTTAGTTTGACTGGTCACGGTAAAAGAATTATGGAAACTAATACTACGAGACGTGATTGGACACCAAAAACGAAAATCTACAAGCCTTTGTCAATTTACTAAAGACGCTACTAATTACAAAGGAACAACCTCCAAATTATATTTCACAAGTTAACTTATTTCATTTTAGTTACAAAAAATGCTTTAAATCTTTAGAAGCTTTTATATCTAATATTAATATCTCAAGATAGATGAAGAAGAATAGGAAAATCAGGGTTTACGACCTATAATTGCTAATAATCACACTGGTTGAGTGATCGCTTAATACATGTGTAACATTCACCATTTTACTCTTGTATTCAAATCCGTACGACTTAAATTTTGGAGGCGAATGTAGTTGTAGATAGGAGTAGAGGCAGAGGAAGAACTTGGCATGATCAAGTATTGTTGGGTAAATATATCCAAAATTAAAGAGGTTTATTTGGTTGAATTCTACATTTATTTATTTATATTTTAATACGTGACGCGTTTCGTTTTCTTAAGATATTATCAAACACAAACATGAGTGTTATAAAAATTAAGTATTAAACAGATATTTTATACTATTTTTAAAAAGTAAATACTGATGGTTTCTGAAGTGCAGGATTGATCGTCTTGCCTTAAGTAACGATTACAAAAAACAGGGTCAATTGATTTAAGTGCTCTATATAGCATAAGAGGTGGATAAGGGTTAGAAGGTTCCCAACACAGATTCAAATAAAAATATGTTTATTTCTCTATTATTTTTTGACATCTCATCAAAGATGGAGAAGAATATGGAAGTCTGGGCATTTACTATTGGGGCTCAAATTCTTAGAAGATACATATATATATATATATATATATATATATATATATATATATATATATATATATATATATATATATATACATATATATATATATATATATATATATATATATATATATATATATATATATATACATATATATATATATATATATATATATATATATATATATATATATATATATATATATATATATATATATATATATATATATATATATATATATATATATATATATATATATATCTATATATGAACCAATTTAGAAACTTGAATCACTAGAACTTCACTAGAGACATATTGGTGAGATGAAGATAAGCTTTTTATTTAGCAGAAACTCTTATATTAGTATGTGAGGTCCGAATCCAGGATTATAATCACACACATGAGAAACGGCAGAAAATATCATTTATTTTTTTTATTATTTAGCTCATAATTTGACCAGTTATTTTATTTACAACATTTAGAGTTATTTGGACACACTCAAAATGTTGTCAATATATTTATTTACTGAGAAGAAATAAAAATCCACTTACACTTTAAACTTTGTACATAATAAACAAGGTAAATATAATTCCGATTAAAAAAAGGTAGAAAGATTTTCATTGCATCTTTACATTAGGTAAAATAGTTGGAAGACTCAAATTATTCAAAAACGTAAAATAAGTGTCGTGAATTTAATATGGCGGATGCGACAGGGATTTTTCTCGGGAAAATATTATATGATAGACCAGAATCTCGGCGGTACACGTTCAAGTTCCGGTTTGTCTCCGGTTCGCTTCCCAGGCCTGGCACTTAAGAGAAGAGGAAGAGCCTTGCGGAAGGCTTAAGCGCGCATTTTCCAACCCCTGGATCTAAGCTTCTCAAACACTTCCTTGTGTAGTACGCCGGGAAAGGATAAAAACCTGATTTATTGCAATGGCGTCTGAAATGAATTAAACCATAACGGATATTTTGTTCCAAAAGACGGATATTAAAAATGTTTTATCTTTAGACGTAATTCATACGTATAATCTAGGATTAGAGTAAAATTAAGTAATATATCGTGAGTGTACTGGCAAAAAACGATAACTCGAAAATATGCAATTTTGACTTAATGATGCGTATAATAGAGTGGTCAACGTTCTTTAAACTAGCAAAATGCAGTAAAGTGTTTGAAATATCATATATATTTGTATGTGGTTTTAAAAGTATATTCAACTTTATGGTTAATAACAGGTATTTTATTTATACTATTTTATTCAGTTTTAAATAACAGGGATTTCAAATACTTCAAATAGGGATTTCAGAGTTTCTAACGTTTTTTGCCAGTATACTCATGATATATTAAATTGAGTAAAACATTAATTATATTTTTAAATATTGAAAGCATCAACTTTGTTGATGATAGTGGGTTATTATTTTGAGAGAATAAAAGACTTTGTTCTTGGATACACTCACATTTTTATTAACAACCATCTAGTTTCGGCAACAACCTGTTGCCTTCTTCAAGGTTTATTTTAGGACTTTAAAACAGGTTGTTGCCGAAACTAGTTGGTTGTTTATAAAAATGTGAGTGAATAAAAAACAAAATCTTTTTATTTCTCAAAATAAAACATGAATTATAAGCTAAAATAAATGGAAACTCATGTTTTCAAGCGTTTCTCAAGTCTGTGAATATAATACAGATGGAAAGAGTATCTGCTTAATAACAGTTTTCTTCATCCCACCATAGATAGCATTCGTGTACTTGCGCATACTGTGTTACGAGTTTGATTAATATATCTGGAAGTTTCAAAAATTTGAGTAGTATGGGTAGAATTGGTTAATGTTACACGTGTGTAACGTCACTTAACCAGCCGATGACAGGCATAAGCCCTGTGAATGCCCAGACTTCCATATTCAGGGCATTTACATGACGTGCGACCTGTCATAGGCTGGTTAAGTGAGTACTTTACACGCGTGTGAAATTTATCAATTCTACCCATGATAACCACACTTGTCAAATTTTTAAAACTTCTAAATACATTGATAAAACTCGTCATCTATAATATGTTGAGATGTCAAAAAGTGAAGATTACTTCTATTTCCCCACAGTTGTGTATTCAGTTTGCATCCTCTGTTTTTAATTTTTTAACGTTCGAGAAGCTCGCTGTTGCTAACCTGAGAGCAGTAGGTACGTCGGATGGGGCACGTAGAATACACACTCGCGCCTGTGCAATCGTGTATCTGTACATATGGGATGTGAATATGTGGTCAAACGTGTTCTATCGTGAGCTCATATGAGAATCCCTTTGAGAGAAACCTCTGTGGATGTGGTTTGATCCTGTTTTTATAAAAAAATGAAACCTTTTTAAAACACCTGTTCCAGTAATATTAAAATTATTTACTGTTTCATTAAAATGGATGATGATATTTTTTTCCATATCTGTATCAAATATTTCCATCCCTAGAACACATAATTCTCAAATATACGAAATAATCTACTTGTTTTACAATTTCTCTATTTATTTATTATTTTAACCCCAGATTCATCTCTTTCATAAACCATGAATAAGATTAAACTAGTAAACTTTGTTCAATTAATTTCGGCAGTCATTTTTTATTTAACTAAGTAAATGCCACTTTTTCTTAAAATCTATTTGAGAAGTGTTTCGATGCATTATGCATCATTTTATTGCAATAATGCGGAATGCATCGAAACACGTGTCAAAATAGATTTTAAGATGTTATGATATTTACGAATGTAAAAATAACATAAGAAATATATATTTTCATACAATTTAAACCGATTATTTGCTGTTGTGGTTAAAACGTAAATTACCGTTATGTGTCAAGCTATCTTGCAGATAAAAGCGTCGTTGCCAAATAAAAGTTTTCCTCAGTCCAACATAGATGGCTGTTGTGAACTCATATGTACTGTGTGACACAATCTGTGTCATGAGATTGATCAATACATCTGGGAGTTTCAAAAATTTGAGTAGTGTCGTTGTCAATCATGGGTAGAATGGTGAATATTACACGTGTATAAAGTGATCACTTAACCAGGATATGGCAGGTCGTAAGCCCTGTAAACACAAATATGTAAAATGACTGAGAAGTGAGAAACCCGAATTTGGAAAACGTGAAATATGAAGTACTATTTATTTATATAAAATAGATAGGTAAAAGCCCATAGTCGATGAATAACTTTAGGAGATTTAAAAATATTGAACGAACGACATTTATTTTTCATTTATGAAGATTAAATGTAGAGTATAAGGAAACATAAATAATATTTTACAACGTTGTAGCTTAGGACAAGAAAACGCCGCCTTTGTTCATTGAACATAATTACAGAACAATACCGAGATAAAATTATTATCATATTTCTCTCAAGCAAACATAATTATTTATTTCGGGTTTTACCCGATTTATTGTGTATTGTGTTTATCACTTCAAGTAAATTTTGCGGCTTGTTCCTTTCAAAAAAGCCCTAAGGTCTCTGGGAACTAAATCTGTACTAAAGAGAACTAAAACATTATTCCATTCCAGATATATAACGCACCGCTATCTCAGTGGGATAAAAATTTGAAAAATGATACTTCAAAAATATTTTTTCCAAATTGTAAAAAATGAAATTTAAAGTATTAGGTGACCGTTAAAGGATTTATTAAATGGCTTCAGGGATTTGAAGCGACTCATAATACTGGAATAAAATACCAAATGATAATTATAATACAAGTTTAAGCTTTATATTTAATAAGATTGAGTGCTTAAAATTTTAAAACACTTTTGCAAATACTAATTACTACTAATACGCTGTTTCTGCAAGGGTAGGCAGAGAGGATAAGCACTTCACTCGTCTGTCTTGACATATCGCTCACTCCTTTCAAGAACGTCATAATTCAAAAAACTTGATTTTCAGGAGATCGTTTTTAAAGTTTAAAAATATAATACAATGTATTCAAAGTAAATATCAAGCCACTTATTGAACTTTTTACTGTGCAACAGATCTTTTTAGGTAAAAACTGAAGGTTTTTTCTCCATTTGAAAAATATTTAGGATATTTAAAAAAATAATTAAACAATACCTTTTCTTCAAAATGCAAAAACAACACTTTCTGACCTGTAGCGGGTAAATATTAAGCTAAAAATATGCCGCTTTTGCTGGGATATAGTAAATTTTCTGGGCATTCCAAAAGCATGCACAACTGAAAATTTACGATTTTTCATTTATAACGTTCTTGAAAGGAGTGAGCGATATACTCCTAGCTTGCTTCACATCCATACAACTAGTCATACATGCTCTTCAATTACGTAGACTTTTGACACAAACCAATTTTAGGTTCTGATTGATCTAGTCGTGCCAAGCCTTTTTTAGCCTTCCTCGTTCTGTTTTCCTGTACACATTTGTCAAATAAACCTTCTTAGTTATTCTCTCGTTATCCATTAGTTCTACATGGCCATAACACCTAAAAACTATTTTGATATTTTTTACTATCCATAACCCTTTCAATTCTTTCTAATACCTTCATTTTTAATTCTCTCACACATTGATTCTTCAAACGTTCCTCTATCGGAACGCATTTTAACCCTTCACTGCATAGTGTATAATTTTTTTTACATACCCAAAAGTTAGTGTTAAAACGTCATTTAAAAATATAAGCAACTATTCTTTGTTGTTACTGATTAGATACATTCATAACTCAAGTATATAGTTCAAAATTTAGCCAAAAGATGCGCTATGAACGCCAAAATAATAACTTCACTTATCTTTTGAAGACGAATTGTCAATGCAGTCATGCAGTCATGCAAAAAAAAGTCATGCAGTGAAGGGTTAAATGTAATCACATTGTATTCATCCTTCAATAATTAAAGAAAACACTTTGTTTTTTACCACTTAAGTTTTTATTAAATAATATATTGTTTCAAAATTCTTCGCCATTGCTTTCAATTTTTCCTTTGTTTTCAAACTCCGTTCCTTGACTAACCCCTTCCCCTTACTTTCCCCTCTCCTTATTTATAGAAAAATTTTATATTTTATATTTTAGTTATTATAGAGACCTGAATGATGGAAGTTTAACTTCTGAAACATGTAGTCTTTAATAAAAACTCAAGTGGTAAAAAACAAAGTGTTTTCTTTAATTATTGTAACATGTCTTACCACAAAGTTAATGCCGAAACAATAAATAAAATATTCATCCTTCTGTTACCGATTCGTATTTCGCTTCAATACATCAGTGTCGGTACCAGCAATGCGTTGTGATCTGCCAATTTAGCTTTCATGGACATACAGTTTTGCTATTAATTTTTAAATCACGTTAAAAAGCGATAATTATAATCGGTTATTCATAAAAGTCATAGGGCTATAACTTTTGTGTATTGTGTGGTGCCTTTCAATTTTAAGTATATTGAGTGAATAAAATCCTACCAGTAAGATACATTAGATTTAATTATTCCAAAATTAACTTTTGAGGACAAATGTAGATTTGAAAATACAAATATTAATGAGAACATCTACAGTCCTCGATATTATAGAGAATTTTTTTTGTATATATTATATATTTTAATATAATATTATAAATACCTGAATTTCCGGTAGATGAAACTGCCGCAAGGAAATCTGTAACAAAAAAGGTTATTTGAAACACAAAGTTTTTTCATATCCTTTATTTAAATGAACATTCTCATTAATAATTCATTTGTAAACAGAAAACACCTGATCTCATACATATTCGGGTGGTTGAAAGCTCGAAAGCCCAAAATTAAAAAAACAAAACTGTATATTATTTTTCTTAGATCGATCAGACTGGGTATTTTTTCACTCAAAACATGTTGTATTTTTTTCAATTATAATCAATTTATTTAGAAAACAGATTGGTGTGTGGTTATCTTGATAGTTAATAAAATTGTAGTTGCTTGATGTTCCACTGCCATCTATATTATAAGGAAATCATAAACATAGGTAATATGTACATACATTTATGATTTAAACGTGGATATTTTTTAAATTCTATTAAACTTGTCTATTAGAATTGTGCATTTTTTTTTAAATCGACATACATGGATCTGGTGGATTTTGAATGTAGGTGACACATTTATGTCTAGATTTCATTAGATCATTCATAAATAATTGATTGGTGGAAATGCGCTCTCAATGGTAGTGCATACCTCCATATTCCGCGACCTCCTCCGCTGTCTTCAGGTATTTCATAAGGGCCTCTCTAACGGTAGATTGCGGAAGCTATTGTGGTGCGGGAGTCGCGCTATGTGCATGCTGTGTGCATGCAGTGTGCATGCTGTGCGCATGTTGGGTGCATGCGAGGCCGACGCCGCAAGTCGTTAGCATTCCGGCGGAGGCGGCGGCAAACTTTTAAAGTGTTTAATATCACTTGGGAATCGTCAAATGAATCGCCGCCGTTTACTATACGAGAGAAAAAAACGTCCTTAATTTACGTTTTTTAATTCCATCATTTTTTTAAAATCAGAAAGACGTTTTGCCGTCGACATTTTTTTTTGTTTTAAAAATAACCTTTGTTGTGTTCAACTCAATAGACCTTTTGGATATCGCATTTCTAATTTTAAGTCAAAAATCTTGTTAAACACTAGGAATACTAACTCAATCAAACATAAAAAAAATATGGATGTATAATTTTATTTTACGAAGTATATCGATTAAGTTATGTATCGCATTTCCAATTTAAATATCGTAAAGAAATATAAAAATATTAAAAGAGTACATCAGTACTTTATCAACTAACTAACCATCACGCCACTTCCTAGTAGGGATAGGCCACGCGAAAATAGAACGCCACACCACTCTGTCTTTGCAAACGTTCTTCACCTCTTCCACATTCATGCATCTCCACATACATACCCGTAATTCATTTTCTATATTTTCCAGAAATAACGACATGGACCCATATCGAATTTCTTATTTTAAACTATGCTCAGTCAAAAATCTTTTTAAATGATGTGAAGACCAGTATGTTTTATTTGTATTTCTTTTTTATTTTTATTTTTTATTGTAAAACTACATTTTATGCAAAAAAATAACAACATCATTGCTTTAAAAAAAACAAATGAATTATGGAAGCATCTGTAACTTACAAAACTAGTCGTTAAAAAATAAATAAAATACTAAAGTGGTAATAAACAAGTGTCTTTATTTACAATTAAAAAAATGAATTCACAGTGAGCATTAAAAGCTTTTGATTGACATTTCACTATTTACCGACGTAGGAGGGTGCCCAATTTTTAATATGTTTCCGCATAAATTTCAAACTTTCTATGAAATTTTATGTTATAATTGCAGGGGCCCTGTAGCATGAGGCTCGCGATTTATGGTAATTTTTTGTCGGAGCTTTCGGAAGTTGGGGAAGTTTTTTGAAACGTAATAAGTGACGTAAGGAAATGTGTGATTAATGGCCAGTTAGCAGGCAACCATCTTGCGCTTTGTAAAAAGTACCTCCTCGGGTGAACTTTTCCAATAACAGTTCTGTTGCTTCCGGTAATTATTGTATTTCTTTGTTTTGCTCAATCGGCGGAGAGCCGTAATATGATTAATGTAATGATATAACGTTTAAGCATCAGCGTGTATTGAACGTATCTGTTACAAAAATAGCCAAAGTAATGTTGGTCTACATATTAAGGAGATTTTTTCACAAAGCTTCCCTGGAAAATATTAAGAAATGAAACGATTTTTTTTCTCTTAAAAATATTTGTTTTTTGTTGTTACTTTGAGGCACATTTTAGAAACATAATAAAATAAATGATGTTGATTGTTATTATTTCTTCTATTTAGACACTAAAAAAATAATAACAATCAACTTCACCTACTTTATTATGTTTCTATAATGTGCCACAAAGTAACATAAAAAACAAATATTTTCAAAAAGAAATATTCTCGTTTTATTTCATTATATTTTTCAGGGAATAAAAAAAATTACCTTAATATCTAGACAAAATTTATTTATCCTACGGATGATATATCAATACATATAGTCTCTCAACTGAGATGAACTATCTATAGTTCTATTTGGATTTTTTTGTAGAGGTCAGAGTTTTCCAGAGGTTAAAACCTGGCATCTTAAGTGATCCACACCAGCGTAACGTTTACCATTCTACTCATATACACCGTTTTCCGCTAATTCGTCTATAAGATCGCATTTCAACTGCATGCAGCCTACTATTATGATTTTTTTTCCAACTCCATAATAATACAACTCTGTACAATCGGGTTGAAATAAGGACTCCATTGTAAACTGCCAGTTTAGCTTTCGTTGAAAGGATTTTATTTGCTTTGACTGATTTAAGTACACCATTTACTGTGTTTTACTCTTTTTTTGTGTATCTGTGTCTTATTTTTATCCTTAGAAAACAAAATTTCCAAAATTACGAAATCATCTACCTGTTCCAAAATTTCCCCATTAGTTTACTATTTTATACCCAGATCTACATTTATCTATTTAAAAACAATGAGACTGGACTAAGCGAGTGAACTAAATTTCATTAATTGTCAGTCACATTGTGGTAATATCCATCCATTTCTTATTTAAGTTTTACTTGGTAAATACCGTTACTTCTTAAAATCGAATTAAACGATGTTCCGGAATAATCCATTGAAACACGTGTCTTATTGGATTTTAAGAAATAGTGGTATTTACTAAGTAAAACTGAAATTAAAATAAGTAAATTCAATTTCGTTATGTATAAAAATGAAGAATTTTCAAGTGCCTACCCGTAGTTACCCTCCAACGCAATTTCGTAACCTTTCAAGAAAGTAGTAAAACTTATGAAAACTCTTATTTTCCCTTAAACTTACCTGTGCGGAAAATTAGGATCATCTTTCACTCTCTAATTACGTGAAATTTCCCGTTCAACATTTTCCATTCATTAATCTGAACCCTTTAGCTTGCCGTTCTCCTTCCCGCCAAAGCCAGTTTATCACCCCTAAATTAATTTTCAATCGTAATTTTTAAATGTAAAAAATAATCACTTCCAAACGTCTACTAATCATTTCGGGCCTTTGAACCGGTGAGCCGGTAATTTATTTTTGAGATCGCGATAAGTCAAGGATAATTTCTTTAGAATAACAAAGTACCAAGTCTAAGATTTCACTATAATACATCATAAATTTCTCAACTTAAAGCGCTACTGTCAGCTGTAGTTTCTACTAATAATAGTATCAAATAACAAATAATATATGTATGAAATTCAACAGGATAAATATGTAAAATGATTATTTTTTAAGTTAAACTATCTTTAATAATTAAAATGTATAGAATTTGCGATGTTTTAGAATTATTACTTATTCGAATGTTAAATTTATGTATTCTATAGGTATCACAATTTGATTTGAAACATCTGTCTATTTTATACTAAAGAAGATAGAAGTCTCAGTATCCCAAATCCAACGACAAAGCATTTACATCTTTAAAAAATTATCAAGTATAGTTGTTTAAAATTTGCGAAACGTTAAATGTTACACAAGTGTATAAAGAAATCACTTAACCAAGCAAAATGCCAGGTCGGAAGCTGTGGGATGCTCAGATATCTTCTTTCGTATAAAAATGACAGATGTTTCAACTCAAATTGAGGAGACTATAATATAAATATTCGTATTTTTAATATAAATATTATATGTATCAATATTTATAATCTTATGCTTATTTTGTGAGTCTAAACGTCTTGTTATTAAAAATATGTACCAAATTGTAGTAGAGTGGGTTCGAACCCAGACACTCTGACTCGGAGTTCATGACAGTTACCATGTGACTATAACTTGATTAATTCCGTTTTATTTTCAATACAGAACGGTAAAACAAATTTATGAGGCGAATGTTAGTGGGAAAAGAAGCAGAAGAAGACCGAGAAAAACATGGCACGATCAGGTATGCCAAATACTTGAACGTGGTCAGGTTAGGAGTCGTAACAATCGGTGGGTATGTATGAGGAGATGCATGAACGTGGAAGAGGCGAAGAATGTTTCAAAGGACAGAGTGGTGTGGCGCTCTATTCTCTCTGCCCACCCCTGCGGGGAAGCGGCGTGATGGTTAGTTAGTTAGTTTATTTTCAATACGATAAGCTAAAATATGGCTTGCTAACTAGAGATAATACCTAATATTTTTTATCGAAGTTGTATTATATTCTGAAAAGATTAGTTTATTTAAACAAATTTTAAATTAAAATTGCCTGAAATTTAAGGTGGTACTTTGGCAAACAAGAAAAAAGTACAAAACGAACGTCTTTGGGATAAATATATGTTTTAATCAATTTTGAGACCGTTTTACGTTACATTTTAGTAATTCATTTTGAAAAAAATCGTTAATTGGAACCTTGTCATTCTAGAGAGATTTAGGTTGATTTCGTACTTTACCTAATTAAAAATCAGCTGTCGAATCGGAAGGTCGTTTTGGTAATTTGCACTGGGAAAATGCGTTCCGTTGAAACCTGTTCGAAATTATAAAATAATTTTACCCTACCGATCATTCAAAACTTTTTTTTACAAAAATTCACATTTGTGTACTCAGAAAAGGTCGAATATAAAAGAAAAAAATAAATTCGATATTTTATTTATCATATCATAACTAGAAATTTAAAACAATAAGCAAATTAAATCAGATGTAATATATACATAAAAATAAAATGGTTTAAACATATTTACTTCACAGGATCAAAATTAAACTAAAAATATGTATGTAAAAATAAAAATATAAAAGTATTATCAGTAAGATATTTGATTGATTAAAATTTATAAAAAAAAATAATTAAGTTTGATTTCACTTTATACTGGACTCTCCTAAGTTCGACATAACAAGATATAATTTAGTGTCTTAAAAGAGAGAAGCATCAGTTCATACAAGGGAATATGGAAGACCATGCATTCATATTCACGAAAATTGGCGTAATATGTTCAATAATGGGCAGAAAAGTGAAGGTTACACGGTGTACAAAGTGACCACTTTCTCCAGATAATGCTAGGTTGAAAGCCCTGTGAACGATCTGTACCAGCGACAACGATTGTATTCATTATCATATACTGCAATAATTTATTCCGTGCAAATTGCCTGATAAGATAAATCAATTTCGAAGAGGAATTGTCCTATAATTCGTCATATTTTTTTCTGGTGTCATCATCGAAAAATCAAAATCAAAGTGTTCTACATGAAATAATAGGATTCAATCAAAGAAACAAAACGCATTCTTTCATAGTTATATTCGAAATCTCTGAAATTATATTTTTGAACTTAATGGAGAAGCACGTTTCATAAAAATATAAACGAAATATTTATTTTATTTGCGCTTTATTTATCCCATTTATCATCAAAAATTGATAGATGAGTAGTTTTATCGACCCAAGGCCAAAGAGTGGGTAGATATAGTGGATGTAACTCCTGCAAAGCTGAGCCTAGAATAACATTCGTATAAAAAATATATCACATTCTTTGTTAAATGAAATGATAAAAATACTTGATCATACCAATATTTCCTAGGTTTTACTTTTTTCACTCATTCGATTCACGTATCCAAACCATCACAACATACCTTTCTTAATTTTATCGAGAATTAAACTTATTTATGAAATTATAAAAAAAAGTATTTTATTAATTGTTTCGGCATTCACTTTTTATTTTATTGTTAAAAATAAACACTACTCAAGTGGTTTAAAACAATTTCTCATTTAAAATATATGAAAAGTAAATTGTTTATGACACGCAATTAAAAACATGAGCGAACGATACGATCTATTTCAGATGTAAGCATTTCCATTATCCATTTATAAATAGGTCTTTTATAGTACACAGACATTATAATCATGAATTGTTGGAGTAAAAAATTGAAATTCGAGACCAGGACTTAAAAGTTCAATTGAGTCTTAAAATATAGTTATTTAGTTTTGAAATTCCCCCTGAGAGGCAAAATATACTTTAAATTCTGTTACTTATCTGTTATAAACTTTAACATAGGAAAAGTTTATTTATTTATTAAGACTTGTTTACGTATTTGCGAGCATTCCGCATTCAGACGGTGAAAAGTATTTTTTTAAATGAAACTCTACCAGTCTAAGCTTTGTTGCGACTGTGAAAATGTACATTTTAAATAATACTATTTGTGCCTGTTATATACGAGACATCCGTAAAAATCATTATTAGCAATACTGAAAAATCGCGCCCAAAACAGACGATGAAAGAGTAATAATTTCATATACACTAAAAATCCTTGTAAATGTAATAAGTATAACATTAAAATAAAACATATTTTTTCTTCATACTATTGTTTATGAAGTTTTGATATGGATACATACCTATGAGTTTTATAAAAAATGCGATTTATATCCACTTCCAGTAATTATATGACTTAAATTATATTTTATATGACTTACAGAAGTTTAAATGATATTTTATCCCGCATTGATATCGCAAAGAAACCAATAATATATATTTTTTTATAATAAAGTAGGTTTTTTTATATCTAGGAAGCATGTTCTCGAATTATGGAACAGTGGATAAAGATATTGAGCGAAGGATATAGAATATTGAATAAATGGTGCTTTGAATTATAACAATTAAAAATATATCCATGAAAGCTAAAATGACAGTTCATAACGGAGTGCTCGTGCCGAAACTTATGGAATCGAAACTCGGAATTAGTAAAAAATTAATTAAATCATAGTAAATGCCGTTGCAATTCATTTCCACGGCAGACAGCGACCGAATTAAAAGCGAAGACATTAAACAGTAATATTATGCTGAACTAGGGATAGTTGAGAAGATAAATATATGTTCCTAAAGGTGGTATGAATATGTGGAGGAAATGGATAACGATAGAATGACTAAGGATGTATATATGGCAAAAGCGAATGAGAGAACAACAGAACGAGGAAAAAATAAAGTTTAAAAAATAATGTATTATTTTAAAAAAATAACTGGTTTTTGAAAGGGTTATTCTAGGGATAACATTTATTTCTGAATATTTTTTAGATGTTTTACGGTAAAAAAGGTAAGTCATTCATCATATTTAATACCTTCGTTGATTATAATTCCACGAGGAATTAGAAACGTATAACGGTTAAATGTAAAAAGTTTTTGACGTCCTAATTAAATACAGTTTTGTTTTGTTATTATTAAAAAATATATGTGTTTATATGAGCAATATTTTTTTAATTAATTTTTTTAAAGCCACAATTTTAAAAAAATGTTTTGGTTGAAATTCGTGTTTATTTAATATCAAGTCCTGGTACCAAGCATAATGTATAAATGTGAAGCATTTATCTAGCTAGCTAAAGACATGTTTAACATTTTATACTCTAACGAAGATACGTTTTTAGTAGTGTACTATAAATATGACGCCCTTATATAGTGAACGTGTATGAGACAACGGTGCTGATGGCGTTTGTATGATAATCAAACTCACATTGACGTTAAATGCAAAATTAATATAAGTTTATGAAAAAATAATAAATAATAAAGTCAGGTCCATGATTGAGCTGAGTTTTCTATAAATGTATTTTTTTTTTTACAAAACGTAACTTTACTTTTTTTCATTCAATAAGATGTGTTTTATTCTCAATAATGATATTGAATATTCTTTCCTATTCAATAATATTTTTAAATTATTTTAAGGACAGGACTTTGTTTCATTGAAAGGACAAGATATAAATTTGAATTATTTTCAAGAAGTAAAAGTCGTTTCTTTATTCTAGTCTAGAAATACTTATTCCTTTTAAATGAAATGAGTGCCATTAGTATTTTTTGTATTTATATTTATTCAAATTTATTTATCAATTGGATTTGATGTAGCTTCTCGCTACTGTCTGAGGTCCCTTTATAGGTTCTATAGGAGGTATTGATCTGGTAGCTATAGAGGATTCACAGATTTTTATTATCAACATGATGATATGAATGTATCCAATCAATTCAATCAGAATATTTATCTATTTTTAATTAAATTTAATAAGGTAAATACTATTTTTTTCATCATATTCGACTATATTTATCATCAAATACCTGATTGATAATGATGTTAAATGCATCTAAATACGTGTCACAATAGATTTTTAGACATAAGATTTTCACCGAGTAAAATTGAAATAAAAATTGCTTTATCCGTCAAATTAAAAAAAAGCAATTAATGTTACCTACTCTTATTGTGAAGATTGTGTGTTATTGTCTCCGTCTAGCCCTGCGGGGAAGCGGTGTGATGGTTAGACCTAGAAGGCTAGACTAAGCATTACACCGCTACAGAGATAGGCAGAGACAATAACAATAAAAATATAATTTTTTGACATCTCATCAAAGATGAAAAAGAATATGGAAGTCTGGGAATTTACGGAGCTGACGAACGTCATAGGCTGGTAAAGTGATCACTTTATACGCGTTTAACATTCACCAATTCTACCCATTATTGACAACCACACTTCTCAATTCTCAAATTCAAAAATAACTCCTGTAATTGGAGATAACCCAGATTTCGTGAAGTATTTGGACACACTAAAAATGTTGTATATAAAAATAGAACGCCACGCCAATCTGTTATTGCGACCCATAATAGTTAGATATAACCACAAAGTGACTACCAAATCGAAAAATGTAAAAATGAAATATTTGCAACTGAGAAAAAATATGAATTGAAAAGCAAAAAAAGAATGAATTTAACACATATTCGCGGTATTTTGGATTTTAATTTTGTAAAATAAACACCTACCAACCGATGATGAAAAAGGGTCAGTTGTTGTTCTAAAACAAATAAACTGAATTAAATCATGGAACTGCGAAGCGCACAGGACTCGTGAAGCGGAATTATAAAAGTTTTCCTCGGCGGTGATGTTTGGGCGGGAAGCGCGGGGTGGAAAAAATCCTCAGTGGGTCCCTTGACGGCCATAGAGAGCTCAGTTGTTTACAAATTGATTTCATTGGTAAAGTTTAACGAAATGAAATGCTCACAACCGCGGATCGGGGTTCAACTATATGAGGCCTGGGAGCAAAAAAGGATAATATAATTTTTTTACCGCCCCTTATGAAAGCGGTAAAAAGACAGAATTGAAAAGGTCATGCTGAAATAATATTCGGTATTTTTGCTTGGGATACGTTTTCGAAAGGAACTTTTATATTTAAAATTGACCCTTATTTAAATATTTTTGGAGAATACTTAATACTTAAATAAAAAAAACATTTATTATGAATTTCATAAATTGATTAGTCGCTCACATTATGTTAATATTTATCCAGTTTTAATTTAAGGTTTACTACATAAATACCAACTTTACTATAAATACTTCAAAAAAAGTGGTATTTACCAAGTTAACCTTTAATAAAAAAAATATATAATGAAGCATGAATAAATACGTTTTAAGGTACATTTGTTTAAAGCTTAATTTCCTTTTGAGTGTGTCCAAATACTTGTTCACAAATCTGGATTATCTCCGATTATAGGAGTATTTTTCATATTATTTTTTTTCTTTTTTTTTAGTGAAGTTCCAGTGATTCAAGAACAATAATTTAAATTGGTTCATATATTTAGAATTTCCAAGAATTTGAGTAGTATGGTTGTCAATAAGGGGTAGAATTGGTGAATGTTACACGTATGTAAAGTGATCACTTAAACCAGCCTATGACGGTCGTCTGCCCCGTAAATGTCCAGACATTCTTCAATCTTAATTTCCTTTTTTTTAAACAAAAAATGGTAGTAATGTCAGTATATAAGCATTTTTCACGTAGCTGGTTAAGGATTCCAGTATATAAAATAATCCGGATAAGATTTTGCAAAAATTTAAATAAAAGGGTCTCTGCTGAATGAAAAAATCTCAAATCAACTTTAAATACAGTCGTGACCTCAAACATTAAGCGACATGAGATTCATGATATATGTATAAGTTCCGAAAATCTGAGCAGTGTGGTTGTCAATCATGGGTAGAATGGTGAATGCTGCTTGTGCAAAATGATCACTTAACCTTCAAAACATTTTGAGTGTGTCCAAATGCTTGTTCACAATTCTGGGTTTTCCAGTTAATTAAACTTCGGAGTTAATTTAATATTTTTTGACATCTCAATATAGATAAAGAAAAATATGGAAGTGTGAGAATTTACAGGGCTTATGACCTGTCATAGGCTCATTAATTGTAATCACTTCATACGATCATAATCCATACATAAGTAATACAGGTCATGAGTCATATAAATACCCAGACTTCCATATTGTTCTTCATCTATGTTAAGATGTAAAACTAGCGTATAACCTAACCAGCCAAATCCCTGTAAATATCTAGACTTCTTCAATATATTATTCTTCATATATGCCGAGATTTCCAATTTTGACTTTTTATTTATATAGATTTATCAACCTGTTTGTTTTTATGTATATTAATAGATATGAATTTAATGATAAACAAATAAAAAATTTACCATTCATTCTCATTCAATTTTCCACTCCCAGCTAGTTTCAAAAGCACACACGCCACGAAGTAACAGGGATCCTATTATTATTTTGACAGGCTTTGTGTTTTCGTTTGTTTGTCGCTAGGGTGGTTTATTTAGTTCAGAGTAGTTTTTCAGTAACATAAGCACTCTTTGACAACGCTTTATATTCTGATTTTCATTAATTTTCATTTCAGCGATAGTGTTTAATTTAATTTACATATGTTAATTTTTTTGTTTGTATCGTTTAAGGGAAATTTAATTTTGAAATGCGTTGTAAACGGAACTTTATTTTATTAACTAACGGAGAAAGGAAAACACTACAAAATATCACTTTAATGTAAATTTATTGTGTAATTAATATTTAAAGCAATAACGTTGTGATCAGATAATTTAATAAACACACAAAATATTGAAATGAAATATTCAAAATGTATAATATTAATGTAATGTTAAGAATTGTGTGTTATATTTTTTTTGTTTGACTTATTTAAATATTTTTAGTATTATTTTTTCACATCTAAACAAATATGAAGAAGAACATAAAATTATGGGCATATACGGAACTTAATACTTTACACACGTGTAACATTTACCAATTCTACCCATGATTGAAAACTACACTGCTCAAATTCTTGAACCTTCTATATAAATTGTTCAAATTCAAAACAAATTGCTTGAATAAGCTAGATTTTCACAAGGTTTGAAATATGTTTAAAATAAAAATAGTATAAAAAATAACTCCTAAATTGAGATAATCCAGATTTGTGAACATGTATTTGAACACACTCAAAATGTTGTCTATATTCCTACATGATTTTAGTATTTTAAAAAGTATAACGTTTTAAATAATTAATGAAACAAAAGCATCGAGTTTGCAAAAGAAACATAAAATTCAGTACAAATTTATTCTTATTATTATTATAACGCAAGGCTCACACTATCAAAAAATCAAGAAAGATGTCTTGAGATGGTTTGAAAATGCCAAACGAAGTTAAAAAAAGAACGGCAAAGCAAATTTGTGAAATAAAGATTGTCGGAAATTGAAGGTGAAGTAGACAGAAGGTACAATAAAGTATTTCAAATACTTAAAAGTGGTCAGATGAATATAAAATGATCAGTGGGCATATATGAGGAGATGCATAAATGTCGAAAAGGCGAAAAATATATTTAATAAAAAAACAGATTTGCATGGCGTTCTCTCTTTGCCTCCTGTGAAGCTCGAAGCGGCGTGACGTTTAGTAAATTAATGTTCTAAAATAAAATTGCAAGCAAGAAAAATAAAATAATTTGAAAATAACTGACATATAACTGAATTGGTTTGATCGCAATCAGAAAACTAACGTCTTCGACATCCACTTTGAAACACGAAATGTAATGAGTTCTATTGATGGCATCGCGTTAGTTCTTGTGGAAATAACTCCAAGTGATTAATCGTAGAGAGTCGTGGAACATTATTACTTTTAAAAAGCTCTATTTATTGAAAAATAACTGTAAAGAAGTCCCATTCTCCCGAACTTCTTCAAATAATGTTTCAATCAATTTGTCATTGTCTAGAAAGTGGTATTACCTACTGACTAGATTTGAAAGCGACACAACCAACAATTGATTTCAGATGTCTGCTGAAAATTGAAAGAGTGCAGTCAAGATAACATGGCCAAAATACGTTTTTAAAATTATTAATATTTAACATATTTGACATCCAACCTTGACAAGTAAATACATATGTTACAAAAGCATTTTGACATCTCAATATAGACAATGAAGAATATGGAGGTCAGGGTATTCACAGGGCTTACGACCTATCATTGGCTGGTCAAGTTATCACTTTACACATTTGTAACATTCACCATTCTACCCATGATTGCAACCACACTGCTAAAGTTTTGGAAGTCATACATATGGTATTTTATCAATCTCATGACGTTCCATGATTAAGTTCACAATAGTCATGTATGATTGGCAACATTTTGAGTGCTTCCAAATGTTTTTTCACAAATCTGGATTAAATATGTCTCTAGTATATATTCACTATATATCTTTAGTGAAGTTAAGCGCTGTGTTTTGACTTTGATCAATATATCTAGAAATTTTAAGAATTTGAGTAGTGTGGTTGTCAATCATGGGTATTGGCGAATGTGTAAGCCCTGCAAATGCCCAGATTTCTATAAACTTCTTCATCTTTGTAGGAATATAAAAAAATGCAAAATCAATTCATAAGATGATAGAATTTTCAATTCTGTAGGGCTTGTAAATTTGTGAAAAAGTCTAGTATTTTAGTATTTACGGGTAAGCAAATGAAAGCAAAACGACGATAAAATTAATATTTCACTTTGGGGCCTCAATTTATGAGATTAAAGGCACATTTCAGTTTCGTTTGTGTGGGACACAAGAGACCGCGTACAGTTCTGGCTTTCAATATCTGTTTTCAAAGGCTCCACGTTAGGTTAAATATTATATGAATAGACAGTATCGCACACGCAATGCTCGCGTTTGGATCTTGAATGTATAATACAATTCTCAGAAGAGGGAGTTTGCGTAGAGAGAAATCTTTTAGTTTTTACTACGAATTGAATATGTATCAAATTATACATTCTAATGTAAAAGCTTTATCAGATTTTGAGGAATATCAATGTTAGATAGAAAAAACAGTGAAATATTGGCAAATAAAATATAAATATAAGACATTTTTTATACATGGAGCAGTTGATTTTTTTACCACTTGAGTTATGTTTATTTTAACGACTAGTTATGGAAGCTACATATGCTTCCATCTACGGGTTTGAATATGAACTTTTATTCCAAAGATGGAAGCATCTGTGGCTTTGAAACTAGTCGTTAAAATAAATTTAACTCAAGTGGTAAAAAAACAAGTTCTTTTATTTACAATTTCATCATGTCTTGCGACAAAGTGAATGTCAAAACAATAAATAAAATAAAAATTCACTTTTTAACAAGTTAATTTGTCAATAATTTTTTTAACAGTTTTGTAAAGGAAACAAAATAATATTTTGTTACCCTTAACTTAATGTTCAGAAACTTAGTCACACATTTTTAATATAAAACTTTTATTCTCAAGTCACTGTTATAACTACATTTTTAGTTATCAAGTCTTTCTCAAAATTACAAAATGTTACTTCGCCGTCTGATTTTTCTCTTTCAACGGTGAAACATTTTTAAAATTAAAAATGAATGTAGTACATTAATCATGGTGCAGGTAAATATGTAACAAAAGCTTTAGTTTAAATTTCCGGTGTCATTATATTATAATCATAATATACGAGGATATAACAAAATATATGTGGAGTCGATAAACACTACTAAATTTGGAGTAAGGTCCTTTAAATATATTGCCTATACCTAAATTAACCAGCTGCCTGACATAAATAAAATAGAACCCATTCGGGGATCCAAAATAAGTGATCTGAAAAAATACTTTTTGGAAAGATATATTTGTAGTGTTTAGTCATATATTCTTATTTAGTTTTTACCTTATGTTTTTTTTTTTTTCTTATTTGTTATATTTTCTCATTTTTTATATTTTCTCATTTGTTTATTTTAAATATGCTTCTTACCTTACGTTTTACTCATTTATTTCTTTTAAATATACTTCTTATGTCTATTTATTTACCTGTTTATTGTTTTTATTTTTGCAAAGTATTAGTTTAGGTTATTTACAAAAAATATTTTCTGTAACTTTATTATTTGTGTTCCAGTCTTGTTAACCTTAATCCCATGTCCCAAAATGAGAAATAGAAATGACTCATCGGGAATATTATATATGTGACTTATGTATGTTATATGTTATGAAAAATAAATAAATAAACATGCAAGTAAATACTTTGAATGTATGTAGAGAAAAACTTATAAGTAAATATCGTTGGGTTAAGGAGAGAGATATTTAACCAATCAAGACACCAAAGAGTTAGAATTGTATTTATTTTTTATTTAGGGTGTAATCGCCAAATTTGGGGGTAGTAAATAAGCTCTGTTTGTATCTTAACGTGGCGTAAATAGTCGAAGCTTTATCAGAGTTATATTGCTTAATAGCCATTCTTGACTTAAGCCTTCTTCCGCCCTTTTCCCCCAAGAACAGGAGGTAGATTACAGGGCGAGTAGCTCTAGATTCTGGACCTTTACATAAATCACTAAAGGTTGTTGGCAATACTAAACCACACGGCTACAGAGAAATGTTCTCACTTCACACATTTATTCTGTATGCCTCTGCGCTTGAGGCCAGTGCAATATTACCATAAAATACAAGAGTTTTCGTAATGGGGCACTGAAAATACGACTATGGCAGTTATTTTGGACATGATGCATGGCATCACGAAATTCTGAAACATTTTTCATAGACAAGACTGCTGTTTGCGCGAAATATCCTCTTTTGAAATGATATACTAGTTTATATTGTAGATGAAAGTAGCATACTTTACTTTAATTCGTAAAATATTAAATATTTAAACATTTTATTATAACTACTTGAACGTTTGAAAAATCTTTGTTTTAAAAATTAGACAAGGTCGTGTCTATATTATAAGAATTTTAATTTTATTGACTAGCTTACTAACTAATTAATTAACATGCCACAAATCTCTGTTTTTGCAAACATTCATCGCCTTTTTCACATTCCGCATCTCCTCATATATCCTTCATCCTTCAAACTCTTATCCACACCACAATGGTGCATAGGGCACTGCATTATATAAACGCAGTGTTATCTTGATCGTTAACACATGAAGGAAAGGTGATCAGCCCTTCGCTACAGGCACCAGTCGAGAGTAATATTGAATATATATTAGAGTGAAAATATGACTTATATTTATTTGAACCCCCCTGAGAATCGAACAAGGGACCTCAAGAATGGAAGCCGAGCGTGCTGACCAATACGCTACGGAGGCGGACAACCATCATACATACTCGCCAATTATTCAGACTTCTGACCTGACCAATTTCAAGTATTTCGTTACAATTAAGAAGGGTGTGTTAATATGGTTTGGATATGTGAAAGGAATGAGCGAGGAAAGAGCTGTAAAACTAATTTATGAGGTGTTTTAACAGGAAATAGAAGCTAAAGAAGAACGAAGAGAAGTTTTCATGATCAAGTATGTCATATACTTGAGAGTGGTCAGGTTAAGAATTGGAATAATCGGTGCAGGTATGTATAAGGAGATGCATGAGAATGGAAGAAGAAAAGTTTAAATGCAAAAGACAGTTAGTGTGGCATTCTATTATCTCTGCCTACTCCTTCGGGAAGTATCATAATAGTTAGTTGGTGTAACAAGTATCAAGTAAAAGCTGTTAATTTTATTTACAACATTTTGAGTGTGTCCAAATACTTGTTCACAAAATCTGGATTATCTCGAATTAGAATTTGAGCAGTGTGGTTGTCAAACATGGGTAGAATTGGTGAATGTTACACGTGTGTAAAGTGATCACTTAAACTATGACGGTCATCAGCCCCGTAAATGCCCAGACTTCCATATTCTTCTTCATTTTTGATGAGATGTCAAAAAATAATATGTTAATTTTATTATTCAAATTCATAAGATTCATAAGGAACATTGATTTTTTCAATAAAGAAAGTAAACACTTGTATAATATTGAGTTTTTTTTTCATTTTTCATTTACGTTTTACTTAGTAAATACCACTATTTTTTAAGTTTTATTTCATTACACTATAGTGACTAGTTTCGAAAACTACAGTTGTTTTCATCGCCAGGTGAGTAGTAAAACATTTATTTATTTCAGGCTTGAGCGATCAGTTTTTGAAAAATAGTAGTAGATCTCTTCCCTTAAGATTGTCCGTTGGGGTAGTGTGGAGCGTAGGGTTAGGGAGTGATCAGAATTCTTATTGCCTCGGGGGTAGCTTGCCCCCTATTACCCCGACAGTTACACCGACCAGACGGACTCTGCAATGCGCCTGTTTCTGCGTAACGACAATACTGCCAACTCGGAGGAAAGAAAACAGAGTAAGTAAAAGCTTGGTCTATTACAATTTGTGTTTGCGGACTTACATGTGAACAAAAAATACATCTTGAGAATGCTGCGATATTAGAGACGATTCGAAATTTCAGGGTAAATGAAAAAGACTTTTGAAATGAGAATTTGATAGTCTAGACGCTAACAGAGCTTACGAAAAAACTCATTGGTTTCAATAAGCGATCACTTTTTACACTACGTACTATTTCAAAAAGTTGATTTTTGTTAATTGACTTATCTCAAATAGATTTATTTTGCTATTATATATTTATTTTATTATTGTTTTATCCTTGAAATATATGAAATAAAGGCTAAGTTAATTGCTTCCGCTTTCAAGGCATACAATATATTTTTTGTTGTTATTATTTATATTAAATTTAAAGTACAATCCTTAAACAAAAGGAATATTTACGGAGCTGAAATATGAAAAAAGCAATATCCTTAGAAGTAATGAATGTAAAATATATTTTTGTATAATATTTTTATTATAACATATAGAATAATTCACCCTATGGGTGTATCATGATATATTATAATAAATGATTATTATAATCTCAATTTCAATAGAAACATCCATAGTTTAATACAAAATTTCCATTCCAAATCCAACAAAAGTGCATATTTACATATTTCAAAAAATAATGCAATATGAATGCTCGTGATGAACGTTACTCAAGTGAATTAAGTGATCACTTAAGCCAGCCTATTGCCAGGTCATAAGCCTAAAAGTGTCAAGACTTTCATAATCTTCCATATAAAAAATGGGTGCTTCATTATACGTTGAGACACCTTTAATAATGTAAAAATTAAATGTATGTTTTTTTAAACTTACAGTGTACAAAGTATAATTTGTTAAACATATCGCTCACTCCTTTCAAGAACGTCATAAATCAAAAATAGTAAATTTTCAGTTGTGCGTGTTTTCGGAATGTCCAGAAAATGTACTATATCCCAGCAAAAGCGTCATATTTTTAACTTAATATTTAACCGCTACAGAGCAGAAAGTGTTGTTTTTGAATTTTGAAGAAAAGGCATTGTTTAATTATTTTTTTCAAAAAACTAAATATTTTTCAAATGGAGAAAAAACTTCAGATTTTACCTAAAAAGATCTGTTGCACAGTAAAAAGTTCAGTAAGTGGCTTGATATTTATTTTTAATACATTGTATCTTATTCTTAAACTTTAAAAACGTTCTCCTGAAAAATCAAGTATTTTGATTTATGACGTTCTTGAAAGGAGTGAGCGATATGTCAATGGTTTATTTTATGCGGCCCAAAATACTTACATACTTCAAACATTTTAAGTCGTTGCAGGCGCCAAATTTGCTAGAATTGCGAGATCAGAATATTTTTGGAGAAGCCTAAACGCCATGTATTAAACGCTTACGGTCTCATTATGTCTATAAAGTTGTCATATGTGACATCTTACAAAAGCTTAGAATAATTATATTCATGTTCTATCTATTAAGCGTTCTTGCGTATGTAGAATTCT
This sequence comes from Brachycentrus maculatus, assembly GCF_059751285.1. Classification (NCBI taxonomy): domain Eukaryota; kingdom Metazoa; phylum Arthropoda; class Insecta; order Trichoptera; family Brachycentridae; genus Brachycentrus; species Brachycentrus maculatus. Next base: position 139,340 of record NW_028280937.1, on the reverse strand, counting down.
AAATATTCAATGGTAAGGTAAAATATGCAGCAACCTTTGGTAGTAGACATCGATGTGTCTAGTTGTCTAGACCAGGTACTTCAAATGCCTCCAACAATCTTCTTCTACAAGGTATCTAGCTTCAATGCTCTGTATGTTTACTGCTGATAATTGATCAGCGATTTTAGTCTGAATTGAGAAGACATAAAGGGTTGACGGAATATGGGAGAGATGAATATAAAACATATTATTTATTGCTTTGGCATTACCTTTGTGGAACAACATGATGTTATAAATGTAAACAATATTATATGTGAACACTTTGAGTTAACTTGTTAAAACATGACTAATTTTGAGAATTTAAGATATTCCAACATAAACATCTGTAATTTTAGAAACTCGTTGTGCTAACATTAATAAACACAAAAGTGGTTAATTTTTATGTTTAAAAAAAGTACAAACAAGTTCAACAGATTTAATTACGAGATTCAGCGGTCAGGTTGTGGTAAAATATCTGTTTTTAACTTTAATTTAACATGATGAATATTACTTTTTAACAAATTAATGCGGTGTTTGAAAATGACGCGAAATCCACCAAAATACGTGTCATACTAGATTTTAAGAAATAGTAGTATTTATCAAATGAAATAAACAAATTGGTATTCAAAAAAAAGTTTAACGAACTTTTGAAATAAATAATTTGAATATTTATTCCCTTCCGTGATCAATAAGCAAATGTAACGTAGTGTAGTTTTAGCAAGTAGAGCTTTAATCCTCTATTTTTGAGTGCTTAGAATGGTATGATCTGAAACGAATACGAGCCAGCGCAACTTTCGGCCAGACTACGAAATGAGTGAACTTGTCAACTACTGCATGCTAAAATAAACCGAGGGAAATCGTATTTAAAAAGTAGCTCGGAGTGAGACTGTCAACCCAATTAAAGTTTCAGGACCTAAACAAGCCAGATGTGAAGCGAAATGGAATTAGATTTAGCCTTTTAAAAAAACGAAATGTCCTAGGAAAAATGTACCTTTCGCTTCGATTTTAAATAACATCTGTCTCTCTGTTAAATGGTTAAAGCGTTTCAGTATTTTTTGAGTGGTAAAATTTAAATTTTCTATTATCTTAGTGAAATTCAGTCGCACGATTAGATTCAATGTTACCCTGATGATCAAACTAACTTAAGCGAACATTTTTGTTTTGTATATTTTCATTCAAACCCTTATCCGCACTCCAATGGTGCATAGAGCACTGCATCGTTTACATATGAAGGAAAGGTGATCAGCCCTCTGCTTCAGGTACCAGTCCTGGATAACATTGAATAAATATAAGAGTGAAAAAATCACTTATATTTATTTGAGCCCCCCCTGGGAATCGAACCCGGAACCTCCACATTGGCAACCGAGTATTCTGACCATTAATAACACAACGGAGGAGGACAAATTTCTTTTCTATATACATAGATAGAGCATTCAGAATCCAGAGTCAGGTGGATAATTTAAGCGTAATGAGAATTCATTTTTCAAAACTTTGCAAAGTCGAGTTACGTATCGTAATTATTTGTGATATCAATCGTTAGTAATTTTAAATACCACTGTTAAAATTTATATAAAAAATAGTGGTATAACTAAAAACGCGTAGTAATTTAGTTAAAAATTATGTTGTGTTTTGTAATATGTTGAAGAACTGCTTTGTTTAAAAAAATGATAAGTAGCTTCGAGTATAGTAATTGTATTTTAATATTAAAGTCCTTTTTCTGTCCTCTCCAACAGAGAAATATAATAACAATTTTCAACCAGATCTGCTCTATACATCAAAGCTTTCTTTAAACGTGTATAAGAAAGCTTACTAATACAGTCATATATTTGAATACATCTTGGACTTGAAATTAGCCATACGGTTCATTTTTACTTTAAATTTAAATGTTTCAATATAACATTTTTCAGCTAAATGTGTTTGCCTTTAGCGACATCTGTTTTCAACCCGATTTCTGCACAATATTAAATGTATTTGTGTGATTCGATAATCGGCAAACCATTCAATTGGAATGTAAGATAATTATGGTTTTTCTTTAAAAAATAAAAGTGAAAATTAACAGAAATCCTTAAGTGACATTCTTACGAATACTCAAATTAATTCATTTTGATACGATACATTTTAAGTTTCTTCTTCTTCTTCTTACAGGCGCGAGGATCTGTTCCGTAATCCGTCTTTTGTTACGTGGACATCTCTTCCAGGTGGTCTTCTACCGTCTGGATTCTCTTGAAGAACAATCCGGGTCAGTCTATTTTCATGCATTCTATTGACATGGGCATTTCAGAATCGTCTTCGCTGTCTTCCTCATCTGACTTTATAATCCGTACATTTTTCGAATTTACATGTTTTTTATTCGGTCTCTTAACGTTTCCGGTTATGCACCTCAATTTTCTTATTTCTGAAGTTCTTAGAAGAGATTTGATTCTCGCTTGTCTATTTTGGTCTCTATTTCATATATAGCAATCAGTCGTATACACGTCAGTATCAGTCGTATATTTTTACTTTGCTTTCAATATTAATGTTCCTTCCAGATTTTTTCTATTTAGCGCCTTGATGTAACAGCCGCTTTATTAATAAAAATCTTTTTCATTCCTTGCGCCAAAGATATTAAATTTGCTGCCCGAAACCATTAAGATTTCCAGGAGTGATCAGGTCTTTAAGAACAGTGTCCGTCGATGGTTGCTTCGCATTGGAAGGGACAAGGTAGAAAGTGATTTAATTATAGTCCAGGTGTAATTATTTTATTGTAAAACCTTTATACTGTAAATTATTATTGTATCTTCTGTATGTAATGTATATAATGTAATAATAAAAAAAAACAAATATATTAAATGAAAAATATATAAAATTGTATTAACATGTTAGTATTCGGCTCAACACAGGCCATACCTAAAGAGCCGTAATACATAGAGTAAATGTATATATGAAATAATTATGTATCTAAGAATGTATCTATGTATTTATGAAATAAATAAAAAATAAATAAAAATAAATATTTTAGAGTATCTAATGAAGGTTTGAAAAGTATTTTCAAAATCTCAATTTTCATAAAATTTTAAACACTTCTTATACCGCAATCTACTTCATTTTATATTTTTTCTTGTAATCCGTGTAAAACAAAATAAGAATTGAGATTTCATGAAAATGGTGCTATCATTATTATTGGTTTCGCCACAGTGCGAAATGAACTAAAAAAACCAATTATTCGAAGGACCAGTCTTATGGTATTAACAATAAGACGACGATTCTACAAGATAGAAATATTTAGATCGATTTGGAGTCGTGATACTCTCCCGAGTTAGTTCGATGATTTATGCTCGAACTTTCAAGTACCAAGGGACGGCGAGTTCGATAAATATCTAATAGCACGTATGAATAAAGAACTAACCTTTTATTCTTATAGATGGTCTTGATCCAGCGCTGGGATCAGGGCGATTCTCTCTTGATGGTGGTGATGGGGTCACAAAATACAGCGAGGTATTCACAACAATTCAATATATAGAGCGCCCGCGTGAAGAGTCAAATTGCAACTGTTTTTACTTTTGTTTTTTTTTGTCTTTTTGGCAGTCGGGCGTCGTTCGAAATTCAAAACGTACTACCGACAAGTACCGGCCAAACCAATTATAAAACCATTAAAATCACTATTTCTCTTAATTTGATCTTTATTTTGATAGTGATTATCTTCTGGTTTCGAAATAAATGGTTTTGTTCCGAAGAAAAATTAATTAATTTTGTTATACAGTGATTATTGACAACGATAATTTCTAAATTTAAAAATGGAAAATTACAAACTTAGGGCTTCAAATCTTGATTACGATTTTGAGTATTTTGCTGAATGCTGAGTTCTATCAAAGAAATACTACGATGTATTATATTAAAATTCAAGTTGAGTGATTGAAGATTTAATGAAAAAATTAAAAAGAGAAGAGAAAAAGTCAATTTCAATTTAAAGTCATCTTGAATTGAGGATATTACATAAGAAAAGAACATTCGTGCCTCTCGCCCACTCGTGCCTTAATATACATCTGGAGAACCAGCAACCTTTTCGTTTTTCTTTGAAACCTTTTAAACTTGAAAGGCTTACCATCAATTCATGCAGCCTCCACTAATTGCCTTTTCCTATTCAATGGATAAGGATCTTTGCAGAGCCCTTCAGCGGCAGACTTGCATCAAGGACTTAGCATGTTTTGCGCGGAAGTGATACAAAGAAACTATAAGGGTGGTTTGATCCAGGTATCTAGCCAGTACTGTATTCAAATTAATTGGTTTCATTTATTTTATTTATATATTTTGTAGAATGACGATAATTTTTGTTTTATTTCACA